>NC_048595.1:349455327-350126577 GCF_003668045.3 Cricetulus griseus
TACATTGATGGATTTTCGTATGTTGAACCATCCTTGCATCCCTGGGATAAAGCCTACTTGATCATGGTGGATGATTTTTCTGATATGTTCTTGTATTCGGTTGGCCAATATTTTGTTGAGTATTTTAGCATCGATGTTCATGAGGGATATCGGTCTGTAGTTCTCTTTCTTAGTCATATCTTTGTGAGGCTTGGGTATCAAAGTGATTGTAGCCTCATAGAAAGAGTTTGGCAATATCCCATCTGCTTCTATTGTGTGGAACAGTTTGAGGAGTACTGGAATTAGCTCTTGTTTGAATTTCTGGTAGAATTCTGCAGTGAAGCCATCTGGCCCTGGGCTTTTTTTGGTTGGGAGGCTTTTGATTACTGCTTCTATCTCATTAGGGGTTATAGTTCGATTTAAACTGTCTATCTGATCTTGATTTAATTTTGGTAAGTGATATTTATCCAGAAAGTTGTCCATTTCCTTTAGGTTTTCCAATTTTGTGGAATACAGGTTTTCAAAGTATGACCTAAAGATTCTCTGGATTTCCTCAGTGTCCGTTGTTATGTCTCCCTTTTCATTTCTGATTTTGTTAATTAGCATGCTCTCTCTCTGCCTTTTGGTTAGTTTGGCTAGAGGCTTGTCTATCTTGTTGATCTTCTCAAAGAACCAACTCTTTGTTTCATTGATTCTTTGTACTGTTTTCCTAGTTTCTACTTTGTTGATTTCGGCTCTCAGGTTGATTATTTCCTGGCGTCTACTCCTCCTTGGTGAGTTTGCTTCCTCTTGCTCTAAAGCTTTCAGTTGTTCTGTCAATTCTCTAATGTGACTTTCCTCCAGTTTCTTCATGTGAGCACTTAGTGCTATGAACTTCCCTCTTAGCACTGCTTTCAGGGTGTCCCATAAGTTCGGGTATGTTGTGTCTACATTCTCATTAAATTCTAGAAAGTCTTTGATTTCTTTTTTTATTTCTTCCTCAACCAAGGAATGGTGCAATTGGGAGTTATTCATTTTCCACGTAAATGTAGGTTTTCTGCAATTCGTATTGCTGTTGAATTCTAGCTTTAATGCATGGTGGTCTGATAAGATACAGGGGGTTATTTCAATACTTTTGTACCTGTGGAGGTTTGCTTTGCTGCCAACTATGTGGTCAATTTTTGAGAAGGTTCCATGTGGCGCTGAGAAGAAGGTATATTCTTTTGTGTTTGGATGGAATGTTCTATAGATATCTGTTAAACCCAGTTGTGTCATAACTTCTTTCAGATCCTTTGTTTCTTTGTTAAGTTTCTGTCTAGTAGTTCTGTCCAGTGGTATAAGGGGGGTGTTGAAGTCTCCTACTATAAGTGTGTGTGGTTTTATGTGTGGTTTGAGCTTTAGTAATGTTTCTTTTACAAAAGTGGATGCTTTTGTATTAGGGGCATAGATGTTCAGGATTGAGACTTCGTCTTGATGGACTTTTCCTGTGATGAGTATGAAATGCCCTTCTTTATCTCTTTTGATTGCTTTCAGTTTAAAGTCTAATTTGTTAGATATTAGTATTGCTACCCCAGCTTGTTTCTTGAGCCCATTTGATTGGAAAATCTTTTCCCATCCTTTTACTCTGAGGTATCGCCTGTCTTTGAATTTGAGGTGTGTTTCTTGTAAACAGCAGAAGGATGGATTCTGTCTTCGTATCCATTCTGTTAGCCTGTATCTTTTTATGGGTAAGTTAAGACCATTGACATTCAGGGATATTAACGTCCATTGTTCATTGGTTCTTCTTAGTTTTGGATTTATTGTTGGTGGTATCATTGCGTGTGGATTTTGCCCTTCTGTTTCTTTTTGTGTTTGGTGAAATTCGATTAACTACTGACAGTGTTTTTGTGAGTGTAGTTATGTTCGTTGGGTTGGAGTTTTCCTTCCAGAGCCTTCTGTAGTGCTGGATTTGTTGATATGTATTGTTTAAATCTGTTTTTGTCGTGGAATATCTTGTTTTCTCCATCTATAGTGATTGAAAGTTTTGCTGGGTACAGTAGTCTGGGTTGACATCCATGCTCCCTTAGTGCTTGTAGGGTATCTATCCAAGACCTTCTGGCTTTCAGAGTTTCCATTGAGAAGTCGGGTGTGATTCTGATTGGTTTGCCTTTATATGTTACTTGGCCTTTTTCCTTTGCTGCTCTTAATATTTTCTCTTTATTCTGTAGATTTGGTGTTTTGATTATTATGTGTCGGGGCGACTTCTTTTTGTGGTCCAGTCTGTTTGGTGTCCTGTAAGCTTCTTGTACTTTCATAGGCATATCCTTCTGTAGGTTGGGGAAGTTTTCTTCTATGATTTTGTTGAATATGTTTTCTGTACCTTTGAGCAGTATTTCTTCACCTTCTTCTACACCTATTATTCTTAGGTTTGGCCTTTTTACGGTGTCCCATATTTCCTGGATATTTTGTGTTAGGGTTTTGTTGGACTTGAGGTTCTCTTTGGTGGATGAATGTATATCCTCTAGCGAGTCTTCAGTGGCTGAGATTCTCTCTTCCATCTCTTGAATCCTGTTGGATACACTTACATCTTTAGTTCCTGATCGTTTATCCAACCTTTCCATTTCCAACATGGTCTCATTCTGTGTTTTCTTTATTGTGTGTATTTCAGCTTTCATGTTTTGAACTATTTCAAGAGCTTCCTTCACTTGCTTGGATGTTTTTTCTTGGCTTTCTTTGGATTCTTTAAGAGATTTATTTATTTCTTGAATTTTTTGGTTTGTCTTTTCCTCCAATTCATTTAATTTTTTGTTTGTTTTCTCTTCTATTTCTTTAAGGGATTTTCTTGTTTCCTCTTTAAAGGTCTCTATCAACTTGCTGAGATAATTTTTGAGGTCCATCTCATCTTCATGCTCTGTGTTGGGCTTTTCAGCTCTTGCCGGAGTGGAGTCCCTAGGTTCTGGTGGTGTCATGTTGGTCTTTGTGTTGTTGAGTGAAATCTTATTCTGTCTTCTCCCCATATCCTTTTAGTGGGTGCGGGTGGGTTCTCTCTATCTCCTCTTGTGGCCCAGTGGTGTGTGGGGGCTAGGAATTCGATGTCCACAACTCTAGATGATCTCGACGCTCCTGGTGGTCTCCTCGCTAGTTCCTAGTTTCTTGGTCGTTCGGCGGAATGGAAGAGTGGGGTGCTACCAGATTTGGGGCACAGGGAGCTCCTCCCTGCCTGGGCTTGTCTGGCCCAAGCCGGCAGGCTCAGGAGGGGGTGGTGGGATGGGGGTGGTGGGGTGTTCTGGCCTGGAGTCGGGAGCGGGCAGGAGCTCACTCACCTAGTTCCAGGTCAGTCTGCGGCGGCGGAATGTAAGAATGGGGTGCTAGCAGATTGGTGGGGCAGGGGGCTCCTCCCTCTCTGGGCGTGTCTGGCCCAAGCCGGCAGGCTCAGGCGGGGGTGGTGGGATGGGGGTGGTGGGGTGTTCTGGTCTGGGGTCGGGAGCGGGCAGGAGCTCACTCACCTAGTTCCAGGTCAGTCTTCGGCGGCGGAATGTAAGAATGGAGTGCTAGCAGATTGGTGGGGCAGAGGGCTCCTCCCTCTCTGGGCGTGTCTGGCCCAAGCCGGCAGGCTCAGGAGGGGGTGGTGGGATGGGGGTGGTGGGGTGTTCTGGTCTGGGGTCGGGAGCGGGCAGGAGCTCACTCACCTAGTTCCAGGTCAGTCTTCGGCGGCGGAATCGGATAGTTTCTTCTTTTTAATCAGATAATGGTTAACTACTCACCTTTCAGACTTGGCAGAGCCCCTGTTGAGGACCCTACCCTGCCTGGGGAGTGGTGGGTGGATGGTGGGGGGTGGGGGGTGGGTGGGGGCGTGGGGAGGAGGGTTGGGGGTGAGGGGAGGGAGAGGGAGAAGGGACTTGAAATAAGCTTGTTCCCTAACTAGAGCTAATAAAATAAAATAAATTAAAAAAAAAAACTACTCACCTTTCCCAACAATGAAAAGACAAATTTGCACTTGAATATGAGTGGTAGTTTATTCAACACAAATATATTGTTATCTTGTTTTGATATACTTTTGCTCCTCACAGAAATGTTTTTATCTTGTTTTTCTTCAAGTTATTGTAATAACACTTGATAAAATTTAAGGAGTTACAATTTTTAGATAATGTTATCACCCACTGAACTCTCATTCAAAAGGTCATAAAATTGGTGACTGAGATGATCTATGCATTCATGAGGAGTGACCATCTCTTACGTATAGAGGTACACATGTAATTACAAAATTTGGAGACAAGAGTTGAGAAAATAGGAATTTCAAGGTCTGTTATGATAAGTCTTTCTGTCAAAACCCACCTGAGCCCCAAAGCCACGTGTGAGCTTTACACCAGCTGCCCCCCCCCAGAGTTAGGCCCAAATGAATACACAGAAACTTGTATTAGTTCAATGCTGCTTGGCCAATGACTAGGATTCTCATCTGTTAGTTCAGTCTTAACTATCATAAACCTATATATTTTATAAGACTTATCTTATTGGATGCCTTATTGGTGTCCCTCCTTGCCGGTGGATCACATTGTGCTGCTGGAGCAGGAGCATAGGGGAAAAGAGGGCCCTTTCTGTTTCTCCTTAGCTTAAATATGAGTCTCCTTGCTATGTCACTTCCTGCCTTGATCACACTTCTCTACTACATTTCCCAGAATCCTCTTTGACTCCTTGTCCCGTCTACTTGCTGTCTCATTGGCCAACCAGTATTTTATTTAACAATCAATAAGATAAACATACACAGTACATTCCCCACCAAAGGTCTGCCTTAGCTATACAGAGAATTCAAGGGAACTCAGGTTCCATGAGCATCTGTCTCAAAACCACACTTAAAACAAAATGTGTAAAACAGATAAACAAATATGAAACTGTGTAATTTTTTTTGCCTTTTCTCCCCTCAGATGAAGCTGTTCAGATTTCTAAGAGGCTCAAAAACTGTAATAAGTCAATATAAAAATACCGAGATAATTACTTTGTAAGATATAGTCAAAATAAATTTAATAAGTAATTTCATAAATTGCATTAAACTGGAAAAATTAAATTCAAAATTGAATTTACAGGAATAAATAAAGAGGTGTCTTAATGGTTAAGAGCACTGTTCCTACAGAGGACCAGGGTTTGGTCCCCAGCATCAACACAGATGCTTTTAATTTTCTGTAACTCCTGTTCCAGCGAATCCAGACTATGCTTCTGGCCTCCACAATTGCCAGCCAAGCATGCAATATGTTAACATACATGAAAGTAAAAAAATCCATACACTAATTGAATTTACTTTCATTTTCTATAAAATTTCATAATTCCTATAACAATATCTATTGTCACATATGCATAATGACAAAATCCCCAACAACTGCTGGATTGGCTGTCTGTGTCTGCAGTGTCAAGGGTACTGATCATAAGGTAGGGGAACTCCAAGTTGGATGTCATCCTTGGCTATATACAAACTCATGCCTCAAAAAATAATCCCAGCATTTTTAAGGTGTAGGCATGAAGACTAGGTATTGAAGGAAGCCTGGGCTAAATGGTGAGTGGCCATCCTTGTCTATTTGAAATACTATCTAAAAACAAATACACAAATAAGAAAACAAAAATACAAAACCAAAACAAAACAGAAAAACTACAATAAAATATACAGTACTTAATTAATTAAAAAACAAATAAAAAATACACAGTATTTCACAAGCAGATAAAAAAAGTTCTTTTCTTAAGTGACTTTAAGGAGACATCAAAAAAATTTGAGCACTCAGTGGTAGTTAGATGGCTCCTTCTTTGTTGTTCTTTATTTTCCATCTTCAATTCAATTCTTTTAATGTTCTGTTATTGACCATCATGTTTAATATGACTATTCTATAACAAATTTAACACTGGTTTGTGATAAAATAAGTCAATGAAAAAGCACATATCACTTTACTTAAGGTTTACACAAGTACACATGAGGATAACTAATTGCTTCAAACACACTCATAAACTTGTTGGTCATAATGGAACAGTCAGAGCCTCAAGCTGTTTCCATAATGATCCCATTGGGATACAAATGCAGAAAAGGTGCCATCATTTTACAAATCATATTTTTGTCATGTGAATATGAGAATTTGCTATAAATTTAGGAAGAAAGACACAGCTAATTTCAGAGATGTCTGAATTTACAAGTCTCTTTCCTGTCAGATACTCTGTTGACCGGCATACTGATATGGACCGGGTTTTCAGTATTCACTCAGAAAATGGCTCTATCTTCACTCTGAAGCCCCTGGACAGGGAATCATCCCCTTGGCACAACATCACAATTACAGCCACAGAGATAAGTAAGTTCTAGGTATATCCATGAAAACATGTTTCACCAAAGTAGTAAATAAATGGCAAAAAAGAGTATTTCGTAAAAATATTGTAATAGTGTTAATATAAAAAAATGATTCAGCATGTTTGTAATTCATGTTAATATTTATTTAAAGATTAGCATATAATTTATTTTAAATATGTTTTATGTGTTTTTACAAGTTGTAATGGATTTGAATTGCATCTAGCATCATAAAAATCATACATGAGAGTATGGACATTGTCAATTTTATTTTCTTATCCTCCATTATATTTTCCTTTTTTATTATGCTTTGGTTGTGGACCAAGTAATAAAGGTGAAATATTTGCTAGCCATCCAAATGAGCTAGAGAATAAAAGGAATTGATCAGTCACCAAAATACGAATGCTGGTGGGGCTTTACAGCCTCTTTTACAAATGGCATTGAAACTTTACTTGAAGTTTTTGTTTCAGATAACCCAAAACAAAGTAGCCAAATTCCTGTCTTCATCAGAATTCTTGATATAAATGATCACGCTCCGGAATTTGCCATGTACTATGAAACATTTGTTTGTGAAAATGCAAAATCTGGGCAGGTAAATAAGTCATTATAAACTTTATAAACAAATCTTTGGTAAGGCTCAAATCACAGCTTCACTTGCATGACATTTTATTGTACTGTTATTGCTTTTGTTGTTGTTGTTGTTGTTTTTCAAGACAGGGTTTCTCTGTGTAGCTTTGGAGCCTATTCTGGCACTCACTCTGGAGACCAGGCTGGCCTCAAACTCCCAAAGGTCTGCCTGCCTCTGCCTCCCAAGTGCTGGGATTAAAGGCGTGTGCCACCAACGCCTGGCCTGTTATTGCATTTTTATGTACACTCTTCAAAGTACTCACAATGACATCAAAAATGTGACTTTCAAAATTACTTTTAACTTGACTGTGGGAAGATAAACACGTTTATGGCATATCAAAAAAATTTCACATAGAGTTCTAATTAGGCTCATATTGAGTCAAAGTTACTAGAGTCTTGAGTATATCTTTTAAATGAACATTGATATGTATGAAATATTTCTATTTTAATATTCAATTGTAATTGTTCATGTTTTGCTACACTAGTAACTCAGAAGAGTACAGTTTGCTCTGATATTTTTCTATGATAGTAAAATTTCAATTATACTATTTTTCATACCAAGGTTGCTTTTTGAGGGGCACATTTTATATTTTCTTCCTTAGAAAAACAATTTTCTAGTGAGGAAATGAGATCTTGATTAAGTACAAATAATCAAGTTTAAGAGACTAGGGCTATAGAAAAATAACAAAACAGATTATTTTTTGAATTAGTCAATTTTTTGTAAAGTGGGATGTTTGAGTCACCAGGAGGTAGAAAACAATGCACTGGAGTACCCAACAAACTTTGCTTCAGAGAGAATTTTCATTATTGTTTAAATGGTATCTTAAATGATAGCAATAGATCCATATAAACACCTTTGGTGTGTGTTTCTGAGAATGATATATATGGTCAATGTTTTAATTATATCAAAAATATGAACAGGCATTGCTCCAGCAAATTATAGCTACTAAAAAGGTCTTGAATAAACTAAGCTTTGTTTCTATTTTGCAGCATTGAATTAATGAATATGTTTGGATTTCAGCTAATTCAAACAATTAGTGTCATGGACAAAGATGACCCTCCCAGAGGACACAAGTTCTTCTTTGAGCCAGTGCCAGAATTTCCTCTCAACCCAAATTTCACCATTGTAGACAATAAAGGTAATAGACATCTATAAAAAATAAAGTGTCAATTATTAAGGTGAAGAATTGAAATTGAACATGAAGCAAGATGTGGTGGCTTTGTCTGTTATCCCAGCACCTTGGAAGTTATCTCAGGAATATCAAATAATTCAAGGTTGTTGTCTAGACAGGGGGGTTGAGGCTAGCTTGGGCTACATGAGAAAATATCTCAAGAAACCAAAGAAAGGAAGAGTGTGTTGAAGGGATCAGAGAAGAAGGAAAAGAGAGAAGGGAGAGAAGCAAATGAGTATGAAGACTTTTTTCTAATAATCTTTTCTTCTTCAGATAATACAGCAGGAATCATAACTCGAAAAGATGGGTACAGCCGCACCAAAATGAACACCTACCTACTGCCAGTTTTAATCTTTGACAATGATTACCCTATTCAAAGCAGCACTGGCACGCTCACGATCCGTGTGTGTGCATGTGATAACCAAGGGAACATGCAGTCCTGCAATGCAGAGGCCCTGATGCTTGCTGCAGGCCTGAGCACAGGAGCTCTCATCGCAATTTTACTTTGTGTCATCATCCTGCTCAGTAAGCTATGTATCTCTCAATCATCCCCTCCCGAAGGTCTTCTCCATTGCCAGGCATTGTGTATGATGTTGTTCATATTCATCATTTTACTACAGTTATTCTCAATGACAAAAGTATACCCCACCTATTTTTTCTTTGTGGGAGAAAGGATTCATTGTATAAAGCTATAAAACAAGATTAAATAGCATGGGTCTTACAACCATAGCATGAAGGTATTTTGGTCACACTTCTAAGGATTTGATTTAATGATTAATTTAATTCTATCAAATCTGTCCAGCTGGGAAATGGCTAAAAACAGATGCAACCCTTTCCTTGTGTGACTGCATGCCCATGTACATTTGCATACAGGTCACACATAAATATAGAGTCATGTGTGGAGCCCAGAGGTCAGCATCACATGCTTTCATGCAATGATCATCACCTTATTTATTGACAATGAATAGCTCACAAAACTGGAGTTCACAAAATTGGCTGTCCTAGCTGGTTAGTGCTGCTCTTGGTTCCTCCACCCACTTCTACTATTGGATTTACAGGACTCTATCAACATGCCTGGCACTATACCTGTCTGCTGGAAATTTGGGCTAATGGCCTCATTCTTGTCAATCAACCTAGTTATCAACTGATCACCTCCAAAACAGCATTTCTTAAATGCATTTATTGGAGAATTAAAACAAATATTTCTATCTTGAAAGTCTCTATTCCAATCTCAGAACTAAGCATATTTCAGCTTTTAAAATGTTTTTACTAACAATATAAAATATATAGGAGTATATCAGGCATTAATGTGGCCACCTTAAAATATTTTCCTTAGAGAACTATTATAAGACACACACACACACACACACACACACACACACACACACACACACCATCACCTTTGCAATGTCATTGTGAGAGGGTAATCACAGATGCCTCACTCAGTATTTTTCAATTTAAATCTTGTTTCTGATAGAACACATTTTATCTAAGCACACACTAAAACAGCAAATGATTTAATTCAATTAAACAGTTTGTTTCCCTGTGAACGCCTCCAAAATTATTTCTATAAAATATTCATCCAAAAAATTTGCACGTAGGGCAAGAGATCTCGCCAAGTTTATGTGCAAAATGCTCATGTATGCTGGCTCCTTTTCACTACAAACCCTTTCAAGTTTTCTAGATAAATCCCCTTTTGCCAGACATTTTTGTAGAATTTCACTAGGGGTTTGACAAAAGTGAATGGAAAACATTTGTTTCATTTAACATCATCTAGCTATTGAGAAAGAAAATGAGGGTGTTTTGCCCTTAAGTCACCATTTCTGCCCAGTCTGGGACTTCTTAAAGCTTGATTGTGATCTTCAAAAAAGAAAAACAAAAACTTGATGGTGGAAATGAAATCCATGGCAAGAACTTCATAAATTTTGACCACAGAGACCCCTCTGGCACTATGATGAATCTTATGATTTAATTATCATACATCTTAATTTAGAAGAATGCTGTGGTTGTAGCTCAGGGATAAGGCATGTTAACATTATGAGGCACTAAGTTTGATACAAGATTTATGTAAAACCAAACAAATGTAAGTAATAAAATCTGTATCAATAAAGTGCATAATAGTTAACGGATGTCTAGACAAATTAAAGAATTCTAATAAAGTTTAAAAATACCTACCTGTCAAAATGATAATGCTAATGATACACAAAGTGTCTATGATTTCTTTTGTTTTTTCATCTTTTAATAAGGAAGATTAAGGTTTTATTCATTTTAATACAGTCATGTTTTCTTTATTTTAAATACCTCCCAGATGAACCTGAAAAAGGTTAAGTCCTCAAAAAGATATATTTTTTGTGGGATTTATCTGAGGTTAGGAATTGAACTGGAGATGTAGGACAATGGTACAATGCTTTCCACCCATACTCAAAGCTCAACCCTACAAAAGAGAAAAAAAAGTACAGCATAACAAACTTAAATAAGGGCACAACAAAAGCAATGGGAAATTTGAAGTTAATTTATTGGTTCTTTCAATGAAATATGATCTTCATCTCCCCTTTCTTCTAGCCTTTGAGACAAGATCTCAGTAGGCAACTTGGGCTAGGTTCAAAGGGTCTTACTGCTCAAGGCCCTAAATTGCTAGAACCACAAATATGTATAGTCTGTAATTTTGGCAAAATTTTGGCTTCTTAAAATAAATGAACTGTAGTTTTCAAATTCTCTCCTGTTTAAATAAATTTTCCCAAATTGATTGTTTCTTCTTTAATTAATTTTTTTCTCACACTGTATTTTTATTATATTTTAAATTATTTCTTATTTTCTCATGTACAAATAGAGAATTTATTGAATTTAATATAAATTTTAAGACATAGAAATCATACTGATTTTTAATTTTTTGAAAGCATTTTATAGGAGCTAAGATGACTTTGGTGGTAAAATGTTTTTCATGCAAAACTCAGGACATGAATTCAGAAAACCAGCACCCAGGGAAAATGTTGTGTATATGTGAGCACATCTTTAACCTCCACTGCCCTTAGGGCAAGGATAATGTTGGAGACATGAAGGACAGTCATTCTAACCAATTAATGATTTCTTAATTCAGGGACAGATCCTAATTCACAAAATATTGTAAATAGTGACCAAGAAAGACCCCCAATATTAATCTTCAGAGTCCACACACAGCACACACACACACATACATGCATAAATAAATGTACATATGCATAGATTGCATCCTAATACATAAGCATTAGGAAAAGATGGTTCTCAAATATTTGTATTGTATTTAACTCTACAACTATAATTGGAAACCTGCAATTTTACTGTATGGTAAAGTGCTTAATTACATCCATAGAAAAGTAAATAAATAAAAATTAGAAGACTAAATAAAACAAAATTACAATTTTAGTCACAAATTTTGAACATAATTTTGTGAATTATGAATGGTCTCAATAAGAAAAATCTAGTTTTAGCTGCTCTATGTGTAGGTATAATTTAAACTTGTTTTGAAATTTGTATATTACATTTAGGATTTAGAGTTGCATTTCAGATTTTCTAGAATGTTTTCAAAACCATAACACTAAGGAAATTTAAATAACTCTCTGCTCAATATTTAATTAGATTAAAATTATTAGTCATATGCATCGTATCAATATGTGTGTATATGAATATTATAAATTCATGTATAGAAATGTATTCATTTATGTGCTTCTTTATGAGAGACTATTTACATACATAACCCTAAATTTTAATGGTGATGACTGAATAATTTTTTTTAATTTGAGATAAATTTGCATTAGGTGGGAATGAAATTCCAGTTAATCTTAGATGATCAAATACAGTTAGTCATAAATAATATTTTCAATACCAATGTTCCACAGACATTGAAATGTAATTTAATAATTGTTTAATAGCTTCCATTTTTCATTATTATTTTACTTTTTTATTTTGTTTTAAATCATGTAATGTTCCCTTTATTGTTCCAATCAGATAGTTACCTCATGTTTCCAGATGATCAAGTAAGCTTCACATAAACTAGAATTATGTACATTATCTCTAATCATGAATTTCACTATCCATTCTTCTCTCGTCAATAGCTCTAATCATGTTGTTTGCTGCATTGAAGAGGCAACGAAAAAAGGAGCCTCTAATCATTTCAAAGGATGATGTCCGGGACAATATTGTGACCTATAATGATGAAGGTGGTGGAGAGGAAGACACCCAGGCTTTTGACATTGGCACTTTAAGAAACCCGGAAGCAAGAGAAGACAGTAAACTTAGAAGAGATGTCATGCCTGATACTATTTTTCAGATAAGAAGGACTGTACCCCTTTGGGAAAATATTGATGTACAAGATTTTATCCACCGGAGATTAAAAGAAAATGACTCAGATCCAAGTGCACCTCCCTACGACTCCCTGGCCACTTATGCCTATGAAGGGAATGATTCCGTAGCCAATTCGCTCAGCTCCTTAGAGTCTCTCACAGCTGATTGTAACCAAGATTATGATTACCTTAGCGACTGGGGGCCTCGGTTCAAAAAACTCGCAGATATGTATGGAGGTGATGACAGTGACAGGGAATGAGTCCTGTATGACTTGATCAACGTTAGTGGAAATACTCTTTGATACCAGATTGAGTGGCCTGTACTATCCTTTTTCTGGAGGAAGTTTTTAAAAATCAACTCCAAACAATACATAAGTGTTGTCTTAGTAAGGATTTGCTTAATTAGTAAGTTTCCGTGAATGAGTATGAATGACATAGATTTTAAAACAGTAATAACAACCTTTCACCCTCTTTGCCTAATGAGCTTGGAAAAATATATCACATCAATAGTCAATAAAAATTCTTGAAAGGCTTTTTGTGCCTTGTCTTAGTTTAGGAAATTTATAAATGCTTTCTTAACTGATTGTCAGTCACATATATTATGAAATTAAACATTGTGCAACTGCTTTGTAAATTAATATGAAAGAAAATGTACCTAATTAAATTAGGAGTGACTATTACTGCCATATTTATTTAGTTGAAAGATGTCTTTGTGTTAATTCACTCATATTTTTATAAGTGTATATTTATATTTTTGTATTTTTATGAAATAAACTAATATTTATAAAAATCAATTTCATTTCACTTAATTCCTTGGAGCAGTTCATCTCAAAACAGAAGTGTTTTATCTCTCTGAGTGTAAAACACGATTTACTCAGGGAAAAGCAGTTTAGAAGTCAGTGCAGAAGACACCCATGTAAACTGAGATAGCTCCAGGGATAAACTGTGCTATGAAATGTTCTTCCTCTGTTTTGATTGTTTAAGTGTGGACAAATGTTTATTGAACTACTAATGTCTACTCATAGACTATGGATATCGATTTGGGATATACATTATTATTATACATATATATATATGGTTGTGGACAATAAACTACGTTTTTGCAAGATATATCAAACCATGCATTGTATTTGAATACATGGAGTGTAACTCAAAGAGGCTGCAGAGATTAGAAAAAGCCCCAAATCAATTACCTCAGAAATAATTGTTTTAAAATGAGAAACAGTAATTCTGTGTGTGTGTGTGTGTGTGTGTGTGTGTGTGTGTGTGTGTGTGTGTGTGCACGTGCATGTGTTGCTGGTCTGGAAATTCAATGGATATATTCTCAGTTCTTGGTAACATGTTAAAAATTTTTATTGATCTCTACGTTTGCAAACTGAAAAAAATTTCCTGGACTGAGAAGTAGAATTAAAGACAAAGACAAACCCCTATCTAAAGAGTTATTTGGTATTGATACCTGCTGGGAAGTGGAAGATTCAGTTTCTTCAATAGAGTGTCACTGAGTATACCAACCACACTCCACAGTAGACCTCACATCCAAGACAGTAGGTCAGTACAAACAACTCTGTATATTTTTTATGCTTTTATCTTGTTTTTGTTTTCTTCTGTTTTATTTACTTTTTATGCTCTTTTTCTCACTTGTTATTTTGGAGGTGTTCTGTGTGTTTGCTTTTTGTTTTTGTTTTTTGTTAGAGAATGGTAAAGAAAAGGAAGTAGGCTGATTAGGGAGGAAGAAAGGATCTGAGAGGATTTGGAGGAGGGGAAAGAGCATGGGAGATTACTGGAAGAGACCACTGCCAAGTGGGGACATTCTGAGAGGAGGTTAAAATGTAGCACAAGGGAATCCCCCAGGATTAATAAGGATGATCCCATCTAAGAGACCTAGCATTGTTGGATATGTAGCCAGAACTGTCCATCTCTGGTAACCAAGCAAAACTTCAAATGGAAGAAGAGGGAAACCAAGCCATCCCCAAACATTTGACTTACAGTGTGTCCTGCCTATGGGATATGATGGGATTAGTACCTAGCCAGATTTTCATTCTAGAGGTTTTATCCTGCAGACCACAACCAAAGTTCTGGGACTCCTGCTAAAATGAGGGAGAAAGGATTATAGGAACCAGAAGGACCAAGGACACCACAAGGAAACTGGCACAACCAACCAATTTGGTCTAATAGGGGCACACAGAGACTGTATACACAACTTAGGAGTCTGCAAGGGACTGACCTAGGTACTCTCCATTACAGTTGTGTGGCTTGGTCATTTTGTGGAACTCCAAACAGTGGGAGGAGGGACAGTCTCCAAATCTTTTACTGGTATTGGGACCCACTCCTCATACTGTTGGGCCAACTTAATACATGGGGAGGTGATTAGTCTTACTGCAACCTGATATGTCATGTTTTATTGATACTCATAGGAGACCTGCACTGTCCTGGATGGAGATGAAAGAGGAATGGGTTGGGGTGGGTAGGAACATAGAGTGCCTGTGTGGGGGAGCAACTGGGAGGAGAGGAAGAGGCAAAGAAACTGCAACCAGGATGTAAAATAAAATTTAAAAAATATATACTGAATGAAATTAATTTTTAATTGTTTATTTGTATTTTGTTTACATTGGCCTTTTGCCTGTATGAATAGCTGTGTCAGGGTGTCAAAGTCCTTGAAAAGGAGTTATAGACAGCTGTGAGCTGTGTGGCAGGGTGCTGGGAATTAAACCTTGGTACTGTTGTAATTTAACAAAGCAGCAGCACAAAGATGCTATGCAAAAGAGCTCACGTGGAAGGGTATTGCACTAAAGGAAAGGGAATGTGAAAAGAGGGGAGTGGAGAGGGGGAACCAGCCTCTGGGGACAGGAGTGGCAGAAGAGAATACAGAAGAAAGAAACAGAGTGGGAAATAGGTACAGGCAAAGAAGCAGAGAGAGACACAGAGAGAGTCAGAGAGACAGAGGTAGAGAGAGAGAGAGAGAGAGAGAGAGAGAGAGAGAGAGAGAGAGATGGTAGGTGGGCAGGGCCCTTTAAAACGGGAATGTGGTGAATGTGCACAGGTAATGTTCTTAAGTGGCTGCAGCTGAGGGTGGGGCAGTACAGTTGTCTGAATACTAACATGTCCTCTGGAAGAGAAGCCAGTGCTTTTAGCCACCGAGCCTTTTCTCCAGCCCCATAAAATTAAATTTTAAAATGGATTAAACAATATTAGTTTTTAGTAGTGATTTTATCAAAAACACTAAAGTACATAGCTTGTGAAAAAAGATGTATAGCAGTATGACTGTTAGTGTTCAGGCATCTGTACTGGCCTGTACTTGGGGTTCTGACAAGTACATCCTCAGCTACAGCCACTCAGAGCACCACTGCACCACCTGTACACATTCACTATGTCCCCTTTAAAAGGGCCTTGCCCACCTACTCTCCCTCTCCCTCTCCCTCTCCCTCTCCCTCTCCCTCTCCTCTCCCTCCCCCCTCTCCCTCTCCCTCTCCCTCTCTCTCTCCTCTCCCTCTCCTCTCCTCTCCCTCTCCCTCTCCTCTCCCTCTCCCTCTCCCTCTCCTCTCCCTCTCTCTCTCCCTCTCTCCCTTTCTGTCTCTCTCGCTCTCTCTCTCCTCTCTCTTTCTCTGCCTGCTTCTCACCTCCCCAGCCTTTCTTTTTTCTCTTCTGCTGCTCCTGTCCCAAGAGGCTGGTCTCCCCTCTCCACTTCCCTTTTTCCCATACCCTTTCCCCTATTAAAAAAATCCCTTCATGTGAGCTGTGTCTCATGTCATCTTTCTCTCTCCTGACATTATTTTTTATAAAGTTTATTTAAATTAGAAACAATCTTCTTTTACAAACCAATCCCAGTTTCCTCTCCCTCCCATTCTCCCATGCCCCCCATCGACCCCTCATTCCAACCCCCATCCCCTCCCAGGGAGGGTGAGGCCTTCCATGAGGGATCATGAAAATTTGTCAAGTCATTTGGGGAAGGCATAGGCCCTCCCCAGGGTATCTAGGCTGAGAGAGTATCCCTCTATTGGGGAATGGGCTTCTGAAGTCCATTCCTGTACTAGAAATTGCATCCTGGTTCCACTGCCACAGGTCCCATACACTACTCAAGCCTCTTAAGTGACACCCACATACAGGGGCCTGATTCAGTCCTAGTTCCCCAGCTGTCAGTCTGGGGTCCATGAGCTCCCACTTGCTCAGGTAACTGTTTCTGTGGGTTTGCCCTAGCATGGTCTTGACCCTTTTGTCAGTACTCTTCCCTCTCTACAACTGGATTCCAGTAGTTTGGCTCAGTGCTTAGCTGTGGGTGTCTGCTTCTGCTTCCATCAGGTACTGGATGAAGGTTGTAGGGTGGCATTTAAGGTAATGAAAATGATAACTACCATAAATGCCACTTTTAAAATTACTACAATGATTATTTACTAATGATTAGGATTATCTATGAACAGAAGACAGGCACCTAAAAACTTCAGAAGAAAAAAAGGATGAAAAAGGTATTTCTCTATGTAGGAAAGACACTCAGGCTGATGCTGGTCCTGCTTTTGTTACAGTATGAAACCAAAATCATTCACAGGTAAATGGCAGGGTAATTATTTTCTGTGTCAAAAATTGTCCACCTTCTTTAAACAGTCACAATTGAGTAATAAATAACAGTTCATAGGGATCAAATTTAATTTTGGCTAGCCTGTGATTAAAAGATTTTATGTATCAAATACAATATTATAAACAGGTGCTTAAGAGGTACTATGATGCTATTCTTCGAAAGTTTTAAGGAATTTCTCATTGCATCAGCAAGAGATAATATGTATTAATTATTTAATTTACTGCAATGGAAAACACTATATATGACATCAAAAACTACTTGAAAACTTTGAAACTTTGAACTGATTATAAATGTTCACAGAGAACCTTTCACATTTTTTTTTCTTTTGGTTTTTTCAAGACAGGGTTTCTCTATGTAGCTTTGGAGCCTATCGTGGCACTCACTCTGGAGACCAGGCTGGCCTCAAACTCATGGAGATACACCTGCCTCTACCTCCCAAGTGCAGGGACCAAAGGCATGTGCCCGGCACCTTTCACATTTTTTAAGATTAACCATTTTCATTTATAATTGAATGTATGTTACCCCATTTCAAGTCCTCTTCCGAATGGATCAGTCGAAAACTAAGGAAGGGTGTTTCAGTGACATGACCTAATAAGGAAATCAGTTCATTTGTTACACATTAGACTAAGAGATGTAAGTGATGTTGAATGTGCTTGCCTTGTTTGCATTCCATCACTGTTTAAAAGGGAGAACTACATGGAGTGGGGCAGAGATGGAGAAACTGGTATGTACTTAGCTTACTGATGATTACTAGACTCAAAATTAAATTTTAAAAATTATTTCCTTCATAGTTTGAGATATAAAATTATCACATAATTTTCTTCCCCTATCTTTCCTCCTTCCGAACACTTCCATATATTCTTCATTGTTATTTTGAAATTCATTCATTGCAAATTTTTATTAATTCTTTTACACACCACACTATTCTGCACATACACACATACACACATGTAAACATACATATTTCTAAGTATACAACAATAACCTACTCATTCTGTAAATTAATATTACTTGTATGTTTTTAGGACTGAAAGATCAGGAGTCCTGAATCCTACACAACCAATTTGGGCAATGTGAGCAGGAGAAACATTGTTCTCTCAGGCAAAACACACCAATTGGTAATGTTGTCATTTAAGAAAAGCAGCACCCAAAAAAGCCTCCATTCCACAGGATTCAAGCAGAGTTTTGTTGTTGTTGTTGTGGTTTTTGTTTTTGTTTTTGTGTTTTAGAAAGGGATCATAAAGGGGGGAAGGGAAGGAGAGAGGAGCAGCAGGAGACAGGAAAGAGGGGGAGTGAGAGGAAAGAGGTAGAGAGAGGGAGAGAAAGAAAGTGAGAGAGGAGGATGGGAGGTAGGCAGGGCCCTTTTAAAATGGAACCTAGTGAATATGCACAGGTGGTGTTCTTAGTGGCTGCAGCTGAGGGCATATCCTGTCAGACCCCTAGTAGAATTGCCTGATAACTAACAAATCTAACATGAAAGGTCAAGCTTGAGTACATTATTTTAATGTTGTGATGGGAAATCAAACTCTAGGCTTTGTGTATGATATACAAGTGCTCTACCCTGATTACACCTTCATTCCCAATATGTTATTATATTGATTACTGAGTATTGTGAATATAATTAACATTTGACTATTAAAAATGAAGACTTATTCATGTATCTTTTCTTGAATATGAAATGACAGATTTCCTGGAGTCCAGATTCTCATCTTTCTTTTTTTTTTTTTTTTCAGATTGTGACCTTTGATTAGTCATATGGACTCTCCAAATTACAACACCTTCTTATGTCTTTATTTATATTGTAGATAATATGTAAAATACATACATTGAAATTCCTCAGATATATGTATTCTTCTTTCATTTGTAAAATTATTTCTATATGTGTCCAACTAATTATTAGACATTTCCACTGGTAGATTTTTGTAGTAATACATTTCCATTTAAACAGATGCTTGTCATTCCAAGATGCCAAATAGTAAATGTCCCCTCTTATTGAAAGAATCAGCTAATTAATAACATTTCTGAACTAATTTTGTTGACAATAAGCATGAGTTATCATGTATATTACTTATTCTGCTTTTTCATTTAGGTAATGTTTCAAAAATAATGAAACTCCATGTAATATATAGTGACTTAATATCTCTTATTACAACCACAGTCTAAATTTTTCCTAAATTATTTACTAATTTTCAACATGATCATTGTTGTTAGACTCTACCTCAATGGCTTATGTTCAACAAAACATGATAATGTTAACTTCATTTATTTATTTTAATAAGTCTTAGTGTTGAAGATGTTTGTTCAAAAATACAAATTGACTGCTGGCACCAGTAGACATTATAAAGGCCCCCCAGAATCTACCCAGGTGGATTTATATCAATGCTCTGGTCTTTCTTCTATTTCCTTAATTTAATTCCATATCCTGGATTTTGTATTTGTTCAGAAATGTCAAACATGCTCCTATTGAATGAATTCCTTACTTTCTATAAAATGTTGTTTTCCAATGTTCCTGTGAAGATAATTGCCCTTTCCTTCATTTCTTATGTCCAATGTCACTTTGCCAGTGAGGACGTGATAGATAAACTATTTAAAACTGCAAGCTCATTTATTTTTTTTTTTTTTACCATTTTCAAAATGGTGGTCAGCACAAGGAAGACATGAAGTAGCTTTTCATGCTACTTCTGTATATAGCTCTCTGCTTTCTATTATTTTGCACTGAAGTATAAGAGTATGGATTCCAGGAAATTAAAACAAGTGTTAGTTAAAATAATATTGATATCAATGTATGTGAGCTGGAGACACAATTTAAATCTATCTGATAAATATCACAGAGTGAAACTACACCTCATCCAAAAATTCATACACAGAAATAAAATACTAATAAAGCCATGCTTTTGTTAGTATTAAAAATGAAAGAAATTTGTCCATGAATCAAAGATTCTGAATTTTATTGAAAAATTTCTAATGAAATTAACCAGGTTTTCCTTATTTTTCTGTCCCATCCAGATAATTTTATAAACTTTTGTTACCTTTCTGTGATAGTATTTTTTTCAGAGATTTTGTTCATGTCTCTAAATAAACAAATAATATTGAAAATCAATTTCACAAGCATTAAATACTTTTCACAAGTAATAAGTATTACTTTATTTGATATTTAGGTTTAATATAACCAAACAGTTTATGCTAACAATTAAGGTTTTTCATATATATTGTTGTTTTTTCCAGAGTGTTCTTATGATTTATTTCAAACAATAAATAACCTTTTGTGGACCCTGTCTATCTGTTGACATAGCCAGTATTTGCTTTTGTTGTGACTTTCCCTGGGCAAATACCAACAAATGCCTACTCATCCCAGCAAGGTAATCAACGTAAGTTCAAAGGTAAGATTGTAGCAAGCCTAGTTGAGGGAATCTGTGAGTATACTGGGGTCACTTTGTAAATGTGGGTGAAGAGTTATGCATGGGATGGACAGAGGACTTCAAGGCAGAGTCATTACTGGAAAGTCTACCATACTCTAAATGGCATTCATGAAAGCTGCATTGCTAAAAGTCCCTATATGAGTGTTAGAAAGCTCAACAGCATGGAGCTTCCTCTCCCATGGAATTGTTTGCTGCCTTTCCATTGGCAAAGGGATTTATTAGTCTGCTTTTAATTTTTGGTACTCTTGGACTTACAACTTTTGTTTACTTCTTTAAAATCACTGGGCTTCATCTTCCCTCTAGGCTGGAGTCCTTAATATTGAGGAAATGCTGCACAGCAACTCTCTGCTTTGTTATGAGCTCTGCAAATCACCTGTTACCATCAGCTAGTAATGTCACTCAATTATTTCTCAGAGATGGAGTACAAAAACAGGATGCTCTATACCAAACACTAGTTGTTTCCCTTCCATGTATCTCTAATGTGCAACATGGAGATTCAGTATCCTGTAATTGAAATGCTAGGAACTAAACACAAGTTTTTAATTTTTTTTCCAATTTTGCTTGTTAAACAGCCTAACAAGAAATGTGGAATCCTTTGGTTTTAGAGAATGGCTTGGGAGTATTCAAATTAAGGATTCTATCACTAAGCTACATTCCTAATTCCTCAGCCAAGACTAATTTTTTCTTTATTTGTCTTTAACAAACACAAATGATATGGGAAAAGATCAAGCCATACAAAACCCTTGCATAGAATGATGGGCATGGAGAAGGTAGAGGAGGACAAGAAGGACCACCCTACATGAGAAGCTATTGGACATTGCTAGCTCCTGCGTATGGGAGAAGAATAGGAGGAGGGTTTGTTACACTGATAATGAACGTTAGGTTTATTAACTATTGCAGTGAAACCACAGAGGATGGTGACATTATGTATGAGACACAGAGAAGTTAACAGTGTGGTATGAACTGGCATTCTTTTTTGTTTTTGTTTTTTTGAAACAGGGTTCTCTGTGTAGCTTTGGAGCCTATCCTGACACTCAGTCTGTAAACCAGGCTGGCCTGGCACTCACAGATATCCACCTACCTCTGCCTCCCATATGCTGGGGTTAATAGCATGAATTGACCTTCTTATCTGAATAAGGAGGACTCACCTCTGAGCCAGTGATGAGGGCTTTCTCCCTCACCCATGTGCCCTTGAGGAATGTAAGAAACCAGTAATTGATTTGCCATTTATACTTATTCCAAATGCAGATAATTATGAGACTAATGATAAATAAGGGTGGCTTCTAACCAAAACCATCCATCTACTTGACTCTGTATCATGCTGTGATAAGGAAATAACTAAGAACACCACAACTACCACAGCTGAGAGATAAAGGTATAAAACTGGCACTTGTGTTAACAGCTACTATAGTGGGAAATTACCAATATGGAGTCAGGTAGAAATATAAGGGTATTTAATAGGGAAAAGCCTTACTTACAGAGCTACCTAGCCAGCCGGCGTGGCAGCAGTCTGTATGCAAGCCCAAAAGAGAAAATGAAATCGAAAACACAGTCACCCTACGTCCCCTGAACACGCCATTGCAAGCTTGTGAAGGCGTGGTCAGGCACACCTGTGGTCAGCCCCTAAGTAGGCGTGGCTACAGCTTCCCCTACAAGCTACCATACAGTCATGGTCATTAGCAAAACCACAGTCAGAAATGGAGGATCAGATACTCCAACCACACATTACAGGGACAGTGGATAACTCTGAAAGAATGACTTGTATCATCTTGCTGGTTGGGTATTTGGGATATATACAGACCCTGTGAGATTCCCTATTGCTTAGCACTGAAATATCCCAAAGAGCTAGCCAGACTCAGGGAAGTTATCTCAGTCCTTTTTTTGTAGCATCCGCCTCGACCAGCAAGGGAGACGCAACACACGAACTCTTCTTTAAGCAATTTATTCAGGAACCTTGAACAATCTTCTGACCCCGGGGAAAGCCAGCCCACTGCTTATAAAGCCTAAGAGTAGCCAACCCCGGCATGCCACATGGTGACTGCAGATAGGTCCACATATGCGGAAGCAAGCCTAGATCTCAGCCTTAGCCAAATATGGAGTTGTTTATTACAGAGAGCACTCACTGTCGGGAGGGTGGAAGGCAGAAAGCAGCACCATCTTTAAGGCGCGGCACATCGCAGCTCTCTACACTTTTCAGTTTCTTCCATGGATAGATCATACCTCACATAAGGAACTAAAATTGTCTTTTCCTTTTGGAAAGCTCTCTGACTATAATTGTTAAAACATATTTCTGCATTGTATACTTGCATGAGAATCTTCATATGTCATATACATACATGTGTGTGCATATGTATTAAATACATGTGTGTGGATATGTATTTATATATCTATGTTAAATGTTTGTGTTCACACACATGTTTTATATATACATGCAGATATATATATAAAAGAGAGAGAGAAAGAGAGAGATGGGGCAGGAAAAGAGAAAGAAATGACATAATAGTAAAAGACTGGCTAGCTCATAACATGAGTATTTTACTTCATGATCATTATGGAGAGAAGCATGGTACCAAGCAGGCAAACATGGTGTTGAAAGATACCTCAGAATTCTATATATGGATTCACAGGTGGTTGAAACAAAGAGAGACACTGAACCTGGCTTGAACATTTGAAACTGAAAGGCTCACCCCTAGTAACACACTTTCTTCAACAAGACCACAGCTCCTAATATCTGTCAAGTAGCAGCACTCCCTAATGACAAAGGATTCACTTATATCAGCCTATGGCAGCCATTTTTATTCAAACCACCACACCCATTGGTCTACCTCTTCAGCAGTACAATTACTCTTTGTGAATTTCTTTTATTTTTGAGATTAGAAATTTAATTGCATCACTTTTCTTTTGTTTCCTCTTTCTAATCCCTCCCATATACAAACCTAGCTCACGATCAAATTTATGACCCCTTTTCTCCTTAATTATTGTTTATGCATATATGTTTAATATATATATATATATTGTCTAATATATATATATATTAGACAAAAGCTGTTCAATCTGGAAATTTCAGAGCTACACTCATAAAATTGTACCAACACATGTGCCTAAACAAGAGCTAAACAAAGAAATCCAGTAATAGACATGCAAAAGTCCGTGTAGGAAAGACCGTTAAGCCTCAACCGTACAAAATTTCAGGCAACTATGGAATTCTGAGAGTAATGCTCTTCTCAAGGAAGAGCACATCGATTGCTTTTATTTATTTATCATGTGGTCTTCACTGAAAACATACGTAATGCAAGATAAAGCCTGGCCAGAATAACTCACAATTGGTCAAAATGTAAATAATTTCTAGAATGTTAGGTCAACACTTTCAACTCTAAGTAAATACTGTGTGCACTGCAATCACAGTTACAAATGTATTCAGTTCTCTTCTGTAGTGTACAGCACAATTTTCAGAGTTTAGAGCTAGCCTTATATTTTCTGATGATGCTCAGACCTTCAAATTTTGTCTTCTATAGAAAAACTTAAAATTTGTATCCCAAGTCACACTTAATGGGAAAGAGGTTTTGTTTCTTTTTTACAGGTTGAACATGTTCTAAATTATCGCCCTGTCTCCTGGGGTTAGAAAGATTGTTCACTTGGTAAAGGCACTTGCTTCAAAGCCTAAGAAACTGTGTTCTAGAGCCTCAAGACACATAGAAGGGGAGAAAGGAACATTGACATATATGTACCCCTCACAAATAAACAAATAAATACTAATAAAAGGTTCCTTAACTCCTGTTGACCACTTATTTTGCTTTATTTATTACTTTTTTAATCGTACTTTGCTGGACATTGAATCCAGAACCTTATGCTTTACAGAGCTAGAAAACCTTTTATCACTGAGCTGCACCCATGGAATTATTTCCATCAGTGAAGGCAGCATCATGCAGCATAATTAGAAAAAAAAAACAAAAGTGAAACAACTAATATACAATTTTTTTCAGTATCAGAAGTGTTGGTGTTATTTCTTTAATGAATTATGGTGTCTTATCAAGAAATAATCATGTAATGTGATCTAGTTTTTACTTCACTGTTATTTACTGAATTATATTAACCTAACAAACTGATGGGAATGCTGATCTAAATGCACTAAGTAATAGATGTGATCCAAATGCAGGAGTTGATTAGATGGCTCTAAGTATTGGTTAATAAAATAGTGGGGAAGCTATTTCCATTTCATGGTCTGTAAAATTAATTCCTTAACCTCCCAGTGATAATGAAAGAACAAATTGTGCATTTCTCATTATTAATCTACTCTCATACTTATTATCATGGTATTATATTAAATATTCTCAACCTTAACTCATTAAAACTTAAATGCAATAACCATTAGTTTTGTTCACTGAATAACAAATACTTTAGAAACAACTTTAAGAGATATTTAAATGTAAATCTTTGTTAAAAGTTAGAGTGCACTGAATATCTAAAATGGTGTGTTTAAAAATCTGTTAGTTCAGTGGTAACTAATAAATATTAAGTACATGTTGTTAGTGTACATATTACAAATTAGATTTTATGATCATTCTTGATTTTCAGCATCTTAAAAATGTTTTTCTTCTCCATGCTATATTCATCTTCAGTTTTAAAGTAAATACGCATATCAATAGACAACAAAAGACTACCAATAAATCAATATTAGTGAAATGAATATGTGTTTAGTTTTGCAAACTGTTTTGGATAAATTCCTGCATATGCTGTGGTGAAAACACTTTTTGCATTGGGAGCACATGGGTGGATATTAGATAATGTATACAATCTGCTTACACTTCATAGAAAAGCCAATTTTACAAATTTCTCTGAAAAGGCCAAGAGAAATTTTCAGTAAAAATAAATGATCAAAAAGAAAAGCCTGGAGAAAAAAAAGATACTAAAATCCCTTGGGGACACTATATTTTCAAGTAGATATGAAAGCCTGATCTGCAGAAAAAGGAAGAATATTTATACTATCCCCCCCCAGCTCATGAACAAAAAAAAATGCTTCCAGTTTGTCAAAATTATCTTAAAATGAAATCAATATAGGAGAAATTCAACCCCAAGAATAAAAATATTGTCACCCACATGAACAAAGGGAGCAATGGTTAGGGATGGTATGCTCCAGTGAAGATGCCCAGGTGTCTTCGAAGAATGCACTGTCTCTTCCTACAATACATTCTGATAGTGTGTAAACAAGTAGTAAGGGAGACATTAAACAGTCAGGAATTAGGGATACTTTCCATTAAATCTATGCAGACTGTCTCTTTTAGATTGGTTTTTGAACATTTCCTCTTTTGAATCTTTCAAATGCCCCACTTTATTAGTTACATAGATAAAAGAATCGATGCTCAGTTCTACAACTGTTTATGTGACTAATAGATAAAAATGTGCATACAAAATGACTCTGAAATATGGGAGCAGAAACAATGCTACTAAATATAAATCTAATGAATTGCTCCTGGATGGAACCCTAGAGTAACAGCCATATTTCTATGTGAAGAAAACCATTAACATGTTGCCAGGTGAATGACAGGTAGATTGACATATACATGATTGTTAGGATTCTAGATAGATGATCACACTTTAATAATTCGAGAAGCTTCAATTAGGCAATTGAAAAGGGGGATTAATTCATCTGTGAAAATCTTATTTTTTTTCTTTTGTTTTTTTTGAGACAGGGTTTCTCTGTGGCTTTGGAGTCTGTCCTGGCCCTCACTCTTATAGACTAGCATGGTCTCAAACTCACAGAGACCCACCTGCCTCTGCCTTCTGAGTGCTGGGATTAAAGGTGTGTGCCACCACCAAAGGGCCCATGAAAATCATTTTTATACATAGCTGTGCAGGAGTGTATCTGAGGAGATAGATGGTAGGTTTTATTTCGTTTCCTTTTCAAGGTACATGTTTCTTCATGTCCATACTAAATTATATCCCCACCAACCATGAGAGATAGGACATGGGTACATCAATGAATAAGTAGCTAAATAAAATATTATATACATATACTTACTTGTGTGTAAAATAACACTATATTACTATCAGGAAGTATCTTGGTGAAATATGGTATGTATGAAAAAGGATAAATACCACATCTTCACGCACATGTGTTGATGAGAAAATAAGTTATTCAGAATGCAGAATGAATCTCCTAAGACCTGTGAGCAACTTCAGTGGAGAAACCGAGATGGAAAGAGCTTCTACAACAAGTTCAAAAGCCTAGATAGAATAAAGTTCAAAGTTGTATCACATACAGAGGAGACTAGAGTTATTATTTATTTTGTGAATATCTCTTTACAAAAATACAGGAGATGGTACCCCAAATCCCAAGTGAAACAATGTGAAAAATATTAATTTGACAGTTATATAAATTACCAATGAATTTAAATATCCTGCCACTTTTGATATGTAAATGTGTTAAATGCATTTCAGTTTTGTAGCTGCCTAAGGAGGTAGATCTCAGAACATTACTGGTAAGCCATGGCTATGTGGTGATACACAGATTAGGAAAAAAAATTAATTAATAGTAAGAGCTAATCGGTAATATGCCTGAGCCATTGGCCAAACAATTATAATTAATATTAAGACTCTGAATGTTTATTCAGGAACTGACAGGTGGGAGAGAAATCTTCATTTACATAGTGCAGTGAAGAAAAACTGATAATTTTGAAAATATTATTCTAAATGCATAGACAGTAACTTAAAATAAAACCTATAGAAAAAAGATTCCTACAATCTTACTTACAGAAATATAAAGTTTTCTAAAATTGTTCTTATCAATATTCAAAAATATTTTCTATTTATTGGTCTAGTGTATTCCTGTCTTACTCTTCTTCACCTCATTTGATTAGAAAAATAGGATATAAAGAGACTATGTGAATCAAATAAAATAACTTTGAATTCACATTAATAGATCTATTCTCTTTTTAAATGTACTAACAACAATTACATAAAGGTCATTCATGAAGTGTGGAGGTCAGGAAAATTGACATGCTTTGATAAGAATACAAACACTTCTACCTCTCCTCAGAAATGACTACTTTAGAAACCTCTAATATGTACTTTATAGGTGTGATAACCTGGCAGACACACAACCCCACACCCCCACACATACACTCACCCTACAAATTCAGACTTACTGCTGTGTTAGATGCAGGGAACATATTCTACTTAGCATTCATTCATTGTTCACAGTACTTGGCTACACTCAGATATATATATATATGGAGGGTAAACACATTGGGAATTTTGCTTTAAACAATAATAGCAATAATGGAAATAAGATACCTAAAGCATAAAAATTAGAATGAGTTCAAAATGATGTTAAAGAGAAAAAAATAATTGGATGACAGATCAAGTTTTCCAAAGAAATTGTGTCCAATAAAATGAATTGTTGAGGAGTAATATTGTCAAAGCTTACTTGATTGTTCTATTCAGTAAGAAAATATAGAAAAGGAGAATGGATGTAAAAAAAAAAATAGAAACTGTGAAGTCTGTCAGCAACTTTGCATGGAGCATCAGAGAACCATTGTCATGAATAAATGTTCCTCTGTGATATAACCCCCAAAATAAATAAATGAAATCACCCAAATGAGGAAGACCTCTGAACGAGAATGTGAAATTGAGGTGTGGCTGTATACCATCCCTCTTAAATAATGTCGTTGTTGACTAGGAACAATATGAGAAATGATGAAAGAGAAATTGCTTTGCTTAATTTTCATTTAAAGAACTTTTTACATTTAAATCACTTGAATGAATCACCAGTTGGCATTCATTGCAGTCATATAGGAGTGAGAACAGATGGATTATAAAAGGGTATGAAACATATCTACTGAGAAAATAAGCATAGTGAAAGTTAATGAAAGTCAAAATCTCAAGGAATAAACTAGATATCATGGATCTTCATGTAATCACATCATGGAACATCCATCAGTTGCAATGATTGGTCAAAAAATAATAATAGCAATAGCATCTATAATATACTTCTCAGTTCCTAAGCATCATGCTATCATTTCAGCACATTGTCTTTCTTTATTGAACAATTAATAAGCAAAGAATGTATGTTATCAATTCACTTACTTAGTTAAACAAATTTTAGGGAAGTAATGATCAAAATAAGTAAGATCCACTTGGCATGTTCTTTTAAAACAGAGTGCTATAAATTACTTTGAATTATTTGAATATTAGTTTCTCTATATTAACAAATAATTATTAAAAATTGTTCAAAGTCCAAAATCTTACAAGCTTGAAAAGATATAAAAACCTGATAAATGACAGATATTTTAGCAAGGGGAAAATAAAATTAATGTATAACTTCATTGCTAATTTCATTATATGGTGATTATACTTTTATTTCAAAGTACTGAGTACTAGTTATTGAGTGGGCTCTAGATTTGCTACTTTCCTAAACTTTTTCATAGCTTAGGTTGTTTATGTGTAGAGATGAGCAAATACAAACAGACACATTAAATATCTTGCTACATCTGAATAGTGAATGAACAGCAAGGCTGTAGATTCTCCTTTGTCAGTCTGTATCCAAATTGTGCCAACATATGTAGAGAGCTGCAGAAAACCGCACCCAAAAGATGGCGCCGGTTTCCGCCCTCCGCCAGCCTGACGGCGAGCGCTCTCTGTGGTAAACAACTCCAAATTAGGCAAAGGTCATGTATCCTCTTAATTCTGCTTGGAGACAACCTATCCTGGCGCGCCACGTAGGGTTAGGTGATTGGTAGATGTAGACTATATCAGGCCCCGTCTCCCTCGGCCCGGGGCCGCCGCCGCCGCCGCCATTATACATTGTACAAAGCAAAGAGGTTCCCGATTAAACTGTGTTTAAAGAAGATTCCTCAGTGTGGCGTCTTTCTTGCTGGTCAAGGGTGGACGCCGCAAGTGGTGGCCCGTACGGGGAATCAGAACTTCTCACAGTCGGGGGTAAGTTCCCAAGGTAAGTGGAACTGTAAAGTCCGCGGTGAATGTGGAGATAGGTCTCCGGTAAAGAAGCACCAAGGTCCTCGGGAAAGAGGCGATAAAGTCTCCAGTAAAGGAGCACCAAAGCCCTCAGGAAAGAGGCGATAAAGTCTCCGGTAAAGGAGCAACAAAGCCCTCGGGAAAGAGGCGGTAAAGTCTCCGGAAAGGAGCAACACTGTTCGCGACAAAAGCGAACCGAAAGTAAAAAACCTCGCTTCTGCTTTAATTTACAGAGTGAGAGTAAGTTAATGGACCCCGCTATTATAGTGGTGATTTGGCTGCCTTTTAACATCGCAGTATGGGCTTTTGTTTTCTGATGGTGTTATCCGACTTACAGTGAGAAAACAAAGGAGAAACAGAAAAGGGATAAGAAGAGAGTTTATCCTTCTCTAAGAAGGTTGAGAAAGGAGTTAAAAGAACCAGGAGAGGATTCAAAATCAGAACAGGATATATGTGAGAATGAGGACATCATGGAGGAAGAGGAGGAAGAGATTATTGAGCTATGGAAAAACATTCATTAAAAGTATCAAAAAAACAGCGTCCTAAAATGGCGACTGTAAAGCAAGGGCACCGCCCTACCGCTCCTCCCCCCTACTGCTCAAAAGAGGAAGTAGGAGGTCCTGGTTGCTCCACCTTCTGTCCGGAAGTGTGGCATACGGTTCGCACTGAGCTTCAGGTTACTCTAGAACAGCTAAAGGAAATAAATAGATACAAGTCATGGGGCCTATGCAGCATGGTTTACCATTGCTGTCAGCCCTACCCAATCATAAAAAAACTGATTTGTGATGTGTACAGGATAGTGTTAGGTTTGCTTTTACTTTACCTTCTATTCTCCATACCATTATATGAGTGGGTGGTTTTACCCCAGGGTATGGTCAATAGCCCCACTATATGTCAGCTTTTTGTATGTCATGCTATTGCTCCTATTAGAGAGAAATACCCTTCTGTGAGATGTGTTCACTATATGGATGACATTCTCTTAACTAATAAGGAGTTAAAATTGCTGCACTTAGCATATGGAGATTGCATTGGATATCCAATCTACCCTTAATGCTCAATTGAAAGGTGGCATTATGGTTTTGAATCAACACATGGATCTATTGCAGAAACAATTGGACAACTGGCACAGTTGGGATGTGAATGGAGAATGCCTGGTTTGTATGTAACAGCTGTTTCCTATCAGAATTATTCCTTAACAGCAAACATGTCTAAACAACCTTCATAGTATCATCTAGGCAACTGGTCTGGGGATTTTGACAAGCTGATACAGGAGCTAAGACTCTCCATAATGCATGTGAATTCCACCAGGGTCGACATCTCGGTTGCGGAAGGACTGTCTGCATAGATCACTCAAGCCATGAATCATCTAAAAGAGTCGGCAGGAATGGGTGCCCTGGGAGGAATGCTTATCCTAGTTAGTTTCATAACATTATGGTGTATCTACAGGATGAGGGTCACACAGCAGAGAAGTAATACCATGATTACACAAGCCTTTAGTTTAGTTAAGGAATGGACTGGAGTAGGGGTTATGTTTTCCATGATGCTGTTAGCCATTTTTGTTTGCTTATGGTGCCTATACAGGATCAGGAAGTCGCAAAAATCCCAAGCTGCTATGTTGGTACAGGCCTTTGCTGCTGTGGAAGCAGGACAGTCCCCTCAAGCATGGTTATCCATGCTGACAGATAAATAGATGTCTGTCTCGCCCTTGCTGAATAAGTGATGCGTATCTGAATCAGTCATGCTCAATGACGGGCACCTACCCTCTTGCGGAGTGAATAAGCATACATGTGTTCCCTTCAACCTAAGACATGAGCCTGTGAGGGCGACACAGTGACTCTTTGACGGGTAAGATAGGGACACTGGGGTTAAACCTAAGACAGAGATGACTGAAATCTGACAACAGATAGATACTGCTACTCCTATAATATTAAAACAAAAAGGGGGAACTGTAGGGAGCTGCAGAAAACCGCACCCAAAAGATGGCGCTGGTTTCCGCCCTCCGCCAGCCTGACGGCGAGCGCTCTCTGTGGTAAACAACTCCAAATTAGGCAAAGGTCATGTATCCTCTTAATTCTGCTTGGAGACAACCTATCCTGGCGCGCCACGTAGGGTTAGGTGATTGGTAGATGTAGACTATATCAGGCCCCGTCTCCCTCGGCCGCCGCCGCCACCATTATACATTGTACAAAGCAAAGAGGTTCCCGATTAAACTGTGTTTAAAGAAGATTCCTCGGTGTGGCGTCTTTCTTGCTGGTCAAGGGTGGATGCCGCAACATAGTCAAAGATAATAGTCCAAACATGTTTTACTATATGGCTATTCTAGATTTATTTTGGCTATTTTATCATAATTCCAAAATCTATCTCTCTACAAAGTTTAAAAGGGAAATAACCCCAGAATATGTTACCTATATTAATTTATAACCATAAGAAAATTTGACTACAAATATTAATCAGGATTATAAAGGTATAGCTATGCTTTATTAAATAGTCATCCCATTGAAGTAATGGTCTAAAATTACTATATGAAATAGAAATAAACTTTGATCTTTTTTAAAAGTAACTGGATTGTTGCTGGGTCTTTCCCTTGAAGTTTAACTTTACCATACTCAACAATTTATCACGAAAATTAACCAAACCATTAAATTTTAAGTGTATAATTAACAGTACAAAATAGTTATTATGTTTAGTAGAAACAATAAAATCAACTAACCCATTGATTATCACACAAAACAAAATAAGACTTTTATTTAGGAAAATTTATTCAATTTTGCCCTAAAGGGAATAAATATTGATGATATTTTTGTGAAATTAATCACCCATAGCAACTTCTATGTGAAAACAGAGCCTATCTTTTCTTACCAATTCTGTAATTTCCTTTCCTTGTGATATTTAAATATAAATATTGATTTGTTCTTCAATGACTTACTGTACTGAAAGTATATATATATATATATATATATATATATATATATATGTTGAAAAGCCCTAATATTTATCCTAATATTTATTAAATTCTAGTTTTGTTCCAAATTAAGATCTTTCCAGAAACCTTTCATCTTGCCAGTGTTCACAATTACTGCTCTGGGTGATTTCCAATCTAATTGATACTTTACATTTCTGTATGTAGCAAAGGTATGCTGTATAAACACATTGTGAGCTGTGTTTTGCATATCTGAAACATTATATAAAAAACAATTAATGTAGTTGAAAGGTGACTATTATTGCTCTAAGCTTATCATTGCTCCATAAGGCTGAAGATTAAAAAAAATGAGTAAAAGTCAAAGTTTCAGGTATTTGGTACCCATGTCATACTTCAGAGTATGATTTTGAAGGAACAAATTCCATTTGTCAATTAAATAAATCTGTGTACATGACTTACAGAGAGGGAAAAAAGACAGGAAGAGAAGGAGGGGAAGAGGTGTGTGGGGAGAGAGAGAGGCAGAGGGAGAGCAACCAGTAAATGACCAGAAAGAATAGGAGGGGAGAAGGGATGGGCAAATGGTCTGCAACTCTTGCAATTAACTCCTTTTATGCTGCAGTTGATAAAATGTAGTAGCCTTCTGGGCCCAGTACAGGCAGATTCCCAGAAATAAAGAGTAAATGATGAATTGGATACTCAAATAATGGCTGTTTTCTAATAAACCTCAGATAGTTGTTACGATAAATCTTTCCACCACCCACTTGATTTCTGCCTGCCATGTGGATGGACAAAACAATACACAGAGACTTATATTAGGTACAAATGCTGCTTGGCCAATGACTAGGATTTCTCATCTGCTAGCTCAGTGTTAATTATCATAAATCTATAAGACTTATCCTACAACTTCTGATAGCATCTTCATCCCCAGGATCACATGGTGACCGACAGCAGAGTGCAGGAGGAAGAGCGAAGGGGAAAGGGACAACTTCCTGCTTTTCCTTGCTTAAATATGAGTCTCCCTGCCATGTCACTTCCTGACTGGATCACCACTTCTTTACTACATTTCTCAGAATCCTCCTTGACACATAGTCCCATCTTAATTGCTGTCTCATTGGCCAAACAGTATTTTATTCAACAATCAATAAGATGAACATACACAGAAGTACATTCCCCATCATCTCCTCTTTTTTTATTTTTGTAAATAAAAAGAAGGGTAACTTGTCTTTTACAATAACCGAAGAAAACTATAACCATTACTGTCTTCAACTCTAACAAAGACCACAGAAGGATAATATATAAACTCTAGAATTGGCAGAGACATCTCACTACCTGGACAGTCACCCAAAGTTCTTCTGTAACCTTGGGGCATCCATCTTCAGCCCATAGGCCACAGTGTGTCTGGCACACTTCTCCATTTCAACAGGAACCCTTTAGTACTGTCTTGTTTTGTAAGTTCAGCAGTCAATTTTGTTGTGGGCCTGCATGTCCAGTTTTTACAGCAACAAACAGTCCAGGCAAGAGAGGTTTCTTGCTCAAATGGATAATTTTGCCATGTTGAAAGCAAACTCCATAATGAGTTTCTTCGATGCCCATCCTCCTTTCTGACATAATTGGTGTACCAGGAGCAGTTGTGTCTCACTGCCAAGAAAGACCCTAAACCATTTAAATGCCATATGTTCTGTGGGTCTTTGAAAGATTTGAAAAAATACCTATCCATCTCAAATACATCTCTGTATATCTAGAAAACCTAACTATCCTAATTATAAGTTCTGACTATTATAGGTGACTATATAACCTGTATTTAATTATGCATATCATTTTAAAAGATCTATATAAACACAATACCTAAACAAGAGGAGATATACACATATCACAAAATTGACCTTAAAGTTGTATCAATAAATGGAAATCCATACCAATGCAAAGTATTCATTACTATATCCTATTACCCCCTTTTTTCTTTAAAAAGAGATTGACTATGCTCATTATCATTTATAACTAACCATATTTAAATGAAAACAAACATTTATAAACAATATTTGTGAATTTGGGCATTGTTCATTCCAAACTGCTTCATGCAGATAGGGGGGCGATGTCTGTACCATGGAGATCATGTTAAAACACAGAAATCCTGGCTGTAGTCATCTATGGGTGCATCATCTCAGCTGTTTTGGATGTAGGATCAGTGGGGCTGCTGCTTCAGGGGATGTTGCTTGATCAAACCATATTCGTCTGGAAGGAATCCACAGCTTTTCATTTTCTGTAGAAACACAAGCAAAAACTTTTTTCCCAAGTAGTCTGTCCTTAGATTTAAATTTTTGAAGTCAAAGCAATTTTAAAATGTATAAGTTGGATTAATTTAGCAGCACTTATAATCAAATGTATTTTAGTAGCAGTAACTCTTTCCTCAGCAATCAAACAATTTAAAGACAACAATACAGCATATAGTATCCAGACTCTCTGTGTATTTTTCATCTTTAGATGGCTTTTTTATTACTCTATTTTTACTTTCTTTTGTTTCTTTTTTTCCTGAGACAGGGTGGAAATCTGCCTGCTTCTGCTTTTGGATTGCTGGGATTAAAGGTGTGTACCACCATACCCAGCTACTCTATTTCCTCCTATTACTTTTTCTCTCACAAGCCTACATGTATTTTTAAATGCAGTGTAAACTTTTGAGGTTTTTCTTTATCTGGATCTGTTTAATCATCTCAGGAGTGCTGAGTCTAACCCCCAAGAGCACTGGGATGGTGTGAGCATATGGAAGCTGCTCCGATGCTTCTCAGCGGCCCAACAGGGCCAGGTATGATGGCAGGTTTCCCACTTCCTCTGATAATCTTAGGGCATGGGCTTATCCTGACACCATTCTGTTACGGCAAATTTTTCTGACACCCGATTGAGTTCTGCTTGCTGTGTTAGGTCCCCAAATAATATACAGAGACTTCTATTAGGTACAAATGCTGCATGGCCAATGACTAGGATTTCTTATCTGATAGCTCAGTCTTAATTATCATAAATCTATATATTGTATAAGACTTGTCTTATTTAGGATGTCTTATTTTGACATCCTCATCCCAGGATCACATGGTGACTCTGGAGGAAGAGAGAAGGGGACCACTTCCTTCTTGCCCATTTTTATTTATGAGTCCCTCTGCTATGTCACTTCCTGCCTGGATCACCACTTCTTTACTACATTTCCCAGTACCCTCCTTGACTCCTAGTCTCATCTAATTTGCTGCCTCATTTGCCAAACAGTACTTTATTCAACAATCAATAAGATGAACATACACAGAAGTACATTCCCAGTCAAGTTGTCTCCTTAAATTTCAATAAGGTATGTCAGACTCATCCCCGAATCCCATGGAAGTCATTTTCTTCAAGGAAACTTAACCCAGAAAGAACACTCCACATTATTCTCCAAAACAATCCATTCAATTAGACCCATGTTTGCATTGCAATTATTTCCATCATGTCAGGTTCTTTAACTAAGGAAATCAACTCTACCAGAGCAATCATGCTGAAAAGTTTTATTTGAGATTGACCTTGCTATTTCAGATGCGGTATCAATTATATCATATTTCTGATTGTACGACTTCAATTTTAATATATTGTGGAAACTAGTCTATTTATATGATAATGAGATTTTATGTCATTTTCATATGTAATAATAACAGATAACATACTCTGATCTTATTTACTGTCATTATCTTATATCTCACTCCACTCCTGCACATTTCATTTCTCCAAAAGGAACACACTTTCTTTGGGAAAAAATTATCTAAGAAAAACAGAAATTAAATATAATATAATAGAAATTAAAAATTAAAATGAGGAAAAATACCTGTGAAATTAAAGAAACTAAGTATATAGAATGTGGAAAAAGATCTGAGGAAATATGAATTTTGGTCCTCAAAACAACAATATTTATTTACATATTATATATGTAAATATATATGGGTGTTTTATATACATGTACACTTGCACACTAGAACAGAGCATCAGATCCCATGGACTACAATTGTAGACAGTTGTAAGCATCCATGTGGGTACTTGCAAAGAAACTTTAGTCTTTTGGAAGAGCAACTAGTGCTCTTATTGCTGAGCCATCTCTCTATCTCCTACTAATCACGTTTTATTTGCTTCTTATTTTTAAGGTCAGACAGCAATAAAACAACACAAACATATTTTGTAAATTTATTTAATAATGCAATTTATAATGGAGAAAGATTATAAATGGGATATATAAAAATTAGAAAGACTGACAAGAACAATGTTATCATATTGCATAGGATAGGCATCATGCAATGGAGACAGTGATGAACAATTGACTGGTTAGAGGTCATACACTGGAAGTTCACTGTGGATTTTTACATCATATATATAAGATCAGTATGGGCTTAAAGATATGAAATGGTCCATCACTCATTACTTAGTCCTGCAATTTCTAGAATGTAATTTTTAAATAACATCACTTTAAATACCATATAGTTTGGCATTTCATACAAGCCTTACAAAGTATGTCTTGCTCTATATTGTATCTATTTCAAATGTTAGCAACCATGCAACATTCTCAAAACAAACCAAAAAATAATTGGTTGAGTATGTCAATTCTAGTTTTTAATTTCTCTTCACTTATAGCTGTCAGATACAAGTATTAAAACTCTCCAGGTTAGTGGCTATGTTCATGATTGCATGGCACTGATATTTTTTCAGGCTCACTGTGAAACCATAATGATAGAAAGGGAAATACTGTTTAAAACAATGGCAATCTTATTTTACCCTATCTAGGAGATGTGGATCTTTACTTTTGATCATTAAAAGCTAGTCATATTCTCCTAGGTGTAGATGAAATGAACTCATTCCCTTCTCATGCAGTCTGTTTACCTGAGTATCACTAAAATAGTTCACCAATATTTCAGGATGGAAGTGAAGACAGAATGGAGTATCCCTTGAAGAATGCAGAACTATATGGATATTTATACAGGTAAAAATTCAATCTCATAATCAGGGGAGGGCATTTAAGGTAGCCTCTCCTCTGTTGCTTAGATTGTTAGCTGGTGTCATCTTTGTAGATCTCCAGACATTTCCCTAGTGCCTGATTTCTCTGTAAACCAAAATGTCTCTCTTTATTATGATATCTCCATTCTTGTTATCATCTATTCTTCCTCTGACTCAAACTTTCTGCTCCCTCATGTCCTCTGCATCCCTCTTCTCCTCCCCTTCTCATTCACCTCCCCTCCCCACTCTTCCTGCGCTCCCAATTTGCTTAGCAGATCTTGACCCTCTCCCCTTCTCCAGTGGACCATGTATATCCTCCTGCCCTCCCCTGATTATGAGATTGGTAACTGACTTACATGCCATCCTCTACCTTTCAGCCAGCAGCTGGTGGAAGTAGAAGCAGACACCCACAACTAATCACCGAACTGAACTGGACCCCATATGCAGAGAAGGACAAGTGAAGAGCACAGTGGTCCAGGCTGGTGAAACCCAAAGAAACAGCTGACCTGAACATCCGGAAATTCTTGCTCCCCAGACTGATAGCTAGAGACCCCAGGAACATGGGTTTCTGTGAGGAAACCTCAGAAATCTATGGGACCTCCTGTAGAAGTTCAGTACTTATCCCTAGCATAGGTGTGGACTTTGGGAGCCCATTCCATATACTCCCTGAGACAAGACACATGGGGGTGGGCCCAGGCCCTATCTCAAAGGATAGAATAGACATTGATGACACCCTAGGGAAGGCCTCACCATCCAGGGGTGGCAGAAAGGATACATGATAGATAGGGTTTTAGTTGGGGGGGTAGGGGACGATTGGTGGGAGAAGAGAAATGGGATTGTCATGTAAAAAAATCCTGTTTCTAATTAAAATGAAAAAGTTGGAAAAAAATTCATATTGTACTGCTTTAAAATGTCAAAGGATGGCATCAAATTCAGGTAAGAAAAAAACCCTGAAAGCACGCATAAGTATTGCATAGGGCATCATACATTTTCACCTCAAATTTCATCTCAATTCAACCTTCTAAATATTTGCAAACCCTAGGAAATCTTTTAGCCAAATGGCATTCAGGAATACTTCAAAAATATGACTGTGGAAACATGTTAAATTATTCTTAGTATGTGGAATTCTTACTAAAAATTCTTAAAAAGGAAGTGACATTAAAATCATTTAGACCAAACTTGTAAAATGAAATTCTGCCTTCTGAAACACAAATAATAACACATATATTACAAAACAGACAGGAAATGTTAATGAATGTTAGTAATGTAAAAAAAAGTAATACTGTAATGTTGAATTCACTTTATACTTATCAGTGTACTTATTTCATGACATCTTTGGATCAAGAGAGAGTGTAAATAGTTATGGACACAACTTTCAAACTTTATTTGCATTATATTGACATGTATCTCAATTCTAATGCAATTAAAACATGTGTGATTTCCAGTATAGAATGTGCTTATAAGGTTTGGTGTGCTCACACTCATATTTAATTTTAGTGATTCATTGTATTAAATATATCATGAAATGAACATATTCTAAGCATATCATGTTAAAATGTTAAGAGTGTAGCATTCAATTTTGTGACAACATAATTATTGGGGAGATCAGAAAACTATATTTCAGTATGGCCTTTTAGAAATATCTTTGTAGTGTATCTTCACTCAAATTATTATTCATTTTCTTTATTGACTTAAGGCACTTTTTATGAATTTTAAAGGGTTTCACTGGCAATGCTTCTCTTTGAATGCATGAAGATGATAACTCTTTTAAACCATTATTGTGCTAATAAATTGTAGTCTTTTTGTACCCATAGTTTTTTCATCACTCTTTTATTTGGCTTAGATGATTTCACAAATGTCTCCTTTTTTCTACTTATACTTCAGTTCTAGTAAAATTGACATAAATGTAAAAAATGAGGCATCATTGTCTGGTGTTATTGCTACATTTAACTTTATCAGAGGCATGGTTATTTTACAGTTTTTTCCCACAGTATGAACATTAGATATTTTTGTAAGAACCATAATCCAAGATAGGAAATTAATATCTTAAAATTAGCTAAAGAGCTACCACACATTTGATATGGAAGTATTCCTTATGATCAAACCACTACTCTAACTGCAAAATCTCAATCATAATGCCCAGTGATGGTTGTTGTCCCATTCAGAAAGGCATTTCTGTATTTATGAATTCAAGTCTATTTCCAAGTACTCATGTTGCTGAAAGATACCTTGCAGCTACCAGAGGAGAAAAGTTACCACCAATATCATACAGGTATGAATCCTCTTCCTACATTAACAATCTGCCTGTAAGATATACTAAGGGTGTAGTGGCAAAAATCTTACAGGACTAAACTAACAATAAAAATGACTGGATTTAAGGCCCACTTTATGAGGAGACCATACCTGACACAGCTAAAGTGGTCTAGAGCTAGAGACTAGATAGGTCATGGTTCCCAGGTGCAAATTTATGATTCTTACTATTCTATGGTATTATAACAATAAAATGACTCTTAATGACATACTACTATACCTGTTGATTAGTGAATTGCTCAACCCTCTTTAGAGATGCTTCCTCCTTCAGTAAATGATGCTTAAAAACCACAACTGTACAATTTATGAAAGAGTAAGTATCTTCCAAGCACTCACATGTAGATGAGACAGCTTCATCAAATCCTTTCTTCAAGCCTCAATGTGAGAAAGTTGGCAGAAATATTATAAGAGCCAGAGTTAGGGGATAACTCCTGTCTTCAACATATCACAATGCTGATTTGCATATGAAATACGGAAGCTGTGACTGCATGCCCAAGAGATGCATCAGTCCAAATGAAATAGAAGAACAGCATTGAGGGTGGGAAGGGTGAACAAAATGCAACACCTAGCCAGGAATATTTTTAATCCATACTTGTTTGCAAAAGGAATATCACCCTACACACACATTCCAAAGCATGACCCATTCAAAGGAGATTTATCAATAAAGAAACAGACTTCATATTTATTTGTGTGTGTGTGTGTGTGTGTGTGTGTGTGTGTGTGTGTGTGTGTGTGTGTGTGCATTTTGTTTTAGCATTTATTGTCATGTTACCTTTTGTGGTTTGTTTTGATTTTAATGTTTTGAATTTAGGTAGGCTATCTAGTATATATTTAAATTCACAATTTAATGCAGCATTATCTTTATCTGATTCCTGTGATTAAACTTCCTTTGTACTGAAGGTTGTACATCAAATTTCATTATTCTACAAATTAAGTAAAAGCAACAACAATTTCAGAATATACAGATTCTAGTGACTTGCACTAAAGACATGTTTTAGGATGAAGTTTAAGTTGTGATTATGGTAAATAATCTCATTATAAACATGCCATCAATCTCACTTCTGCATCATCACCTAAAAATACTTAGTCCTTCACTTTATTTTTGCTATAAATGCCCCTGGGCAATCCCATATAATCTGGTTTTAGTAAACATGTGATTCCATAACCCACTAACCTCCTTGAAATACAGGCTGAGCCAAAGTAAGATTCGATTCAATAGAACCAAAGTGAAGTCACTGAAGGCAGCATTAAAATGAATCCACCAGAAAGAAGATCAATGATAGATATTTATTAGTGAAGCACTTACACAAATAAGAGTAAATAACCACCTCAGTCTTCCTGCTCAAGAAGATGAAATCTCAGCCCTTCCGATTCTCTCTGCAACCCAAGAGAGCATGAGCTAGCCCCTCATCTACCATATAATAGGTCATGTCTGCACCTGAAACAATAACCAAATGGTGTGGCTAACACCTAGTTCATTGACAAGGGAAGATGCCACCACAAGTCAGTTCAGCTTTGAGCAGTCGCTATCATTGTGTAGACCCTCTCTTAATAAGGAAAACAAATTCTACTATGTAATAAAAGCCACAAATCCCATTGTCACCACTTCCTGTAGTCTTGATTCCCCAGTCCATCAGTGCAATGTGTTGATAATTCTCTTCTAAATTATCTGATTATTACTTTCTATAGACCAATTATTTGTGTGCTAGACCCTTTTTATTAGCTGCCCAAAGATTTGATTTGCTTCAAAACCTTTTATTTATTCAGTGTTGAGGAATTTTTAAAATACAAAGTTGCCCCTCATACTTGAAATATTTAGGAAAATAAGCCAATGTCTTTCTATTGCTCTGAAATGCATTACTAGATCTTAAAGGTGGGTTATTGACTCCAACTTTCTTATAGCTGTTGTCTTCTATTGTCAGAAAAGAATTGGCTTTGCTTCCTCAAAGCCTCCCATTTTGTTTACTTGCATTTTCTTTTAAATCTCATTTTAAAATAGTCACATCTCTGATCTACCTCGAAGTGTCAACATGCTTTGCACATTTCAGAGAGTCAATATGCACTGTTTCTACATAGCTTTGATAATTCATATGAATTCATAAATTTCCATGAATATTATTGACTGTTCTTTGTCTCTATTGATTGAAACATCATGTAGTTGGGATTAGAGCCTGTCAAAGTTTTCTCACAAAAGCTAACATTCTCGAAGAAAACCTTAGGACTTACTATTTCTTATCTAAATATATTTCTTATCTAAATATTTAATATTAAATTTGTCTAAGTTGATGTACTCTAAGATACAGATGTGGCTGCATTATAATTACACTAAAACAAAGTAATTTAACTTATGAAATAATTTAGATTTTTAACTTTCTACAATATATTTTTTTTTCCTTTTTGTTTCAGTGTTAGTGTGCCAGAGGCAATTCTGGAACCACTTGTTCAGAATCACACAAGCTAAAAGAGCATTCCAAAATTCTTTCTGTTGAACAGATGGCAGTTGCTCACATGAAAAATACATGTTATGTAAAAAAATCAATTAAAGTCAATAAAATACACTTAGTTGGATGATAGAAACTTGAAGGAAACATTTGTTCATCTAGTGATTATTCAAAATTTGCAATTAAGTTTTCTGTTGTTTGTGATATTGTTTTCAATAATACGAACTACTGATTAGTATTATTTATTTTTCTTTTGTGAAAAACTAGTACAGTATTATAATTATTGACACCTATTTAATAAGTATCAAATGTTATTCATTAGAATTTTTGTAGAGTAGTTAATTCTAATCAGTATTAACTTTAAATTTTATACTGGGGAAGCTGATTCATAAGATAAGAGTTAATTTTCAAAATAACAGTTTAATATCTGCATACACTTCATTATGTGCATACTTTCTTCCATTATACCTGCTGTTTAGGATATTCCAAAATAATATAGCATCTGGCAAAGACCAGGGGTATTTTTTTTCTCTGATGGTTTTAGCAATAACTTGCTCTCTGACCTGTCCAATGCACTTACTTGGGTCTCAGGGTCTCATTTTTCTTCTACATAAAATGAATTATTAGAATTAATTACTTAATCAACCAAAATCACAGAGTCTATGGTCTGCCTTTCTAGTTCAAATAAATTGGAGTATATTTTTACCTGTGTGGTATTAACAAAAAAATTAAAACATATTAAAACACCAATATTTTAGTAAAAGTGTTAAGTAGACATTAGGGTTATTTCCTAATTTTCACAATTTATTTGCTGAGAGATTGTTTCCATGGCACCTGTTCTGATGAATTCTCACACAAAAGATGAGGTCTATGTTACCTTGATTTGCTCTGATGGTATCAGCTGTTAACAGTTTTTTACTTCTTTTCAAAACAAAGATTGAAACAAGGACTGAGTTTGAACTAGAGTAATCTCATTAGTGTGCCTGCATTTAATTCTTGTTCATTATCACTTAAAAAGAATAACCTTCATCTCTCTCAAGATGTAAGAATCACTCAGGGATACTGCACCATTATTTTTCCCTAGAGACCATTTAAAATATACTTCACAGGGAATTAAAAGCCAACAAAAATCATCACCTTGTCTACTAGAAAGGACTATATTTTATTTCTCTGCATAGCACCATTTTAAAAATTAACATCTAAATCACAAATTATATAGCATATAAATTATAATACAATGATGTGTGTATTCTGTATTTAAAATATATATCACTGAATAATTCTTTACAGACATGCCAATGCTTTGCCATGGTACATACCTATTCACTTAATTCAATCGAAATTTTACTTCTCAAACAGGCAGTAATCTTTATAGAACTATGTTGTTTTAGTTTGTTTCAAAATCATGTTCCTGGACTTTTTATTGACCTGATAATATTCAATAAATTTCTACATTCCTACTTAAACACACAACTGAGGGTCTGGAAGAGATGGCACAACAATTAAGAACACTTGCTGTTGTTCTTGCATAGGACTTCTCGGGGCATTCATAAGTTAGCTCAAAACTATCTGTAATCAAGGAGATTGGACACCTACTTCTGGATCCCATAGGCACCTAACACACATATGGTGCTTAGACATTTAGTGCATAGGCAAAACATCCAAACACATGAGATATACAACTAAGCACTGGGCCAAGCTTCCAGAGTCCAGTAAGAGAGGAACGAGTGATAATATGAGCAAAGGAGTCAAGATAATTTTTGGGATACCCACAGAAACAGCTAACCTGAGTTAGTGGGAGATTACTGATGCAGACTGACAGCAAGGGAACCTAAATAAGACCAAAATAGGCCCTCTGAATGTGGGTAAGGGCAGTGTGCCTTGGGCAGTATATGGGGCCATTGGCAGTGTACCAGGGTTTATTCCTAGTGATTGAACTGGCTTTTTGGAACCCATTCTCTTTGGAAGAATATTTTGGGGGGATGGCCTTGTTCCTACCTCAAAGTGATGTGCCTGACATTCTTGACTCACCATGGAAAGCCATACTCTTTCTGAGGAGTGGATGGGGCATCTACGTTGTTTGCAAGTTCTGCATATTACAAATAGTGCTGCTTTGAACATAGATGAGCAAATATCCTTGTGGTATGAGTGTGCATTCTTTGGCTATATGCTCAAGTATGGTATTGCTGGGTTTTGAGGTATACTGATTCCCAATTTGTTTTCATTTCATTAATTTGTTCAGCTTATGAGTCACATCTCCATGCCTGAACTTTGTGTTTGCCTTGCTGTTTAATATATTAGCCACTTCTGACATTTCCTTGTGGTTTACATCACGGTACCTGCATTTAGTGTTTGTGTCTGTTTCTTCTATCATTCATACTACAAAACATTAGTTTGTATAGATTGTTCCAGAACTGCTCATTTTGGCTTCATTGTTTAACTTGACCACTGATTTTAACATTAATGTAATGTCTTGGAAGTGGGTATCCATGCTTAAAGATCTGGAAGACTCTAGAAGCACTGGCAAGTAAAAACTCCAGGTATCTCAGGCAGGGACTACACAATGTGAAAATTTGCATCAGGTGAATGTTTCCTGTTGATGTAATCAACTACTTGGCTGCAAGAAACTACTACTTGGCTCTTCACTGTCACTTCTTTGCACTTTGTAGTAAATCCCATTTCAAATGCTTCTCCAATGAGGATTTGTCACAAAATTTAGTTTAAAAAATATACTCATCGGACCTTAGAATGTTTCACTCTGGTTGTTTTTTTTTCTGTCTCCAGAGAGTGGGCTAGAATAGCAAATTTCAATAAAGGTTCAGAACAAAATAGCTGTAGGCTTTACAAATATCCATGATTTTTGGATTGTGTTCAAGAAAGTAAATGGATTTTCTTTGATCTGTTTTGTGAAACTGTAAGGAAATTTCTATTCCAATAACGAGGAAAACGTGTTTTCTCACAGCTTTGCAAGTCTGCTAGATCCAAACCACTGCTTGCTTGCTTTGGCACAGAGTATCCTCCATATGTCCTGAGAAGACAGAATTTGCTTTACAGTTTAATTGGCATTTCAGCCTTGAAGAGTATACCTGTCACAGTAAGTCTACCCACAGAGCGAATTGCAATGATTCCACTCTTATAGACTAAAAATTCTAAATCTCTACCTACCACCCATTCATTTTTAGCATTTGATAAAACCATTATGCCAGAAACTCTAACCCACAGTTATAACCCCACCATGCATAAAGCTGTAGCAAATAAAGCTACCTATGAATTGGAGAGTGTCTTGGGTTACATACTGAATACCATATCATTTAATAATTAATTGCCAAAGCTTGTTGCAAAAAAAAAGAATAAAATGTTTTACATTAAACTTCAAGCTGAATAACTTCCCTTTCTGTGCTCTCTTTCAGCAATACCCATGTAAATATTACTAATTTCTTTGAAGTCTTTCATTCCTCCTACACTTGACAGCCTCCTCTGGTACCTCCTAGTGCAGAAGAAAGCAAGCATGTCTAGGTTGCTTGTAATCTCCATGTCAATATGGAAAAATTCAGCATGAAGGAGTTAATTATAGGTAATAAGGGAATATGAAAAAGAGGAAAAGGGGATCGGGCAAATTTGGTAAAGTGAGGTTGTGACTATAAATATACACAGGGCCACCTTGTTGGCTGGATTCCTTTTATCCCTTTCATTCTATTGTCATCCTCCCTTTGATACCAGAAGATGTTGTCTAAAGCTACAGGGAAATATTGCACCCTGCAGCTCTCTCACACCAGCACTTTAGAGAAGGGTAGGATTTTCTTATGCATTTCCTTTTGAGTTGTCAAATACACAAAACTATAAAATATTTATTTAATTCTTTTCAGGGTAAAGATTTCAGTAAGTGTACACAGAAAAGCTTATCCAGAGTTTGGATATTGCCAGATACTTGACAAAACAGAGAATGGATAATAACACAGAGACAGGAAAGCAGTCCTGTAACAGATCATTCTTCAATAAGAAAACATATGTCAATAAAAAAATTGATTATTCCAGCTTAAAATCTGATACCTTTTTCTAAGCCTTCTGTTCTGATGCTGGTTTCTGTGGAAAACTGTAAATGTATTTTCTTTGTTTGGTGAAATATATGCATTTAAGTTTTAAAAGTATTTTTGCCATATTTATGATTCGGGAGTATCTTCCCTAAAACCTTTAGAGCCATCAGTTTTAATGTTGTTGCAGTGGTTTCGGTGGCAGCATAATTTAGAAACTTTTAAAAGGATTTAGTCCCAAGCTAGAAGTCTGCCTTCTATTACAGGCTATGATGAGTTTGTTTTCTTTTGAGATAAAACCAATTAGCTAACAGAAGCACGTATCTGAATGGCAGGCACATCTCCAGAGAATGGTGATTACTTGAAATGTCCTGTTCATTTCCATGAAGACTCCTTATTGTCTATTTTGAGAGCTGGTCTGTAATTTATTGTAAATGTTTGGCTAGATAAAAAGGTATGGTTTCTTCCTTTCTTTTCTAGCTCGCCAGAGTGCTTCCAAGAGCATCCTATCTTGTTTTCAGGCTCAATGGCCATTTTCTTTTCCTACTATTTTGGAGATTAGTTCTTTGGGTGTAAAGAACTTGCATATATTCTTTAAAAATAACCCTGACATTTCGATTATGGAATTTGAGACTACAGAAGTTTTAAACAATGCATTTCTATGTTTAAGTTAGCTGGTATATTGTATCTCATTATAGAATCATGGTAAAGATTTGTACTTGGTAAGATGAAAATTTTCACTTAAAAGTGTGGAGAAAAAAGTTTAAAAACATAATCACATTCACTTAGTGTTTGTTTAGGGCTATTTTCTAAATAAAAACATATTTCCTTGTATTTCAGGGTAGGAGTTAAAGTAAACAACATATAATTCTGATATTGTGAGGGTTCAGAAAGATAATAGATTTGTAATATACATTTACTTAGATCTTAAAACTAATGCCTCAGAAAAGAAACATGACATTGATATATATGTTTACAGGATTCCTTAAGTTTTATCCATTCCCAAACTTGTGAACTTAACTCCAAAGTAATGCTAATATAAATGATAACATAATTCAAATCAGAAAGTTACAACAATACTTCATAAACTCATCAATCAATTTGCAATGACTTTAGAAGCCTACAGAATATTAAATAATAAACATATGATGTTCTGTGAATCTCTCTTGCTTATCATATGAATAATGTGAGGTTCAATAAGACCCCTTTCATGTGATAGTTGTTTTGTTGTCTTTCAACACTTATGGTGATCTGCGTATAATATAGTTGGTGTTTATGTTTCTAGCCATTGTATAAAAAACTACAATAGAAGAATAGCACAGTTTTGGCTAAGCTTTGTTTGTGCATTTTACTAAGATGTTGATCTTTATTCTGAATGACAATGGAAAGGGGCCTAATCAATTGCCATTGTCCTGAGTTCTCTGTCTGCTGCAAGGGTGGAGTATTGGGAGCTGGCTTGCATTTCTTCTCAAAATTATCCCTGGTGCTCTAGTTTGCCATTTTCTTTACATCTCAACTCTAGAGAAGACATTGGCCCAGAAAGCAAGGTACTTTACAGAGAGGGGGCTATGCGGTTAGGAAAGACATTCTAACATCCAAAATGAACAAGAATCTGAAAATCAATTTGATAACTCAACAGTTTTCGTGTATTTTTCTAGTCTAGTATAGGTTAGCAGAAATATTACAGGAATTTGTGAGAGGCCAGAAAATGCAGTGGTGTCTTCCAGGCAAGGCACTTTGCTCTAGCCAGCCAGCTGTCAAGACAGGCAATTAATGGAACAACCTCCTTCTCTTCATTCTCAGGATCAGCTGATACAGGGATAATGGTTCCTCATTTTGTTGTTTTGATTTGAACTTCTTATGATAAGTGGGAAAGCAAACTTTAGAGACTGACTGAGAGGATAGATGTTATGACAAATTTGATGGAAAGGGTAAACAGATAATAGGAGATGGACAATTATAAAGTTTTGATCAGTGGTACAAAAGTATTCCCCAAGTGCAGGCAGTTCTGGATTCAGAGCCAGTCTGAATGCATAGAGGTCACATGTCAACTAGGTTTTGTTTCATTAAAACCTTTTCCTCCAAAATACAGCACTTCTACCGAAGTGAAATGTATCCTTTATATTAGCACTAAGTGCTATCTTTAGGACAAAACCTGTATGGTCCTCCACATTTGTAAGACAGCACAACCGTGAGATGTCAAATACAGATTTTGGAGAAATAATTTACTTTGATAAAAATGTAACATGTGTCAAGTTTAAAATTATGAGCTTTATAAACAGAGCAATAAAACAAAAGCAACATGTTGAAAAATGGTAGTCATTAATTGCACTAATTTTAGTGGTATTTCATTTCCATGAAAACAGAAATTATTTTAAAATACTATTTTAATAAATGGATGCAATATAAGAAAACAACTACAAAATGGTTTAAATAAATGTATCTCCCAAAAATATGAATTTGTGGAATGAATAAAAGTATAAAGGAATAATTGCAAATGTTTGTGAGGCACAATAGTATTTTCATATGTGAACAAAATATGCAATTACCCAATGTAGTATTTTAATGAGGAAACAAAATATGTAATTATCTAATCATGGTAATTAGTATATCATCTTAAACATATATCATATATGTTGTAAACACTCAAAATCCTGTCTTCTAGATATTTTAAAGGGAAATATAAATTATTAAATTGCATATTATTATTTTGGCTTTATTTTACTATTGTTTTGCATACATACACACACACACACACACACACACACACACACAAACACACTCACACACAAAGTGTGTTTATGTGTGTGTTTCTGTGTACCTGCAGATGGGATGAGATACATGCAGATGCCAAAAGAGGATGTTGGATACCCTAAAGCTGTAGTTCGAGGTACTTGTGAGCTTTCTAATCAAGGTTTGGTGAGATATTTTCTAGATGAAGCTCACTGGGTGTGAACAGATGCTGAAGTGGATTTCAAAAGAATGAGTGAGCTGATTATCTGCATTGATCACTCTATCTGCTGACAGTATAGAGAGCAGGTGTCGCAAGCCCTATATATGACTGCCCTTTATCAGAATAGAGTCTACAGTGATTCAGTAAATGAGAGATAAATGCAATGATGATTGTACTAGAATAGGGAGGGCTGAGATGCATTGGTGACCCAGTGCAACACTGTTGAGCAAAATATTCTACCTTTTTCTTCCTTAGTATCTACATTTGCAAAGAATGCTTATTACCTTCACACATTGCATTTGTAAATATAGATAATTTCTTCACAGAATTGTATTTATGTATCACAAACATACAGCATAAGGAAATGTTAACATTGTAAACACTGTCTTTAATTTGAAAGCAGAGTTCAGAGTTTTCATAAGAGTCTATCCAGTTGTGAAAAGCTTTCAATGGGCCAGAATAGATTCCTACTCCACTTACATATTATAATCAATCTGTTAGAGAAACAGTATCTCAGTAGTCAGTACAAAGATCAAGATACCTACTGGCTAGGAGAATGTACCAAGCACATGTAGGCACAATTTAGAAATGAACCAAGTATATGACAGACTTAGGGCAGTAACATGTGATAGGAAAACATGCCAATTAGGAAATTCCATTAGCAGAAATGAAGCAAGCAATACCATGTGAAACTAAGTGAAGCATAAACAGTCCTCCATTAGAAAACGTTTTATTAAAGAAGAAAATAATAGGAAACAGAAAGCTGTAGTGTTGTATTTTCCTCCGAATTACATTGTTGCTGCAATATGTAATACATATTATACGCAATATATCTTAAATTCTTAGCTATACATTGAACATTTAAACTCAATTTAATGTTATAATCATTACTTATGTGAAATGAAAGTATCATTTTATGTTTTTATTTGAATAAAGAAACAAGATTGTTTTACATGTCAGTTCCAATTCCCTCTCCTTCCCCTCCTCCCCTGCTCTACACCTAACACCTTACATATCCCATACAATTTCTGCTCCCCAAGAAGGGTGAGGCCTTCCATAGAGGGTCTTCCGAGTCTGTCATATCCTTTGGGATATGGTCTAGGCCACTCCGCTTGTGTCTAGACTCAGAGTATCCTCTATGTGTGATGGGCTCCAAAACTCCATTCCTATGCTAGCGATAAGTACTGATCTACTACAAGGGACCCCATAGGTTTCCGAGATCTCCTCTCTGACACCCACATTTGTGGGGTCTAGAGCAGTCCCATGCTGGTTTCCCAGCTGTCAGTCTGGGGACCAAGAGCTCTCCCTTGTTCAGGTCAGCTGTTTCTGTGGTTTTCACCAGCCTGGTCTTGACCCCTTTGCTCACCACTCCTCCTTCTCTGCAACTGGATTCGAGTTCAGTTCAGTGTTTAGTTGTGGGTGTCTGCTTCTACTTCCACCAGCTGCTGGATGAAGGCTATAGGATGGGATATAAGTTATTCTTCAATCTCATTATTAGGGGAGGGCATTTAAAGTAGCCTCTTCTCTGTTGCTTAGATGGATAATTGGTGTCATCTTTGTAGGTCTCCAGACATTTCCCTAGTGTCTGAATTCTCTTTAAACCTATGATGTCTCCCTCTATTATGGTATCATTTTTATATTGTTTTATAAAGTAGATTTCAGTTGTTCTTACAAAAAGAAGGAATTCATGGATCATAACAATAATTTTTGTGAACAAATCATGACATTGTGAGGGTTTTAAGTTTCATTGATGCAATGAATTCATAATGAATGATTCAGAAAACCTAAATGTAAGCAGCAAGAAATGACCTGGTGTTCTTGGAAGTTAATGTTTCTCTTTAATTTTAATTTGATTTGGGTGAATGCACTTTCTGGAGTAAGATCAAGATCTTTTTGTGACATGTACAATATTTTTGGCCTTGCTAATGTTGTGTACATATCACTTATAGACCTATGTATGTATGTATGTGTACTACATTTGTGTTTTTTTTCATTGTGGGTATGTTTTCTCTGATGCTTCCTACTTGCTTAATTTTATTCTGTATATAATTTTCTTGATTACATATGAGGATAGTAAACACAATGAGTAATTTAAATCTCAACATCATATTTTTGAGGAGCCACACTATTTGCTTCAACCAAGGCCTCTTGTATCAGATGTTCCTACAGTTCTGAAGAATTTTTTTTCCAGTGCCTTAGCACACATGGCCCCCTGCCACAATGTTTGCATTCTCTCATGCTCTTCTAAAGCTTATCTTTGGAAATTCTAAATCTGAGTCATTGGAACACAATTTTAATAGACATGCTTTGAGTTTTAAATTGATTAATATTAGTGTAATGGGAATATTTATTAATACAGAGCCTATACATGAACATTTATTTTGTGTTTAAATATATGTGACTAACAAAAGCATTACAAGGAAAAAATGCCACGAATCATCTATTGACACAAGACTTTAAAATAAATATTATAGTAGTTTTCAAGTGAAATGTAAAATTCATGTACTGAGAAATATGACTATTTGTAATACCTCACATCACGAATAAAATTATGTAAAACATACTGTATTAAGGGCCTTTAAAAGGCCAATGGAGGCATGATTTTATGCCAGAACTGTGTGGGGTAAAGTCAATCATCTCTCTGAATTCCTCTTCCATTATTGTTAGATGCTTTTTCAACTAGATTTAAATTGCAGAGAGTAAAATAAATTATGTACATGCATCTCTTTGAAGTGTGGCATTCCTGAATAAGCTTGGAAGTTTGTGTGTGTTTTAAATACTTCTTCATTTGTAATATACTCATAGTAATAGTCTAAAAAGACAAACCTAAAAGAATTTTTTCCTGTGAGAGTAAGGTATCATCAATGATAGGAATGAAAATATCCTTTAATTTTTATTCTAGAAACTATGAGCAAAATTATGAGTCCATCTAGAATGCTTATGACAAACATACACATTATTTCCTCTGACTGTAACTAGAAACACATCATCATTGTGCATAAATATATGGTCTCCTAAGGTTAGATCCTTAGATATTTCTTTTAAAATGTCTCCTGCCATTGGACTTCGTTTCCACACTAGATCAGCATGATCTCAGTTAGGTATAACAAATTCATATGTTCAAGTTGAAAATATGAACATTTTTCAAGAATATTTAATGCTCTGCATTTGCTAACTGCTTTAACATAGTACTCAATTATTAACACAACTATACCAATACTCACAAAGTTTAGTGTTTATGGACTGTTACTACTTCCATAGAATTCATTTCATTGTAAATATTATGCCTAAATATTAGTGTAACAGGCATTTAATCAGGAAATCCAAGTCCTCAGAGAAAAGACAAAGATTCAAATCTGAACAATATTTTACAATCTGCAACTGTGATGGGATCAGGTGATAGAAATGGAACATGCTACACAGAGAATAAGATATTAATAGGAGGCTATATTGAGGAAAATTTTCCAAATGCAGAATATTGCTTTCAGAAATGAAATGCTTCACACCTTTGCTAATTGTGCAGCAGTATTTAAGTGTCAGTAACACTTTCTGTTTAGTAACTGACTAGTACCGAGGAAGAAAGTGACCTTTGAAAATGCCAACCACTGAACAAGACTTGATGTGAAATCTTTAGTAGGCTACCGCTCTGTACAGCACGTAGCTTATTCTGACACTGTCACTCTTTCACTTTCTGTGCCAAAATAGTATCAAGTCTTCTTTGACAAGTAGGCTTTGTGACAGTTGTTTCTCATTAAAACCATCTGAGTTTTAAAGGACTTTTATTTAAAAAAAATAGGAAGAAAAACATGCATGAGAGTGTGTGTGAGCACCCACATGTGTATATGTGAGTCATATTTTTGCAGTAATTAATTTATACAGTTAATGAGGAAATATGATTTTAATCATATTTAGAAAAATATATCTATGACACTAGTTTTGTTATGATTTCTGCTTATGTGAAAACCATCACATGGACAGAGAGAATTAGAATGACAAAATTTATAAGATTGCAAATGATGATATAAAATACTGTGTATAATACTTTTGTACATATATGACAGCATAGCTACAGTAAATACCTTTGATGGTGATGACATTTAGAACGATTTAAAAAAAAGTGTCTTGCATAAACATAATCCATCATCTTTTAACTGTATTTCATACCAAGGGTACTAAAATTGCATTACCACATGGAACTAGATGGACTTATGTCTGTAGAGGGCAGCAGAGATCAGCATTTGGGAATTGGCCATGGGTAGGCCAGCTGAAGAAAGAAGGCAGAGCCTGCCCAAGCTGTCCTGCCCCAAGCCGACTATGCTGGTTGTATGGCAGGAAGGGGCAGCCACTCAGGCAAGATGGTGGCAGAGGTGATACCGTTGGTCTGGGTCTCCGAGCAGGATTTCAGGCTGGTCAGCTGGAGGTGGGTAAATCACTTGGCCAATTTACTTTTTCTTGTGACCTTTCACTTAATGACGTTAGTTTATTTCAGTTGTTGCACTTGTCCCGTGGTATCCCATTTCCTTAGCTGGATGCTTTTATTCTCCTGTAAAGATGAAAGCAAAACCCTTCCCCAACCCTATCTCTTTGGGGTTCTTCTTTGGCAAAATGAGTTTTGGCAACAGAAAAAAAAAAAGTATCTTTCAATTAAAAAGTTCTTTTGAAATTTTGAAACTAAATACACCTTAGTACATGTGTGGATAAATGTACTTATATTCCTCCTTCTCTTTGTATATATTCGTTTTTAGATCAAAGAGGACATTCACTTTGAATTTCAACATGAATTTGCCAGTTGCTTTTAAATTGAAATCACTGTAATTCTTTTTTATCTTGCTTTTTTTGCTCTTTTTTAAAAATTTCATTTTATTTAAATAACATAAGTAAATATTCCACTTGTTGCAACTCCCCACTTCCCAACCATTCCTCTCCCCTTCCACGCCTCCTCCATCAAGGGCAGGCATCCCACTGACTTGAGCAAAGCATGTCACATCATGTTGAGACAGGACCAAGCTCCTCCCCTTTTGCCAAGGTTGGGCAAGGTAATCCACCATGGAGAACAGGTTCCCAAAAGCTGGCTGAGTCTATGGTTCCACAGGTCTTGCCCAGATGGGATTCTTCTCTATCAGAGAATCATCCCTCTTGTGGGTTGACATCTAAACACTCGTTACCTGCTAAAACTCCCATGGCTTCTGATACTTCTAGAAGATTCTTAGTAATGACACTCAAGAAACTCCAAAAAATAAAGCTAGAATGTCCCTTTCATTCATGCATGCTTATTTCAATGTTTCTACACTATTTCATTTAAAAGTCATATTAAAGGACAAATAACTTCATATTATAACTTGCTCTTTATAATAGTGACCTTAAATTTTCTACCTTTTAGTAATAAAAGGTAAACTAAATTAGAGCATATAAGGAAAAGTTTGAATAAAATGTTTGCCTTTTAAAACTGACCAAGGGGTATTGATTTTCATCATCTTTTTTCATTTGAATCTAAACACTGAAAGTCATAGTGTTTTAGTTAAAATGTCCTTATTATAGGGACTAGGGTAATTTGATTATGGCTTAGAGTGCTTGCTGCTTTTGTAAAGGAAAAGGATTTTATTTTCAGCATCTACATGGTGACACACAACCAGCTGTAAGTCCAACTCCTGTGTATCTCTCTCGCTTGTATGACCTCCACTCCATGAATGAGATGAACTTGCCAGCAAGCTTTTCCCTCACATTCTGATATAAAATTCAATATGTCTTAAGAGAAAACACTTCACACTTACTGTATTAATGATTGTTTGGAAAACTTATACAATTAACTATAATCTAAGAGTTATACATCATCTAAAATTTTACATATACAGTGCACATATGAACAGCACTGGATTTTCTGGATATCAAAAATAAGTGAATATGAAGACAGACATGAAGTTTGCCTGGAGATATGTTTGCAGAGATATGGAGAGAGTTGGAGAAGAGAAATAACTCACACTTAAAAATAAAGAAAACTAAAATCTTTTAGCAATTTAAATAAATGTTTACTTGAGCTTTGCTTAGAAATAATTATTAACAAATATACAGTGTTTGGTTATGATTTCTATTTGATTTGATTAGGCAAGAGAATTTATGTTTTGCAGTTTTGCTGTTATTGATGCAAAATAATTTTTACTTAAGCATAATATTGTTACACTTAGATGCTGCTTTACAGTTATACTAGAATAAAATGAATTGAAGTATTAAAGAGATATCTGTCATTATAGAGATTTTCTAATGTCATAAGTTCTAATATATAAAGTTTATTATCATGTGCATGCGATCACCTTGTTTACACATATCAGATGGGAATAATACCTGATAATATTCTTCATTCATTCTCTTGATCTTTTCTCCATCAGTTTAAAAATTCTACAAAATAAGTGCAATTATGTTGTCAGAACATACAGAAAAACTTCCTCACAGTGAAACTACTGTCCCTATATTGGCAAACTAAGTCTTAAAAGATTAGTGAATCTTGCAGATGCATATATTAAATATCATGCCAAATATATTCCAAATAAAAATAATCAAATCTGATGAAATATTATACCTTGAAATAAAGCATTTTAATTTGTTAGCAGTGTTGGGAAATAAAAATACTCTAATTTCTTAGCAGTGTTTGGAAATAAAAATATTCTAATGTTATTACTGCAATTCTTTGACATTTTCACTGTTGAAGTATCTTATTTCATTACTATTTATCTTATTAAAACAATTGCACTTGTAAGTAGCAGGATATTTGTTTTAGTTATGTTCATGGATTGATATTTATCTAGAAAAATGATCTTGTAAGGTAAAAAGACGAATTAAGTTTTCCTTCGCATGCATGAGAAAGACACACACAGAAGGAGAGAGAGAGAGAGAGAGAGAGAGAGAGAGAGAGAGAGAGAGAGAGAGAGAGAGAGAGGGAGGGAGGGAGGGAGGAAGGGGGGAGAGGGAAAGGGGGAGGGGAGATCTGGGGATAGAAGTTGTTTTGTATGGTCAGTGCCGGTGTTTTTCAGCTTGCTGAGCCCTGCCCAAGGCCCTCCAGTTTTGACATCAATGATATGTCATTTTCTCTGTGTTGCTATTAGAATGCCACAAGGTTACAGTAGATTAAAGTAACAAACTTTCTCTCTTCCATTTTGAAATTAAAATGATTTTAGAGTCATATGGCTAGAGAGATGGCTCAAGAGGTTTGAGAAACTGCTACACAATCATGAGACTTTATGAAATATCCAGGACACACATACAATCCTACAATGATACCCACCATAAATACACACACAAGCACTCACACATGTGCACATTCTGTATGCACCACAGGCACACATACGTACTCATTCCACATACTTACAGCCACAACCAAAAAAGTCTGCAATAAACATTATCAGGTACAATGTATAGCATACACACCCTAAATATTCTTGGGCAAAATATCATTCCTGTTTCTTATATTGTGTCAGACTTACTGACCCTTTGGAAACCTGACAGTACTTTGTCATCCACAATATTCATTGAGAGAATAATAAAACTGGGCTAAAATAAAGTGGTATACTATCTTAGTGAAGTTAATGACTTGTGCTGGTCAGCATATGTTGCTCCAGTGGGGTGCATGTAGTCAATGCTTAGCTTAGGTGGAACATTGGACTCTCCATCCTCAATACTGTTTCTTATCATCTCAACACAGGTTCATAGTGTATACCCTCTTGTCCTTTCCTGTCTGTCAATTCTCACTCCCTTAATGATGAAAGCAATTAAACTTGGGATGAATTTTCAAAACCCAAGGTTCTCTCTCTGATGGTTCTTATCTCAAATGTACTTCATAACTCTTTGATAAATATCCAGTAATATTGAAAAGTACCTGAGACCACGAGACAGAAAGCTTTTTTGAGGTCTTGTTTAGTTCTTGATGATAATGGTTGTCTTTGTTCATTTATATTCAATTTCTTAGATTTTATTCTATTAACTTATCAAAACATGTTCTATGTATTCACTGGTTTTCACTATTAGTTTAATTTTGAATTCATTTATCTTATTGTGATCAGAAATATCTCTTTCTACGTAGTGTTTATATTTTAACCTTCCAAAGTTCAAATGCACCATAAATTTCTTTCTTTAAAAAGTATCATGTGTTGTTGGGCCTAAAAAGGCTCAGATGTAAGGCCCAGTGTAACCTCCTGAGCCTGGATACAGTTTGGCAACCTGTCTCTGGCCTGTAACCTCCACGTGGGGGTGACTCAGCAAGGCCTGATTGTAAGACTGCCCACTGCTTGCCAGCTTTGTTGAATATTATTGGCCCTTACTTCTCAGGTCATCTTACACCTTAAGGAATCCTAAGATTCCCATCCCCTACCTCAATCCTATATAAATTCCTGCCTTTTGGAATAAATCGAGATCCTGCTTCCACAAGTCTCCCACACACTCCAAAAGTGTGTATTTTCTCCCTGGTAAGTAGTAGAGGGAAGGCTCTGAGACTCACCATCCTGCTCAGCCCCAGGAAGAGACTGGTTGGACTAGCCCTTCCCCAAATTTACATGCTAGAGAATCCAGCAATGTGTGCAATTTTTCATTGCAAATTGTTTATATTTCTTCATATGAGTAAATATACATGATTATATATTTTCAACATTTACTTATGTTTTTACTATATATATATTATTGAAACAAAAAAATTCATAAACTCTATTATGATCCCCCTTTTTAATGTACTTGAGTGAGTACTCTGACTGGAAAGTCTCAGACTTGGTCATTTCTCCTCAAAAACTCCAGGTTTAACAGTAATTCTCAGAGTAAAGTTTTAAGTTGTATACTGTGTCTCATGGTTTTGCCAAAAGGAGAATAGAGAATATTCCCTTAATCTTTTGGCTGTTTGCAAAAGCATTTTTAGCACATTTAAGATAGTTGTTTTTAATTGTCTATACAGATGACACTTCAAAAGCATCTCATTTTTAAACTGTCACTTTATGAATATGAAAGGAAAAAGGAAAAAAATACTATAAAATTTCTCTCAGGGAAAATGTATATAATAAATAAGAAAACTAGCCGAATACTGAGTTATGTGTGTATATGCTCACATATATTTGAGCATGTTTGCATGTCCAAGTACATGTGTGTTTGGAGACTTGAATACGCTAGGGGTCTCCCTTTAACCCTATTGATAGAGATATTAAAAAGAAATTGTATATTACCAAAACAAATCTTTTACTTTATTTGCAAAGAAAAGTAAAAGTTAGGTTATTTGAGACTTTAGTTTTGATTTTGTCTCCCATAATTTATATTGCAAATTATAATAAAGAATTCCTCCGAAGAAGAATCACACACCACATTATTTCAGTTTGAAATGTGATACATTGGGGGAATAGTTTTAATTTAGTATAAGTTTAAATGAGAATGAGGAAATCATTTTCTTAGACTTACTTTTATCTAAGTACTATTTTAATTCCTTTCCCTTCTCTAGTACCCCTTTTGTGTGTGTGCTGGTTCCAAAGTTGAACACTAACTTTTCAGTTCAAGTGGCTCCTCTGTATTGTGCTAGTGTTTCAAATGCATGCCAGTTACCACTTTTATCTTCCATTCCTAAATCTCCAGTGCCTGATCTCATCTAATGCAATCTTCCTTTGTCCTTCCTCCCTGGATCAGATAACATGAATGGATTTCTTAGCAAAGCTTTTATAATTCCTTGTTTTTTTTTTTTTTTTTAAGATTGTATTAATCACAGGGTGAAATGAAAAATAAAATAAGAACAAAAGTGAATCAGTGTCTATTACAGTGAGCTATGAATGTGACCCGGGACCTCAGAACAGCCAGTCACTGAGCTACATCAGCATCTGTGCATTAAGAGCAGAATTTCTAGAAAAAAATGAAAAAGTGAAGGACTTAAGAATTAACAAAGAAATAAAATAAGGAGACTTAGAAGAAAAACACACCTCTCACCCTAAGAACAGGGAGACCTGACTTAGAAACCTAATCAAGGTCACAATGACCCGAGTCCCTGGAATTTCCCAGCTGGCAGCAATAACTCCCTTACAAGGCCACAAGACAACCTAACTAAATACCAAGAATTCCTAGAGGGCCACCCTGCCCTGGGGTAATGAAGATAAGAACAGACTATCCCACTGAGTCAGGAGACCATCCAGCCCCAAAGATAAGAGATTTCCAAAGGATCTGTGACTCTGGTCACATACCCAAACCCCTAAAAGCCTATGGTTTTTCTCCTATAAAAGAAGCCTGCTTTAGAGGAACAAGGCTTTTCCTTTGTCTGTCGGACTGGGAGGCCCGTTTTCGCAAATGTCCCATAATAAACTTAACTCTTGTTTTTGCATCAGCTGGACTGGACATTGAGTGTTTTTGGAGGGACCGTAGGATTTGTGGAAACTGTTCAATCCGAGGGTCTTTCAAAAGATAATAAAGTAATGTTAAGAGATCATAATTTCATAATTAGTATGAAAAAAATAACTTCAAAACAAAGTTCAGGATTTTTTTAAACAGACAAATATTGGAACTATCAATAATTGTAATAGAAAGTTACTATTTTTATGAGTTGTGCTATTTACACATCTCCAAATTAATGTCACTTTAAAGATGAAATGTTATCTGAACATGGCTGAACACACCTTTAATTTGGGTACTTAGGAGGGGCATGAAAGATGATTTCTGAGTTTGAAAACATCAAGGTCTACATAGTTCCAGGAAGGCCAGATTACATAGTGAGACCCTGTCTCAAAAACAAAATAAAAAGAACCAAAAACATGAATAGAATTTCTATGTTAATTATAAGCTACATGTAAATTAGATTTTCCTATATTAAAAGCATTTGTGCGTATTTTATTAACATTAACATTTCAACAACTGAAAAATCTTGACAACTTTTAATATTGTGAATTATTGCTGTAACAAAATATTGACAACAAAACTCTTATTATATTGGATGTTACAATCTTGTTACATCAGCTGTTTGTGTGTGCGTGTGTATGTGTATGTGTGTGTGTGTGTGTTAGTGTGAATGTATGTGTTAGTGTGAATACCGGCTCTGTACACACACACATATACACACACACATACACCGCCCATCCCCCACTCCCCCCCCATCTTTGTAAGTCAGAAGAAGATGGAGAGTGTCTGTGTGTTCTGATCTCTCTCCCTTCTTTCATCTTGAGACAATGTGCTTCACTGAAGCTGGAGACAGGATGGCAACAAGCAAACTGCAGTAATTCTTCTGACTCAGTCTCCCACAGCCCTAGGCTTACTGGCACACAAAGCCATGATTGATTTATATGGATACTGGTTATTTGAATTCAGGTGTAATGCCTGCTTAGTAAGTACTCTTACTCAATCAAACATCCCACCTCCTCTTGATTGTCATGCAAAGACTCCCTTGTTGAATGCATGGGCTCTGAATGCTGTCTTTATTATGTAATGGCATAAACAATAGATTGTTTATTGGAAGGAAGCCAAGACATTCCGTTGTGTTGTTGTCCTTCCACCATAAAATATTCATTGATTTAGGTATGTTGCCCTTCCAACTCCTCACTTTAGTTTTCTACTACCAATAAGTTAAAAATCTTCCCCATTGGGCTGAAGAGATGGCTCAGAGGTTAAGAGCACCATCTGCTCTACCAGAGGTCCTGAGTTCAATTCCCAACAACCACATGGTGGCTCACAACCATCTACAATGAGATCTGGTGCCCTCTTCTGGTGTGCAGATATATATGGAAGCAGAATGTTGTATACATAATAGATAAATAAAATCTTAAAAAAAAAAATCTTACCCATTGTCATGTATTTCACACCATTCTTTGTGGACCCTTGCCACTTACTTCAAATTAGAGGAATCCAGAGCACATGTCCTGAAATTTAGATATATGAGCTTAAGTCAACTTTCTTTCTAACAATCTATCTGACATATTTTATTACAATGATAGAAATTTTACTATCATAGGTGCTTGTATTTATATGGTGTCCTGACATTGATGATTGGCTAGCTGCTAGCTGCCTAACAACATAAATGACAAATTTATTGTCCATATTTTGCATTTCAATGTTTTAAAAAATTCTTTGTGCACTCATTACCTAAACAAGTTACTAAAATGTTGTAAAAAGAGAGTTAGGGAAGAAAATAAAAGCCAGTATTCTTGTTTAAATATGCTGTATTACACTTGGAACATTTCAGAAAATGGCATCTTGTTTAGTACTATAACAGTACATTGAATTGAACCAGTCTGGGCTACACTAGAGTATCAATAGCTGGTCACAGTATACCAGTCATACATGTAACAACAGAAGTGCTGTTTCCTTGCCATCTCTTTGGCTGAATATGCTTTCCCACTATTGATGGGAACTGTTTTTTTTTTTTTTCCTAGAAAGATTAAAAAAAAACTGATTGAAATATGAAGTTTGGATCAAATGATATCAGAAAATGACATAAAATGTTTTAGTGTTGCATATCATAACTGTATTCCACTTGGAGCATCAGAAAAAATATTCTATACCTCCTTTAAAAAGTTTAAAGTTGCCTTTGAAACTTACCATTGTCTTTTCTATGAAACGACGACCTCATTCTAGAAGATTGTATCCTTCAAATTTTTTTAAATAAATGTGAGTCTGGTTCCTCACCTTCTTTTACAAGATTCTTTGAGACTCTAGGAGTTTGGAAACACCTCACCCCTGACACACTCAGCCCTCTATCCTGCAGGTGGTGACCGAGCCTCAGGTGAGTCTGGGCACTGCTGTGCTCCCCAACCTCCCCCATCAACCCCTGCTCACTTCTGCCTGAGCCCACCTGGGAAACAGTGGACCAGCCCAGACTGAGAAGGCCCATGCTGAGTCCAGACACACCTCACAATTGTCCACCCACCACCCTCTGCCATCTGGCTGCTACCAGAGGCTGAACCCTCCACCTACCACCAGAGAGAGAGAGAGACCCCACCTGCACTCACTAGAAGAAGGGATGGGAAGAAGGCAGTAAAAACACACTCAACAACATAAAGATCAATATGATACCACCAGAATCTAGGGACTCCACACAAGCAAGATCTGAAAAGCCCAACACAGAGGATGAAGAAGAGATGGACCTCAAAAATTATCTTAGGAAGATGATAGAGACATTTAAAGAGGAAACAAGAAAATTCCTTAAAGACATGGAAGAAAAACAAGCAATATTTACAAGAAATGGAGGAAAGGACAAACCAAAAATTTCAAGAAGTAAACAAATCTCTCAAGAATCTAAAGAAAGCCAAGAAAAAGAAACCAAACAAGTGAAGGAAGAACTCCAAACAGTTCAAGGCATGAAAGCTGAAATAGAAAAAAATAAAAAAATAAAACACAGAATGAGGGGATACTAGAAATAGAAAGGCTGGATAAACAATGAGGAACTAAAGACATGAGTATACACAATAGAATTCAAGATATGAAAGAGATTCTCAGTTGTTGAAGACTTGCTAGAGGATATACAGTCACCCACCAAAGAAAATCTCAAATTCAACAAATCCCTAACACAAAATATCCAGGAAATATGGGGCACTGTGAAAAGACCGAACCTAAGAATAATAGGTATCCAAGAAGGTGAAGAAATACAGCTCAAAGGTACAGAAAACATATACAACAAAATCATAGAAGACAACTTTCCCAACCAACAGAAGGATATGTGTAGGTTAAGCTGTAGCCATGCTTACTTAGGGGCTGGCTACAGGTATGTCTGACCACGCTTGTGAGGGTGTGGTCAGAGTGACGTATGTGACTGTGTTTGCTCTTTTGTTTTCACTTGGTTCTTGCTGTACAGACTGCTGACCCACCGGCTGGCTAGGTCACTCTGTAAGTAAGGCTTTTCCCTATTAAATACCCTTATATTTCTACCTGACTCTGCATTGGTAATTTCCCACTATATCTAGTGTTAGAAGTGGGATGAACTTTGTACACAATAAACACAAGTATCTGCACATGTGGATCCCTGGGTACAGCTGTTTTCTAGATGTGGTGGTCCTAGGAAAGAGCTCTTCCTTCATCTGTCCTCTTCTCTGAACAACTCCTGTCCAGGATGCTGCCAGTCTTACTAAGGTCACCCCCAGAAGACAGCCCTTCTTTTGGGCACTGAGACTTATTCTCTAATACTTGGCAACAGATATGCCTATGAAAACACAAGAAGCTTGCAGAACACCAAACAGATTGGACCACAAAAGAAGTCCCCTCTACACATGTAAGACCTTCGGAAAGCCCAGGCTTACAGAATCTTAGCCCAGGACCGAGGCCACCCCAAACACAGAATGGAGGTGAAAGCTTGATGCAAATTGCATGAGGCTTTATTGTAGTTTAACGAGCTAACCCCATGTTAGCTCGGGTCTTTGATCCACCCACCATGTCGGATGGCTAGCAAAGACAGTTCGAAGCAGCGTAAGGGGAGTGTCTAGGGGTATGCACAGGCTCAGGATTGGTGTGCCTCCAGGCTTGGAGGGTTTGCCCTGTGTTGATTGGTCAACTGGTTGTTATGGCCCATAGGCCCTCCCAGGGTGGTTACTATGCTCTCTGTCATTGATGTACTTTTGTCTGTAAAGCACACCCAGGGTCGTAAAGCATAGCGCCACCTGCTAACTTCTAATTGGTTCCTTGTCATGAGACAGGCATCTGACTTTCTAGTGACTAACTTCTGATTGTTTCCTTGTCACGAAGTAGGCATCTGACTTCTAAGTAACCAATGCAAGTTTATGGCAAGCACGTGTTCGGCTGTTATGGCTGCCGAAAGGGAAGCTGGTCCCTTCACACATAATAATCAAGCGCCAAACCTAAAGAGTAAAGAGAAAATATTAAGAGCAGCAAAGGAAAAAGACCAAGTAAAATATAAAGAAACCCTATCAGAATCACATACGAATTCTCAATGAAAATTTTGAAAGCCAGAATGTCCTGGATAAATATCCTACAAACACTAAGGGAGCATGGATGCCAACTGAGACCACTATAAAAAGCAAAATTTTCAATAACTATAGATGGAGAAAACAAGATATTCCATGACAAAACTAGAATTAAACAATACATATCTGCAAATCCAGCACTACAGAAATACGAAGAAGGGAATTTCATACTCATCTCAGGAAAAGTCCATCAAGATGAAGTCTCAATCCTGAACATTCTAAGAAGGCACCCACATTGGTAAAAGAAATATTGCCAAAGCTCAAACCACATATAAAACCACACACACTTATAGTAGGAGACTTCATCACCTCCCTTTCACCATTAGACAGGACCTGACCCGTCCAGCAGGCCAGGTAATTGGTGGGTCACGAGGAGGTATTGCCTAGGGGTCAATGGGGGTGAGAAGGGTAGGAGACCAAGCGCATAAAGAAAGACAGAGTCAGTCTGAATCGCGTCAAGGTCTCGTTTATTGAAGGGTAAAGCTTGCTTATATGTAGGGGATTTTGTCGGGGTGGGGTAGGAGGGTAGGAGGAATGGAAAATTTTAAGAGGAAGTGAAGATAAGGTTGGCCTAGGCCCATGTCCCTATGACCGACCAGCCGCAGCCGATTCCGAGAAGTAAAGGAACATCCTGTAAAACATGTTTTGAACAGCTTATCTAAAAAGAACATCTTGTGGTTAGAACAGGCCAGAGCAGGTGGCTGTGCAAGATCTTGCTCGAGATTCTCTTTGGCCCTCAACAATTCCCCCCTCTATACTTAAAAATGAGAGGGGTTCTAAAGCTTTCGTCAGAGATAGCCTCTGTCTTAGGCTGTGTAGGCTGCATCCATGGTCAGGCAACGTGCCATGTTGAGCCGGTCTTGACGACCACTGTACGTTGTTGCTTCCTGCCCCAGGACCTACACGTATTCCCATCATTGAGCACTCTCTCACCATTTGACCAGCTTTTAAGGATGAAGGTTATTGAATTTGAGCCTTTGGTCACCAGATCTGGGCTCTTGTTGTGACCTTTGTTCTTCCCCAAGTTCTCCATCAACAGCTAATTTACAGTAATGGACTGAAATATTTCTATGTAGGGCTGAATCAATCTGTCTTTTTATAAGCTGGGTGAGTCGTTGAAAGGCCCATGGGCCAAAGGAAAGAAGAAGAAGAAAGACAATCGGGGGGCTACAAGGGTAGGGAGCAGGGTAGACAGCCAGGGGGATCCTTGTAGTCAGTTTGAGAACCATCCTTTTTGGCTTTCAAAATCTCTATTTCGTTTCGCCAATCTGTCTCTCAGGATCTCCATTGATTCCTTAACAATACCAGTATGGTCAGCATAGAAACAACATTCTTCCCTTAAAGCGGCGCAAAGGCCACCTTCCTTAAGGAATAGGAGGTCCAGCCCTCTTCTATTTTGTAAAACCACCTCGGATAGAGAGGTTAGAGATTTTTCTAAAGCAGTGATGGATCTTTCTATAGCCTCAAGATCCGTGGTCATGGCCATTTGTAATTGCAGTAGCTGATTGATTTGCCGGTTCCTATGCCAGCAACAATGCCACCGGATCCCTAGCATAAGGGCAATGGTCATGGAGACAGGCTCTCTCATGACTCTGTGCTGTGCCTGTGAGACCAGGATCTCCCCTGAATAATATTTAATTTGGGGCCAAAGCTGCACCAAAATGCAATATTCATGTGAAACATTAAAGCCTGAAGCAAATATGCAGGGCGTTAAGCCTGTATTGCAAGACCAATAGGTTCCATTGGATGCCTCAAGATAGTAAGTTTCTTTATGGGGAACTATAGTTTTATTGCAAAACTGAGAGTAACTGGAGGGCACCTTTCCTAAACAAAGCCCTTGTCCTGAAACTCTGGGCAGGGTAAGTTGGTGGGGGACAGCCCTGCACCTCGCCGATGGGGAGGTGATATTGGATGTATTGGCCATAAAGGCAATCCCTTCATAATAGGGGGGTTCAGCGGACAGGCATAGCCAGCAATCCCATGTGGAGTTCGGACTGGACACATTCAGGGCCAGGTAGGCTCCTTGTACCAAACTAAACAACCTATCTATGGTTCCCAGGGCCGGACCAACCGATGGGGTAATGGGAGTGGACAGCTGGGCAGGAGATAAAGTAGTCAGCCTGATGAGTTTGAGCTGGCTTAGGTAGAGCCTTTGTCCCTTGATCAGGGAGGACCTGATTTGGGCCTACAGGTTTTGAAGGGGGATCATCCCTTTGTAGTTGAATCATAAAGGCGGTAGCGGGGTCCGTTCCGGACACATAAAGGCAGAGGCCCCAGATTTTTCCTCCTGTCCAATCTGTTTGTTGTTTTCCCAGTTCTGTAAAGGAAATTTTTAGCAAATTACATCGCCCTCCTTCTGTGGAATACAGCCAATGGGATAAAGCCGCATGGCTGGTTATTTGCTCAGCGAGAGGTGCCTGGGAGACTACGATTGTAGGGTTTGACTTTGATAAAGTCAGTAGTCACAGTGGCTGTCCACCAGATATGTCCAGTGCTAACACAACTCCAGGCGGCACAGTAGCCATCCTGGGGTCCATCACATTGAGCAGTTAGGTAACGGCTGGGAGAGTGTCCAGGGCAGACGTAAAAACGGGTCTTTCTAGTCTCTGCCTTATTCCAAGCAGAATTACATCCCCATTCAGACGGGTTGGTCCATCTATCTACTATATCACAAAGGTCTACATATAGATCTTGGAACCATTTTCCAAAAGGAAAGTCTGCGGAGGTTTTAGATACGGCAACACCCCCGGTGGAGAGGTTAATGATGGCCCATTTCTGGGGGTTAGGCGTGTGCGGCTGGCTTCCAGCGGCGACAGCGGTCATGAGCATGGAGCAGATAATCTGGAACATAATCTCCAGCCATCTATTTTCCTTTTCTCGAGTTGGCATCTGTAAAAGAAAAGGAATTTGTCTCAGGGAGGCCCCTGGACTCCCATCATATCAAGTGTCATGTGTAGAAAAGGGTTTAACTAATCTTGTCAGTAGCCAGCGGGCTCCATTTTCTTTAGAATTATAAATGCAAGCTGAGCCTTTACCCCAAATTAAAATGGGGTCGGGTCCATTCCAGACTCCCGTAATGGGATCTTTCCATAGAGCTTTTGCATATCCCTGACAAGTCTCTGGGTGCCAATGTCTATCCGCTGCAGATCTTCCCTGCTCGTCAAGGGTTAAAAAATTTAAAACAAAAAGGGTGTGAGCAAGAATAAGTTTTTGATTGCCTTTATGGGGAAACAAAGTTTCTTGTGACTTTAGCTTATTAATGGTGTTTTTTAAGGTTTGATGGGCCCGTCCACCATGCCTTGCCCTTGGGGATTGTAAGGAATCCCGGTAACATGTTTAATTCCCAATTGTAAACAGAACTGTTTAAACTTTGTGCTGGTATATCCCGGGCCATTATCTGTTTTTATAGAAACAGGCTGTCCTAATATGGCAAATGTATGTAACAAATGGCTTGTAACATCTTTATGGCAGCCTCTCCAGTATGGGCAGAGGCAGAAATGAACCCACTATAAATATCGATAGTGACATGAATAAATTTGAGCTGTCCAAAAGCAGGGACATGTGTAACATCCATTTGCCAAAGTTGACCAGGAATTAGACCTCTGGGATTTACCCCTATGTGAGGCTCTGGTAAATATATCAGGCAATTTTTGCAGGATTTAACAATTTCTCTGACCTGATCCCTGGTGATGGAAAACTTTTGTCTTAAAGTCTGGGCATTGAGATGATGGAGCCGATGGGCCTCCTGTGCAGTTGCCACCCCATTCTGTTCAGAGAACAGAACTTGTGGGGCTCGGGTAGCGGCATCTGCTAGTTCATTTCCCAGTGCTAGTGGTCCAGGTAAGCCCGTATGGGAACGAATATGGCCAATAAAAAAGGAAAAAGCCCTCTGGCATATTAGCTTTTGTATTTCTGAAAACATCTTAAAGGTAGAGGTTTGAGGCTGAATTGTAGGTGCCATTTCTAATATTTGTAAGGCCCCCACCACATAGCGGCTATCAGAATATAAATTGAGTGGACAATGGGCAAATTTCTTTAATACCATCAAAGTGGCATAAAGCTCAACCAATTGTGCTGAGGTAAAGGGTGTACTAAAGTAAAGACAACTTCAGTACCCCCGAAAACATAGGCAGCTCGTCCATTTTTTGAGCCATCTATGAAGACCGTATGGGCACCTGGGATAGTTTCCAATTTTGTATTTCGGAGGAAAACAAAGGGGGTGCAGGAGAAAAATTGGAGCAACTTATTGCTTGGTAGCTGGGTATCAAATTTCCCCATATAGGAGCAAGTGAGGATGGCCCAGTTGGGGTGATGGCAGGCCAGCCTGTCTAAATTGTTTTTATCATAAGGCTGTACAACCATTTCAGCTTCTTTTCCAAAATATCTGGTAGAAGTTTTTAAGCCTAATATTATCAGTTGACAAACCAAAAGGGGATAGGTAGGGAGCACCTTTCTCTTAGCACCAGGGAGATGTATCCAGAGCAGGGGAACAGGGTCCTGCCAAAGCAAGGCTGTGGGAGAAAACTCTGTGGAAAACACTATTAAATGTAGGGGCTGGGTGGGAGAAAAATATCCAATATGTTGGGACATAATGGCGGCCTCCACCCTCTCAAGGGCTTGTAATGCCTCAGGGGTAAGTAATCTAGGGGAGAGAGGGTCAGTGTCCCCCTTTAATACATCTTCAAGAGGGCGAATGTCTCCTTTAGTTAACTGTAAGTAAGGGCGCAGCCATTGAATGTCTCCCAAAAGTTTTTGGAAGTCATTGAGGGTGCACAATGAACCTCTTTTTCGTTGAAGTTTTTGTGTGTGTAGAAGTTCTGGGCAAAGCTCAAACCCCAAAAACAAAAAGGGGAATCTTGTTTGAATCTTATCAGGGGAAATACAAAACCCTCTCTCCTGTAAGGCCTGAACCATCAGCATGGCTATCATATATGTTTCCTCAGTGGGTTTGGCAGCTATCAAAATATCATCCATATAATGAATTATATAGGCCCCAGGAAACCTAATTCTGAAAGGGTCAATTGTCTGAGCAACATACTTTTGGCAGAGGGTGGGCAGAGGGTAGCCATACCTTGGGGCAAAACTCTCCATTGAAATCTGGGATTGGGGCCTACCTGATTAACAATAGGAATAGAGAAGGCAAATCTCTTGCAATCATCTTTATGAAGGGGAATAGAGAAAAAAAGCAGTCTTTAATATCTATAGTAACCTTGGCATATCCTCTAGGGATAGCCACAGGTGTGGGCATTCCTGGTTGTAGGGCTCCCATAGGCATCATGGTCTTATTAACCTCTCTAAGGTCTTTAAGGAGCCTCCATTTTCCTGATTTCTTTTTAATTACAAATAGAGGCATATTCCAGGGGGAGGTAGATGGCTCAAGGTGCCCCTGGTCTATCTGTTCCTGCACCAACAGGAGGGCTGCCTGGACTTTCTCCCCCGATAAGGACCACTGGTCTGTCCACACTGGATCATCTGATTTCCAGGTAATCTTATCAGCGTGGAGTGCAGGAGGGGCAGTGATTCTCAGGAAAAAAGGTGATGGGGCCTGCGCCCAATCCTTTTCTATCTAATTTCTGTTTAGTTAAGATGGGTTGCGTTTGTCCTTGTTCCTCCTTTCCCAGGCCCTTTCCCGGCAGAAACCCTGTCTTTAACATCATTCTGGTGACTGTATCATTGGGGCTCATCATGATGATTCCCATCTGAGTCATTATGTCTCGCCCCCAGAGATTGACCGGGAGGCCATCCACCACGAAAGGCTTTACTGTTCCGGTATTGCCTTCCTCGTCCTTCCATTGTAATAGTTTGGAACTCTGGAGAGTATTTTGAGTCTGTCCTATTCCCTTTAAATGAATGGTAGTCACATCTAATGGCCAATTTTGGGGCCACTGTGCCCTGGATAGGACTGTGGAATCCGCCTCTGTGTCCAGTAAGCCAAGGAAAGGCTTCCCATTCAGCCATAGCCGTAAGGTGGGCCTTTTTAAAGTTAATTGTTGTATCCAATATATATCAGAAGAGCCGGGACTGTCTGCGAGGCCGATCCTTGGATGGAAAGTCTCCAATTATGGGGAGAGGGAGGGCCTGTGCTACGCGCTGGCCCTGTGGGATGATAATGGGTCCGTCTGAAGCAGAGGCTAAAATTTTTATCTCCCCTTGATAGTCACCATCCACTAAGGTAGGGAGTATAGAGAGCCCTCGTAATGAGCTCGATGTGCGTCCAATGATCATGAAAACCATACCTGTAGGTGTGGCATAGACCCCAGTCTCTAGGATAACTCTTCCTTCCTCAGGAGTTATAATCCTGGTGGTGGAGGAACAGAGGTCCAATCCTTCACTGCCTGGGGTTGCTCTATACAATCCCGAGCAGGATGAGTCAAATTGCCCGACATTGTTTGGGCATTGGTAAACGGGTTGTTGGATCCCATCTGTGCCTGGTAAGGTCGTTGGGAGGGAGGGCCCCCGCACTGGGGCCCCCTGCCCATTTCCCGGGACCACAGACAGCGGTTGACCCATGGCATCAAATTTGGAGCGGCAGTCCTTAACCCAATGGCATCCTCTCCTACAACATGGGCATAGGCTTGGTCTCATTAGTCATTGGGTTAGGGCTTGTGCTGGCTGGGCAGTTACAGGCAAAGTGCCCCAGCTCACCACATTTGAAACAGGTTCTTGAGGTGTTTAACTTATTGGCCACTGGGTGCAGCATGGCCCCTATGGCTAGACTGATGGACTTTGAAAGTTTATGTTTGAAAGAATCAACATCATTACAGATCCTAATCATGCCATGGAGGTCTGTTGTCTTTATTTTTCCTCTCAAGGCAGCCTTGCAGGCAGAATTGGCATTTTCAAAGGCAAGTTGTTTAATTATAATATCATTAGTACCGTTTTCCCCTAGTATTCTTTCAGCAGCCTCCAAAAGTCTGGCTACAAACTGAGCATAAGGTTCACTTGCCCCTTGGATGATTTTAGAAAGAGAGGCGCTGATGTAACCCGCTGGGGGAATGGCCTGCCAGGCCGCTAGAGCAGCCTGGGTGGCTTGACTTAACAGCCCCATGGGGAAAGTTTGCTGTGTGCCTTCGGCGGCGTATTTCCCTCGGCCTGTCAGTTTGTCTAAGGTCCATGAGGCTGTTGCAGTATTTTGTTTATTTACTGTGACTTGTGTCTCTAACCTCTCTAGGAGTTCCGCCTTCCAAGTCAAAAACTGGCAGCAGGACAGCACTGATTGGGCAATTTTTTGTCCATTCAGTGGGGAGACGGTGCCCCCCTTGGCCCAAACTCTCCAAAATGGAAATGGTGAACGGGGCCGCAGGGCCATAGTTTTTACTGCTGAATGTAATTCTTTTAAATGTTTTATCTTAAGGGTCTTGACTCTACGTGACCCTGAAGCCTCAGTCATGTTTTGTTCTATTTCTTCAATTTCCTCATCAGACCTAGGTGGGCTCTCATTGTCAGGTGTCTCGGTATCCGGGGCAGATGAATCAGCCTGACCAGCGTGGTCCTGTCTTTGGCCCCCAGATCTAGTTATGACAGGGAAAGAGAAGGAGATAGGTCACCACCCTTTTACCGGTGTGGGGTTCTTTGAATTTTTCTCTGGGTGGCAGGCTATTGAGGGGGGTCCATCAAGTCAGCTCGCAATGTTTGAACTTGGTCAGAAAGATCTTTTAACTCCTTTTGAAGGGTGATTACATCTTTTAACTGTGAAATCTGGGAGGACAGGGAGCGTTTAGTGGCAAGGAGATTCTCCACCAAGGGAGAGGACAATGCCTGGGACCCAGGGTGAGTGGCAAAGGGAGGGGCAGTGGGGATCTCGGGAGGGACATATGGGGGTGGCTGGTGCCAACTGAGTCTCTTAACCCTATTTCTTTTGGGAACCTGTTCGACAGGAGCCACGATCGGGGGATCATATCTTTCACTTTCATATTTAGCAGCCTCTTCCTCTAAATCTGCCTCTTCTGCGGGGTCCAGCCAATCTTCTGCTCTTTCTTTATGAATAATAGGATACAACAATTTTGTCTTTATTGGGGGATCTAAATTGTTTTCTGAAATTTCTTCATCTATAAGGGAAGGAGTATGTGACTCTGGGTGAGCGCCCTTGTCCTCCGTCTTATTATGGATTTTTACTTCCTCATAATTCTCAGAGAGTTCAGTCAAGAAATGTCCTTTAAGACATTTCTTAAGAATGTCTCTAATAACCCCATAAAAACTGAAAAATGATTCTGGTATCTCTTCTCCCTTCTTGAGGAGGCCGTTAATATCTTTCCCCACTTTATTCCAACTTAGTGGGTGAATACCTGGTCCATGAATGACTAACCAGGGACATTTTTCCTCCACAAAACAGAAGAATTTTAATAAGTCTTTCTTTTTAACGCTTATCCCTTACTCTTTATCTCTTTAATAAAGAGGGCCTCTTTAGAGACCGTCTTGCCCATGACTATAATTGGACAGCAGTACTTACCTCAAGACGCGGCAGTGCACAAGTGATACAGGGTGTCTCTACCTTGGGTCGGCTAGCCTCCTCTTCTTTTGGTGCTGTCTGGCAACCACCGTGCCTCGAGCCCCACGTTGGGCGCCACTTGACCCGTCCAGCAGACCAGGTAATTGGTGGGTCATGAGGAGGTATCGCCTAGGGGTCAATGGGGGAGAGAAGGGTAGGAGACCAAGCGCATAAAGAAAGACAGAGTCAGTCTGAATCGCATCAAGGTCTCGTTTATTGAAGGGTAAAGCTTGCTTATATGCAGGGGATTTTGCTTGGGGTGGGGTAGGAGGGTAGGAAGAATGGAAAATTTTAAGAGGAAGTGAAGATAAGGTTGGCCTAGGCCCATGTCCCTATGACCGACCAGCTGCAGCAGATTCCGAGAAGTAAAGGAACATCCTGTAAAACATGTTTTGAACAGCTTATCTAAAAAGAACATCTTGTGGTTAGAACAGGCCAGAGCAGGTGGCTGTGCAAAATCTTGCTCAAGATTCTCTTTGGCCCTCAACAAGGACCACCAGACAGAAACTTAGCAAAGAAACAAAGAATCTAACAGAAGTTACCACCTAACTGGATTTGATAGATATCTGCAGAACATTCCATCCAAATACAAAAGAATATACCTTCTTCTCAGCGCCACATGGAACCTTCTCTAAAATTGACCACATAGTTAGCAACAAAGCAAACCTCCACAGATACAAAAGAATTGAAATAACTCTTGTATCTTATTAGATCACCATGATTTAAAGTTAGGATTCAACAGCAATACGAATTGCAGAAAACCAACAAACTCGTGGAAATTGAATAATATCCAATTGCACCATTCCTGGGTTGAGGAAGAAATTAAAGTCTTCCTAGAATTTAATGAGAATACAGCAAAACATATCCAAACTTATGGAACACTCGAAAGTAGAGCTAAGAGGAAAGTTTTAGCACTAAGTGGCCACATGAAGAAACTGGAGAAATGTCACACTAGAGAATTGACAGAAAACTGAAAGCTTTAGAGCAAAAAGATGCAAACTCACCACAGAGGAGTAGACACCAGGAAATAATCAAACAGGGCTGAAATCAATAAAGTAGAAAGTAGGAAAACATTAGAAAGAATCAATGAAACAAAGAGTTGGTTCTTTGAGAAGATCAACAAGATAGACAGACCTCTATCCAAAGTAAACAAAAGGCAGAGAGAAAGCATGCTAATTAACAAAATTAGAAATGAAAAGGGGGATATAACAACAGACACCAAGGAAATCCAGAGAATCATCAGGTCATACTTTGAAAACCTATACTTGACAAAATTTGAAAATCTAAAGGAAATGGACAGTTTCGTGGATAGATATCACTGAAAAAAATAAACCAAGAACAGATAAGCAGTATAAAACAAACAATAACACATAATGAAATAGAAGAGGTCATCAAAAGCCTTCCAACCAAAAAAAAAAAAGCCCAGGGCCAGATGACTTCACTGCAGAATTCTACCAGAAATTAAACAACAGCTTATACTAGTACTCCTCAAATTGATCTACACAATGGAAGCAGAAGGGACATTGTCAAACTCTTTTTATGAGGGTACATTCACTTTGATACCCAAGCCACACAAAGATACAACTAAAAAAGAGAACTACAGAGCAATATCCCTCATGAACATCGATTCAAAAATACTCAAGAAAATATTGTAGAATTGAATCCAAGAATGAATCAGAAAAATCATCCACCATGATCAAGTAGGCTTCATCCCAGGGATGCAAGGATGGTTCAGCATAAGAAAATCCATCAATGTAATGCACCATATAAACAAACTGAAAAAGAAAAACCACATGATCATATCACTAGATGCTGAAAAAGCCTTTGAAAAAATCCAACATCCCTTCATGATAAAGATATTTCAGAGAAAAGGAATGACAACATATGTAAACATGATAAAAGCAATATACACCAAACCAACAGTCAACATTAAACTGAATGGAAAGAAACATGGGGGACCAAAGTATTTCCACTATGGAATATTTTTGAGATCCAGCCTTTGGTCTCACTAAACATGGAGCACTGGAAAGCTCCGGCCTACTATTGTATTGTTAATGCCAGTAGGGCTACTGTTGTTTACCATGGCCTCAGGGTAATATGCCTCCTATTTGCATCTCTGTGAGCCTAAGCATCTGAATAGGCCCTCACCTGGGCAGAGGTTTGTGAGTAACTTGTGAGGACAGGAGGTTAGGAGTTAGGGGCGAGCGACCAGAGAGCAGAGAGGGAACAAAGAGAGAAATGGTTCCCTCGTGGTATTGGCAGGTTGACTAAGAAACACCAGAAAAGATGGCTAATAAAGAAATGACTCTAGTTCTACAACATGGAACTGAGAGCTCTCTGAAGATGACAAGATGCCTGTGTTTGCTCTTTATTGCCGTTGGGTTGCTGGGATCTTCCAGGTCCACACACCCCCACTCAGGCCGAACCTCATGGCTGTCATGGGTTAAAGCTGAGACAAGCCCAGTCACGACAAAATGGCGCCACCATGATGCAGCATTTCGAGTTGCGCAGGGGCTTGGGAAGACATAAATGCGGCCTTGCATACGCGCAGGCCCTCAGGAGATATCTAGTAATGTAATGGAGAACAGAAAACTCCGAGCCTACTTAGGGGCAGCTGGATGGTAAAGAATATACAGGACAAATGGTTGGGATGAGCAGGGAGAGAGAGTTAATAATTACCAAGATGGAGTCTTCACCACCTACATTTTAAGCTTGGAATACAGAAAGGCAAATACTCAATGGTAAAATTCAGCTAGAGCTAAGAGACTTGGAAATTTGAGCAAAATTACTTACAGGAGATAAGAAATTTACAGGTTTCCTTGGATCAGAGACAGCGGCTCAGGGGAACATAGCAGGATACATGTGCCAATACCATTCAAACAGCTCTAGGAACTAAAACTGGCTTGTGTTCAGTATGGACCAACAGAGGCTGATAGGGAATATTGCTGTAGAAGCGTCACCCCTAGGAAATTGACCAAAGGTAACCATGGCCTGCCAGTCAGGAGGAGAATATTTGTTATAGAGAGCAGGCAGGGACCTAGGAAGTTAGTTCAGAATTGATTTCTAGGCCTGTATGGACATTATACAAAAAAGTTAGAGACACAGGTGTTGGAACTTTGATTATGAAACAGCTAGCTTATGAGAATGCTGGTACTGTATGCCAGACCACGCTAAGGCCTCACAGGAAGAGGACTGACGTGGTGAGTTCATTGAGAATATTTCAGATGTGGACCTAGCTTACACTCAAGGATTAGCGATGGTGGCTGCCTTATAGGAAATTCAGTTAAAAATAAGTTATTCCTACACAGAAAGCAAGGCATAGGGAGGAAGAAATACACAGATCCTTCTAGAGGTTGCTTTGGACATGTTCAGGAAGAGCACCAGGTCAGACAGAGTCCCATCAAAAGAGAAAATAAGGGATCAGACTTGTGCCCAAAATACAGTCACAGATTTTTTCAGTGTCCCAGAGGGCATAGTCGAGCTAAGGCCAAGGTCAGCAGTGGCAGCGACTTCGGTCTGCTAGCCCTTAGCCAGTGGCTTGGTGCCACCTCGTGCAGGCATCTGCAGCAGGCTAGACAAAATGGCTGATGGGGCGGCGGACAGCCTGCCTCCTCATGGCAATTTATAGACTTGGGAGATGCCACCATGGCTGATGGCTAGTCAATGTATATAAATGCTATTGATACAGCCAGACAGAAATTGGTTTTGAGACTTATAGAGAAGAAAGGGCAACATATTTAAGCTTAGAATTGTTCAAATTTTGGATGCTCTTATTTCAAGGATTAGAAATTTCAATTAGGGATTTTCTTTTCAACAAACTGATCATAACCTAGGCAAAAGGATAAATGTGAGACGTATGCAAGTTATGAATGAACAGTGTGGCCACACATGGATGCATGATGTGATTGTGAATTTATGAATGCAGATGAATGAAAATGACTAAATTGCCTAGGATATGATTAGAGAGGTATTTACATTGCCTCGGATATTGTTTAAAAAACATAAAAATCACTTTAATATGGTCAAAAAGAGCATCCAGTCAGTCAGTCAATGTCTTAACAGGAAAAATTAATGATTTGAGCCCTAGGAGATTGTCAATTAAGAAGATAGCAAAAGCCTATAGTGTTAGCTTAGAGACATGAGGAATCTATGGATGATTCTGTAAAATTTGGCAGATGAGAGGATACAGGTCTTACTAAATTTTTATGGTTAAAAAAGGAAATCTAGAAAATAAAAGTTGATACATGATTTTAAAAAGGATTTGTGAAAAGACTCAGGAGAGAGCCATCTGGTTAGATTCACAGCCTAAATGTGCCTTTACAAATGCAAATTAAGGCATGTCAGCTAAGATGCAAATGAGGTCTTATCAGCTTGTCAGCTTCGAAGGTTAGATTAGAGAAGGCTACTCAGAAACTATAAATAAATCTGAAAAATTTCAAAGGACATGTTGTATTCTAAAGAAATTAAGGCTTAATAGATAGCAATTGGAAAAGATGGTTTAAAAATCTTTAAATGAGTATTTTAGAAATTTTTATAAAATATTCATTGGTTAAGTACCTTTTTTGGGATATCTAATGATGATTTAAATCCTTTAAGTAAGATTCTATAAGGAGATAATGATCCAGATGTACCCAAACAGCTAACTAAGAAGGTAGACAAGTTCTATCATTAGAGGAGGTGATTCAGCATCATCAGATATATTGACTATGCAAAACCATGGGAAACTTATGTGCTCCCCACAAAGCATAGTCCAACTTCTGTTCTATGGCAGAAGGAACCATTACTATGGTTGCACCAGCCTAAATATTTTAAACCCTTATTTTAAAGCACTATCCCACATGGTACAGAAATGACATATAGTTTCTAAGAAGTATTTTAGGAGAGAAACAAGTATGATACATGTCCCCTACTCTAAGCAACAGTTTAATTGGTTATTTCAGAACAATGAGTCATGGGCAATTGTCTTTGCTCAGTTTTCAGGAAGAATTGATAATCATGTTTTAGCTCATGGACTGTTAAAATTTACACTAATGCATCCTTTTGTGACCCATCCAGCAGGCCAGGTAATTGATGGGTCATGAGGAGGTATCACCTAGGAATCAATAGGGGTGAGAGGGGTAGAAGACCAAGCACATAAAGAAGGACAGAGTCAGTCTGTGTCGCGTCAAGGTCTTGTTTATTGAAGGGTAAAGCTTGCTTATATGTAGGGGATTTTGCTTGGGGCAGGGTAGGAGGGTAGGAGGAATGGAAAATTTTAAGAGGAAGTGCAGATAAGGTTGGCCTTGGCCCATGTCCTTGTGACCGGTCAACCGCAGCCGATTCCGAGAAGTAAAGGAACATCCTGTAAAACATGTTTTGAGCAACATATCTAAAATAGAACATCTTGTGGTTAGATCAGTTCAGAGCGGGTGGCTGTGCAAGATCTTGCTCGATATTCTCTTTGGCCCTCAACACTTTTGTATTTCCAAAATTGTAAAAAACAGTCCTATAAAAATATGTTATGTTAGTTTTTACCAATGGTTCTATTGAGAGAGTCATTTGCATAGGTTATTAATAGAAAGGAATAGATAAAGCAGACCGCTCTGGCTTCAGCTCGACTAATCAAACTGCAAGCTGTTGCAATGGTCTTGCAGATCCTGGTAAATAATTCATTTAATTTGTATACTGACAGTCACTATGTCTTTAAGGCTTTTGAGGTAATAGAGACAATTCCATACATAGGATCCAATATTAGATTGATTTGAGCAAATTCAAAATGTTATTCACCTAAGAGAATTATTGTGTTTATGGGTCACACTGGGAACCTATTAAATAGGCCTTTCCCTGATTACTAGCCAAAGGGAATGAATTAACTGATTAGCAAAATTGGTTGATTTGCCTCAAATAGAAAAAAGCTCGACATGCTTGTAACTTTCTTCATCTAAATAGCAAAAGCCTAAGAAAGAAATTTGGCTTAACCAGAGAGACTGCTGGTCAAATCATCAAACAATGTGGAATATGTCCACAATATGGCTATGGATAATTTAAGGATGAATCCTCAAGGCCTGCTCCTCAACCATTTATGGCAGAATGGATGTGACTCACATCACAGAGTTTGGCAAGTTACAAATGTGCACGTGGCAATTCACATGTATTTAGGTTTCTTAGTGGCCACTCCACAAACAGGAAAAGCCACCAGACACATTATAAGTCACTGTTTAAGATGTTTTGCTTACATGGGAATGCCAAACGTTATAAAAACAGATAATGGGTCTGGATATTCTAGCAAAGCTTTCCAGCAACTTTGTGTTTATGGAAAATTGATCAAAGCATGTATTCCTTATATATTCCCAAGGATAAAGAATAAGAGACTGGGCCCATATTGCCCTAAAAACACAGCTTCTAAGATAAAAAGAGGGGAGCTGTGCCCCTAGTCTCCACATGGTGCGTTAAAGAATGCACTGTTTATCTTAAACTTTTTAAATATGGATGCCAGGGAGCAATCTGATGCAGACAGATTCTGGCATGAAGGAACTTGAGCAAATTTTGCTCAGGTCAAATGGAGAGATGTATACAGGGCACCAGACCCCATAATTACTTGGGGGTCGAGGGCATGTTCTGTGTTTTCTTGCAGGAAGAGAACGAGGTGTGCTGACTTCTGGAATGGTTGATGAGATGCATGGAGCAGAGAAAAAATGGGCACTGGGCCCACAGGAGACCATCTGAAACAGCTGGAGTAAAACACTGGACCTGTATTTCCTGAACCTTAAGGACATCTGACCTACAGCTGGAGGAAGAAGGGAGACACACCCAATTCCAGTTTTGAGATGCTTTCCAGAGTTCCAGCTTCCCTACAGATGGACTACATTCACCTCTCTGAATCCGTGAGTGCTCATCAAGGAGCAGACTAAGAACTTTGATAAAAAACAGTTTGCTTTCTTGCCACAAACAGACACACAAAACAGTTTTGCCAGTTTTCCCATTGGGAGAAAGGACCCATTTAGGACAGTCAGATACTGGCATAAACCAGATTGGCAGAAGCTCCTTCACAATGCTTAAACAAGACATGGAGAAAAGACATTTTAGTTAACTTTCAAAGACTGATATTACAAACCTGATGTTAGAACTTCGGACTTTGAGCAAGAAATAGGAAGACTCAAGGGGCATTGAGTCCCAGGCAGGGAATAAAGAAAAGGGGGTTTAGAATTATTAAATTGCTCACACCCCACAGATTGTGATTGTCTTTTGATTGCTTTGTAACTCACCCTAATGTATGTTCATGATGGAATTATTAATGTCTGTGATCTTGCTATATGTGTTATGCAAATGTTATTAGAAACTAGAAGTCAGAGTTCATTCTTACAGGAATGTAACGTGCAGTTTACAAGCCTTAGGATAGAAGTATGTTTTAGGGAGCAAACTTTAATAAGGTCCATGTCAGAGGCACTAGAGGCATTGCCACAGAGATTTTAAAAGGCCATTTTAAACCTTTACATGTCTTCCTCCGCAGGAGAAGGTTTGCAGCCACGAGAGCTGAGATGCTATTCTCCTGGAGGTTTCTTGCCGATTCAGAATGCTTGGAGCAGGACCATGGCCCATGCCCCACTAACCTTATTTGTTTTACAGAGACTGGTTCCAGACAAAGATGAGTACAGATTTCCTTGCCTTCAGGGAATCCTAAGACAGAACATGCATGATGGAATGTGCGATTCCATTACAGGTACCCCTGGTAGGTTGAAGGGAGCCTCCTAAAACAGGCAAAGTCATCTGTCCTGATGCAGAAGCACAGGTTTGTTTTTATTAATTTAAGAGAGAGCAATTGTTGGGGACCAAAGTATTTCCATTATGGAATATTTTGAGATTCAGCCTTTGGTCTCACTAAACATGGAGCACTGGAAAGCTCCGGCCTACTATTGTATTGTTAATGCCAGTAGGGCTACTGTTGTTTACCATGGCCTCAGGGTAATATGCCTCCTATTTGCATCTCTGTGAGCCTAAGCATCTGAATAGGCCCTCACCTGGGCAGAGGTTTGTGAGTAACTTGTGAGGACAGGAGGTTAGGAGTTAGAGGCTTAGGGGCGAGTGACCAGAGGGCAGAGAGGGAACAAAGAGAAAAATGGTTCCCTCGTGGTATTGGCAGGATGGCTGAGAAACACCAGAAAAGATGGCTAATAAAGAAATGACTCTAGTTCTACAACATGGAACTGAGAGCTCTCTGAAGATGACAAGATGCCTGTGTTTGCTCTTTATTGCCATTGGGTTGCTGAGATCTTCCAGGTCCACACACCCCCACTCAGGCCGAACCTCATAGCTGTCATGGGTTAAAGCTGAGACAAGGCGAGGCATAACAGAAACACAAAGAAATTCCTCTAAAATCAGGAACAAGACAAGGCTGTCCACTCTCTCCATATCTCTTCAATATTGTACTTGAAATTCTAGTTAGAGCAATAAGGTAAGATTAGGAGATCAGCCGGGCATTGGTGACATACGCCTTTAATCCCAGCACTCGGAGGCAGAGGCAGATGGATCTCTGTGAGTTTGAGACCAGCCTGGTCTACAAGAGCTAGTTCCAGGACTGCTTCCAAAGCCACAGAGAAACCCTGTCTCGAAAAACCAAAAAAAAAAAAAAAAAAAAAAAAGAATAGGAGATCAAGCAGATACAAATTTTAAAGGAAGAAGTCAAACTTTCACTATTTGCAAATGATATAATAGTCTACCTAAGTGACAGGAAAAACTCTACCATGGAACTCCTACAGCTGATAAACACCTTCAGCAATGTAGCAGGATACAAAATTAACTAAAAAAAAAAAAGTAACCATACTATATACAGGTGTTAAGAAATAAATCATAGAAATATCACCCTTCACAATAACCTCAAACACCATAAAGTATCTTGCAGTAATTCTAACCAAAAAAGTGAAAGAACTGTACAGTAAGAACTTTGAGTTTTTAAAGAAAGAAATTAAAGAAGATACCAGAAAATGGAAAGATCTTCTGTGCACTTGGATAGGTAGAATCAACATAGTACAAATGGCAATTTTGCCAAAAGTAATCTACAGATTCAATGCAATCCCCATCAAAATCCCAACACAGTTCTTCACAGACCTTGAAAAAACATTGCTCACATTTATATGGATAAACAAAAAACCCAGGATTGCCAAAACAACTCTGTACAATAAAGGATCTTCTGGAGGCATCACCATCCTTGAGTTTAAGTTCTATTATAGAGCCATAGTTCTGAAAACATCTTGGTATTGGCACAAAATAAACAGATAGACCAATGGAATCGAATTAAAAACCCTGATATTAAGTTACACATGCATGAACACCTGATTTTTGACAAAAAAGTGAAATCTATACAATGGAAAAAAGAAAGCATCTTCAACAAATGGTGCTGGTACAACTGTATTCAGACATGCAGACAATTGCAGATAGACTCATATCTGTCACCACGCACAAAACTTAAGTCCAAATGGATCAAAGATCTCAACATAAATCTGGCCACACTGAATCTTCTAATGAGAAATTGGGAGATACCCTTCAACAAATTGAAACAGAAGACAGATTCCTGAACATTGTACCAGTAGCACAGACATTGAAATCTACAATTAATAAATGGGAACTCCTGAAATTGAGAGGCTTCTGCAAGGAAGGGACACAGTCAGTTTAGCAAAATGACAGCTCACAGAATGGGAGAAGATCTTCACCAACCCCACATCTAACAGAGGGCTCATTTCCAAAATATTTAATGAACCCAAGAAGCTAGCCAGCCAATCACCAATGAAATTAAAAAGTGGAGTGCAGAACTAAATAGAGAATTCTCAACACATGAATCTTAAATGGCTGAAAGACACTTAATAAAGTGCTCAAAATCCTTGACCATCACAGAAATGCAACTCAAAACAACACTGAGATACCATCTTACACTGGCCAGAGTGGCTAAAATCAAAAACACCAATGACAATCTATGCTAGAGAGTATGTGGAGAAAAAGGAACACTCCTCCATTGCTGGTGGGAGCGCAAACTTTTAAGACCACTTTGGAAATCAGTATGACCGTTGCTCAGATAAATGGGAACCTGTCTACCTCAAGATCCAGCAATTCCTCTCTTGGGCATATACCCAAAGAATGCACATTCATACAACAAGCACATATGTTCAACCATGTTTATAGAAGCATTATTTGTAATAGTCAGAACCTGGAAGCAACCAAGATGCCCCTCAACTGAAGAATGGATAGAGAAAATGTGGTACATTAATACAATGGAGTACTACTCAGCACAAAAAAGCAATGGAATCTTGAAATTCGGAGGCAAATGGAGGGAACTAGAAGAAACCATCCTAACTGAGGTAACCCAGTCACAGAAAGACAAACATGGCATGTACTCATTCATGTATGAATTTTAGACATAAAGCTGTTACAATAAATCTTTCTTCCAATAGCCACAGGAGGCCTACCTCCATGTGAATGGTCTCTGGCAGCCACCTGTGTTCTGCCTGCCACATGGATGGAGAAAATAATACAGAGACTTATGTACAAATGTTGCTTGGCCAATAACTAGGATTTTTCATCTGTTAGCTCTGACTTAATTATCATAAATCTATATATTTTATGAGACTTATCTTATCGGGCAACTTCTGTTGGTGTCCTTATCCCCAGGATCACATGGTGGCTCAGAGAAAAGAGCAGGAGGAAGAGAGAAAGGGGGGAAAGAGCCCTGTTCTTGTTTGTCCTTCCTTAAATATGAGTTTGCCTGCTCTGTCATTTCTTGCCTGGATCATCACTTCTCTACTCTATTTCCCAGAAACCTCCCTGACTCCTCGTCCTGCCTAACTTGCTGCCTCATTGGCCAAACTATACTTTTTTATCATCCAGTAAGACAAACACATACACAGAAGCTCTGCCCCATCATCTCCTCTTTTCTGTCTAAATAAAAAGGATAACTTATCTTTTATAATAACTGAAGGAAACTATAACCATAACTATATGTCTTTAATTCTATCAAAGACCACAGAAGGACAATATATGAACTCTAGAACTGACAGAGATATCTTGCTACCTGGACAATCACCCAAAGTTCTTGTGCAACATTGGGGCATCCATATTCAGCACATAGGCCATACTGTGTCTGGCATACTTCTCCATTTTAACAGGAACCCTTTATTACTGTCTTGTTTTGTAAGTTTAGCAGTCACTTTCTTGTGGGTCCTGCATGTCTAGTTTATATGGCAACAAACAGTCCAGGCACAAGCAGTTTCTTGCCCAAATGCCTAACCTTTCCATGTTGAAAGCAAACTCCATAATGAGTTCCTTCAAAGTCCGTCCTCCTTTTTGACATAATTGGTGTGCCAGGAGCAGTTGTGTCTCACTGCCAAGCAAAATCCTAAACCATTTAAATGTCATATTTCTGTAGGTCTTTGAAAAATTTGAAGAATACCTATCTATCTCAAATAATTCTCTGTATATCTAGAAGACCTAACTAACCTAAATATAAGTTCTCACTATTATAGGTAACTATATAACCTGTATTTAATTATGTACATCATTTTAAAATATCTGTATAAACACAATACCTAAACAAGAGGAGACATATACATATTACAAAATGACCTTAAAGTTGTATCAATAAATGAAAATCTATACCAATGTAAAGTATTCCTATATCCTATTTCCTGTTTTTTTTTTAAGAGATTGACTATGCTCATTATCATTTATAACCAACCCCATTTAAATGAAAACAAATATTTATAAACAATATTAGGGGATTTGGGCATCATTCCTTCTAAACTGCTTCCTGCTGATTGAGGGCAATGTCCATACTAGGGGGATCATGATAAAACATAGAAACCTGACCAAGTCCTTGCTTTTGTAGTCTGTAAGGCTGTATCGTCTCAGGTTCAGGGAATCTTGCTTGATCAAACCACATTAGTCTGGAAGGAATCCACAGTTTTTTATTTTCTGTGGAAACACAAGTAAAAACTTTTTTTCCAATTAGCCCATCCTCAGACTTAAATTTTGAAGTCAAAGCATTTTTAAAATGTATAATTTGGATTAATTTAACAGCATTTTATAATCAAATGTATTTTAGCAGCAGTATGTCTATCCTCATCAATCAAACAATTTAAAGACAATATAGAATGTAATATCCAGATTCTCTGTGTATTTTCCATCTTTAGGTGGCTTTTTCATTATTTTATTTTTACTTTCTTTTGTTTCTTATTTCCTGAGACAGGATTTCTCTGTGGAAATCTGCCTGCCTCTGCTTTTGGAGTGCTGGGATTAAAGGTGTGTTCCACCACACCCAGCTACTCTATTGCCTCCTGTTACTTTTTCTCTCACAAGCCTACAAGTATTTTTAAATGCAATGTAAACTTTTAGAGGTTTTTCTTTATCTGCATCTGTCTTTATCATCTCAGGAGTGTAGAGTTTAAACCCCAAGAGTGCCGGGATGGCGCAAGCATATGGAAGCTGCTCTGATGCTTCTCAGTGGCCTGACATGGAAGGCTGTGGCAAGTTTCCCTCTTCCTCTGGGAAGCTTGGGGCATGGGATCATTTCACTCCTGACACCATTCTGTCATGATAAATCTTCCTGCCAGAAGCCGCTGGAGCCCTACCCTCATGTGGGCTGTCTCCACCAGCTGCCTGAGTTCTGCCCACCACGTGGATGGACAAAATAATACAGAGACTTATATTATGTACAAATGTTGCTTGGCCAATGACTAGGATTTCTCATCTGTCAGCTCAGTCTTAATTATCATAAATCTATATGAGACTTATCAGACGCCTTCTGTTGGCATCCTTATCCTCGAGTTCACATGGAGGCTCAGAGGAGAGAGCAGGAGGAAGAGCAAAGGGGAAAAAGAGCCATTTCCTGTATGTCTTTCCTTAAATATGAGTTTCCCTGCTATGTCATTTCCTGCCTGGATCATCACTTCTCTACTACATTTCCCAGAATCCTCCTTGACTCCCAGTCCTGCCTAACTTGCTGCCTCATTGGCCAAATAGTACTTTATTTATCATCCAGTAAGACAAACACATACACAGAAACATGTGCCCATCATAGAGCAAAGGATTTCCAGCCTACAGTCCTCTTCACCAAAGAAACTTGGAAACAAGAAGGACTTTAAGGGAAAATTGCATAGACCTCAGGAATGAGAAGGGGTAGGAACTCCTGAGCTTATTGGGAGCATGAGGGTAGGAGAGAGGGAGCTGCCAGAATGAGAGAAGGAGAGGAGGAGGGGAGAGGAGCAAATGGAGAAGCAGAAGTGTTGAGTTGTTGGAAGAACAGAGGAGAGCAGAATGAGAGATACCATATCAGAGGGAGCCATTATAGGTCTGAGGAGAGATCTGGCACTAGGGAGACTTCCAGAGTCCTACAAGGATAACAGGAACAGACAATCCAGGCAATGGTGGACAGAATAACCTAAATGCCCTTCCCCTAGAATGAGACTGATGACTACTGTTTATGCCATACAAGAGCCCTCTTCCAGTGGATGATGGAAGCAGATGCAGACACCCACAGATATACACTGAACTGAACACTGGAACTTAGTTGCAGAGAGGGAGGAATGAAGATCAAAGGGGTCAGTACTAGGCTGGTGAAACTCACAGAAACAGCTGGCCTGTACATGGAGAGCACATGGACCCCAGACTGCTATCTGGGACGCCAGTACAGGACTGATCCAGACCCCTGAACATGCATGTTAATTAGGAGGTCTCCGCACTCTAGGAGACCTTTGGTAGTGGATCAGTATTTTTCCCTGGTGTTAGAAGGGACTTTGAGAGCCCATTCCATGTGAAGGGTTGCTTTCTCGGCCTGGACATATTGGGGTGTGCCTAGGCCCTTCCCAAGATGATGGGGTGGACTGTGGAGCCCCCCTGTTGAGGGCCTTACCCTGCCTGGGGAGTGGAGGTCAGATGAGGTGGGGAGTAGGTGGGGGGAGGGTGCTAGGTGTGGGGGGAGGGGAGAGACAGGGATAAGTGATTGACATGTGAAGCAAGCTAGCTTGTTCCTAATTTGAACAAAAAAAAAAAAATACAAAAAAAAAAGAGAGCTAGTGGGATAAACCTAAGCTAAACTGATCTTTCATAATCAAAAATTAGCCTCTGTTTTACTTTTGGGAGCTGGTTGGTTGGTACAGGAGACACTGTTTACATATTTCTAGAAAGTTTAACATTTATAGAGAGGGAGAAAAGGCCATTTTTTCCTGCTTAGTCTGGGATATTTAACTTTTCTTGTGTGTAAAGATAATCAATCCTTGTTTTTGGGCTTTAGGACTTGGATTTGAATTTAAACTACAAGAGCCACCTATGCCTTTGAGCTCCAGGGTGTTTGAAGAACTGGATTTTATGCTTCTTTTCCTGATAGAGATATGGCAAATGTTGGAATTTTAGATAGGAGAGAGGGTGGCGGTGGTGATGAGGCAGAAAAGTAACAAAGACAAGGGAGACCAAAAGACTGACAGCAGATACACACACACACACACACACACACACACACACAGAGAGAGAGAGAGAGAGAGAGAGAGAGAGAGAGAGAGAGAGAGAGAGAGAAGGAAGAAAGCAACCTGTGTATATTAGATGAATTGATAGGCAATGGATGGGAAGGAGGAAGAGAAAACAAAATTGTTTGTAGTTATTTTAATAAAAAAATTTCTTAGAGACTCTAAAAGTCTTCATCTAATTTTATTCAAAAATAGCAAATACAAACACACATATACATGATCACACATCCATCCCCCCACACACTCATTCCCCTCACTCCCCCCTCAAACACAGTCATTCACCACATTCCCTCACACACAGTCATTCCCCACATTCCCCCACAATCCCCCAACACACTCATTCTCCACACTCCCCAACACAACTCCACACCACACCCACAATCATTCCCCACACTCCCGCACACTAATTTCCCACATCTCCACACACATTCATTCCCCAAGCTCCCCTCAAAGCCCCCTAAACAGTCATTCCCCACACCCCCCACACTCATTCCCCAAATTCCCCAACATCCCCATACATACTCATTCCCCACACCACTATACACACTTCTTCTATTATCTGCTCAGAACAGAATTGAGAAGCCTTAGAAAGCAATGTTTTGAAAAGTGCTAAATTTCTAGAAGCTAATATATTGTGTATCACAAAACTCCACATTTGTGAGAAGTAGATTATTCCTGCATCTTAGACTGAGAAGTACGAAGTAAAAATAATTTTAAAGTAAATATGAAAATTTTTCATCTCATTTTTTTCTCAGGGCAATTTATGTTATATCATAATACAGATGATATTTTATATACTTATAAAACTAGTAATCTTGTATGGTACAAGTTAATTATGTAGAAATAAAACTATATGTTATATGTACTTTGTATCCGTTGCAGTTGCACTGTATTGTTTTTCACCACAAAACAATTTCAAAATATTGTCATTTTCATACAGCTTTTGTTATATGAATTTGTCACTTTGGCTTTAGGTTAGAATCTTGTATACATGCATGCACACATAGAGAACTAAAGGACACAATTAAATTAATGGCATATTTTCAAGAATGTTAGTCACTACCTGAGCCCCAGATTTTTCATTTATATGTGCTTGGTTCATGTTTGCATACTGTCCTCTTTATATATTCATCTACAATTTACTTTACTCAGGGTTTACAGGACTTTCTACGTTGAGAGTAGACAAACATCTTCCAGTTTCTAAATTGGCTCACTTTGGTGAGAAAGGAGATGAGGCCCAGGAATACAGTTTTGTAGAACACTAATGAATTCATAATGTCATACAATTCTTTAGGTTTCATATCCACTAATGCAAGCATTTTCTTCAGTTGATGCAGCAGAAGGGGTTGGATTCTGCAGAGAGGACAAAGCTGTTAAAATGCATAACAGAATCCTAATGACAGAACGGAGAACTCACAATTTTTCTTTGTAAAATTTCCTCTCAGCATTGCACAAAAGCAAGTACCATGCAACAGTCTATATGGGGGAGAACAACACTTAGCTATTATTTTGAGGGTGTGAAGGTATTATATACCTTTTGCTTTTATAGAATATATTGTTTAGAAGTTTAACTATTGAGATAATCTATGAAACTAATTTAATTAAATAGAAATTATCCCTTTTGTCTATCTTATATTTCTCTAAAATTTTTCAGAAAACTATTTGGCCTAAACAATATCAGAGTAAGTGGCCATCGAATTGTGGAGGGCTTATTATATATTTCAAAGACCACTTTTGACTATGTAATGGATCCTGGCTTCAACCTAACTTACAAAGCTCTTCCAGTAACCTTTGAAAATCATAGGGAACTAAGTTAGCTGTGCTATGTGCTTTGTCCTGTAGTGGCTTTCTGTAAATGTCCGTAAGTATCAGAAATAAGTTTCGTGGTTTAAGAGTGGTAGCTATGCATACTTGTGAGCATAAAGATACAAATAAAGAATACATTTTGGCATACAAACTTCATCTTTCACTTTGAAAAGTGTTTCATCTAAAAGAATGAATGTCGAAATGAATGAAAAGGAAGAAAATAACCTCCTGACCTATTCAAGTTGCAAATTACTAAGAGGAACAGAAATGCATTCTCAAATTCAAAAATATAGCAATGTTTTGTGCTAAACAGAAACACTTGCTTTCTTTAAAGTATATTCTTAAATTACTTGGTCAGGCATATACTGATTACATTCCCTTCATATGTGACTAACCAGAACTACATTTGGTTGTGCTCAATCACATTATGTAATGACTTTAAGGAACTTAAATTTCATAATTAACTCTGAATTGAGCTCATACTAAATAGATGCACATGTTCTGTCTGCTGATCTCATTTCCTAATGAGTCACTTATGGCATAATTAGTACATGGGTATAGTGTTTCTATCTTAGTACATCACACACAGTTTTATTCACATGTGACAGCAAAGATGTAGTATGGTGTTTCAAAGATTCTGTATTTTCATTCTCCATATAATATTAAATTCAGTATCCATACTGCAAGTGTTTAGTAAGGATGGATTTGAACATGGATTCCATAATCCCAAGTATGAAAACAAAGCAGAATATATAAGCATAGTGTCATTTTGGATATAGAAATGAGTGATTTCCAGCAATATCTTGCTCCTAGAATCTTGATATTTCATTTCCTGGTGTTCACTTACTGGGCAGTATTTCCTGGAGAACACAGACACATCCATCATCTGGTGTCTTGCCACAGAGCCACAGTAACAAAATCACACAATCATGGTTGAGCATTTCTAAAATAGTGAACCAAAATATCTATCTTTCCTTCTTAGTCTCATTTTCCCAGTTATTCACTCACAACGACAGAATGATTATTATCTCACCCATAAGTGTAAATGTCTTTGTTCTCAAGGAATTCTTTGATATATTTTATTTTTGTTCCAAAAATCAGTAAGAATAGTCCCTAAGGATGGAAACTATAAACTTCAACAAGAAGGGTAATTCTTATTCCCAGTGTCTTTCCCCAGGTCTGACATCTACATCTTTTCTGTTTCATAAATAAACAACTCAATAACCATTCTATGTGTAAATTATTTGTGCATTCTTTGATACACATATTTTATCAAACCCTCCCTTATTATTCCATTTGTTCAAAAATAGTTTTGAAATCATCTAATGTGCCTTTACATGAAATATTGATATAGTATCTGTGAAGTTATAACAAATAAGAATGATTGCAAATTCTGCTTCTTCATTTATACTTTTAAAAATTAAAATATAGATACATCCTCTCTCTACTCTCTCCACAGCCACTGACCCTCCCTAAGTGTCCCTCATTGTTCCTTATCAAATCTGTGACCTCTTTTTCTAGATTATTATAGTCACGAAACATACAAACACAGTACATTCTCACACAAACAAATATACAGTAAAATTTTATGAGATTGTTTAGTGCTGCTTGTGTGTTTATGTATTCAGGGCCAAACATTTGGTATAGGATAACCAATCAGGAAGTTCATCCCAAGTGATGAATGATTTTTCTAACTCAGCAGTAGTTAATTACCTGTATCTCTTAGTCTATGGATGAGCCCTTATGGAAGCTGCCACACCTAAGTTAGCAATTGTGTTGTTGTTGATAAATCTTGCTTAGAAAACAGTAATATTAAGGTTTCAAGAGTGTAGCTTTATCATCATTATTAGTACACAAAATCTCAAAGCATATTTCGTCTTATGACCTTTCTGGTCTCCCTTTTTGCCAAGGCATAATTATAGTAGTAAATCTGTAGATATGTCACTTCAAGTTAGAAGTTCCATGGTCAGATTTTCTCAGATTTTTTTTTTAATTGTTATGCTGTGCTACAATGGGCTGCTCCTGTCATGAAGAGAAACTTTCTTATGAGGAATGAAAGAGACACATCTGTAAATAAAAGCACTGTATTTAGAAAGTAGTTGAGAATAATAGTTATGTAGAAAGGTTGTAGTTACATAGTTTTCTCCACAACCCGTGATTTCTCTAGATAAGTGTAGCTGTCTAAGTTACCAGGACTAAGAATGATTTGCTTACACTTATTTGGAATTTAAGGCCAGTTACACAGCTGTTACCACCAAGATATGAGTGCCACTATGGCACTTGGTCATGCCAAGTTTTGTTTTGGTTAATAAGCATCACAGTAGAGTAAGACTAGTGATTGTAAAATAATTTTAAAATCACTTACATTTTGTGACTGAACAAGCTGAAATTTATCTAGTATCAAATTTTATTAAACATTACATTCAAATCATTGAAATATACATTCTTGGTCACTGCAATAAAGTTTTCACAGTTTTCTGAAATATAAGAGTTAGTTAATCTCGTATATATACATATATATATATATATATATGAATCTTGTACAAATAAATACAAATATTATAGCAAAAATGTTTAAACTTTTATGATTGGCTAGAGGATTACAAAAGTGATAGTAAATATCTAGAGAAAGGGTACAGTGTGGCTAGTAATGAGACTAATTAAGAGACTAATTAGTGATATTACTACTGGTATTTTTATTATTCTTGATGGAAAAATAACCATGGAATAAATGTCAATATTTTTTCATTTATTAGATTAATGATACAAAAAGAATTTTGTCTTTTGCCATTTGACTGCTTCACAATTAAAATTGTACTAAATTTCCAAAAGATGTATTTTAAGTATTAAGAAAATAAACATTATTAAAATTTGTAAAATTAGATTTACAATATTATATCAATATGCAAAGAGTTTGATATTAGCATGCTCGTTTGCCTCCTGTTACAAATAAGATAAACTTTTTGATCTTCTGTTAATTATTTAAATGTCTTGCTTCATTGCCTCCTAATATAAAATCTATGAAGCATGAATTTTATTTTTTGCCTATGATAAATATATAAGATTCTGAATCATATAGAATTAAAGACACTCTTGAGCATATCTCTATCTTCCCTTAAATTGAATCAACATTAATGATATGAAACACTTGCTCCCCATTCTGGTGTGTCACATGCAATATCTGGATATTCGTCCTTATGAGAATTCCATAACCTTTTGCATTTATGCTAAATTAACATTTTTTGCTTATATTCAATACACTCCCTTGATCTAAGTCACTAGGTGAAAGGTGATCCTCTCTCATGACAAAGACCTTTAAGTGAATTGGAAATAACAAGGGCTGGATTTATTCCATTTACCAAATGAAAACTGCAATCTTGTCCTTTTGGCAGGGTAAGATTCAATGAATATAATTCTTCTTACAACTGTCAAGCACAGCATTTTGGGCAATTACAACATCAGCTCTCCCTTTCCTAACTGTACATTTGTGGGTTTTATGTACCAACTAATCAAGACTATTTACTTCATTTAGAATTTCCACTGCCAAAAAGGTAATTTCATGTATAAATGGGTCCAATCTGGGAAGCTGTCCAAAAGAAGTTGCTCAGGTGAGTCACTGTGTGATTTACATGCAGGTGCAAGCTGTAAACTTGGAAGGAGTTTGAAAATGCTAAGTAAAGATACAGAGCAGAACTGTGTTAACTAGACAGGTATATCACTTTGCTTCTGGAATTTTAAACATCCTGGAAAAATTTTGCCCTTTGTTTTATGATATTTTAAAGATTTATAACAGTATGTGTTCCTGGGAGACTTGCTTATGCAATTGAATTTTTAGGAAAATAAATATTAGTGTAATGACTCATGGAACCACACCATCTAGTGGTAAAAAATATTAGCAGAGTATTTTAAAAAGTGCTTTTTAATGTAAAGATTTATTCATTTGACTAAAGTAATGTCAAAGGGATACAGTGTTCATGGGTATAGAAATATAATGTAGTTTTCTTTAGTATTCATGGCTATTCATCATCTAGTCACTTTTACTTATTTACTTTCATGTATTGTATTAAATTCACAATACAACTCTACAAGTACTCAAAATTTAAATTAGAATTAAAAGCCACTAATTGAGCTAAAGTCTTGAACTGTATTATAAGATTACATAAAAGATTGCTACTAGAGTCTGTTGAGATAGCTCAGCAAATAACAAATGCCAAGATTTTATCTAGTTTTGGTGTCTATATAAATGTTTGAAGGAAGATCTGATTTTTTTTTTAGACATATTAACCAGTTTATTATAGGCCTGGCAGAGTAGGTAGACTAAGAGAGAAGAGAAACAGGGTAAATGACTGACCGCCATGGCCAGTCTCCAGAGAGAGAGAGAGAGAGAGAGAGAGAGAGAGAGAGAGAGAGAGAGAGAGAAGCAGAAGCAGACAGAGAAGAGGAGAAGAGTAGAGAGTGTAGAGACAGAAGTGTAGAGAACAAGACCTGATTCTTAAACACTGTCCTTTAGCAAACATATGCTTTAGGAATTGTTGTCAAAAGAGACATTATATACATAGGCACATTAAACAGTGATTCAAAATTACCATTGCTCATAGAGTACTTTACACATTCATTATGCTATAACCCAACAGAACTATGAAATATAAGGCAATTATCTTGTTAAGAGTTATGAGACTCAGAAGAAACAGAAACATGGTAAGAATTCTGAAAGAACAGTCAAGGAGTGGTTTTTTGCAAGTGATCCTAAAATGAGACTGAAGAAGACTCAATTGATAGATACTGGGAAAGAGTGAGGTAGTTATTTCCTTTTAACCATATGATCAATAGAATTTGCTCCAGTGGAAGGTCACACATTCATGAGTTAATGGACAACACTAAATGTATTCAATATGTCTAAAATAAACTAACCAAACAAACAATCAGACACAAACTGAATTGGGTAGAGAAGAGGAAAGCTCTGGGAAGAGTACAGTTTGAGGGTGAATAGGATCTCAATACACAGTGTGAAGTTATCTAAGAATTAATACAAAAGAGAAGAAAATACTTAAATTTCCTTCTCAGAAAATAATATATAAAACTATATAAAACTCAAACTAGTATAAAGAAAAACAATTTGTGTATGAAATATTTTCAAAATTATATTTAGGAATAAAATTAAATTTACCTAAATTGCAAACATATTAACTTGCAAGATATAGCTAGAAATTATTCTAGAAATTCCCAGAAGCCAAACAAACATGAGCAGGCATTTCAGTGACTATCTGGCAACCTTGATCTAAGTGCCCAAGGGAGTGGCTGCCTACACTAGGCATGTCAATACTCTAGAATTTACTTCTATGAACCCAATGTGCACCAAATCGGAGACCACAGTCTCTGCTGCATTGGAGTGTTCTATTGCTGTAGAATGTTATTGCAAGGCATGTTAGTTTTGATTATGCTCTGAAACATTTGTTTAATGATGCAAAGATATGTTTGATTAAATAAAATTCACTTGTGATCATGATGATGCATCAGCAACTAGCTCTCTAGAAGTTTTGAGGAGGACACAGGTGGAGAAGGGTTTATAAGGAGGGGCAAGAAAAAATAATAGGACTTCTTGGGAGAGGCAAAGAGGTAATCTGCTCTTGGGGCAGAGTGGAAGTTGCTTAATAGGATGCCCTTAGCTTTAAAGGCAGCAACAATAAAAAAAAAAAAAAAAAAAAAAAAAAAAAAACAATACTAAGTCCCCAGAGAACGCTGCTTCAGGAACTCAGCTTGCAAGACTCCTATCCAGTCCTGCCTACACTACAGAAGTCCCTCATTCTAGGCAATAGTGTGTAGCTCATCTCAGAAAACTAAGGGAAATGTTTGTAATTCTTAATAACAGCCTTATAAAGGAAAAATGTATATTTCGACTATACAATGTAAATATATCAAATGAAATGAAAATTTCTTGCAACCTAAATAAATAAACAGATAATCTAGAAAGGCAGATGAATGGACAGATTCAAAACACAAACTACTCCAGCTGCACACAACACTATGCAGAAGCAATAACAGCCTGGAAAACTAAGATACTCTGTTTTCTCCAAAAATTACTAATCCCACAATAATTACCTACATTGAAAAGAAACCCTGGAAGAACTTCCAAAACAAGACTTGAAAAGAATGATTGACACTATATTCAAACAACTCCAAAAAGACATGACTATATTCCAAAAATGGAAACAAATACAACTGAATGAAATATGAAAATCAATAAAAGTGATGAAAATGAAATTCGATAAAGATGTACAAACACTGAGAAAGGCCAAATTGAAATGTTCCTGCAAGTAAAAACTCAGTAAAGTAAATGAAAACTTGAGAGCATAAAGCTTAACCAAGAGTGGATCATGTGGGCAACATAGAATATTCCTGGAAGACCAGGTAGTGAAATTAGATTACTCAACCAAGGTTATTGTTAAGATTTTAAAAATACAGTACCACAATGAGCTTTTAGACACAGAGAAATGCCTAATATTTGGATTACAGGCAAAGAAGAAGAAAAGTAGGAGGAGGATTAGCGCAGCATAGGTGACCATATCAAAGGTAATAAAGAAGAAAATTTCAAATCTAGAAAAGAAAAAGGGATAGCATGCCACAACAATGAAAGCAATAATAGAACATGAGAGACAAAGAAATGGGATAGAAATTGTATGGCATGGTAGAAGAGAGAATATGGAACAAAATATCAAACACAAAACATCATTTTGATTGCATACCTAGTAATGTAGAAGCTTTTAATTGTTTGTAAATATGTATATATTTCAGGCAATTTATAACAAGTGTGGGGATAATCCCAACAATATCAGACACGATGTGCTGGCAAAAACATACCTCAGTATGAGGAATAGGTTTCTTAGTTTTATTTATTGGCCTTTGGCATTCTATAGACACCTCTATAATTACAGAATACTGCATTTGAATTGTCTGTTCTCTATAAATAGAGGGTAAGGCCATATTGCTGCGATATCTATAAAAATAAGAAAAAATATGCTTGTACAGACCTGGTAAAATAATCCTTTTTTATAACTTTTTTTACTGCTGAACTTTGGTATGTATTCTATGGGAAGAGAAAAGTAATCATCAAAATCATCAATATCAACCACCTGTGAATCCTGCAGATAACCCTGTAAAGACATAACTACTGATGTAATAGTGAGACAAATATTAAAGAAATTACCAATCTCTGTCTGATGTATTAAGTCTCTTCCATGAGATGAAATCCTGATCTGTCAATAATATTGCTTCCAAAAACTCTTGGATAGACAGGTCATAGTAATTAAGAGAGAAGTACTACTGCTGAATAGGCATAATATTAAAATGTCTCCAGAAAACTTACAGTTCTCAAATATTTGTGCATCTCTCAACAAAGAAGTTTCTTATAACAGTAGATGTCAATTAATACAAGACCCAAAACTAGTCAATGTGTAAAGGATAAGAAACTGCAGATTGCTTAGCTGGAAGTAAAATGTCTATATCAAATTCCTCCCCAAACAACTGAGCCATCATGGAGAAAGAGATGGTGAAAAAATTTCAAGAGCCAGAAGTTGTAGGTAATTGTGTGGAAATTGAGATCTCTAGACACTGGAGTGATGATAAATGTATGAACTCACAGTTACTGCAACATGCAGAAAAGTTATTATAACATACATAACATCATGCACAAACTAAAAGGAGACAAAAATCAAAGCATGTCAGAAATTGAGAACAAATTCCTACCCCTAGTTGAGAAGTTATTGTTATTTAATAGCTTCTTGGAAAGGGAGAGTTAATTTTCTTTAATGATGTGACCCATGGTAGGTTTATCAGACTTCAGTTTAATTCCAATACCCAGCACTATTGAGCAACACAAACTGGACCCCATGAGTTTCTTAAGAGTTGGAAAGGGAGGTAGAGTAGATCTAAAAGGATCTGGGGACATGAGAGTAAATGTGATCAAAATAAGCTTATTGAAATTAATGTATGTGGTTAGGAATTACATTGGTTTAGTAAAATGTCAGTTACTGGCTCTTTTTCAAGATCCAGATCCATGTTTTAGCTTGACCTGTGTAGTTATAGGGTTTCCAGTAACACGTAGTAGTGCCAAGTAGTATTTTCTTCATACTGACCAGGTCTTAAGTCCCATTAGAAAGCTATTGGTCATTGCAAGGTTTGTCTGCCACTAATGTGGATTATGAGATAATTCTTGTCATTGTTTTGCCTCATAGACATCATTGCTGGGAAGCACTTTAGGTTGCTTTCCTCCTTGGAAGTGTGCATTTTTCCTTCTGATACAGTCAAAGGTTATCCTCAGAGAGCTTTCAGATCAGTTCCAGGTTGGAGGCCTCTGGGCTCTGTGTATAAAAATCCATGGTGACTTCAGCATTAGGCACTTACCTTCCACATTTTGAAAGAAAACCTACAAAGTCAAAAACAATAGGTGGTACATTTTGGAAATTTCTTGAAGAACAGGGACTGACAGTTCTCTCTGTTTCTCTGTCTCTGTCTCTGTCTCTGTCTCTTGCACCTGGTGTTGAAACTTTTTAGATATTAGTAGGATCTTGGGAGGGAGAATTATCAGTCCAGATGGGAAATTTTCATTTAAAAGTTATGTGCATATTTATACTCTGATGGGAAAATCCCATAAACGCTAAACCAAACACAAATAAATACAGGAAGAACACACTAATTATTTTCTAATATTAAATGGTCAGCCCTGGAAACATCCATACATTGAACATTTTATAGACTGAGCATTTAGTTCTCTCTGTGTCTCTGTCTCTGTCTCTGTCTCCCTCTCTCTCTCTCTCTCTCTCTCTCTCTCTCTCTCTCTCTCTCACACACACACACACATTCACACACACACACAGAAATTATTGAATAAAACAGACCATGAGTTTGAAAAATAACAAGACAGGTATATGGAAGTGTTGCGAGTGAGGAAAGGAGAAGGGGGAAACAGTGTGTAATTGTATGATCTCAAAATAAAAGAAATAATCTTATAATTGAATATTATAAAATTTAAATCATTAAAGCATGAATTACCCAACAACATTAATAATAATACATTGAACTGAGAATGATTCAATATTTCTACATATGAAAACTATTACATACCAAAATATACACACTGTTGTTTATACACTGCTATGTTCCAGATCTTTAATTCAGATATTAATATGTATATCCTTGTTATTTGGGGAAATACTATTTTCCCACAAATCTAACTGTTTGAAAATTGAAAAGAGCCAGTCCTCTGTACTGCACTAAGCAGATGTATAAATATATAGCTATTCATGTCTGAACTTCTATTTGGTTCCTCGAGTATTATCAGGATAAAGGCATGCAATTTCATGACTCTCCTGTGCTTTCTTTTGTAAGTTTGTGAAATGATTTTGGGGATTTATGCATTCTAGAAAAAAGTATGAAATAAAATAAATGCACACTAACTCTTCAGCCATTAATTTGTAAGATCTTGTTAAGTAAATATCTCCTTGCTCTAATTGAATGTAGAAAATATTGTACAGTGTAATTATGATCACAAAGTAATACATAGATCTATTATCATCTTCTTCAACCTAATATTTCAAACTAATATTATTATATGTATGTAATTTTTCTTATATCTGGGGTCATACAATATTTCCTACATTATGATTAATAAAGGATGTATGAAGAGTATGTGTGAGTATTATTTTCAAAAATATCTAGCCATAAATGTGATAAACTATCTTCAACATCTATCCTAGAAGAGCAATCTCTTCTTCTTGCTGTCTTATCTTATTCAGATCTATTTCTATCATACCCATCAGTAGACTCTGTTACATAAGAAAGACACTAATTAAATTACTATAACATATAATTATTCATGCTGCAAATTATTAATCATCACTATTTCAAAACTTGCTCTGAAACTCACATAAGATGCTCACTGAAAAATAATACCCTAAAGAATGTTTACTGATGTTAGATAAAAGTTGTGGTTATCAGTAAAAATTGGCCTGGTATGTAACTTCTGGGATATAGAAAACCCTGTAATAGAAAATGGGAAGAAAGATGTGTTTTGTATGTAAATTAATAGAATAAATTATGGTTTTCAGAAATTAACATTATTTCATAATGGGAATGTTGCCTTTAGTGACTTTTATCATTGGAAATGTGTATGTATTAACACTCTTTATAAATGTATTCATTTTTCATTTATATAATCACGTATCCAGTTATTAATATTAGTTAATACCTACATTTCTCAAATTTTTAACCTCAATTAGATGTTTGCCTTGAATTTTTTCACACAGCACATACTGATTCCAACTAATTCATATTAATTGATTAGTCATCATACATACAGGTATGAAACAGATTCCATTTGAAGTCAACACAGAGAAACATTGATTAATGCTATATTAACTATTAGGATACATAATGTCATAAGGTACATCATACTAATATCATACTTATTTTTTGATTATTATGAAATAAAATACTTTGCATTTGGAGTTTAATTTGGCAAGGAACTGAGATTGGCCTCTGGCAATCATTATAAAAAATGCATTACATACAAGCTGACAATACTATGTTATGAGAGGATCAGAAAGAATAGTTAATAAAACTCCCTGCAACAGGAAACAAAATAATTTTTACAAAATATCAAAATTTATTTTTCACAAATTTTTGAAGCACTACATTTACTAGATTTTAATGTTAATTTTTGATTCATTAGTGCAAATGTATTAATGAACATGCTACATTTATGTTAATTTGTTTTCTAAACAAACTTGTACAATGTATTTTACTATATGTTTTTACAATAAACCTGAGTAATACCTAATAAAATGTAGAAGAGAAAAAGTAAACAGAAAAGTCTCAGGGTGGAAGCTACAGAATGGCATAGAGAGCACACAGTAAGCCCTTTGGTTCATACATCTTTATTTGCAAGTGTTCATTGAAGACTCATTGGTTTGAGGCCTCTGGTTTCTGCTACACTGTTGAGAACTGTTGGGAATCGGGACTGCTCTTGGATATCTTATGCCATGGCAATCCTGAAATTTGGGTCTTCATGATCGTCCCTCCTCATGCCCCAACAGATGATAGATGGGATGATGCTGCAATGGGCCAACACATAGTCCTGGTTCTGTGCCTGGGTAGTTGCTGGTTATTTCAGCCCACCAGCTTTCCTTCGTTGTCTGCATCGCAGTGAGATCTCCAGGCTAGTCCAAGCTAGCTCACCCTATGCAGTAAGCAGCAAGAGGCTTGACAATTCTGCTCTCCTGCCCTCCGGTGGGTGAGGAGCACCTGCAGCACCAGTACAATCTCTACTCTGTTGTCCAGTGCAGGTGGAGGGTCCACTCCCCTGAGTGCTGTAGCTGGGGAGAGGCAGGACTAGTTCTCTGTCTCACAGGTGGCAAGGAGTTGGAGTGGGGAGCTTGGGAGGAAGCTTTAATCCGTGGCATATTATCAACACAGAGGCGAAGGGGACACTCATGCCTTCAGGGCTGGTTTACCTGCCCCCACCAATGGGGTCAGCTCTATGGTGTTGCCGAGGCAAGTTATAGTGCCATGTCTGCAGAGTGCTGTCTTACCACCACTGGTCAGGTCATGATAAGTTCCCTTGCCTTCCACAGGTGGTGAAGGGAATGAGCGGGAGGGCATCTTTCACTGACCCTTGGCAGAAAAAAGGGTATAGGGCCAATTCTCCGACTTTCATGACCCAGGAGCCTAGTCTCCTGCCTGCCCAGGCAGGGAGGAGTGAGGAACAAGACAAAGGTATCTCTCCCCCACCAACTCATGAAAGGTTGAGTGGTAACATCAGCTATCTCATGCTTATGCCTTCATACCAGCTCAACAGATGTTCCCACCAACAGGGTCAGCTCTACAGTGCTGCCCAGGTGAGGAGAAGGGCCTGCTATCAAGAGGACCGCATCTGGTAAAGTTTGAAATGATGCAGACATATCTAAAGTTAATTAAGGGGCAGGTTTCAGAGATCTTCTGAACTGATAACTTTTCTTCCATAATTATTGATTAAAACATTATTAACTAGTTAATATCACTTCACATTTTCTTCATAAAGTCATCCTTTGCTATAGAGCACAAAAATTATTTTCTTTACACGAGATGGTTTCATGCATCACTTCATTTTTGAAGGCAATATGAACAGTAATAAATTCAACTAAGTGAAAAATCTGTGCAGTGAAAATTAAAGAACTTTGGTGAAGTTATAGAAGTCATAAAAATTGCCAGGACCTAACACGTTTAGCATTTAGTGCTAATAATTTTTAATTATTTATATTATTGTGGTGTTACAATACTGTGACATGATCAAAATATTTGATTGAGATAGGTACTTAACTTCTAAGAAAGTAAAGAATATTATTCCCCTGTTTCATTCCACATTTGTTACCTTGAATCTAGCATTTGTAGTCCATGGCTAGATAGTATAGCAAGATGAAGAGTATACGCTAGAGAAATGCTGCTCTCCTGCTGTTAAAAATGTGCATTCCAGCTCCTTCATCTTTCCATTCCTAATTCCTTGTCTCCTTCCTGCTGATTATTCTTTAAGTATGCATGTACTTTCTCTTAGTTCTCCTGTTTTTTTTTTTTCAATAAAACACTCAACAGAAAACAACAGAAGAGAGAAAGGATTTATTCAGCTCACCTGTTTATAGTGCATCATTGCAGAGGGAGCTACAGAAACAGTTGTAGAGAACTCATGTTACAAGTCAAGAGCACAAAGCAAAGGAAGAGTTCATGTATGCCGGTGCTTAGCTATCCTTTTCTTTTCTGTTTAGTCCACGATGCCTCACCCAGGGACAGGTACTGCCCACAAGGAAGATGGATGCTTCTATATTGAGCAAATCCCTCAGAGACATTTTCAGAGTTTAATCTTTATAAAACCTCATGGATATATCTGGGGCTCTTTTCTGCAGTGTTAAGTTTACAATATGGACCATCACAATGTACTAATGTCCTCATTAATATAACACATATCTGAAAACAATAAGTTATTGAAGACTTATTCGGTCTATTTTCATCTCATAATATCATGATAGGCAAGTATTGGTGCTAAGGTTTGCCACATGAGATCTGTAGTGAGTAAGCACAAATTGGTTGTGTGTTGCTTAGCATTCCTTTTCCTTTTAATTCAGGTCAAGACACCAATCTCAGGAATGGTGCACTTCCATATAAAATGTAGATCTGCTCACTCAGGTAATCTAACAAAGAAACTTGCTCACAGTTATACCAGAGGATTTAAACCTAGATGGTTTTAAATGTTGTCAAATTGGTGATCAATATTAACTATCACAACTTCATCCCCTTCCTATATGAAAGACAAGTCTATGAGTTTTAGTCAATTTCTTCCAACTGAGTGTTAAGCAGAGACTCCAAGAGTACATAAGAGTAGAAACACCTTACTTATAAGAGCAATATTCAGAAAAGTAGATATCCTTGTGCAAAACTTTCTGATTAAAAACCAACTAAATTATATTAAGCATTAAACATAAAATTCAACACTGTCCATTGAACATTTTATGCTGTAGTTTTTGATTGTTAAATAAGAAAGTAAGGGTAATAGATATGGATATAATTTCATTTTGCTGAATGTGTAGATCCAGTTTTCATAGTGTCAATTGTTGAAGATGCTACCCTTTCTCCAGCATATTTTTTGTTAAATAATTTCTTTTATTTCTAAGGATAATATTATAGTAACACAATTCCTATCCTTATCCCCCACTTTGAAACTTTTGCCCTTTTTCATATCCATGGTCTCCTTTATTGCTCATTATTTTTGCTACATAGATACACACACACACACACACACACACATGCCAAGAGCAATAACAATAGACATGGAAATATTCCTGAAGGTGGTAGATGCTCTGGAAGCCTTTATCCTCAACAAGGAATTACTGGTAACTAAGCATTCTGACTTCAGGAGGGTAGAGCACACTATATCATTACCCAGCGACAAATATTCAGCCCCCAATATATGCATATTAGTAATATTATATAGACCAAGCAGTTTGTATTTATGTATTTAGGAATATAGGTATATTTGTATGCAATGTGTGCTCTTGTCTATCAAATATCAAATAGCTGTAGTTATGAGTACTTATGTTTGAGTCTTCTATTTCAGTCCATTAGTATACATGTCTTGAAGTGATTTGCTTTAATTAAAACTATTAAAAAATCTATAAAAGTTTAAAAAGAAAAATTATGAAGCATGAAAGACATAAAGTAGGAATTATTGGTGACTAATAAAATACATAAATGTGATATGTTTAAAAGCTCTGAATCAAAAAGTTACATCTGATATTAACTTATTGTCTGATTCAAATAGATTGAGTAGAAAAATCCCAGAAGACTGAAACAGGCACAAACAGACACTCTGCAGCTTAACCCTATGCTTTACATACTGAATTCTCTGCAATCAAAATGTCACTTATATTATGTGTTGTTGCTAACTCTCAAAGCAATGATTTTAACTTCTAAAAGAACCAGAAAATATTCCATTTCAATATGAAAACATCATAAAAACATTCTGTGATTCCATCACTTCTCTCTAAGACATTGCCCGTCATCTGCCCTCTGGCTGTTATTATTCGGAACATTTATTTTTGTTTTCATAAGCTCTTCAAATAAAAAGCCATTTAACCCAGGCACTTGAAGCATAACATGGGCTTTTTTGGTATTATCAAAATACCTTACTCTTCTTTTAAAGCTCTTATCTATGCAATTTCAGCTCTGGGCTGTCTTCCAAACAAGACTAAAATAGAGTTGCAGTTGCACAATAAACAAGAGTTGCTAATTGCCAATTGTGTAGAATTTCTTACAAAAAAAATGGAATATCACTTCCAAGTATGCTTGATAGAGCTTTTGCTTCTCTATTCATCTCATTTTTTGATAACTCAGGACTGTTTCTCAACAGTTGTGCATTTGAATTTTGCCTATGTTTTGAAAGAGAAACTTCTTTGTTTAACTTTCTCTCCACTAAATGCAATTTCTGCCTTTCTATTCTGGAGTTAGAAACTGTAGCAATTTCCAAACTTTATAATTTGTCGTCGTCACAATATTATGCTTACATGTTCTTCTTGAAGTAGAAATTGAGTAAAAATTATAAAAGAGATGATTAAAGCAAATGACACAAACATGCATTCAATAACATTTATGCTTGCTGTCTTTGCCAGCACTGTGCTGTTGTTATTTTGTTTACATTAACTCCTTAGGATTCCTGTATGCTTAATTTTAACACAGACTTCCCAATAAAAGGGCTAACTCCAGGCAAATGAAACAAACATTTCTCTCTCATCAATAACCAAATTTTCTATATTAAGCATCATTTAAACCCCTATTATTCCAATGAAATATAAATGTCATATGACTGTGTTTGAAGTTAAATATGATGAGCTATAACTAAAATATAGATACTTCAGCATGACAATGGCATCTACTTTGATATTTTAAGAGCATTATGAACTAATTTTATACTACAAATATGTTAAGTGCTTACTATAAAAACTTCCAAGAAACTTACTTCATTAGTTTTGTCAGAGTGAAGAATTATTTATAGGTTGGTAAACTATCAGGCTACCAAATTATTTTTTTGGACAGATATCCCTTTAAACCATAATGTTTCTGGTATTTTCCCCATTTATATTTCAAATCTAAGTTTATAATACAATTTTAAAATCCACAATTCTCCTGTACTTTATATTTTGGAAAGTTAATCATATTACATTTAGAAAAAGGCAGAATATTTCTTTACCTTTTCAAAATACAGAAATTTTCCTGTTATTCTCAGTTTATACCTCTGATTCTCTTTGTATGTTACTATATCTTTCTCCTTTCTCAAACTAATATATAGGTTATTATTAATATGTAAAAAACATACATTTAGACACATGTTTTGCCTTGTAGCATTTTATTTTATGTGAGTTATTGCCTGAAAAGGTACCAAGGAATTTAGGATGGCAAATAATTAAAGAGGGAGTTACAATAGCCAGTAGTTTTAAATGTATAGGGTATATTTCAACAAAACTAAATTCTGAAAATCAAACACAAAATTCAGGGGCTATTCAGGCCCAAAATAGTTAATGACATATTGGGATAAGTCACATTTTGGATCAAAAGGAAGCTTTCTCATGAAGGCTACACCATGACACACTGCTAATGATGCAGAAGCCAAGGTCAGCTGGATGAGCTCTGGGAAGCCACAACTGAAGATGTTTCTGTGAGAGGTACATGACTAGTGTTTGTTTCCGTTCCAAGCCAGAGAGGCAGCTCCAGAGACTGGCATACAATTTTAGGCAAGAAGAGAAAATGTTGGAGGTTGGACTTTTAGGCCTGCCAATAGCTCTTGCTGCCTTTCAGTGAAGTCATTGGCAAAGCTCCTGATTATGCAAAACTCAGCCAAAAAACATTTGCATTCCAGAGGCTATATTCCAGGTACATGCCACCCTGTTAATAGAAAACCATGAAGTGAAGGATCAAAGTGCACAGTGACACTGACATGAATAATATAACAAGAGAGACTTTAAAACCAAATAGCAAGTAATTGTTTAGATGCTATTTAAAGACAAAAAAAGGCTTTGATCACATTTAAAACAACCTTCTATACAGGAAATTTGTGAAAGAATACAGACATTGAAGCCAAGTATTCTATGTCCTCAAGACTCAGCAGATGTCAAATAGGACAATAGCAGTAATATGTCCTCAGAAACATGTGCACATACTGCTAATGGCATCTTGTCTGTGAAAAAAAAACTGTAGGCAGCAAGTTGATTAAGATTATGGGAAAAGGTAGTGGGTGGAGATAGTTCAGAGAGAGAGAGCATAATACAGACTGAGTTGTTACCACTGCTTGCTTGCATCGAATATATGGAATATTAAGGGGTCCAGTGCTTTCTGTTATAACTAGAATGTTTTCCCCAGCAGTTTATTCTTAATATTTCTCAGGGCTCTCAACAAGAAATGTCACTCCTGGGTTATGCAAACAGGCTTCCAGCAGAATTGGGTTGTGGGTGATATTATTTGTCTCCACAGTGAATCATGTTCCCTAAAATTCAGTGTACAGGACACTGCCATTTTTGTAAACTACAGAAATCCCTTCTTCATTTTTCAATCTATATCACAATTTTTCTCTCTTATAAAATAAAGACAATGCATTATTTTTTCATTTCTTACTATTTTTAAAATTTATTTTATAATAATACTTCAAAAGTCAACACCTATAGCTAATGACCCTTGATCATACTCACCCTGCACTTCCATCTTCGCCTCCCTCAGGACCACACCATACCACTGTCACATTTCCTAATTTTATTCATGTCGTCTTTTTTTAATTTTTTTTTTTAACTTACCAAGTACATTCATGGGTGTATGGCTATGAACCATAGCCTGGGAAATTTATCTCTGACAATGCTCAGAAAGAAGAGGAAGAATGAGCACATTCATGGAGTTATTTTATATTATATTTACTTATGTATGTTCGTAACAACAATTAATGAAATAAGAAAACATGAATTTGAAATAAAGCAGGTGAGATACATAGGGGTTTGGAGGAAGGAAAGGGAAGAGAAATATGCTGTAATGATATAATAATCAAGAGAATCTACTGTACTTTTCTGGCATCTATGGGCACCCAGCAACATACAGGGAGTAACTATTAAAATCCTAGAAATAATAACATATTAAGCATGAAGAGATGTGTCAATGAATTAAATGTTTGACATAAAAGCACCTATAGCCCACGTAATAGGCAGACACTAGAATGCTTGTTTGAAATCCAGGATCTTAACAAAAGTAGAGACAGGCAGATCTCAAGGTTCACTGGCCAGGCAGGCTAACGAAAAATTCAAGCTATGATCTCTATGAGAGACACTGTCTCATGAATAAAGGTGATGAATGAAAAAATAAGATATTGGAGGTCCAACCGCTCTTTCAAACATATCATATATATATATATATATATTATATATATATATATATATATATATATATGCACCATCAGTGGCACCTAAACACACATATACATATGAATATATCATGGCCACACGCAAAAAAAAATTACACAGACACACACACACACACACACATACACACACACCAAATCAAAAGAGTGCTGAGAAGACAACTCAGTGAGGAAAACACTTGCCATATGAGAACCAGATTTTGTATTCCTAAAAAAACAAATAAAAGTTATATATAGAATTATGTGTCCAGGAGAAGCCAGAGAATATAGCAGCCCACCTAGCTTAGCACATGAAAGATAATTTCAAACAGCAAAACTCTGTAACTTCCCAAAAGGAATACTGAAGTCTAGCAGAGAAGTGATTTCCCCTTAGCAGGTATTGATGGTATAAACATGAAGAAGTTTCATATCCTGGTTGAAAGAGGTTTCTGATTACAAGGGAAGGCTGTTAAAGTTGCCTCTCCACTAAAGCTTACATTCTTATCTGGGGTCATCCTTGTGGATTCCTGGGAATTTCCCTAGTGCCGGGTTTCTTGCTAACCACATAATGGCTCCCTCTATCAAGGTATCTTTTCCCTTGCTCTCTCTCTCCTTCCCCCAACTTCACCTTCCTGATCCCTCATGTTCTCCTCCTCCTCCCTTTTCCCCTCCCCACTCTGCAACCACCACCCCACACCCCTATCCCAATTTACTCAGGAGTTCTTTTCTATTACCCCTTCAGGGAAGGGGCAGTCCATGTATGTGCCTCTTAGAGTCCTCCTAGATTCTTGCATTTCTGGCATTATGGAATATAGGTTGGTTATCCTTTACTTTATGTCTAATGTCTACTTATGAGTGAATACATACCATGTTTATCTTCAGATGTCTTCATGAAGTAAACTTATGGAAGCAGATGCAAAGATCCACAGCTAAGCATTGAGCATAACTCCTGGAATCCAGTTGTAGAGAGGGAGGAGTGATACTATGAGTAAAGGGGTCAAGACCATGATGGGGAAACCCACAGAGACAGTTGAACCCAGCAAGTGGGAGCTCAGGGACTCCACACTGATAGCTGGGTAACACACATGAGACCAAACTCAGCCCTCTGAATGTTCATGACAGTTGGGAGGCTTGGGCAATCTATGGGGACCCTGGTGGTGGAACCAGTATTTATCCCTAGAGCATGAACTGGATTTTGTAGACCATTCCCTGTGGATGGATACTTTGTTCAGCTTAGATACAGGGCCGGAGGGCCTTGGAACTGCCTCAAAGAATGTGACAGTCTTTGATGATTCGCCATGGGAGGCCTCATCCACTATGAGGAGTGTATGTCAAGTGGGTGGAGAGAAGGTGGGGCGAGTGGAAGGACTGGAGGGAGAGAGAACCGGGATTGTTATGTAAAATAAGATTGTTTTAAAAATAAAAAAAATAAGAAAAAGACAGAGATTTCTGGAAAAGGGCACAGTGCTGGAGGAGAAAAAGAAAACAATCAAACCCAACTGGTTGACATTCGCCCAGAAACCACTCCAGACAAAATAACTTTCTTTTGGTGTTTAGAGAACACCAGTCCTTCAGCAGTGTTAATAAATAAGCAGTAGTGTTGTAATTGAAATATATCAATTTTAATTCCCTTTGCACCTGCTCTGATTACTGTTGCCACATTATTTTAATCTCTATTCCTAAGATCTCCAATACAGAAACCAGCTGCCAGTTACATTATGTTTGTTTGTGGCTATGTTTTTCTTCACAAAGACAGAGAAAAACTGTCAACAGAAAGTGACTAAAATTGGTTTGACAAAGAGCAAAGCAATGTGGAAATTGATGTGACAGTTTGATGAGTCAAATGGTGTTTTAGGCACAGTATTCTAGGGAAACACTCTAATGTAGCTCTCTCTCTGTGTTTATATGAGACAGATAGAGAGAAAAAGACAGAGACAGAGGAAGGGACAGAGATAGAAGAAAAAGAGTAGAGGAGAGATAGATGAAGACCAGACAGAGAGAATCAGGAAGAGATCATAAAATTCCACAAGATGTTAAATTCTGGTTTCTGCAGGAGCAGACATCAGACAGCATGTCCAGGATGAAACAAATGTAATGTCATAGCTCCATTCTGAAGACAGACATAGACAGATCCCAGATGAACAAAGCCAAGTGGCAATGTGGAGGTCATCAAACAGAAATATTTGTCTCCTGGTGTAGCATTTTATTTTAAGCCTTTTGAGTAAGGGATATACTTTACTCCCAATAGAGAAACAACAGCTTTACTCAGTCTACCATTACCTCAAATTTTGTATCGAGTTTATCCTCTCCAGAAGCTCCAAACCATATTTAAACACCCACCTCCCTTAGATCCATTTGACTGTAAACCACAAAATTAGCTATCAAAAGTGGCAAATTCTTTTTTTTTTTTTTTTTCTCGAGACAGGGTTTCTCTGTATAGCTTTGGAGCCTATCCTGGCACTTGCTCTGGAGGCAAAGCTGGCCTCGAACTCACTGAGATCTGCTTGCCTCTGCCTCCCGAGTGCTAGGATTAAAGGCGTGTGCCACCAACGCCCGGGAAGTGGCAAATTCTTACTGAAAGATACTATATAATAGTCATAAAAATAAAATTTAATCTTTCCAATTACAGATTTAATATTCCCATATTCCTTTAGAAGTCATATAAAATGCATCTATTTTAACCTGTCCCTATTAATGAATTGATGTATGCTTAGTAAAGTGTATTTCTAACTAAAAACATATTTATGCTCTTTTGCATTAAAGTGAAAGCTACTCTAACATGCAAAATAACATATTCAGAGTTATCCATAGAAACAGATCCTGTATGACAAATAGTGAACACATAGATTCATACCTTATATGATATAGACAGGCATATTGTGTCTTCAGAAAACATCTCTTTGTTTTGAGTATTAAAATGACATTTCAAACAGACATAAAATTAAATTCTCATATATAATTAAAATATAACTCTATACTGTATAGAAATATTAATGAGAAGATGAAGGTATTGGCTATGTACAGACATAAACAATGATTGTTTTTAATGATTTCGCTCCAGATGGAAACTCAATTTCTTCTTGTTAATAGTCTAGAAAGATCCTCCACAATAGTAAACACTGATTTTTTTCAATAAAAATTGTAGGTTTGAATACTTCTTGATAATAAGAACTCAAATTCTGTAGTGTTGATTACTCTAATTCCTAGACAATTTAACGTCTTTAAGAAAATTAAGATAAGCCGGGCGTTGGAGGCACACACCTTTAATCCCAGCACTCGGGAGGCAGAGGCAGGTGGATCTCTGTGAGTTTGAGGCCAGCCTGGTCTCCAGAACGAGTGACAGAATAGGCTCCAAAGCTACACAGAGAAAACCTGTCTCGAAAAACCAAAAAAAAAAAAAAAAAAAGATCATTAAGATAAATGTTAATGTTGGAACAAAAGACCAAATAATCAAGAGAACTAAGTTAAAATAACAGAAGCCTTGAAAAATACTTGCTGAAATCAATCAGGTACTTAATCTTTTGGAAAGATAAACTATTTCTAGTTATTAATAAGTTTTTAATATAGAGTAAAATTTATCCTGTTTATTTCTTGCCAATATTTATGACATAAATAAGACACATAGATGACTGTAAGTAGGAGACAATGGCAGAAGGAAATAGAAGAGGAATAGAAAGTGTAAAATGAGAAGCAGAGAAAGAGGAAAGAGGATGAAGAAATGAAAAAGGAGAGAAAATGGGTGTGCAAAGCACAGAATGTTGAACAGCTTTGTAAATGAGAAGACATTAAAATAACAAGCAAATGGAGTCTTTGTGGTGATAACACACAGGAACAAAGCAGCTGTGAAGCTGAGCTGAAAGGAGTGAGGAAGATGAAGATCAGATCATCAGACCATTTGAACAAGAGCAGGAGACGGTTATTATACACCTGTTATCTCACATGTAAATTAACTCCAGTAATAAAACTCATTATCATTGTGAATTCATAATAGTATGCAAAGGTAAACAATTATTCTCATGAAATATAAATTTCTTAAAAACTAACAATTTGGAGCTTTGTCAAAATAGCAACATAATTACTAAATCCAATCAACAAAATGTTTTATTGGTCAATGTTGAAAATTAATTTAATTTTTGTTTTAGATTTATTATTTTATGTATATGAATATTTTACCTATGTGTATGTATGTGTATAAGATGTGTGTCTGATATCTGCAGAGGTCAGAAGAGAACATTGAATCCCTTGAACTTAAAATTTGCAGTCTGCCATGTGTGTCTTGGGAACTGAACCCAGATCTTCCTCAAGCAAAGCAAGAGCTCTTGACTACTAAGTACTCCTTCCAGTCTCTTATGACATTTTATACATATCTGAATTACAAATGTCAACACATGTACAATATATATATATATATGTATCAAGCATTGTATTATATATATGTGATATATATATATATATATGTATTATATATATATATATATATATATACATATATATATATATATATATTCCAAATGTATTACACACAGAGATCTGGGATATGAAATCCACAAAAGAAAGTGAAGCAGTTACCACATAACAGTTCTACGAATGTCAGAAATAATGGGTGAATGAAAGGGATAGAAATGGAAAGGAGAACAGTATTCAGAAAACTTCATAAAACTTCCAATTTTATTAATAATCTCAAACTGGATTCTAGGAATCTGACTATGCATTTATATTGTCCAGTCATAGAACCAAATTTTGATAGTTTGCAAATTTATTTATTCTTTTATATAAATATAAGCTCCATTCACTCATGTGCAAATAAGCATAAGATACACAATGCTAAAAAAAACTGTATTAATTGCCCTAGAAATGAAAGGCTTCCATTCTTATCACTGGATTATGTTATTAAAGTAAAAAGTAAAATGTGCAAATTTTCATGCATATATTAACCAAGTGATATATCATGTTGTAAGATACATAATACAAACACACACGCAAAGTACTTGCCCATTGTCTTTACCACTTTCCTTTGGAGATCCTTCACTATTTTACACTTTGCAATGAGTTTTTCCCTAGTATGTTGAAAAGCAACCATGGCCAAAACAGTATCTGCATGCCATATATTGGAATATTTGTAGTGCTGATCTAAAATATGTTAAAATTGTTATGGGTAAAATGATTAAAGTTTGCTCTATATAACATGTGTTCCCCCAAGGAAAACTTTGGTATTTACACAATGCTGTGATCACATCTTAGAGGCATTTGGTATTGTTTGAAAAGTTGTTCTATTTTTCCATTTTTTTCTTTTTCTTTTTTGTTCTGGTTCATAAATATGCCATTAATGAGAACTCAGCTCATCTCAAAATTCTGACTTTCTATGAGAAATACTGTGGTTTTGGAAATGGAAATGCTGTTTTGGGCACAGGCTCATTTCCATCATCTGTAAGGATGGGAGCAAGCAACAATGATAGTGTAACACGTACAGAAGGTGAACCCATTCTGCACCACCTTTTAGAAGACCTATCTTAACATTCAAGAAGGCCACAATTTTAGTATAACTGTGGCATCTTGCTAATAAACTTTAGTTGTAGTTCTTTCAGGTACTTCACACAGTATGGAATAGCATGATTACTTGACATAATTGCTCAAAATATGAATGTTTTTTAATGATGCAAAACTCATACATATGCAACAAAGGTTCCTTTGAGATTTTCAAGTTGTCAAAGTCTTTATGTTTTAGTCCTTTTATAACATTTACCCTCATTTCTTACTGTTCTTGCTTCATCTAATTAATCCAATTAATATTTAATTTTATATACAGTCTAAGAAACACTGACAAAATAGTTGAACACATTCTGAAAGCAATTTGGATTGCTAGAAGAGGGAATTCACTTTTACACATTTCAAGTAATTTCAGGTCTTCATTAATTATTTTTTAAGATAAATTTTATCTGTAATATAAGTGTGTGTTTGTGTGTGCTTGTATGTGTATGTATGTATGTATGTATGTATGTATGTACACACATCAATTTGCTTATGTGTGGGTGGGTGAGTTCCGATATCTACAGAGTACCAAAGAGGGAATAATATCCCCTGAAACTAGATAGCATTGCAAGCTATTGTGAGCTAAGTTTGAACCAAATTCCTGTACTCTGGAAAAGCAACATGCATTCTTTCAAGTCTTATAATCTTGTGTGAAGGAGGAGGTAATGTTTCTATCTTCAACATGTAGGGCCATGGATTTTAGTATGATCATAATTAAACTGCTTCAATTATGACAGGAATGCAGGTTTCCAACTGGAATTCTCAAGGAGAGTTTGATTGATAAATCCATTTTCCCCCCTACTATTTCTCAATCAAGGAAATCAGAATTTTCCAGATGCCATAAAAAATTATAAACTAATATCTCTTAGACACTTTACCACAAATTCTCAAATTCTTCAGCTGATTTTTCTCTCCATTTTTCTTAGTTGCCATATGGGATTTTTAGTATAAGTAAGAAAAAATGGCAAAATTTACATTCCATATTTGAGGGAAGGCTATCTCTTAAAGAATTGATAGAGTCAGCTTGATCTGTATGGATTTTAAATTAAATTAATAAGACTAAAACGTTTAATCTTAATATATATTTGAGACGTGGTCTTTCTTTTCATGAACATCTGAAGAAAACAAATGACACAAATCCTCATGGGCTTCATCTATTACTCAGTATGTTACACATTCATTCAGAAGAATATCTCACATGGCACAAACAATGTCTATATTAATATCTGCAAATAACTATTTTATTTTCTATTCAACAAACCATAAAAAGCAGATTGTGAATTTAAATAATGAATTAATAAAGATGTTTCATCTACACAAGTCATCTTGTGTTTGTGAGTCATTCTAAGCAGAATGCCATTCTTGTACACACCTACCAAATTAAAAAACATTCAACAGTAAACATTTCTTTTCACATAGTTGAATATGCAGGGCTCCTGCAAAACTCCCCCAAATCTCTATTTGAGGTCACATAACAAATGCTTTGGTCTGTTACATTTTTTTATTTTAATTATTAAGAAGAGTATTTTACATGTCAGTCCCAGGTGCCTCCCTCTCCCCTCCTTCCTTGCCCCACCCCAACTAACACCCTACCTATACCATGCCTTTTCTGCTCCCCTGTGAGGGTGAGGCCTTCTGTAGGCTTTCTTCAAAGTCTGTCATATCCTTTGGGATAGGGCCTAGCCAACCCCCTTGTGTCTAGGCTCAGGGAGTATCCCCTCCATGTGGGATGGGCTCCCAAAGTCCATTCCTATGCTAGGGGTAAGTACTGATTCACTACAAGGGGCCCCATCGATTTCCAAGGTCTCCTCACTAACACCCACATTCAGGGGGTGTGGATAAGTCACATGCTGGTTTCACAGGTCTGGGGACCAAGAGCTCTCCCTTGTTCAGGTCAGCTGTTGCTGTGGTCTGTTACATTGTGTTACTTCTTTTTCACTGCCTGGTAGAACCTCATTTTGGTAAGATTTCAGCTAGTCTGGGATGCATGATATCCATGGTAGTCAAAGGTTCAAAAAAGACTTTGCACCCACCAAAAACATAATGAAAACAAAACAAAAGTAATAGTAAAACTCAAGATACAATATAGAAGAAATTAAAGATATTTTGCATAGCCATAAAATAAATATAAACACTAATTTGATTTCATTTTAATACAGAAAGTTACCATCATTTTCACAGCTTAAAAACTGGCATATTTAATTTTAAAAATACAGTGTTTAAAATTTAATTATCTCTCTAAGAACTAAGCAAAGTGCCTTACATGAAATAGCACTTTAAAAGGAAATTAATTTATCACTGAACATGAAGTTGGTTGGCATGACAGTGTTAAATGTACAAAATATTACATCTTTGAACAAATTTCACTTCATGATTCTAAAAGAAGGTAAAATTTTAATGTTGCTAAGGTTATTACATCATTTTACATAACAATACTACTTCAAAAATCTCCTACTTCATCCATTAAAACCTGCATATTGTTAAATATCCAGATGTGTGATTATAGTTTCACCTAACTCCTGAACATTTATAACATCTATTTGGCTTTCTTTTTACTTTTTTACAATATCAGTTTTATTGTTCATTATAAATCCTTTCTCTCCAGTAGATATATTTATGGAAACACACATAACCTTATAACTTCATGAAGAAAACCTGTCTGAAATCCAAGCCCCACCCAAAAACATGTCAATAGAGTCATGTAGCTGATATATAACAGAAAAAACATAATAAAAACTTACATTAGCCAAACTAAATTTCTATAAAGCTTCTAATTATAAATGTTCTGTTCAGAAAATCTGTAACTTTCCATGCATGCTGAAGTGTAGCCCCTGTTATTTTTGCTAATACTTTCAGGATTTCAGTTTTCTTGTCTCCATCTTTGACCTTTTTTGGTTACTTTGTGTGATGACAAAATCCATCTTCATTATTGGACATGTAGATATCCAGATTTGCCAACTCCATTTGTACAGTTTTGTTTTCTTTTTTCTGCTGTGTGTTTTTGGTTTCCTCCTCAAAAATGCAGTGGCTGAAGTTCATTTGACTTAATCTGAGTCGTTGGTTCTACTCCATGATCAACATGTCTGCTTGCATGTTCTCATGGTTCTCATTTATCAGCATGGATCTATGGTAGAATTTGAGATCAGGTATGGTAACACCTCCAGGAATGACTTTTTTCTTTAGGATTTCTTTGGCAACCTGTTGTATTTCAGGCTTTCCTATGAATTTTATTTCCAATACATTATTCTCATCCTACTTAAAGATAATAAATATATCTTAGTTTTATAATTACAATAGTATATAAAGATTATTGTTTTCCTGAATATTACCATTTATTAGCATAAAAAAGACCGTAGAAAAATTTATGGGATATTCAAAACTATCAAGTGAGGATTTAAGCATTATAGGTTTGATGGGAGATAATAACAACGAAGATAATAAGATAAGGAAAAATCTATTAACTTTAATATTAAATTCCATTTCAGTGTAACACAAAATTCACATAATTTATTTTTTCCTGATTGCTTTTTCCTATCATGAATGTAGAGCTAAATTCACATTCCACATAAATGCTTGTAGTTGTAGACATGGTTCATAAATTAAAGAACACTTTAAATAATTCATTATCATTTTCATGATAAAATGACCTTATGGAAGCCAAATAGAATAAGTAACTAATTTATCTCTCAGCATGTTTATGGTGTTGTTTGTAGTCCTCCTCATCTCATTGAATATTTTTTCATTCTTTTAGCACTCCTTTTCTTATTTTATGAGAGCTTATGTGTTGTTGTTTGTTTTCTGTTTTTTTTGTTTGTTTGTTTTGATACAGAATCTGTCTCTGTAGGCCAAACTTTGCACACCTATGATTCCCAAGCCTAAGCCTGCAAAACACTGGTATTTTGGGATGGTACCACTTTGGATACCTTTTCTTTTAACATTACTCATTTAGTGATAAAGTTAAATGGTCATGTTGAATTAAATAACTATGCAGTGGCAAGAATTCTACTGAGCAATCTAGTCAAGAATTTTGGAACCAATTTACGTAAGTAAGATAAGTGGAAATAGTTATTATAGGAACTTAAAATTTCAATAAAATACTTATCTTGATTCAGACCTTATAACCTTTGCAGAACTAATTCAAAATAAATCCTAAGCTTAAATGTAGAATGCAAATCTATAATCATTTTAGAGTGTAAAAATGAAACTATGAATAGCATTGGCTATGATGACAAATTGCTAGTTATAAATTCAAAGATGAAATTGACAAAATAAATATTTGCTAAGCTGAGCTTCATTAAAATGGAATGCATCTTTTCAGTGAAATGACATGATAAGAGACTGGGCATACAAGAAACAGACGAGGAGAAAACATTTGCAAAATACTTTTGCATAGTACCTTTTATCTAAAATGAAAAGAAATGTAACTATACATCAAACAGAAAAAATAATTTTAAATTGGATAAAGATTATTGAAAGGCAACAAGAACACATGGAGACATTAGATAGTTGTAGGAGGATAAAGACCCACACTATGCCATTTAGGAAATGGAAGCAAAAAGAAAAATGAAATACATTGACCATCTATGGAAAGGCTGAAATTGACAATATTCAAGGCACTAAATGGTGGCAAGATGGTTTAAAAAACAGTAGCACTCCATACTTCCTAGCATGAATGATAAAATGCAGACTATTTAGATGTGAGTTGGACTGTATATTATAAAACTGAGCTGACTCATACCATACAACTCAGCAATAACACTCCTGCTTATTTACCCAAATAATTCAGAAATGTGTTTTTACAAATAACATTAATGTGTATTTTCAGTGTATTTTTATATTTACATAAATGTGGAATGAAAAATAATGTGTTTTAATGTCAATAGATAATAAAACTATGGTGCATCCAGACAATGAATTATTAATATGGAAAAATAGAATAAAATGCCAAATCAAGGAAAGATGTGGAAAAATCCTAAATGGATTTGACTAAGTGAAAGAATGCAATCAGTAGAATATATTCATAGTATGAGTTCAGCAATATCAGCAATTGGGGGTGTTGTGAAAGATCAGTGATTTGCAGGTTTTGAAATGGGGACATTTTATTCTATTATTTATTCCTATTTTCCTGAGAAATTGTCATACTGATTTGCAAAGTGTTCTTAAAAGTTGGCACCCGCACCAACAATGGAGAGGTATTCCTCTTTCTCCACATCCTTTCCATCAGAGACTGTCATTGGTGTTTTTGATTTTAGCCATTCTGACAGGAGTAAGATGGTATCTCAGAGTTGCTTTGAGTTGCATTTCCCTAGTGGCTAAGGATGTTGAGAAGTTTCTTAAGTGTCTCTCAGACATTTTAGATTCCTCTGTTGAGAATTCTGTTTAGTTCTGCACCCCACATTTTAATTGGATTATTTGGTATTTTGGTGTGTAGCTTCTTGACTTCGTTGTATATTTTAGAAGTCAGCTCTTTGTCAAAAGTTAGGTTGGTGATGATCTTTTCCCCTTCTGCGTGCTGCCTTATTGTTTTGCTTACTGTGTCTTTTGCCTTACAGAAGCTTCTCAGTTTCAGGAGGTTCCATTTACTAATTGGCAATCTCAGTGCCTGTGCTGGCATTATGTTCAGGAAGTTGTCTCCTGTACCAATTCATTCAAGGGTACCGCATATTTTCCCTTCTAAGAGGTTCAGTGTGGCTGGATTTATATTGAGGTCTTTGATTCATTTGGTCTTAAGTTTTGTGCATGGTGATAGATAAGGACTTGTCTGCAATCTTCTACATATCAGAATCCAGTTATGCCAGCACCATTTGTTTAAAATTCTTTCTTTTTTCCATTTTATAAATTTAGCTTCTTTGAATAAATTGGGTGTTCATATGTGTGTGGGTTAACATCAGGGTCAATCAGTCCACTTTTATGCCAACACCAAGCTGTTTTCAGGACTATGGTTCTATAATAGAGTTTGAATTCAGGGATGGTGATGCCTCCAGAAGTTCCTTTATTGTACAGGGTTGTTTTGGCTATCCTGTTTTTTTTTTTTTTTTTTTTTTTTTTTTTTTTTTTTTTTTTTTTTGCTTTCCCATCTAAAGTTTAGTATTGTTCTTTCAAGGTCTGTGAAGAATTGTGTTGGGATTCTGATGAGAATCATGTTTAGTCTGTAGATTGCTTTTGTCAGGATTGTCATTTTTCCATGCAAATCCTACATATTCATGAGCATGGTATATCTTTCCATTTTCTGGTACCTTCTTTAATTTCTTTCTTTAAAGACTCAAACTTCTTATTGTAAAGGTTTTTACTTGATTGGTTATGATTACTTCATGGTATTTTATGTTGTTTGTGGCAATATTAAATGGTGATGCTTCTCTGATTTCTTCTCATTGCGTTATCAACTGTATATAGTAGGACTACTGATACTTTGAATTAATTTTGTAAATTGCGACTTTTCTGAAGTGTTTTCAGTTGTAGGAGTACCCTGGTAGAGTTTTTCAGGTCACATATGTAGACTATCATATCATCTGCAAATAGTTAAAATTTGCTTCTTCCTTTCCAATTTGTATCCACTTGATCTCCATTTCTTGTCTTACTATTCTAGCTAGATCATCAAGTACAATATTGAAGAGACATAGAGACAGTGGCAGCCTTTTCTTCTTTCTGATTTTAGAGCAATTTCTTTGAGTTTCTATCTATTTAGTTTGATGTTGTTGGCTGTTGGTTTGCTGTATACTGCTTTTATCATGTTTAAGAATGTTCCTGGTATTCATGTTCTCTCCGGATCTTCATCATGAAGGGATGTTGGATTTTGTCAAAGGCTTTTTCAGCATCGAGTGAGATGATCATGTGTTTTTACTTTTTCAGTTTGTTTATATGGTGGATTAGATTGATGGATTTTGGTATGTTGAACAATCCCTGCATTCCTGGGATGAAGCCTACTTGATCATGATGACTGATTTTTCTGATGTGTTCTTGAATTAGATTTGATGGTATTTTGTTGGGTATTTTTTGCATCAATGTTCATGAGAAATATTGTTCTGTAGTTTTCTTCTTTATTTGTGGCTTTATGGGACTTGAGTATCAAGTTAATTGTAGCATTGTAAAAAGAATTTGGCAATGTCCCTTCTGCTTCTATTGCATGGAACAATTTGAGGAGTACTGGTATTAGCTTCTCTTTGAATTTCTGGTAGAATTCTGCACTGAAGCCATCTGGCCCTGGGTTTTATTGGTTGGGAGACTTTTGATGACTTCTTCTATTTCATTAGGAATTATAGGCATTCTTAAATTGCTTATCTGTTCTTGATTTAATTTTGGTAAGTGACATCTATCCAGAAAATAGTCCAATTTCTTTAAAGTTTTGAATTTTGTGGAGTACAGGTTTTCAAAGTATGACCTGATGATTCTCTAGATTTCCTCAATGTCTGTTCTTATAGCCCCATTTTCATATCTGATTTTGTTAATTAGCATGCCCTCTCTCTGCCTTTTGTTTAGTTTGTATAGAGGTTTGTCTATCCTGTTGATTTTATCCAACTCTTAGTTTCATTTATTCTTTGTAATGTTTCATTTTTATTTTATTGATTTCAGCCCCCAATTTGATTATTTTATAGCATCTACTCCTCTGTGCCAAGTTTGCTTCCTTTTGTTCTAGAGATTTCAGTTGTGCTGCCAATTCTCTAGTGTGACTATTCCCAGTTTCTTCATGTGGACTCTTAGTGGTATGAACTTTCATCTTAGCATTGCTTTCAAAGTGTGCCATAATTTTGTGGATGTTGTGTATTCATTCTCAATAATTTCTTGGGAGTCTTTAATGGTGCAATTGGGCATTATTCAATTTCTACGTGTTTGGAGGATTTCTGCAATTTGTGTTATTGTTGAATTCTATCTATAAAGGATGGTGGTCTAATAAGATACAGGAGGTTATTCCATTTTTTTTTTATATCTGTGGATTTTTGCTATGTTGCCGAGTATGTGGTCAATATTAGAGAAGGTTTAATGTGGTGCTGAGAAGAAGGTATATTCTTTTTTGTTTCGATGGAATGTTCTATAGATGTCTGTTAATAACAATTGGGGCATAATTTCTGTTATCTCCTTTGTTTCTTTGTTACATTTCTGTCTGGTGGTCCTGTCTAGTGGTGAGAGTGGGGTGTTGAACTATTCTATTATAAGGGTGTGAGATTTTATGTGTGGTTTGAGTTTTAGCAATGTTTCTTTTAAGAATGTGGGTGTCCTTGTATTTGCATAGATACTCATGACTGAGACATCATCTTGATGGACTTTTCCTGTGATGAGTATGAAATTCCCTTAATCATCTCATATGATCCATTTTAGTTTGATGTCTAATTTGTTAGATATTAGATATTAGGATTCCTACATCAACTTGTTTCTTGAGTCCATTTGATTGTAAAATCTATTCCCAAATCTTACCTCTGAGGTAGTGTCTGTCTTTGAAGTTGAGGTGTTTCTTGTATGCTGCAGAAGGATGGATTCTGTTTTCATATCCATTTTGTTAGCATGTATCTTTTTATAGGTGAATTAAGACCATTGACATTGAGAGATATTAATGACCATTGATTGTTAGTTCTTGTTTGTTTTGGATGTGTTGTTGGTGGTGTTATTATGCATGGCTTTCCCCCTATTTTTTCTTTTGGTGTTTGGTAAAGTGGGATTATTTCCTATGTTTTTGTGAGGGTCATTATCTTCTTTGGTTTGAGATTTCCTTCCACATCTTTCTGTATGGTGGATTGATTGATATGTATTTTTTTAAATCTGTTTTTTTCATGGAATATCTTTTTTTTTTCCATGTACAGCAATTGAAAACTTTACTGGTTACAGTAGTCTGGGTTGTCATCCATGTTCCTTTAGCATTCTTAGGTGTGGTCTATTCACAATGTCCCATATTTCCTGAATATTTTTTGTTACAGATTTGTTGCACTTGAGATTTTCTTTGTTCTATGACTGTATATCTTCTAGTGAGTCTCCAACACCTGAGATTCTCTCTTCCATCTCTTGTATTCTATTGGTTAGTTACATCTTTAGTTCCTTGTCATTTGTCTATTCTTTCTATTTCTAGCATCTCCTCTCTCTGTGTTTTCTTTATTGTTTCTACTTCAGCTTTCAAGCCTTGAGTTGTTTCAATTGTTTTCTTCACTTGTTTGGTTGTTTTTTCTTGGTTTCATTAGATTCTATAAGAGATTTATTTATTTCTTGAATTTTTTGTTTGTTTTTTCTTCTATTTCTTTAAGGCACTTTTCTTGTTTCCTCTTTAAGAGTCTCTATAATCTTCATAAAGTACTTTTTAAGCTCTTTCTGCTCTTCTTCCTGTGTTGTACTTTTCAGATCTTGCTGATGTGTGGTTCCTAGATTCTTGTGGTGTCATATTCATATTGTGGTGTCATATTCAACTGCTGTTGAGTGTGTTCTTATTCTGTGTTCTTCCCATCTCTTCTTCCAATGGGCAAAGAACCTATATCTCTTCTTGTCACTTTTGATGGACTTGGGCCAATGCTTAATTGTCTGCAACTCTGAATACTATGGCTTCTCCTGGTTTTTTCGTTATTCAAGCAGAGGGTTGAGTCCCGAGGGTGAACAAAGAGTGAGGTGTTTCTGGACTCAGGAAGGTACTCCTTGTCTGGGTAGGCCCACTCTATGCCAGGAGCAGGCACAGAAAGATCAAGTCAGAGGTGATGGAAGGAGTTGGGCAGGGGCAGAGCTGAAACTCACCTCAAGCAGAGAGTAGAGGGTGGAGGGTGGAGGGTGGAAGGTGGAGGGTGGAAGGGGGAGGGTGGAAGGTGGAGAGTGGAGGGGGAACCAAGAGCCAACTCATTATTTTTTATATTCTGATCATATTCTTTGCCCTCTACACCTCTCAATGTTTTACTGCTTCTCTTTCTGCCAGTTTCATGTTCTCTCTCACAAAAATTTAAAACAAATAAAGTAAACAAAAATGAAACAAACAAACAGTGTATAATAAATAGACACACAAACACAAATGAAGTCTGTTTTGTGTTGGTCATCAGCTACTCCTGGAACTGGAGTGTGCCATTGTGTGTAGTTGACATACTTAGTGAAATCTTTAGAGAATAATTTCTATGAGGTATGATTTTCCTGTATTGAAGACTATGAAGATACACTGTAAAATTCAGGAATCATTGTCTTTTTTCTAAAATTATTTATACTTCAATGCATAGAAATTAAAATTCACAGTACAGTTTCAATTATAATTTATTTGAAGCTACTTGATTTTCCTCAGATTGAATCTCTTTATACTTGAAAGAAAGCCAATGTTGAAAGACCTTTGTTCAATGTACTGATAAATGAACAACACTATATTAAACATTCTCTATTACTATTAATAATGTGAAAATTTACTATGCTCTTCTGTGCATAGAAATCTAAATACCCCCTGCTTGATAAACTTAATGATGATTTGTTCGTCTATATGAATAAATTTATACCCATGATTGGAGATACCTTCAGTAGCCAGAGGAGAGCATTTAATATCCTGTAACTGGAGGTTATGATCCATTTCATAGGTTGGTAGACAAACCTGGTTCCTTTACAAATACAATAAGAACTGTTAACAGCTAAGCCTACCTGACCACGATGGATTAAATCTGTATATCAACATTAACAGAGAGAACAGGAATCTTAAAATACATGGAAACTAACCAGTTCATTACTAAATAAAAATGAATCAAGACAGAAATGAAGATGAAAATAAAAGACTTTCTAAAATTGGATGAAAATGAATTTATAACATACAAAAACACATGAGACACAATAAAGGCATCATTTAGAGACAAGTTAATATATATATATATATATATATATATATATATATATAGTTGAAATTAATAAAATAGAATACAATAATCAACGAAACACAATTGGTTCTTTGAGAAAATCAATAAGATTGAAAAAACCTTAATTAAAATTAACTGCAAGGAAGAAATAGAATATTGAAAAGAAAATATTAGAAATGGAAATGGGTATATAACAAACATCTTGGAAATCCTAAGAATCATAATGTCATATTTTAAAACCAGTACTCTATCAAATTGCCACTTACCAAAATTGAATTAGGATCAGACTTCAATGTGATAGTTTATGTTTTATCTTATTTTATTTTATTAGAATGAATGAATGAAAAGCTAGTCACTAGGATAAAGTTTAACAACTGAATTGTCGTTTTAGACTTTCTGGTATAGAAAATATCAGTTTTCTTCAGTAGAGTGACATTGGGTATATAAACAACCTCAGGACAGGTCTCATATCAATGGCCATATGACCAACACATAATGCACTCTCTGGGTTTTTGTGTGTTTTTATTTGGTTACAGTTTGTTCCTTGTGGATTTTGTTGCTAATGTTGTGTTTTTAGATGTGTTTTTTAACTTTCTTTTTTACATTTTAGAAGGGTTCTGTAGTTGTATTGGCCCTTCTATTTATTTTTTTAGGAAGAATTTAATGTAGGGTAGGTATGAACAAGAGGATTTGGAAGAACTTCAGGAAAGGGAAGAATATAATAAAAATATATGTAAATTTAAAATGTTTAAAATAATAAAAATAAAAGAAAAAATGAACTAAAGAAATAGATCAGGAATTTAAAAGGACCTTTAAACCCTAGCGAAATAGAAGGAGTCATTAAAAATCTCCCAACAAAAGTTTTATTTAATGATAATTTAAATTCAGCATAATGATTCATGAGTTCTCAGTTGAACAGGGAGTACTTTTCATATTGTTTCAACTAACCAAATCTAGCCAAATGTGAATTTATTCAATAACAGCTAAGTATTCACTTTTATTTTCTGAGTTTGTCTTGGAAGTGACTACTATAGTCAGAAAATAGTACTGCTTTAGGGATGCTGTAGTGTTGTTCAATACAACTGCGATAGGGGAATATGTTATGTAGCATCCTAAAGGACCAGTGATTACCACTCACTATAATCAGGAAAACCTCATTCCTTTAAAATTCTACCTCCCTCACTTCTCTTAGCCTACTCAAACCCATACATGCTGTCGAGTGATAATTATGTATGCACTACCTCGGAAGAACCACAAGACTCCTCTCTTTGGAGAAGTGATTTTAAGCAGGTTGTAGCACTGAGATAATTTTATTACGCTTCAAGAATTTTCAAATGACTAATACTCACGTTACCCAAGAAATAAAATAATTAGCCAATATTTCTCATACCCCCTATAGCATTCTAGATAATTAAATTTTACTATACAGAATGTTAATTTGAACTTTGTGGATATTCTAAACCAACATTATTTTATTTTAAAAACACCTGCAGCATGTTTCTTTAACTTTTGACCTGACACTTTATTAACTTACAAAGTTGTAAGAAGGATATACCAGCTACTGATCTGCAGCATCTAAAATAGAATAGGAATCTAGAAATAAGTACTGTTTTTGTAGCACTTGTATCTATCATTCTATGAAACAATCTTAATGCAAAACAGTCATAAGAAGAAGAAGACATTGTTTTATAGAACAGTAAACTGATCAATTTTTAACCAGTCTATAACATTAATCTTGGTTTTGAATGCGTTAATTGAAATCACAAATCTAAGCTTTTGATACATATGAAAAATCTAGAATTGGCATGGTGGGTGTATATATTTACATATTGGAAGGGGGAATTTTATTATAGCTCATGAAATTTAATGGGTTAAACTCTTAGATATAAATTAAACTTTAATCATTGAAAACATTTTATGAATGTGCATAAAATATACTTGTAAAGTTTTCATTGGAATATTAACTGCCTCAAAAAGTGACCCTGTATTTTGTTGAACTAAAAGTGATGTAGTATGCATGGGAAGAAAGAAGTCACATTCTTTGTACATACTATGTCATATCTATAATGAGAATCAGAAAGCATTACTTTTGTTGTGATGAGAATAATGAGGTTTATTGTCTGTTAAAACGTCCCTTCTGCTCAGTATACCATAAACAATGCAATCATTTTATGAAAGTTTACAAAATGTGGCTATGTAGTCAGCAATTAATATACTAACAGACTCGCTGAAGATACTCATAAAATAGTACGCAATTATGACTGTTTGATTTCAAGGCCACAAAAGAATTTTACTTCATAATGTGTATCAAAGAAATAAGAAATGATTTGTTTTGTTGAATATACAATGTGCAAAATGTTTCTATTGAATATTGTTGACTTGTGTAAAAATAATAAAGTTTTCCAAAAGCAGATGTTCATGTAAATAGACAATTTTGAATGAAGGAAGTGCATCTAAATGTAGCAAGGTGTGTGCTAAAAGAGTCAAAGGAAAGCCCCAACTGTACCTCTCTTGTCATCAAATGAAGCTCTCAGTACCAGGAATGGGTTGCATCTTAACCAAGGTCTTGACAAAAAGGGTCCCATAAGAAACCCACGAACCACAGGCTATTGCTAATACTATTGGTAGCTCTCCACAAACTGATCAAAATGCCCTATTGCTGAAGACAACATTTACACAATGCATTGAATACTGAGGAGTTGAAAAGGTGCCTTTTTCTCCTTTGGATTAGTATTTACAATACTGGAATTTACTTTACAAACTAATGAACAAACCCTTCTGTCTACAAGACTGTCCTATCTGGAAAATAGGGCACAAAAATAGTAGGAGTCACCTACCAATATCAGATTTGACTTAAGTTCTACTCCATGAGATGGATCTTATAGATGAAAGTGTTTGTGTGGACCACACCCTGAAACTAGAGTTCTAGGCCAGGGACCTAAGGTAAAACCAAATACTACCTTAATACAAAAGGAAAATTGAAATAAAATTAGCTCCAATGACAGTATGATATACCATTGATATTTGCTTTCCTCAGAGCAGCCATTACCAGAGAAGCTTCCACCTATAGCAGATAAGAACAAATGCAGACACCTAGAACCAGACAACATGAAGAGAGAGAAATCTTAGACTACTTAGTAGCAAAAAAAAAAAAGATGGCTTTGTCAAATCCCTCACCTCATGGCTCAGAAAAATCTACAAACATGGAGGCAGATAGTCTGTAGAAGATCCAAAGGGAATGGAACCAACCAAGGAATGAAGGCATTTTAGATACAATAGGGCTGGAACATGTGTGAACTCAGAGACTGGGGCAGCATTCAGGGTATGCAAGAATCTGTACCTGACAAATAATTTGTCTTAAGCATGGTGAAAGTTTGTATCACACCTGAGGTTGACTCTGACCTGTACTGTATACTATAACACAAATGTGCCAGTATTCCACACACTCACAGATGCTCATGTATTAGCTTCCCACCACATCATATGAACATATATATGCAAAAATTCATAAATAAATAAACCTGGCTTTGGACACAGAAATAAAATAGGGTGCCACCTAATTCTTGATGATGAATAGTAATGTCTATGTAGAAGAGAGCTCGATGCTAAGTTTATAAGGTTAACTCATGTTAGAAGTGACATATCTCAACAAAATAAAGGCTATACAATAATGGGACAAAACATTAAGCATTTGTATGAAAATAAGAAATAAAAAAGCTTTCAAATTTCCCCAATCTTATTTAGTATAATATTGGATGTCATAGATATAGTGGTAAGAAAAGAGATGTAAAATTAGAACTCAAATAGGAAAGGAAGAAGCCAAAATATCCTCTCTTGCAGATAATAAGATTGGGTGACTGTGTGTGTGTGTGTGTGTGTGTGTGTGTGTGTGTGTGTAAGAGACCCAAAAGTTTTCATGGGAAATATTACAGAGCTGCACATACTCTCAGAGAAGTATCAGAATACAAAATTTACAGTATAGCTGGTTGCATTCCTATGTTTTAATAATGAATAAGTAGCATGCTGAGAAAAAAGTTGGATCACAAACATTACTCATAATTATCTACAAATATACCTAGCAATATAATCAACAAAGTGAAATATGTCCACAACAAAAACTTTAAAACAATAAAGAAACAGAAAAGACACTATAACATGAGTAACCTTACTTCTTGTGATTGAGGAATCAATATTGTGAAAATGACTTTTTTCCTGAAAGCAATCTGTAGATACAAAGCTATTCCAACAAAAATTCCAGAGCAATTCTTTAAAGAAATAGCAAAAGAAATTAAGTTCATTTGGAATCACAGAAGACCTCAGATATCCAAATAAATTCTGAAGCTAATAAATGTTAAGTCTCTCCACACTTGAACTCAAGCTGTATTACGGAACCATAACAATAAAAATAGCATAATGGTGGCCCCAAAAGAGACACATACTTCAATTAAAAAGAAAATGTGCTGACACATATTCATGCTCACTACAGTCATGTGATTTTTCTTACAAGGCAGAAAATATTAAAGAAAGACAGTCTTTTCATAATCTGTATTGTCTACTACAACCATACTTCTCATCATACACAAAGATTACCTCCTAGTTGGGCAAATATACTACATAACACTTGAAACTCTGAACATGATAAAGGGCAATGTGGATAATACTTCAAGATAGTGGCACACATAAAGGCAAATGCTAGATGATTTTTCTCATATGCATTTCCTAGCATATTTAAAGGAATTTGTTTGTTTTTGCATTTTTTTGTGTTTAAAATCGAGTTGATATCTGTAGAGGCTGAGAAACTAGACAAAGGCCATAAGACGTTTGACTGGAGGTAATGGAAAAATGAGACATTGTGATATAAAATCAAAGGGGAAGAATACTGATGTCAGATATGATTATGCAGGGATGAAACAGAAGTACAGGAAAGTGTATTTGTGGAAAATGTTGACTCATATCAAGGGTATATAATAATGCTTTTCATAATACTTTGTATGCTAATTTAAAATATATTCTTAAATATAAAAAATAATAAATGGAAGTACCATGTATGGGTGGATATCAAAGCCAGAGACTACTATGGCTTATCTTACACTGAAAATTCCAGGGTAAGATATTATTGTATTCCTCTTTATGAACTGTTAGGTTAGGGAGGACTTACAAGGATCCAGTAGTGCTGGATATTGTCATTGCTCTTCATGGCTCACCACAATTAGATATTTACATTGAAAACATCACATATTTTTGTTTAAAACACAGGAAATAAGGTTAAAATGAGCTGGACACTGAGAGATGTTCACTAGGTTTCATTACTGATTGGTATTCTATATACTGCAGTGAAAGGAAATAATTATTGTTCTTACCAGAACTCGACCCTTTGCGCTGAAGTATTGATCAGGTAGGAAAATGTGCCCAATAGTGAAATAGCATCACTGCATTGGAAGTAAGCAACCTATATTCATTTAAATTATATCTGCTACACTGAAAGTAAATCAAGCTTTATACTGTCAAACTGATCAAAAGCAGAGAAGTGGAAAACTCAAGAGGTAAACCCACATTTGGTGTTTTGCAGAAAGGCAACATTTCTAAATGACTCTAAATATTTGCATTTGTGCCATATATTACTGTTGTTCTCAGATTAGATGGGGAAGTTTCTTCCTCAATATCAGTGAATGTAGACATACACAGTAGGAGAAAGTGCTGAGAATAAGTAACTTTTGAATGTTCTTCCCTATATAGACATTTATTCTACTGGTCCTTTATTTCAGGAAATACTGTGAGAACGTTTAGAAAGAACTAAGGAACCCGGGGATGGAGAAGAGTGATATAAACTTCCTGGATATAAAAACATGGGGTTTATGACAATGAAACCAGTGGTAGTTACCTGTAAAAGACCTGCAGAAGACTGGTCACAAATTCATCATGGAAGTGCTGTCTTCCTCCAACAGGGACTATAGACAGTTAATGATTGCTGGGGGAGGGCAAGACTAATTTCTCAGTTGTATAGAACCCTACCTCACAATGTTGCTCAAGTAAATAATCTCAAAACCAAGCAACTGTAAGTAAATGAATTAGGTCAAGATAAAGTAAAATAGGAAGGTGACTATTTGAGCAAAAGCAGTTCTAAGGAAGTGTGGGAAAAGAGGATAATACCAGTATAAATGATCAAAGAACATTTTATGTATGTATGTATAAAATTGTAAAATCATAAATCAAAAGACATATTATTTAGAAAATAAAAATTATATAAAATTAAAATTTATCATTAGCACCAGTTAATTCCATATGTCAATTATTCTCAGTATAAAATTTCTATAAATGCATGCATTGTGTTCTGATTACACTCAGCATAGTTGCACTCCCCCCTCATCGATGCCTACTTTCCCTGTATCCAATAATTTTCAGAGTGAGTTTTGTAAACTTTAATAGTTAAACCAAATGTAGAGCTTGTCTTTTTATGTCAGGCTTTGTTGCCCTAAACTAAGTACACACTTGTTCCACAAGCTTTGTTGCAAATGACATGATTCTATTTTCTTTATGGACTGTAGAGTATATTGTTATGGACTGTAATCTATCCACTTACCAGCTTCTAAGTGCTGCAAAGTTTTCTGTTGCAGCAAAAGGGAGTAGTCTTGCAGTAATTGTTGACATTCAGTCAGCCTTTTGATTCACTGATTACATTTCAAAAGAAAACACAGTGAAGGCATGTGATCAAACTGCAGCATCAGCCATGTATTCTTCTGCAGAAAAGGCCTGTCTAAGACCCGATAAAAAAGGGATTCATCACCCCTTTAGTAGTCCTGTAATTACAGCTTCTGTGAGAGTATCTCGCCAATTTGGTCATTCTTGTATCTCATGAAGTGTACTGCTGAGTGGGACCTTTAATGACTTTTGCATCATCAGGGACCAAAACATGAATTAAAATAAAAACTTAGAAGACAAATTAGCAATAAGTAAATTAATTAGATAAAAATATGGAATTTTAGTCAATCCTTTATTTAGTTTATTACTCACAGAATTTTAATAATGAGATACCTTGTGAAATAAATGAGTATGAACAAATCACTGCATAATAATAGCAAAAAACTTTTATTCTAAAACAGTCAGTTCAGTAGAGGTAATAAAAATAAATGAATGCCATTTGACAGGTTCATTACATGTGACAGCTCAGTGGAAAAATAGACTTCTCACAATAGTAAAAACTATTAAATGAGTCCAAGAATTTCAAATGGAAACAAACCCTTGAAGACACATCAAACATGAGCCGAGTCTGGCTGACAGTCTGCTCTTACAACATTGATAGAGAAGCAACGGGGATTCATGATCACTGCCACCTGAAAACCTGCAGTTAGTGTGACATTTTATTTGTTGAGAAAAAAAAAACTAGTTCTAAAATAAACAAGGCTGAGGGGGCAATACATAGTGAAGTAGATATCAAAGAGAGGACTCACATATAAATTCAGCTCTTCTTGTTATAATGATAGACTATGAAATCCAAATCAGCCAAGAAAGAGGCCATACTGCTGACAAGGGACTCAAGATAGTTGAAATAGAGGGAAAATCTTCTGGAGACAGGCATTAAAAAATAAGAAAAAAAGATAAAACAAAACCCTAAACTCAACATTTAGAGTGGTTGTTAATGTGTAAATTGTGTGAATTTTTGGTGGTTTTTAAACATGGTATGTACTCACTCATATGTGGATTTTAGACATAGAGTAAGGATTCCCAGCCTACAATCCACACTGCCAAAGAAGCTAGTAAAGAAGAAACAGCTGACCTGAACATCAGGAAACTCTTGCTCCCCAGACTGATAGCATGGAACTGATCCAGACCACAGGAACATGGGTTTCTGTGAGGAAACCTCAGAAATCTATGGGACCTCCTGTAGAAGTTCAGTATATATCACTATCATAGGTGTGGACTTTAGGGGCCCATTCTATACAGAGAAATACTCCCTGAGCCAAGACACACAAGGGTGGGCCCAGGCCCTATCCCAAAGGATACAATAGACTCTGATGACACCCCATGGAAGGCCTCACCATCCAGGGGGAGCAGAAAGGGTATGTGATAGGTAGGGTTTTAGTTGGGGGGTGGTAGGAGAGAATGGGAGGGAGAAGAGAATGGGGATTATCATGTAAAACAATATTGTTTCTAATTCAAATAAAAAAAGTTGAAAAAAAAAGAGTGCAAATCTATTTTGGAGATGTGTTTTGTGATGTAAGAACCTGAGAAAATTAATTTTGTATGGAAGAGGAAAAGAAAATATCAATGTTTTAACAAAATAATGAAATCTAACTCCATGTTTGGTTCTATCCCAGAGAGACCCTCATGCGCGCGCGCACACACACACATAGGTGCACAAACGTGCACGCGCGTGCGCACGCGCGCACGCACGCACACACACACACACACACACACACACACAGAGAGAGAGAGAGAGAGAGAGAGAGAGAGAGAGAGAGAGAGAGAGAGAGAGAGAAAGACCCTTCTAGTTCACAAGACCAAACATTATGTTAATATTTGAAGAAATATTGTTAATAAGTTTTGCTTCACCAAGTATAAGTGAAGCAAGAATTTGAAATCACCCTTGGCTAAACTATCCTGTTTATCCTGTTGCCTAATATTGAAGCTTTGTTTTTAGAACATCTTGGAATTGAGTTAAGAGTATTGCAGATGACACAAAGATTACTTTTAATTCTTCAAACAACTGCACATTCTATTAAAAATATGATAAACCAAATATTTTAAGAATGAAAAACCTGTACACAATTATACCTGAAGATATAAAGCCTTCTTTATACTTGGGAATTTATTATGTATAAGTATACCTGGCTGTTTTTTTTTTCAACAAAAGTTCATTAAGATATACAACAGGCCCCAGGACAATTTTACTAGAGCTATATATGGAGAATGATGATAGGGCATCAAGGTCTTTAAACTGAAATGGAAGCAGCTTACCATAAGCTGAGGCAGGAGCAGGTTACTCTTCAACATATTTCTTAATCCCAACTGTGATCATGGGGCATTTCCCTCTGGCCTTGGCTTCTTTCTAGCTGCTGCATTTCTTCTGCTCTTACCTTTGTTCTGTTGAGAGTCTTAGTCTCCCTCCTTGGCCTGCTTTTCCTGTTATTTCAGTGTCTTCCTTTGTAGCCTTTGTAGCCCAACTTGGAGCATGCTATCCCTTCCCCAGAACTTGACTTGATGTTTTTTGTTTTTGTTTTTGTTTTTTTTTTTTAATAATCAGATTACTGATCATTTTTGCCAATATTTTTGTATGTCTTCCATTTTCTATATACAAATTTTAACTCTAATTAAACTACCCAAGAGAACCATGCAATTCACTGACCAACATAATTCAAGAAACACCACTAATCCCTATCTCATTACTGATTACATAGGTAGTAGTTACTATTATGAATGTCTTTTAAAAAACTTTATTTTTGGTTAACTGATATATGATAATTATACATATTTAAGAATATAGTGCAATGTTTTTAAATATATCTTTGATATCAAATGACAAGACAAGAGCAATTAGCCATTTATCAACTCACGCATCATGTCTTAAGAATGAGAACATTTGAAAACACTTCTAGAGATTTTTTAAATCTCATTATATTATTTTTTCCATTGTAAATTTAAATTAGAAACAAGCTTGTTTTACATGTCAATCCTAGTTACCTCTCCTCCTCTCCTGCTCCCCACCAACTCCCTATTCCAACCCCTTTCTACTCCCCAGGGAGGGTGAGGCCTTCCATGAGGGATCTTCGAACTCTGTCATATCATTTGGAGCAATAGGAAAATGTCCAGAGATCTACAAGAATGATACCAACTAACAATCTAAGAATAATGGAGAGGTTACCTTAAATGCCCTTCCCCAATAATGAGATTGATGACTACCTTATATGCCATCCTAGAGCCTTCATCCAACAGCTACTAGAAGTAGAAGCAGACACCCACAGCAAATCACTGAGTCAAACTCTTGGAATTCAGTTGCAGATTGGTAGGAGTGATGAGCAAATGAGTCAAGACAAGGCTGGAGAAATCCACAGAAACTGCTGACCTGAATAATGGGTTGCTCACAGACCCCAAACTGATAGCTGGGAAACCAGCATAGGACTGATACAGACCCCCTGAATAAGGATGTCAGTTCGGAGGTTTGGGCAATCTATGGGGCCTCTGGTAGTGGATCAGTATTTATTCCTAGTATACAAATTTGAAAGGCTATGGGATTTTTAAGTTTCAAAACTGTTTTATATTATAATGTTTATAATGTGTAACCTTTTGGTTGAACAAGAAAATAAAGGTTATGGCTTAAAAGTAAGGTGTCTGTGTGTCAAGTTGACAAAGGGTCACTTGTTCTGGTTATTTTATGTAAACTTGACACAAGCAGAAATAACCTGAGAGTGATTAACAAATTAACTCAATTAACAAAAGGTCTCCCTATGATCAATCTGTTGGCAAGCCTGCAGTTGCATTTTCTAAATCATTTAATATTCTTAATTATTCCTGAAGTGATAGATGGAGAAGGTCCAAGCCCATTGTTGGTGATAACAGCCATGGGTTGATGGGATGGAGTTTTATAAGAAATCAGACTGAGAAGTCTATGAGGAACAAGTCAAGAAGCAGCACCCCATAATGGCTGTAGGGGAAGCTGTAGCCACGCCTTCTTAGGGGCTGGCTACAAGAGTACCTGAGGGCTTGTGAGGGCGTGGTCAGAGTGAGTAGGGGGACTGTGTTTTCGGTTTTGGTTTTTCTTTGCTTCTTGTTGTACAGACTACCACCGGCTGGCTGGTTTGCTCTGTAAGTAAGGCTTTTCCCTATTAAATACCCTTATATTTCTACCTGACTCCGTATTGGTGATTTTTTACTATATCTGGTGTCAGAAGCGGGATATTGGAAACCCACACCCCATTTGGGACAGGCTGTGGGTTCCATCGGGCCCGCCGCCTAGGCCCGGAAAGCACCCACTCTCCACAGGCGTTCCCGGCTAGCAGCCGACCCACTGCTGCTGAGCTGCTCAGAACCATCCACCCAGCTCAGAGACAGTTTCTAGCTGCCTAGAGTCCAGGTAGGCCTCCGCTTTCAGCTGTGGCTTCCCCTGGCCTGCGGGAAAGCCCGAATCTGTTTCAGTGGTTGTAGCCGCAAGGCCGTATACTCTCTAAGATAAGTGCCCCCCTTTCCCCATTGTTGTCACTTAGGATAGTGTATATACCTAGTTAGGAATAGCTTCCTATTGTTTATGACTTTAGGGTTTAGTTAAAATAGATAGTTATCTTCTTATATTTTACCTTTATACTGTTAAGTTTTAATCCTCTTTTAGACTAAAAGGGGAATTGTAGGGGAAGCTGTAGCCACGCCTTCTTAGGGGCTGGCTACAAGAGTACCTGAGGGCTTGTGAGGGCGTGGTCAGAGTGAGTAGGGGGACTGCGTTTTCGGTTTCGGTTTCTCTTTGCTTCTTGCTGTACAGACTACCACCGGCTGGCTGGTTCGCTCTGTAAGTAAGGCTTTTCCCTATTAAATACCCTTATATTTCTACCTGACTCCGTATTGGTAATTTCTTACTATAAATGGCCTCTGCATCAGCTCCTGCTTGCAGGTTCCTGCCCTGCTTCAGTTCCTGTCCTGAATTCTTTCAGTGATAAACTACAACATAGATGTATAATATAAAGAGATCATTTACTCACCAACTTGCTTTTGGTCATGAGTTTTATCACAGAAATAATAACCTAACTTAGCAGGTAAAAAGGAAGTAGGATAGGTAAGAAGTATTAATATAGATTAAGTGTATATGAAAATGCCTCAATGAACCCTGCTAATTTATTATTAATGTAAATGTTACTAAAATATTAAACAAAATATATTCACTGTGGGGATATTTCACGTGTAGTGGCTTTACTAAAACTCATCAGAAAATGTTGGAAAGTAACCTATAAACTTGCAAAAATTAGGACCATTATGATACCTGGGTCCTGGAAATATTTGTATTTGACCTCCGTGTCTTTAAAAGAAGGTAACCTATAGAGTTAATATTGAAAAAAAAAAAAACAACTCATCAAACATATTTGAATCAAGCAACTTCCAAGTTCATTTTCTTTTTGAAAAGTCAGTTTTGCAAACTGTCTCAAACTCAATAATAAAACTCAACAGGATTAAGGATGGTTGGTTAGAGCTATTCACGATAAAGCAACCATACTTTAATTCATGATTGTACACTGTATCTACAGATTCAATTATCCCCTTGGATTTACCACCTTAGTAAGCCAATTTAAACAACTTAACTATGGACCTCTTGCTCCATCAAGTGGTAAATATAATGAAACGTGAAAAATTATATGGTACTTTTGGAATGAAGGTATCATTTTACTATTGACAGAGTATAAAAGAAAGACAACCCTTGGTACAGTGTAGATCAAAAGGAATAAGGCCACTGAACATGCAGAGTACACCTTGAACAGCATTTTAAAAGAATCAATACAGGGTTACAAAAATATTTTACTCATTAATTAAACATTGAAATGATTGCTTTTATGAAAGTAGAATTCTGGTCTTGCAATCTGGTAAAGAATGATGTATCAACCACTCTTATCCAGGTGAGAAGGGCATATTCTGGTAAAAGAGCTACTGTAACAGAAATGAAGTCTTATATGGAGAGAGAATACAAATTTGGGGCTTGCTAATGGGAAGAACATAGGGGCAAAAAGTATGGGAGCATATAGTGTAACACACAAAAATATTTAGGTAAAGAAAGATAGTATTGGAGAGGAAAATATGATTAGCGCTTTTAGCATTTGAAGTATTGTTTTGTGAAAAATCTGGGACAATATAATCATTGCTTCGAAGGAAAATTCTAGATTGTAAAGAAATATCATCCTTGAATACACATAATTAAATAATGAGATTTTTCAATGTATTTTTACAGTTTATTACTAATAAAAATTCTACAATGAAGAAATAATGAGAAAAGTATGAAAGAATTGTTACCTAATGACTAAAAAGTTAATAAGAAAAATGATAAATGGGAGGCTTACACAAACCCTGAAAAGTGAGAGAAGCTTTATAATATCAGTCTGGCGATATGTTGGCATAGTATACAATGGAAATATCTGATACTCTTAACTCACTATTTAGGGTCTTTTCCGATTCTTGTAGCAATATAAACCTGGCCATTGATTTATTAGTTCTCAAGTACAATAAAAAGTCATTTGCAAATTAAGCTATCAAATACATAGAAGCTCCTAAATGGTGTATTTCTACTGTGATACTAAATATAACTTTCTATCAGTTTCAGATGCACATAAAATGTCTCATTGTCATGTGTGGAACTTGTACTTTTTCTAGTAGATTCACAAAGAACAGTATTGCAATGTATAAACAGAGTAGCATAGAACTTTGATGGTTAAGCTTCAGACTATGAGGCCACTCTTACCTCCCTTCTTATCAGTTGTTCCAGACTTACATATACTCACTGAAGCCAAACTACAGGCGTCCCCTTTCGCAGGCCAACTTTATCCCCTGGTCACTTCAGCTCTTGATATGGACCCAGATTTCTCCCAGTTTTTTTAACTACACCTTTTTACATTTCCTTCTTGTTTATCCCCATTTTCTTTTCCTTCCTTTCTTCCTTTCCTTTTTTCTCCCTTCTTTCCCTCACTCCTTCCCTTTTCTTCAATCTCAATCTCTCTCTATCGCTTTCTCTCTCTCTCTTTCTTTCTCTTTCACTGTCTCTCTCAGTCTCTCTCTCTTTCTCTCTGTCTGTCTGTCTCTCTTTTCCACAATATTCATTGACCTGCAGAAGCACTCTTAAACAGAGACTCCATAACCACTAAACAGAACTAGGATACAGAGTGGACAAAAGTAACCAAAGAATGTACGATCACACAGTAAATATGAGACTAGATATTGACACCAAGAAACACTTCAATCTGTATAACTCAAGAAGTCAAGATTCCAGTGCAAAAGCACAAACATTGACAACTGAGACAATATGCTTCCTCCAGAAGTCAACAACACTACTGCAAAATACCCTGCTGAGAAAAGAAATCCATCCGAATCACATGACATAGACTTTAGACTAGGAATTAGGAATATTTTCAAGACATTAAGGAACTAAGAATAAATTAAATAAAGACCAAGGAAACAAAAAATTGGATGGAATAATGTAAACAATCTGTGACAAAAAAGTAAAATTCCACAAAGAAATACAATCACTAGAGATAACCCAAACCAAAAAAAATCTGGAAATGAATAAACTCAAGATGTCAAATAAAAAACACTTAGGGAAGACTCACCAAAAGATTCCAAACCATGGAAGTGAGAATTTTAGATCTTGAAAATAAGGTAGAAGAGATGAATTTCTCAAAGAAAATGTTAAATCAATAGCAAAAATGTTGAGGCCCAATATTCTAAGGAAATCTAGGATACTGCAAAAGTTAATCTACAAATACTAGTTAAAAATTGAAGAGGATAAACATAGGTCAAAACAGAGCACATATATCTAAGAAAATTATCAATGATATCCCCAAATTAAAGTGCCCATCTAAGTAAAATAAACATGCAAAAAACCATATTGACCAGATGACACGATGAACAAAGAAGTTCCCCACTACATACAAAAGATCAAAACACTGAATGTGCCAAACAAAGAAAGGCTATTAAAAGACACAAGGGAATAAGAGTGAATCACATATAAACATAAGCCCATTCATACAACACCTGAATTTTCCATGAAGGCTTTGAAAACCAGAAGGTTGGGCGCAGATATTACAAACATCATGAGAGAGGACAGATGCTAGCCAATACTACTACACCTAGTAATCTACTTCCTATTTTCTAACATACCTCTATAGAAAACACTAGAAGGAAAATTTCATCCTGAAGAGTTTAAATACACCCAAGAGAATAAAAACACTAAATCATCAGGGTTGTGTGAGGTGAGCATACATGATATTCAGAATAAGAGGAATTAATAAATACTGCTCATTAATAACTCTTAATATTTCCAATCTCAATTTCCTAACAAAGTCACAATGTTATAATTATTATTATTATTGTTACTGCAAAATCTATTCCGTATTTCTAAGAACTCATGATCAAGTTCAGATCACCTTAGCATAAGAAAATGACAGAAGTTATTTCAACCAAATGAGCTCCAAAACCAGCAGTATTGGGTATTTAAGTAAATAACCCTGCTGAAAATGCAGCTCTAAATGGAACAATACACACAACATATGACCAGAAACATTTTGGACGTGTTAGAACTAAATGTTGGTAACAGGCTTGAGCTCTTTGGCCCAGGAAAGGACTTACAGGTTACAGGACACACATAGAATACACATTAAGATACACTATAATAAATTGGACCTTATGAAATTGAAAACCTCTGTGAAATCAATGGCCATAATCATCTGAGTACAGTGGCAGCCTATGGAACGTGAACAAACTTTTCTTCTGATGACTATGATACAGGATTAATATTCTGAATACATAAAGGACCAAAAGATAACCTGAACTCTATTAAAACAAATAACTCATTTAAAATGGATAGTAGAACTAAATGTATTCTCAAAAGAACAAATAATAGTTGAAAGCATTTTAAAATGTTCAACACTCTTAACCATCAAGGAAAGGAAAATGAAAAATACTTTTGTCTTTCATCTAATCCCAATTAGAATGGTACAAATCAATAGGTTAAAAAAAAGTCCCATGCTGTTAAGGAAGTAGGGAAAAGTGTATACTTATTCATTGCTGGTGGTTGTTCAGACTGCTACAGCCCCTAGGAAAATTAGTGTCATGGTTCTTCAAAAAGCTGAAATTTTATCTACTACAATCTAGCAATAGCAGACTTGAGCAGATACCAAATGATTCTACATCTTACTAACGAGATACTTGCTCCAACATGCTCATTGCTACTCTAATAATAACATGCACAAATTGAAAATAGTTGAAATATTTACAGTGAAAAATAGACTATGAAATCATGGCACATTTACACAATGAGATATTATTCATTTGTTAAATGAAATTATGGCCTCCCAAGATTGGACTTTGGGAGCACATTCCACATAGAGGGATGCTTTCTCAGCCTAGACACACAGGAGAGGGCCTAGTCCCTGCTCCCTATGATGTGACAGATTTTGAAAAATCCCCATAGAGGGCTTCACCTTACCTGGGGAGCAGAATGGGTTGGAGGATTGCTGGGGGGCAGGGGAGGAGGGGAGGGAGAGGGACCTGGGAATGACATGTAAAACAAGATTGTTTCTAATTTAAATAAAAAAGAGGCAGAATAAAGAAAAATAAAATTTGAAAAATTCAGGTAAATGGATATAGATAGAAAAAAATCATTTTGAGTGAGGTTATCCAGACCAATAAGATAATACAGCATGTTTTCTTTTATATACAGATGCTAGCATTTAAGCTTCAGATACACGAGTTTCAATCACAAAAACAGAAAGGCTAACGTGATAATAATAAACCAGGAGGTAGTAGGAGATACTCTGCAGAAAGACAAATACAGGAGCCCCACAGAAGGCACTAGAAGGAAAACTCCAACATAAAGAGGTTAACAACATCCAAGAAAACACAAGGAAAAAAAACTCTGTTCACCAAATCAAAAGAGCACACACACACACACACACACACACACACACACACACACACACACACACCAACCCCGGAACAAAATAATAGGTATCAACAAACATTGCCCATTGATATCTCTCAACATCAACAGTCTCAAAATCCACACCCTCAATAGAAACAAAAACAAAACGAATATGGAAACACAATCCATTCTTCTACATGCCTGCATAGCTTTGAAGGGTTTTGTGAGAAACTCATGTGGGTCTTTGATAAAAGAACCTAGTGTGGTGTAACAAAGAACAGGGATTGAGTTTGACAGGAAAAGTAGGGAAAGGAGCACCTTGACAAAGGAGCAATAGAAAACAGCAGAGGTAAACATCAGCTGAAGGTGTCACTGATGTATTTACTATGCTGAAGAAATAAATGATCTAGTATAATAAAGAAAAGCTGAGAAATTTTAGAAAGAGACAAAGTGTATATTGTCAATGATAACATAAATAGTTGATTAGTAAGCAAAAGATCAAGTTAAAAAGAGGTATTTTAATTTATAAATGTGTACGAAAACCAACAATTAATTTAACTCCTCACAAAGGGGCCTACATAATATCTACTGGAATTTCACCAAATCCCAATCCCTGATCAAAATTGAGATCCAGTGTATTAGAGTAACTAATTAAATTAGCAATACTAGTAATAATAATGATATTTCAGTTGATGTTGAAGACTCAAATCAGTTTCTCCATTTGACTGAAGTCATTAATACCGTACTTCAGGTTTAATTGTGTTTCTTAGCACATTTTTTTTTTGTTTCACACCTTCTATGTATAACAAAAAATACTGATTTATACTGAGGTGAGCATTTTTGGTTTTTTAGATATATACTGCATTTTAATGATCAGATCTTAGATCTTCAACTCACCAAATGGACACTTCTCTCCCCTCCCTTTTTAAAACAACTTTCTGTTATTTTTGACCCAGCTATTTTCATTGACATTTCAGAAAAACAGCTTGATGATTTTTTGAGGAAGACTTATGATTGGGGTGTTGATCCTATATTTGCTGTTTAAAAGATTATGATATGGTTCACTGCATGAATATGATGCTTTTCTTGGATTTTCTAGTTAATCCTTTTAAATAATATTTTCAGTGTACTTGTTTTTTAACACGCCTCATTGACATTTTTTTTATATTGAGTATGGAAGTAGATTACCAATCTGGATGAGAAGGTATACTGAAAAGGTACAGAGTTAAAGTCAGTATTTACAATTTTTTATTATGTATATATAAAGGCCTCAAAACACTTAACTGCCTTTACTAGGCAGGAGCCCAGTGCAGTATCAGGACAGTCTGAGGTGTGTAGCAGAGCATTGAATCTGAAGTCACTCTGAGGACTGGATCTGCCCATCCCTCCCCTTCCTTGGTCTTAGCCTTGATAGAGGTAAGAACTCTCTGCTCGCTTGGCTGCTTTGTTCTTCTGATATTCAGCTTGATCCCCAAATATCTGTCTCAGGGATTTTATTATTTGTGCTACATACAGATACCTCATTAATGCATGAGCATTTCACAGTCTCTACTCTTTACCTGTAGCTATAGTGGTTGTTTGGGTTAATCACAATTTACTATAAGTAGAAGAATCCCTGATGAGGCATGAAAGATACATTAATTTGTTGGTGTAACAAGAAGTCACCTGGTCTCATTTAATATTATGCCCAATTAGCAGATTAGTACTGCAGTTTTATTTCTAGTGACTATCAACTGTCTAGACACCATTCAACTGTTAACAGAATGAAGGGTGGCCTTCCTCCTATGGAATGGACCTTAAATCCAATGAGAAAATTTTTGGTTTCTCCCATGATGGTCATGACAGTATTACAATAGTGAGCATGTCTTACTAGGCCAGCATTATTGAAACTCATAAGTGATAGTTACTTTTCTATTCTATTAGCATGCTTACCTCCTTCCAGCACTATGAAAGCTAGACAGTAGGGATGTGCTTTCAAGGACAGTGACAGATTGGTGTATCTATATCCTGGTACTTGAACAAGTGATGACTTCAGTGATAAGCTCTTACTATTATCTTCTGGAGCATCACCAATAGAATTTAAAGAGCCTTTAATATTTGAATATATATAGGGTCTCATTAGGCATCAAGTCTAAAAAGAGATAGCCTCTTTCTGGCATAGGAATTTTTATTTGTTAATGGTGATGTCTAGTAGTGGTATTGTCAGCCTGTTACAGAGTTAATTACCATTTTAACTTTCTTTTAAAAGGCTTGTTATTAATTTTGTGAGTGTGATTTTGCTACACACACACACACACACACACACACACACACACCAGGTAAGTGACTGTTGCCCATGGATGCAAGAAGAGGATATTATTACTGAGAAAATGGAGTTAGCATTGGCTGAGAACTGACACATGGGTGAGGGAATCCAACATAGGTCATATGAAAGCAAGAGATGCTTTTCACAATTGAGCCATATCTTTAGAAGATTCACTCTGCAATTGAGGTATCCACATTACTTTAAAAAATATCTTGAATGTTATTTATATCACCCCAATGCCCCACTAAGAGTAGTTATTTTAATGATTCTTTATTTCAAATACTACAATATTTATTGCTATTCTGTTTAGATAATAATTTTGCATTTATATTCATAATTATCTTTTCTTTCTACATTATGTTTATACACAGTTATTTAGGACACTTCTTTTGCTAAAAATGAGTGACTTTTTCACTGAGATTTTCATAACCAATCTTATAATAGAACTAAATTGCTCTAATTTTGTGTTCAAACAATTTTCTTCTGCTTTATTTTCAATGTAACTGTTCATGTAAAGTAGAAAAGCATTAGTCTTTATTTGCAGCACTTTAAGCTGTAACGATAGCAGACTGTGATATCCTTCCTTTCTCTTCAGAAGTTAGCCATCAATTGTTTGTGAACATGTGAATTTCAACACCATTCTCAGAAATATTTAAGATGCTCCTATTTTCAAATTTTGTTAAATGTTAAATCTTTTATGACTGTAAAAATATAGCTTCATGTGATTTATATTTTAATTGTTTTCATAAAGTACAATAATTTTTAATATATTCCATATAATAAAATTTGATACTTTGGCATACTTTTGAAACTAATAGTCTATTGTTCTGATCCAATTTACTATCTGATTCCTGGTTTGGTTTGCATTTAATTACAGTTCTTCCATGAGATTCTGTGACTTGTAAAATAGATGCTTTGTCTTTGTCATTTTATCACTCTTCTCCTTTTTCTTTATTGAATTTGTTCTTTTTATTAGTCACTATTCCTAATAATATACAGTTTGTTTTGATTTTTCCAATATCCACAATCTGGAATTGTATAGTTATAATTATTTTCATTTTGCTACCTCGGGTCCTGATTTGTGTAATAAATAATTAACCAGGACAATAAAAAGTCTAATTAATATTCAGAAATATAATTGCTGCTGTCAAACTTGATTTTCAAAGATTAAATTACACATGATTTAAGAAATCAAAACAATGTGAGGCCACATTGCCAAAAGAAACTTGCTGGTAGGATGTGGTACAATAATAAAATATATATGCTGTATCTCAAAGTACTTTTTCTTTGCCATTTAATATCAGACACCAATGTCAGAGTAACATAGGTACTCCTTGTGAAGATATACTTTACTAAAGTTATGTTGATAAATTTTATTGCATTTTTAAAAAGTTGAAGTAATTTAATGGTGAAATTTATAAATGTTTAAGATAATTTCCAATAATCTTTTTAAAAGATTTATTTATTTATTTATCATGTATACAGTGCATGCCAGAAGAGGGCACCAGGTCACATTACAAATGGTTTTGAGCCACCATGTGGTGGCTGGGAATTGAACTCAGAACCTCTGGAAGAATATTCGGTGCTCTTAACCCCTGAGCCATCTCTCCAGCCCTGCCAATAATCTTAATAAGTCAAAATTAGGAAGGTTGATAGTATTTCATTTTCAGTTATTACACTTGAAGATGTATTTCTTTATTTTACTATTTGTGTTTTTATTGATTTTATGTATTGCACCTTCCTTGAACATACACCAACAAAATGTTATTCGTTATTGTTTAGTTTTATCTTGAAATTTGTTAAAACTGGAAGATGCCCCTCCGCTATATTTTGCCACTATTAGGACTAGATTTGTTGCTAAAATTAGTTTCTCTTATTAGAAAAAGAAGACATAAATATTTTTGTTATTAGTATCTTAATATATAAAAAGGTTTTAGACGATTATAACCTACTATTTTACTGTGATCAGAAACAGCCTGCTTAATCCACCCTTGCCAAATGCATCTTTTCTGTTTATCTCAAGAGTACATTTTAACTTTATTTTTCCTGTAGAAATTAGGAGTCTACATTTCATATTAAATGAATTTTTTAACTAGTCACAGTTCTTTATAAATTTCCCAGAATTATCAAACTTACATTGCTTAGTGTTACTCCAAGGTATTTTATGATGTTTGTGGCAATTGTAAAGGCTGACATTTCTCTGATTTCTTTCTCCACCAATGTGTCATAAGTATATAGTAAGACTACAGATTTTTTTTAGTTAATCTTGTATCCTGCCACATTACTGAAGGTGTTTCTCAGCTGTAGGAGTTTCCTGGTAGAGTATTTCAGGTCACTTATGTAGAAGACCTATACCATAAGAATTTTGAGTCTCTAAAGAAAGAAATTAATGAAGATACCAGAAAACGGAAAGATCTCCCATGGTTTTGGATAGGTAGAATAAACATAACAAAAATGGCAATCTTGCCAAAAGCAATCTACAGATTCAATGCAATTCCCATCAAAATCCCAACACAATTCTTCACAGAATGTGAAAGAACAATTCTCAACTTTATATGGAGAAACAAAAGACCCAGGATAGCCAAAACAACCCTGTGCAATAGAGGAACTTCTGGAGGCATCACCATCCCTGACTTCAAGATCTATTACAGAGTTATAGTCCCGAAAACAGCTTGGTATTGGCACAAAAATAGACAGGTAGACCAATGGAATAGAGTTGAAAACCCTGATATTAACTGACACACCTACGAACACCTGAGTTTTGACAAACAATCCAAATTTATATGCTGGAACAAAGAGAACATCTTAAACAAATATGCTGGCATAACTGGATGCTGACATGTAGAAGACTACAGATAGACCCAAGCCTTTCTCCCTCCACAAAACTTAAGTCAAAATGAATCAAAGACTTCAACATAAACCCAGCCACACTGAACCTATTAGAAGATAAAGTGGGAAATACCCTTGAATTAATTGGTACAGGAGACAACTTGCTGAACATTACAACAGTAGCAGAAACACTGAGATCAACAATTGATAAATGGGACCTCCTCAAAATGAGAAGATTTTGTAAGGCAAAGGACACTGCCAGCAAGACAAAATGGCAGCCCACAGACAGGGAAAAGATATTCACCAACCCCACATCTGACAGAGGGTTGATCTCCAAAATATACAAAGAATTCAAGAAGCTAGTCTCCAAAACACCAAACAATCCAATTAAAAAGTGGGGTACAGAACTAAATAGACAATTCTCAATAGAGGAATCTAAAATGGCTGAAAGACACATTGAGAAAGTGTTCAACATCCTTAGCCATCAGGGAAATGCAAATCAAAACAACTCTGAGATACCATCTTACTCCTGTCAGAATGGCCAAAATCAAAAACACTAATGACAGTTTATGCTGGAGAGAATGTGGAGAATGGTGAACATTTATCCACTGCTGGTGGGAGTGCCAACTTGTACAAACACTTTGGAAGCCAGTATGGCGACTGCTCAAGTAAATAGGAATCAGTATACCACAAGCTCCAGCATTTCCACTCCTAGGCATATACCCAAAAGAAGCACATTCATATAACAAGGACCTCTGTTCAGCGATGTTCATAGCAGCACTATTTGTAATAGCCAGAAACTGGAATCAGCCTAGTTGCCCCTCTACTGAAGAATGGTTAGAGAAAATGTGGTACATTTATGCAATGGAGTACTACTCAGTAGGAAAAAAAAAACAATGTAATCTTTAAATTTGCAAAAAAATGGATGGAACTTGAAGAAACCATTCTGATTGAGGTAACCCAGTCACAAAAAGACAAACATGATATGTACTCACACATGTGTGGATTTTAGACATAGAGTAAAGGATTACCAGCCTACAATCTACACTACCAGAGAAACTAGTAAACAAGGAGGACCCTAAAAGAGACAAACACTGTCCCCTGGAGAAGGGGAAAGGGTCATGATCACCTGAGCAAATTGAGAGCATGAGAAGAGGGCGGAGGGAGCTACGAGAATGAGAAGGGAAGAAGAGGAAGGATGCAGAGGTCATGAGGGAGCAGAAAGGTTGAGACAAGTGAAGAATAGAAGAAAGATTATGTGATAGGTAGGGTTTTAGTTGGGGTGGTGGTAGGGTAGAAGGGAGAGAGGAGGGAACTGGGATTGTCATGCAAATCAATCTTGTTTCTAATTCAAATAAAAATGATAAAAAATTTACCCTGCTATAAATTTATGGTAATTTATAAGGGCTATTATATTTTCTCTGATAGTTTGTTAACAATGATTGCAAAATACAACATAATTTATGTTCAAATGGCTCGATAATCTTTGTCAATATCTATCAAAGCAAAATGTTTTTTTATTTCTGTTAATTAACTGACTTTTAGTTACATATAACATTGAATACTTCATAATTTTTTACAAGATTTTTTTACAAGATTTTCAAAATACTGAGGTGGATAGATCTTACCTATTTATAGAAATATATAAAAATTTTGGAAAGGTTGACTGACATCCCTTGCTTGTGTGTGATAGGTTCTTCTTCTCTGTAACTTTATCTGAGGTGAAGGGACCTAGACACTTTCTGGGTAAATTTGTTGCCAGAAGCTCCTTAAGTATAAAATGTCCTGTTTCACACTGTTATACTGGGAGAAAGTAAAGGTCAGCATGCCTTACCCTCAGACATGATGTTTCATTACTTGGTTGTGATGGTGGCTGGCATATTTATTCATGATTAAGTGTTTATGGTGTATTTTTAATTAGTAATTAATGTAAGATGTTATAATCATATAATGAAAAATGAATTATCCTGTGAAACTCTTTATGCTGGTAATTTTTAGTTACATGGAGGAGTTTCATCAGGATTTATGGTATCACTTACACGTATTAACAAGTAGTGCTGTATAAATCATCATGTATTCATGGATTTCTGATTTTCAATATGTTATAATAACATAAATTATTCTCATTATGATAAAAATACTTGAAATTTGTACATTATAACTCTTCAAATTTATGTCTGTCCTTTTAATTTTACTCATTCTTTTTTTTTTTCCTTCTGAGACTTAGCTTTTTGTTCTTAATAAATATCTATGTTTTTAATATTATGTGTTCTCAAATTCTAGTTCAAAAATATTATTTAATTACAGTAGATTTCTTAAAGAATTAAAAGCAACAAAAAGTTCATGCATGAAAATAAATATATTTTCATTATTTTAAATTATGTCCATTGATTTCTTTTGAAATAAATTAATGTACCTGGAAGGCACACACATGGAAGTCTGACTATGTACATCAGACTATAAAGATTACAATATTACTATCACTACTATATCCAGAGAAGCAAACTGTAAATTACTCTGTATTAAGAACTATTGTGCTATTTCCTATTCATTGAATTTTGATCAATTACTATTTTGTATTTGAATGCAATATTATACTGAATAATAAATCTCATATGAATATCTGTATAGATACAGATACATAAATGAAATATATTTGATATATTAAGAGAATTAAATAAATGACATTTAATACACACACTATTTCTTTGTTCAGGGATTACCTGGTTTTGTTTTAATTTTAATATATGCAAAACATATGGAGACATTGAAGTTCATGATATGTTCATGAGCTGTTTCTGATGTGGAGACATTTTCTCAGAGACCTTTGTGTCAGAGGAGAAATGCGCATGCAATTACATCAGATGATTACTATTTCCCTGATACTGCTTTTTTTCTCTTGTGGACTCTAACATTGGAAATTTCTGTTCTTCAGCTGTATCAGTAGTGTGTTGTGTGTCTTAATTTGTTGTCATAATGCCGGGTCAGAGAGGGCATCACAATGTGCTTTAGTCAGTGGTCCAGTAGTGTCTGACTTTCACTACTTCTGATGTGAAGTCACAGATAGACAGCTAAATGACATTCTTTCCTCTTCTCTGGCCCCTATTATACAATGCTTTTCAGTAAGTATTGTTTCTTGTACATTTTATTCAACTTAGGGCTTCATGCATGACAAGAAATATTCAACCAAACCCAGATTCCTCAGATAACTGATCCTTCTATCTTAATAGTTGAGGTTGTATGTTTAAGTTACCACACCAGCTTCTAATTGTGTAAGCTAAATTAGAATTCTTTCAGTGTGTGGGGAAATTTACAATGAGATTCAGTTGCCAAGTCTCTGGTAGTAGTTAGAAGAGACTCATGATGTCCTTAGGCTATTGCCCTCTAACAATCATTCTCTCCCTCCCTCTCTCCCTCCCTCTCTCCATCCCCCTCCCTCCCCCCTCTCTCTCCTGTTTGAAGTTCCTATAAATAATCACCTGAAACTAAAATTGATACTACAAATACATTAGAATTCAGGGGTATAGGCAATGATATATAAGGCAATATCACCAGTACTTGTATCATATGTATTTATACTGAATGTTAAGGAATTCAGCAATTTCCAAATTTTTATAAGTTAAGAATATTTCTTTTACATTACAAAATAGATAGGTTTAAATATTAAGAGTGTATTATTTTATATTCAAAGTAAACAGTGTTATGCCATTAGATATGAGTTTCTGGTAAGTTCACAATTTTCACAGGGTCAAACATTAAGCTAAATATGTGTACTAGGACTTGGCATAGTTTTATTTTTACTTTTGGTATTATTTTCCTCAATTACCATTGTAGACAAACATGAAAGTGTATATTTTGAGTGACAAATTTGATGTCCCCATATATTTCAAATCGAAAATGACTCTCAACCGTGTCCTCGTTCTAGAACAACACTAATGGATTCACCCAATCCAGATGATACAAGGCCCCAGAGTATAAATGGAACCTGCATGATTGTGAAGTACCATCCATCGGTGTTCTTCTGGGCTTCTTTCTATTCCCAAGAGGCATCAAATGACAGCACTCTGAAGATGGGCACTAGGGGGCAGTAGTGTTCCTTCCCTCCGTGTTGTCAGAAGCTTTTACTGTGTTTTACTGTATGTTCGCAGGTTTTCCTATACTGGAATGTAGACACTACTCTTTATAATAAAGATTTCATTTTCTACTTTCTCTGCTACAGATGCACCTTAGATATAACAGCATAATTAAATGAGACAGCCTGCTCATCTAACAGTTTTAACAAATATTTATTGAAAGTTTAGAAGTAAATCAGAAATTCCTGCTACATAATTAATGAAAAGGAAATTCTGATAAATGTATTATGAAAGATAAAATACCAAACCATGAATAAACTTATGGTATTAGTTTTAGAGCCATGAGAATGTTAAAACATGAAAGTTACATTTTACAAAAGGAATTATGATTGTAGTTAAAGGAAAGAAGGAACTGAAAATTATATTTATGAATATAAAATTTGTTTAGATTCTCCTTAACATGTACAATTTCAAATAATTTTAAAGTTTCTATAATTTTTATTTTTAGCTAACATGTTTTATGTTAATTTTTCTTATAAAAAAGAGAAATATTTCACAAATACCTAACATAAATACTTCAAAATATTTTTAAAAATTTTGGTGTTTTTGTTGAACTAGGGAGTGGACCAAGGATTTTTTACATAATAGAAATGGGTTTATAAACAACATTTGTCTTATTTTATTTTCAGTGTTAGATTTTACTTTCGTTATTCAATTACTGACTTAACAACATTGTCTTTTTGTGTTTGAAATGAAATTTGAGATAGAAACATTTATAAATAGAACTCTATAGGAGAGAGGAGAGCAAACATGCCTGCTGAGGCATCACCCGAGTTTACATATATTCCTTCCTTGCTTCCTCCTGCCTTTCTTTTTTCTCAGACTCGAATTGATGGAAACAATGTTATATGTTATGTATATAACATGCTTCATTTGTATTATGAATTTGTATTATGTATTTGTATTATGAATCACATTTTTTTCAATGCCTACACAGACTGGGAAAAGAAAATACAGCTGTTGATACACACACACACACACACACACACACACACACACACACACACACACGTACATATTTATTTATGTACAATATATTAGTTTCTTCTTAGTGCTAATAAACTCCATTTAGAAATGCTGCATTCATTAGCTGTTGACCTAGGGATGGGCAAACCCCTTGCTGGCCATGCCTCTTCTCGACAGCTGGTGAATTATGGGTTAACATGTTTGGTTTCAAGGCATGTTCAGTTTTTTTATTTTTGGTTATAATTGAGATCTTCCACGAATGAACAGATAAAATGTATCACAATTAGTTCTCACTGTGACAAATGTGTTGCCTAACAGCATACATAGAAAAGCTTGGTAGTTAGATATCTAGTAGTAAGCTCAAGTTTCGAGAAGAGGGCATTTGATCTAATGTTCTTACAGTGAAAGGACTATTGTGCTTAGGGTAAGAAAATATATTGGAAATGATTCATCTGCAGATGAAGTCCAATGATAGACTTACTTCTTCTTGAAAGAGGAAATATTATACCTTGCTGTTTGGTTATCCCAATCTTAGTTTTCTACAAAATAGAAAGAGAATCATCAAAATGCAATGTCACTCTTCGATTTTCCATTACTATCCTGTGTATCATATTGTCTAATTTTTAAAATACAGTTAAACTCCCACACACTTAACTTGAAGAAAAAAATCAACTTTAACTATTGTACTTTTAGTGGAACTAAAATGAGGACAATGAAATCTGGATCCCTAATAACCACTCCAAACACAATACCAGTCCTCAAAAATCCATAACACTAGAGAAACGACCCTTGCACACACTCTTGCAAGTACAGGACAAGCTAAGAGTCACATAAATGCTCAGTTGCAATAATAGAGTAGCCACATACTGGGAGACATATTTCATGACTTAATCTCTTTAATAAAACAAATTGACATACTGATAATATAGTTAGCACTAAAATATATTTATTTATATTTAGTATTCTATGTTATCAATATTTCAGAAATATGAAAAATAATTTTATGCATATATTTTTTTGCTTAACTGTGAAGCCCAGGTTTATCTAATATGGATAAAATTGAAATGCTTCCAGACATTTTGAAATAATTGCCTAATAAAAAGATGCAATGACATTCATACTCTTCAGCTGTCATTTGGTTAGAAGATTGTGTTCACCCTCAGCTCGAGGAGGATGCTCTGTTTCCTTAGAAAACAATGTTTGATTTTGTGTTACTTATTACAAGGAATAATTGGGAGTAAAGATGGACCATGTAGAAATAGTAGGCATTGTTAATTAAATAATATTCTCTAAACTTGAGAAAATAGGTCAGGCAGTCAAGGGCCATGGCTCATGCCCGGAATTCTAGTACTAAGGAGCTGAGACAGAAGAAATTCTATGTAGTAAGCCTGAATGTACTTAGTTCCAAACTAAACTGCACTACAAAATAAGAGTTTATTTCCCAAAAGCAAACAGATAAAGAAATAAGAAAATAAGTTAGCTTTTGAAATGCTAAAAATGCTTCAGTAGAGAGACATTATTTCATAACAAAACTGAACATTAGAATATATATATATATATACCATATATCATAGAATTTTATCATACATACATACACACACACACACACACACAAACACACACACACAAAACACACCACACACACACACACACACACACACACACACACACACTATATATATTATATATATATATATATAAAATTCTCACATACATATAGAGACCGGAGGTGGGTAATTAGCAAAAGTCAAAAAAAAAGTTTGAAGAAGAAACAAAATATTCAAGTATGGGAGAAAACAACGACTGAATAAAACCTACAAATTTGAGCTAGAAAGTTCTGTTATGGCTTTAAAATTGCATTCTTTACAGATTTATGGGTTGTTCAAATAATTAGCATTTTCCCTGACATAATGGGAATAGAATTAAAATAATTCCCCACATCCGAGGAGCATTCTCCAGTGAAGTTGATACGGATATTTCTCATGTATTAGTTCTCTAATTACTTAGCATGTATTTGACACATGCTAACCGAATGCATAAATTTACAGTTCAACTTTTCAAGCAGTATTTCAAAGCAGTACCTGAATTAATAATTCAGATTTTTCTCAACAATGTAAATATGAGTAAATGTATGATTCATTTAAAGAAAAAGATTTTATAAGTTTCATGAAGCTGCTTCACTTATATATCCACATTTGAGTAGCAATTCCAGCTGAGGTTTTAATACACAGATAAGCATTTCCTTCATTCAAGTATTATGTATGGAAATTATTCAACTTTAAATTGTTAAAAAAGGACCATAAAGCCTTTGCAACTTTCAATTTTGCAATAATCAATAGAGGTACATTCATGTGTAATTTTAGGTTTATTCAATGAAATATCATATTCAATTGTTAAAAGGCCCCACAAATCTAAAATTAGCTCCATAAAGGATATTATGGCCATTCCTACTGGAAGAACTATTGTGACTAATGTTAGAATAACTAATTCTATGAAATTATATCAGAGCTATTTTTCTTTGTGCACTCACCTTCCTACTCTGTACTCTGTGGGTTTTATTCTACAGAAGTTTTATCTTTTAATTGCAGCATCTCCAGATTTCTATGATACATTTTCCAGTATGAAATCTACAAAAATATGTTTTACTCTCATCGATAATGTGTAAGGTAATAATTGTTCTGCTCACAACCCCGTATAGTTCTCTCTGGGAATAAAAAAATTCAGAATACTTTGAACCTGGGGAGTAGCCTTTGGGGTCCTTATGGTTAGGAAAAAGAATTCCCCCAAAGAGGCTGATTTCTGGTGCTAGAATCTCACTTCAGTGTGTCCTCCAAAGACTGAATATTTTAACACCATTTTCTACAGTGTGAATAGGATCTTACTCAATGGCACATTTCTCATAGCTTCATAGATTTTACCCCATCTTGATTTTTAAATCATTATTTGTATACAGAATTATTGGCATTCAGAATAAGAATCATGAGCCTCTTATACCTTTACTTATTGTTTTCATTATCTTTGTAAGTAAAAATTTTCAACATAATGCAAAGTGGCTTTTTCAATGAATCTTTACCTTGCCCGCTCCCCTCAAAAATAAATAAATAAATAAATAAATAAATAAATAAATATACAAATAAATTCAGCCCCTGGCAGTGAGCTTTTCTTTCTTGTGTTGTGTTACACACAATTATAAGGAATGCCTTTGTAGGTTGTCATAGGAAGTAGAAAATAATAAAATGAAAGGGGAATAAAAAGAAAAGAGGAAGAGAAATGAGAGGGGAAGCAAAATTTCACAATATCAACATAAATTTAAAACACAAGAAGCATAGCTATATTATAGATAATAGATGTTTCATTTTCAGACTTTTAGATTTTTTTACATTGCTATTCTACTGTGTATCAAAAAAAGGTATTCCATTAGCAGAATTCAAACTTTCTTTTTTAAAGAAAGAAGTCAATAAGTGTTTGCTCTAGATAACATATTCTCTTGCCTTTTCCAGTCTCTAGTGGCTGCTTACCTCCATTACTTATGGATTTATCTAGCTTCTTTCAAAGCCAACAGCACTGCATGTATCTAAATATGAATTATAAGAGCTTTCACCTTTCATCTAATTAAAATTTGTATCTTAGAACTGGAAACCTGAGATAACCTCTCTCATCTGAAGGTCTATATTATTATAGTGTACACAAAAATTCCCTTTAAATAGCAAGATAACATGTGGTTTTGTTTCTTCCTCAGGATCATGGGCTGCATTGTTCCACAAAGGAGGAGGGAACAGGGTTCAGGTAGGCTGTGGGTTTAACAGAGACAATCCCTTGGGAGACAGACTTCAGTGAGTTAGCTCAACTTTGTTTCAGAGTATAAGAAATATATAGTATTGGGGAACCTGGGGACAAAAGAGTAATTTGCAGTAAGTAGCATGCTCCTATCATATATATTAATGGAAGCACATCCCTACCAAAATGGCTAGAGCACTTTTTCCTTCTTTATTGAGGCAGGATTTCTCTATCTAACACTTCTGGTTGTATTGGAACTCACGTTGTAGACCAGACTGGCCTCAAACTCGCTGAGAACCACCTGCCTTTGCCTCCCAAGTGCTCGATGTGAAAACATGGGTCACCTTCACCCAGTCTAATTGCCCTGTGGGTGATCAAGGAAACAACATTTTCAGGGAATCTATCAAAGGTCAGTTACCCTTGAGGTAAGTCAGGCATCCTGGGCCCAGAGACATCCTCCAGATAAGACTGGGTAGAGAGCAAGAAAACTTGCTAGGGAGGGAGTTTCTTTGTTTCTGATCTTTTGGCAAAAGCACACAGGCTATAAATGACTGCAACCTGGACCAGCCGGCAATACCTTCCAACTGTAACATATTCCTAGTTTCAAGGACAAACACATGAACAGTTTGGGAGATATTACTTTGGTTAATTTTTGTGATGAGAAATTCTTGGAGAAGTGCTCAATTGTTTAAAAGGAATGTTTTGCTAGATATAGAGTTAATACTTGAATTGAAAACCTACATAATGTATAAACTCATCACTGATCTTTGGATAGGATAGGAATAGACACTTTCTACATAAGAGTAGATCAATGCTACTCTTATGAGAGTAAATATTCAACTGTGTGAGGGATGTTGTTTACAATTTCAGAGGGTTATAATCATGAAGGTATAGCCACATTTGTGGTATTTGAGGAGTAGTTGGTGACTACATCTTGATCAGCTGGCAAACAATGTGTGTGTGTGTGTGTGTGTGTGTGTGTGTGTGTGTGTGTGTGTGAGAGAGAGAGAGAGAGAGAGAGAGAGAGAGAGAGAGAGAGAGAGAGATGTAGGGAGCCGTTCCTGCATTCTCGATTACAATGATCGTGCCTACAGGCAACGAATGTAAATTATTTCCCAGGCGCTGGGTAATTTCCATTCCTTTGATCTCTGCCTATCCCGTGGCTCATTTGGCCTGAGGAGCTGAAGCCATTCATAGGGTAACACGTCCCAGGCGACTGCTGCCAGCCTTTATTAAGGAATGGGATTCTTGGATCAGGGTCTCCGCTCTGGTAAGCTTATGCTCTCCCCTCTCAAGATGCATTAAAGCTTTCCTGCAGAAGGATCCGAGTGTCCTGTGTGTGGTTTCTTGCTGGCAAGAACATATAGCGCGCAGGACATCTGGTGCCGAAACCCGGGAACTTGTTAACATCTCCGGCATTGCGGAGACCCCTCTAACGGGGCGGATTCAGAACTGCAGGGTGGTAAATTCGGAGAGGTATGTCTTTTCTGGACTTTGGCTTAGGAATGTTGCTATTTTGGGAGGTTAGTGTAGAGGCTTCTGTGCTTTTACTAGGAGCTATTTTGACCTTTCTCACTGTTGTAGCAATCTTAAAGAAGTCCAGAATTACATGTCAGAAACCGAATGTAGTGAGAGATGGGGCACGCCCAACAATAAAATATAAGGAAAAAGGACCTCCCGGGATGTCTAGTGACAAGGGAGTGAATAATTTGTTAAGAGAAACAACAACAAATAAGAAAAAAGGACCTCCCGGGATGTCTAATGACAAGGGAGTGAATAATTTGTTAGATGATTCTGTAAATAAGTTTAAAGCTTTAAATCTTGATAGCTCTGATGACTCTAAAAGCTCAAGAGATAAAGTTTTAGAGAAAACAGCTCAGCTAGGTAAAAAAGAAACAAAAAAAGAGGGAGAGAAAATAGGGAATAACCGGTCACACCCTGGTAAATTTAAGAGAAATAAAGACTCAAAACCTAGCCTCTGCCCTACAACGAAACTAGAGGCCTTGGAGCTGAGCAGCTCAGACTCTGAGATTTTAGACTCTAGCAAGGAAGCAGAGCTAGAGGAGGAGGCAGCACGATATAAAGAGGACAGATACCACCCCGATACATATCGGATGCCAAAAGTGAAAGCAAATATGAGGCCATCGCCTGTTAATCCAGCGGATGTACTTCCATCAACACCCCCATTATTTGGTACCTACTCCTTCTTACCATTAGAGGAGCGGAGGAAATTACAGATGGCTTTCCCAGTCTTTGATAGGGGAAAAGGCCATGCATATTATTCAATACTTCTTGGAGGCCTGGAATGCCTGTGGCTTTAAAGCCTCATAAACATTGACGCTCAGGGCCATACTGGGGCCAAGCGTCTCACCTCAGAACCTGAAAGGCCAAAGAAAATGGTAAAATGGAAAGATATCTTAACTGGTCTTTGGAGAGGCCCAGATCCTATTCTCATAAGATCCAGGAGCGATATGTGTTTTTCCACAGGATGAAGAAAATCCTCTGTGGATCCCAGAAAGACTCACCCGAAGAGCCCCTTCAGACCTTCAAAAGTCGGAACTCCACCCTCTCCCCGGGAGTTGAAAGCCGCTATTGTTATCCAGATTAACTCCTGTCCTTGACGGAGAGAAAGGGGTGGGGGTGGGATTGTTTGGTGCAGCCGTTTGCTGCGGATTGGTGTTACTTCTCTGGCTGGTATGTAAGCTCAAGGCTCAAACTAAGAGAGGCAAAATGGTTATCGCCCAAGCGCTTCCACTGATATTTGGCTAACTATGCTTAAGCAATAGGCCGCCGGCCAGACAGCTCTTGCACACCCGGAGCCTAGGCTCATTGCACAGGGTAGAGTGTCTGGTTTGAGCAGCCCATGAGGGATGTCGAACAGAGCTTCACACAGAGAAGTTGCCCAGTATGCAGGCTTCTCTGGGAGGCATGTTGTCCTGCATAAGGGTTGCCTGCCCCAGCCTCCCTTTCCCAGAAAAACGGCAGAGGACAGGTCGAGAGTGCTTCGGGTCAAGCTAACAGCCTGATGGCGACTCTTGTACACAGTCTTATTGTTTGATTTGGGAAGGTACAACCTCTGCCTCTATCCCTCAACATATGGGTGACCTATTTGCTTGTAAAAATATAAAGCCTTATCATTAATTAATAAAAAAAGGGGGATATGTAGGGAGCTGTTCCTGCATTCTCCATTACAATGATGGTGCCTACAGGCAACGAATGTAAATTATTTCACAGGCGCTGGGTAATTTCCATTCCTTTGATCTCTGCCTATCCCGTGGCTCATTTGGCCTGAGGAGCTGAAGCCATTCATAGGGTAACACGTCCCAGGCAGCCGCGGCCAGCCTTTATTAAAGGATGGGATTCTTGGATCAGGGTCTCCGCTCTGGTAAACTTATGCTCTCCCACTCTCAAGATGCATTAAAGCTTTCCTGCAGAAGGATCCGAGTGTCCTGTGTGATTCTTGCCAGCCGAGAACATAGCGCGCGGGACAGAGAGAGAGAGAGAGAGAGAGAGAGAGAGAGAGAGAGAGAGAGAGAGACAGAGAGAGAGACAGAGAGAGAGACAGAGAGAGAGACAGAGAGAAAGAGAGAAAGACAGAGAGAGAGACAGAGAGAGAGAAAGACATTGACAGAGATGCAGAGACAGAGAGAAAGATGGAGAGAAAGACAGACACACAGTGAGAGAAAGACAGAGAAAGAGACAGAAAGAGAAACTGGGCCTGGCAAGGCTCTTAAAAACTCAAAGCCTATCCCTAGTGGCACACTTCCTCAGGAGCTACACTCCTAATTATTTCCAAATAGCACCACTCCTTGGTGACCAATTATTCACATATATAAGCCTATGAGAGCCATTCTTATTAAAACCAACAAAAGGAGCATTACATTGGTAGATTGTTATGTGTGGTTTGAGCTCAACAAGAAGCTGTCTCTGGAATTCTTGGTCCTCAACTTTAGTGTCATAAGCATGTTAATATCCTGTGTATTCTAAGGTTCCTTTTATGGAGATGATCTCACCTACTTCTGGTGGCAGTGGACTGTCTCACCTTCTGCATTCAATTTCTCTGGATGTTGTGATTACCCATTTCATATTATCTCTTTCTGCTGCTATTTGTCTTTTTGCTTGGAAATCTGAACTGTGTCAATACTCTTGTCTTACCTGAAACTGTCTTTTAGGAACAGTAGCTAACTTCCTTTAATGGGTTTTCACAATTGATTTCTCCAGCGTGTTTTGAATAGCTGACTTGATAGTGTTTTGTTATCTGTCTGTCTATCTACCTACCTTCTTACTATTTGCTATTTACATTTTTGTAATGTTTGGATTGCTGTATACTTAATAAATTCATACATTTGAGATGCCCATTATAGTTAGTACAAATAATTCTCCAGATGTTATCCATACCCCAACTCTTGAAGCTGTTACCTAAAGCTGGAGCTCTAGGAAACACTAGCTAGTGAGATGATGAAAATAGAAATCAGTTTACTGTTATGAAAGGCAGAAGAACAGATGGGTCATTCTGAACTCTGATAGTTTCACAAGTGAACTGAAGGTCCTTAGCCAACAAAAAGAAAGTTAATGGACAACAAAATATTAAACAACAGGCACATTATTAAGTATTAAATTTTACATTCCATAATGGAATAAATCTGTGTCATCCCAGAAATATCAATGCCACATGCTCTGTGAATCATTTCCATATCTTGTTTATGGACCCATCCAAATAAACCTAAAATCTGACAACAAGTGAACAAACTAAAAAGAAAAACATGTTGGAAAAAAGGAAATATGAATCTCTGAGGAAAACTTGGAATTATAACAATGATCTGATCCTTTCCCAAATGACACTGTCAATCACTTTCTAACCAGGTTGCTGACTATCAATTAGCCCTAGCTCCAGGAGCAAGCATCAGTCCTGTAGATTGAATGTCACCTTATCAGGAGACAAGAAATGAAACCAAGACAAGGCTTTCCTTGTGGTAAACCAGAGTTATTTTACATCAACCTGTATATACTTATTCATTTCCCTATAGACATCACTATTTGAGATTTATTCATGCTCCAATATTTTCATAAAATAACCAAATTTGTATGATATTTTAAGATTAAAAATAATAGTTCTACTATCTGTAGGTAACAAGATCTGAGTGTGGATATTCCATAATTCTACCTCATCTACTAAATATTACAACATCATAGGGCTCTAGAATTCAACCAAAGCAGGGTTTGGCACCCTAGCTGGGAAATTAAAATGCATCAAATGTCTGAAAGATATACACAGCCACAAGTATAACATTCACATTGCTACTCTTAAGCTATAAAGTGAGAAACTTAACATAAATATATGTGTACCAGAAATTTGAGGAAGATAGAATGTAAGAGACAGGTGGGATGGAGGACTCGACAAGTCAAAGGCCTTTAGATGCCACAGGGCTTTTGTACCTATGCACTCACAGAGACTAAGGGAGTATGCATAGGGACTGACCATGTCTGCATCATATGGGGTTGTAGAGTTCTAACGAGAAATGGGCATATATTCCCATCATTCACCCAGAAGTTACCAACAAATGATAGTATTTGCAAAGTGAAATGTGCTTTCTACATGGTGGCCTCACTGGAGAAACAAACCATTCTTAGAGGCTGGGCCCATGACCAGCAGTAGATTGCCAACACAAAGTGAGTACAAGTGCATGTTTAGCTGTTCTTTGTCTCTTAATGTTAAGAAGGGCTTTATATTTATTTATTTTAACTTCAGATCCTCTGTATCTATATTATGGCTTCCAATGTTGACTTTTTATAAGATTTTTAAGTATACAAACATGGGTGTCTCTGTGTCTATATCCCTTTTGAGTGCATTTTCTTTGGCTCTTTATCTTGTATGGTTGTTTTGTCTTATTCTGATTGCTTGTTTTTTATTATTTTCACATTAGTTCTTAGATACCTATTTGTTTTCTATTGAGAGACAGTGTGCAGATACAGTTGGGGGTGAAGGGAGAAGAAATGGAAACAATATGGGAGCAGTGGCCATAACAAAACATAATGTATGAAGAAATCTATTGTTAATAAGAAGAAATATCTATCTCTGTCTCACCTGTCTCTATGCATCAACTGTATGATATACAGTTGTATTTACTGTTAAGGTTCACTTCTTTATAGGTGCAATATCCACATAATAGTTAATTTTCATTTCATGTAGGCTGTGCAGTGCTTTAGTCCAGTTTATTGACTTCAAAATATCTGCTTATGTGTTTATTTAACCCAAGGTGGAATATTCTTGTTAAACAAAACAAAGAAAAGCTGGTAACATAAAGATGCTTTAATTCTTTAGATATCCTTTATAAACTCATTTTCCCTAAAAGATTATATGAAATAAATTTTAGCCTGGTGTGATTTATGAAATTCTCTATAGCTGTCAAATCATTTCCACTTTTGTAAATGTAGTTCTCTTTACTGGAGAACCTTGGATAAAATTATGCAATATTGAATAGGCCTAGCATCATTATAAACAATCATCTATAATGTAAGGATTGGTCTATAGAAGAGAAGTTGTCCTAAAGTGTGTGCTTGTTCATTTTTATTTTTTTTCAGTTTCATTGGAACATGGCACCAACCATTCTGTTGTTTATGGTTTTGTTACTCTTGCTTCAACATATGGGCAAACATCCATGTTCATAACAGTGTCTTCAGGACCCTCAAGCCTTAACACATTAGTGTTTGGGAAGGAATGAGTCATTCTTCACTTTGTCACAACAAATACAAAAGAGGAAAAGAGTTTTTCCACAAGAAAGCAACTGAAGCATCCTGTCAATGCCATGTGTAAGCCCCTTTTTTTATTCCATCTTATTATCTGCATTTCTTTGGATATTTCTCTCACAAATAATAATACAGTGCTTTCTTTTCTTGATGGTATTGTGTTATTAAGTTTGGGCAGGAAAGAGTAGAGATAGTATGTGTTTATATATTTCATGTGTGTGAAGATGGTACAGATATTTGCTATAGTGAAGAATCTTATTGACATCTACTCTAGGAAAGAAATGTTTCAATTATTAAAGAATAAGACAACCATAGAATTCTGCAGATTAACAAAACTTATTTGGCAGACAGAGAAGTTACATTGTTTTGGGCAATCTATTTTCATCAATTTTATAATCAGCATAAAAATAAATACCAGACTAGTCTGGCTTATGGATATTAGAATGGATATTAGAGAGGGATAAAGAGTAAATTAAAAATTAGATAGAAAATATTATGGAAGATTTAAAGTAAAATTGAAAACTACCAATCCCATGGAATTTTTACAGACCACTTTTCTACAAAATGATATAATGAGAAGTTATTATTAAGTTTCTGTAATTACAAAAGACTAAACGCATGATATACAAAACCACTCTTGTCTATTACTCTACTATGTTTATCTAATTTTTTAAAGGTTATATTCTATAAGTAAGTTATTTTACATATTCACACACTCGATTAAGTGGAAAAGTTGCTTACCAAACATAAACTGAAAAGAAAAAGATTCAGTAGAGACATCCAGAAGTCAGCTAGAGTAAGAGAAATTTGTGGTCTAGCCTGACAATGTTCACTAGTTATCCCAGGCCTAGGAAGATTTAAACAGAAAATACAGGAATTAAAGATCAACATATCAACATAGCAATATTTCCCACATATGAACAAATGAGGTGCCCATAGGCACAGGCAACACACAGAACACAAATGGACAAGAGCAGAAAAGAACTTCATCTCAAGCCATAAAGCAAATAAAAGATTAAATATACCTAACAAGAAAAAGTACTGGTAGCTTCAGAAAAATAAGAAACAAAACTGAAAAACTACAAGTCACATAAAAAGGAAAATCCATCTAAGTAAGAGCTCATTTCTCAGGATACTTTGAAAGCCTGAAGAGCCTAGAAAAATGCATCCCAAATAGTAAAAGACAATTACTGCCAATCTAGACTATTCTATCTAGCAAAATTATCTGCCAATGTTGAAAGAGTAAGAAAAAATTTTTATGATACAAACAGCAAATCATTTGTCTATCAGCAAAGCAATAATTCAAATTGAAGAGTTGAATAATCATAACCACCAGACTCTAGAAAGAACACCAAGTTACATTTAATGAAATACAAACAATGGCTAAGAATATAAATAGAAAAAGAAAAAGGTCTTAAATTAGCTCACATATTTCAACAATAGTTTTCAACATCATAGGCTTCATCTCTCCAATCCAAAGATATTCTGAATGGATTATCAAATGAACTCATTCTTTTTGTTGTGCACAAGAAGCTTATTGAAGAATTAACAATTGGCATAAGCTTTAAGTGAGAGGATGGGGAAAACCATTCCAGAAAAATTAGAAGTAAACAGATATGACCATCCTAATATCTGACAAAACAGACTTCCTATACACCTTCAATCAATAAAATCTCAGTTATGATCCACAATAGTTTTAGAAACCCCAAAACATCCTTAACCTCAATCAGATTTATTTTAAGATTGAGAAGATGGAATACCTGTCCTTATATTTGGACAATTATTTTGCTAGAAAACAGACTGATCAGGGAACAACCACACAGCCCACTTCCTATTATGAGAAATGCAGTCAGTATAGGTAAGCCACTCTGCTGGATAGAAGATGCATTGGTATTTTCAATTGTGTTTAAAAATGAAATACGTTGTTTGTCTTTTTGTGATTGGGTTACCTCTCTCAGGATGGATTCTTGGAGTTCCATCCATTTTCCTGCAAATTTCAAGATTCTATTGTGTTTTATTTTTTTCTGCTGAGTAGTACTCCATTGTACTACATTTTCTCTATCCATTCTTCAGTTGAGGGACATCTAGGTTGCTTCCAGGTTCTGGCTATTACAAATAGTACTGCTATGAACATCTTTTAATTGCAAATTTTTATGTTAGTTCAAATTAGAAACAAGCTTGCTTCACATGTCAATGCCTTCTCCCCCTCTCTCCCCACCAACCCTGCCACCCAACCCCTCACCTGCCACCCATCCCATCAACCCTCCACTCCTCAGGCAGGGTAGGGCCCTCGATGGGGACTCCCTAAACTCCACCACATCATCCTGGGCCGGGCCTAAGCTCTCCCGCATGTGTCCAGTCCAAGAGTGCATCCCTTCATGTGGGATGGGTTCTCAAATTCCCTTCTTACACCAGGGAAAAATACTAATCGACTACCAGGGCCCCCCTGGAGTTCGGAGACCTCCTAATAGACATCCATGTTCAAGGGTCGTGATCAGTCCTGTGCTGGCCTCCCAGACAGCAGTCTGGGGTCCATTGTTCCCCCTTGTTCAGGAAAGCTGTTTTTGTGGGTTTCACCAGCCTGAAAACAAACCCTTTGATCTTCATTCATCCCTCTCTGCAACTAGGTTCCAGAGTTCAGTTCAGTGTATATCTATGGGTGTCTGCCTCTGCTTCCATCAGCTACTATATGAGGGCTCCAGGATGGCAAAAAAAGTAGTCATCAGTCTCATTATATGGGAAGGGCAATTAGGTTATCCTGTCCACCATTTCCTAGGTTGTCAGTTTGTGTCATCCTTGTAGATCTGGAAATCTCCCTAGTGCCAGATCTCACCTCGGACCTAAAATGGCTCCCTCTGATATAGTATCTCTCAACCTGCTCTCCTCTATTCTTCTCCAAACTCATCATTTCTGCTCCTCCATTTCCTCCTCTCCCCTCCTTTTCTTCTCTCATACTGCCAGCACCCTTTCCTCTACCCTCATGCTCCCAATTAGCTCATGAGTTCTTGCCCCTTCCCATTCTCTGGGGTGCATGCATTTTCCATTAGTGTCCTTCTTTCCTAGTTTCTTTGGTGAAGAGGATTGTAAGCTGGTAATCCTTTGCTGTATGTCAAAAATTCTTATATGAGTTATATACCATGTTTCTCTTTTTGTGACTGGCTTACCCCATCCATTTGCCTGTGAATTTCAAGATTCCATTGCTTTTTATCTGCTGAGTAGTACTCCATTGTGTAAATGTACCACATTTTCTTTATCCATTTTTCAGTTAAGGGGCATCTAGTTTGCTTCCAGGTTCTGGATTTTACAACCAATGCTGCTATGAACATCGTTGAACATATATCCTTGTTGTATGAATGTACATTATTTGGGTATAAGAGAGGAATTGCTGTATCTTCAGGTAGACTGATTCCCATTTTTCTGAATTACAGCCATACTGATTTCCAAAGTGTTCTTAAAAGTTTACAGTCACACCATCAATGGAGGAATGTTCCTTTCTCTCCACATCCTCTCCTGCATAGATTGTCATTGCTGTTTTTGACTTTAGCCATTCTAGCCAGTGTATGATGGTATCTCAGAGTTGTTTTGAGTTGTATTTCTCTGATGGCCAAGGTTTTTAATCACTTTCTTTTTTTTCCATTTATTTATTTAGCTCATAAATAAAGTAATGCACAATTATGATACATAATACAGTATGTTCACAATGGCATGGTTATATTAAACTAATTAACATGTTATATCACACATATCAATCATTTTTGTTTTGAGAACACTTAAAGTATACTATCTCACAACTTTTAAAATATAGCATATTGTTATCAACCATATTTATCATGTTGAGTACTTTCTTAAGTGTCTTTCAGCCATTTCAGTTTCTTCTGTTGAGAATTCTCTCTTATTTCTGCACCCCACTTTTTAATTTCATTGATTGGTGTTTTGTTGGCTAGCTTCTTGAGTTCATTGTACATTTTGGAGATCAGCCCTTTTCAGATGTGGGGTTGGTGAAGATCTTTTCCCATTTTGTGGGATGTCATTTTGTCTTCCTGACTGTGTCCTTTGCCTTACAGAAGCTTCTCAGTTTCAGGAGGTCCCATTTATTAATTGCAGATCTCAATGTCTCTGTTACTGGTGTAATGTTCGGGAAGCGGTTTCCTGTGCCAATTCATTCAAGGGTATCTCCCACTTTCTCTTGTAGAAGATTCAATGTGGCTGGATTTATGTTGAGAACTTTGATCCATTTGAACTTATGTTTTGTGCACAGTGACAGAGATAGATCTATCTACAATCTTTTGCATGTCCCAATCAAGTTGTGCCAACACCATTTTTGAAGATACTGTCTTTTTTCCATTTTATACATTTATCATCTTTGTCAAAAATAAGGTGTTCATAGGTGTGTGGGTTACTATCAATGTTTTCAATTTGATTCCATTGGTCTATCTTTCTATTTTTTGTGCCAATACCAAGCTGTTTTCAGAACTATGGCTCTATAATAGAGCTTGAAGTCGGGGATGGTGATGCCAATATCTCAAAACATTGAGATATTATGCCTTCCAATTTTTCAAGTCTTGATACCATTTCACAAGCTGTTGCCTTACTTTTTAGTTCTTGTGCATGACTGTGTTCTGAAATGTTTTCCTCTACTCAATTCAGAATTTAAAATCATACATCAAAGTCCCTGGTCCATTTCATATTGATTTTTATACAGGGTGAGAGACATGATCTATTTTTATTCTTCTAAATGAGGATGTCTAGTTTTCCTAGGATTATATTTGGAAGAGGTATAAATTTCTTTGTGGAACAAGGCTGTTGTTTATCCTACATATATTTTTTAATGAATTTTGTTAAAACCACATTCCTGTTGTTGTGTTTAGTTCTTCTAGTCCATTGACATTTCTATATTTTTGCATTATCATTCTGGTTTGGTGAACAGGGGATTTGTATTATAATTTAAACTTGGGCTTTACAATATTTCCCACATTATTCATTTAGTATACCTACTGAAGTTTTTTTTGGTGTGCTTTTATGTAGTTTAGTTTTACTTTTCTTGGGGACCAGGCTTCTCCACATAAAATTGGTTGCAACTCACTATGTATGGCCTAACCCTTATCGTATTGGCAGAAAATGTAATTGCTGAAAAGGAAGATACGGGCTTCTTTCTCAGTAAGACATGTCTTTATCAAATATTTTGTAATCTGCCCCCCCTTTTTAAATTATAATTTTAAACATTGTTTCTCAGTTATTTATCCTATAATATTTTGTTGCAACAGTAAACAAGTTAATGTAATTATCTGACTAGAAATCTATCATTTTAATTTATTTTGAAAAAAACGAATCCATTTGGACATATTCTATGATCTTTGAAGAAAACTTAGACACTAATAATTAATAGGACATCTTAAAATCTTCTCTAAGGATACGGAGAATAAGCTGCATAATCATAGAATCATCTTTCAAATTTTGCTGCTTTCATTATTTCTCTAAAGCAAGATTAACAGTTGTTTTAATGCTTTTCTCCCATATCTCTCTCTTCTAGGTAGAGTGTAATAATAATAATAATAATAATAATAATAATAATAATAATAATAATAATAACCACCTTAGGGCTAACAACCAAAGGAGTCTTTCAATATCACAAACTTTGCCTACATTTGAAATCTGAAATTCTCGGTTATGCTGATTTCAGTTTAATTATGGCCAAAGACTGACAAATATCTTAATGATGATATATGGAATAAAGTCAGTATTTACTCATGAATAGTTTTGCTATGTATAGAAACTTGTAGTTATTTATTATATCTCTATTAACTCTGTACAACAAACATATTTCCAGAAGTGTAGAATCTCAAGGAAATATAATGTACTATTTGGGAAATCATATTGTGCAGAGGTGGGCATAGCTTGAGTGGGTGAATCATTCACACTCTCATGAGAGTGCTGCTAGGAGGAAAGCTATATTGTCCTATCATCTGTAGACTTATGTAGCGATTATTCTGCCACCAAGATCACTTATACTATGACCTGTTTTATTTCCCTGTAGGACTCAGGCTTTTCTCTGTACATTTGCTGGAGGCATCTCAGTTCTTATGACTGACACTCCTTCTCACAGACTTTCTCTGCAATCCTCTGTAGTATTATAATATGGAGGTGTGCCTGAGCTGATAAAATGGGAGATAGCTTTACCCTCTTGGAAGTCCTGGACTCTATTTTAAAGGCCTATCATTTTATACTCTGTGCAGGATAGAGTTTTCAATAAACATAAACTGATTGATTTAGGATCTTAGCAAAACCAGTGACATTTTTTTCTCTTTAGCATATAAAGTAATCATATCACTGGAAAGGTAATTTTTATGTTTATAGAGTTTATTGAAGGCTTATCTTAAAATTCTGCGTATCACAGATGGTTTAACTATTTACGTCATCTAAAATGTAAACTTAAAAGTAAATGAAATTAAAAAGACTTAAATTAAATTTCCTTTTACATCAGAAACAAAATATTATACAAGTACACATAAATTTGTATAATATATATTGATTATATAAATACAGTGTTTATTGTTGAATCTAGATTAATCTTAATTGTTTTCTTAAACCTATTTTTGGTTGTAGAGATAATGAAAAATCTTTCTTTTTTTCCTAGTATTGTTTTTTTAGCTTAAATACATTGTTGTTATTTATAGATACCCTAATGTTCAATACCACATCTAATTCAAATGGCAACATAGTCCATTCAGTTTCTTCAGTCTCAGTCTATCCTTCTATCAATTTTTTCCCAGCCCTTACTAATGATCTCTCTACCCTTAATATCTGTGCTATCAGCCTTGAGCATTTAATTTATTCAGGTTATTAGGGTTTGCAGTACATAGGCTCTATCTCCCTGATATATCCAAAAGAAAAAAAACTGAAGACAGTATTACAAAACACATCTGTAGGCCCATGTTCATTGTCAATACATCATTAAAAAAAATCAAATGCCTTAAAAGTTCATCAGTGATGAAAGGAGAAATAAAATGTGGTGCACAAACTGTGAACTATACAGCCACAAAAAGAAGAGGAATTTATAATTTGTGAAAACCTAATTGGTACTTATATAATGCTGCTAGATAAAATAGAGATGAGAAGATAATCACTATGTCTTCCCATTCATGTGCCAAAGCTAACAAATCCTTGACACTTACCAGAAGTGCAAAAAGTATCCATATAGATAAATATCTTAGTTATGTTTCTAACTAACAAACAACCATGACCACGGAAAAATAATAAAAAAAAACAACAACAGTTAATTTTGGGGACCATGGTTCCAAAGGAATAGGTTCTATGACATAATAGAATGGAGCATGGCAGCAGACAGGCAAGATATTGCAGGATCAATAGCTCAAAGCTTAACTCCTGATAAAAAAATAGGAGTCATAGAGATATAGATGAAGGAGTGTAGAGAGGGAGAACTAAGTGGGAATGACAAGAATTTGAAACCAGTGACACAGCCCATAACAAGACCACTGATAAGATGGTACTTTCTAATCCTTCCAGAACAGTTCTACCATCTCAAAGCCAGGCATGCAATACTATGTGCATTTGGAGCCATGCTAATTTTAACAACCACAATAATTAAGCAAACACCTAGGACACATTAAAAGTGAAGTCCTATGTAGTGAAAATTAATAGTAGGTAAAATAAACCAAAAGGTTGCCATTTGTTCTTGAATGGTAAAATTGAATTCACATATTTTACCTTCAGCAATCAAGTCATTTCAGGAATATCTTGTATAAATGAAGAGTTATGGCATTTAGTCTCAAGGGTCATTGTGGTTTCTAAGGAGTCATGATGCAAATCACAAGAAAAGAATGAAAGTTCATAATGTAGCAAACAAGTTCACTTTATTCTACCTATTTCTCATTTTTTAAGTAAAACTGTGTTTATAATCATCTTTCTTTCTTGTGACTCAAAATGTCTCAACAGTCATGCATGAATTTTAAGATATAAACAATGAAATATTTTTGTGTTAAAATTCAATGCACATAAATTTCATAAAGTATTACTGACTTAGCAATTAGAAGTCATTTAATCTATTAAATGTGTGATAGTTAGCTATAATGCTCACATACCAGTACCTTGTAAATGAGATCAGGGGATATTTGGAAAAAAAATCAGTCCAATATTCCTGGATTTTTTAATACATTGTTCTTTTGCTCAATTACTTATTTTATTTTCATCACGCATATATTATCTTTATCATTATATCCACCAGTCTAACCATGTTATTTTAAAGCACAGAAGCACTGAAGCCAAGTATACATGGCTAATTAACAAAAGTTTCATCTCTTTAAACAATTAAAATAACAACGAGAAGAAATTTCAAGCCATTGCAAGGCCAAACAGCAGATATGTTGGCCTTTTAATGTCATATTCCAACAGGATAATGAAGGGTTGTTTCAGAATGCAACATGAATCCTTCAGGAATTATGATGTGTGTGTGTGTGTGTGTGTGTGTGTGTGTGTGTGTTTGCGCGCATGCGCGTGTGTGTTGTTTAATATGCTGTTTGTTTTTTTTTCTCTTTTGAATTTTCAATTACTTTAGCATGTAAGAACTCTCTCACCTTTTTTGTACTTAAATATTTTAACACCTTTATATCTACCATCTGTACAATAGTTTTTCATTGTCTTTTGCTTGCCTTTGTTTGCTTAAGTAGCAAAACTATTTTAAAAACTTGATTTTCTTACATTTAATCCATTGCTATCTAATATTCACCCCAGTCAGGGTTTTTCTCATAACGTGGACTTTCTCTGGCCTGTCTAGGTCCAACTGTCTCTCTTTGCCCCCAAAAACATGCAGACATATATATTAGTTGTAAATATTGTTGGTCTTTGCCTAAGGTTTCTTTTTTGCTAGGTTACTCTCAATTATTAATCCATTTCTAATACTGTTGCTGCATGTCTACCCCATTTTTTTGGCAAATTTCTATCTATGAGCAATGTCAGTGAATTAATTGTTAAAGTTTCCAATTCCTGGAAAAACAATGGTTCATTGATTCAATGGTTATACTTCCCATATATTATGATGAATACCAAATGTACAGCTTTGTCTTATATTTTTTCTAGCTTCCAAAACTTGTTATTCATAAACTGTGACTGAAATCACCTAGAAAAAAACATGTAATTGTTCTTTCAACCAATGCCACAAAGTAAATTTCTCAACATTTCCTTGTTTTGCCTAGCAGGTGACCACTCACAGAGATGTGTACAGTAGGATATACATATCCAGAGTCAGCTGACTCAGAAATAGATCTCAACAGTAATTGAGACAATAATGTGGGAAATTAAATAGGATATTGATTGTAAGCATATCACCTTCAGCAGTGTTAGAAGAGGGCCACTACTGTATTGCTGGACCCATGAAGAGGCTCTAACATTCTCAATGACCCTGGGAAAACAGCATGAGACAAGGTTCTTTATGTTCTCCCTAAATCAATTCACTTGGTGCATGGATATGTGAGGAATTTTCAATTATGGGTAGTTGTAACACAAAAATATCCATCTTATGGTACTGAGGGGAAGGTTTAGTAGTAGTAGAGTTTAGTTCCCAGCAATGACATAGTAACTCACAATAATCCATAACCCCATTTCTAAGATAATTGGTATCCTTTTCTGAAATCATTGGGCAATTAGTCATGCATTTTGTTCCAACGCATACATAAAGTCAAAATGCACACACACACACACACACACACACACACACACACACACAATAAAAACTAAATCTAAGAATAATTTTAAATGCACATTTTGTACACACCCACACAAGATTATCCAAATGCCTCTCCATCAAATTCCTTTGACTTAGAATAGCCACTAATTACTGCTATACATTTAGCTGAATACCGTGTCATTTAACATTAGCAAGGTTTCTCTAAAAATTTTAAAGTAATAACATGCAAGTAGAATGATTCTTACATTGCATATAATCTAAGTTTTATGTTATATATTTAAAAATATAATCTTATCATATTTATCTACTTATTTTTGTGAGGTTGGGGGACATGACATGAGGGGTTGACTATTTGCCACAGGGTGCATATAGCTATAGGGAAGGAACTTACAGGGTTAGTAACATCTTTTTCCAAGATATGGGTCTTGGGAACAACGTAGGTAGGCCAAGCATGATCATCCTCCTTTAAAAATCATTGGTTTTGTTTTGTTAGTTGTATTTACATATGGTAAATAGAAGATTTTTAATTCATATGCAATACATTTAAACTTAGTTCCAGTGTATTATTTCAATGCTTCGAACAAGAGAATACTTCTCGCCTTTACTTGGCCTAAAGAATCCTTTGAAATTACACTATTGAGGAAAAATAATATTGGTGTCAGTAGAGAAGAGATAGATGTCACAGAAGAAAAGAACGTGATTGTGTAAAGTAACTGCATTATATGATCTCTTGGATTGATCATGACTATGTCATATGATGAGCTTCCTCTCAATATGATTTCTTCGGTCTGGTGATATATGCTCATGATAAATAACATTTTATCTTTCCTTCCTTCTCTCTCTCCTTCTTTCCTTCTTTCCTTGCTCCCTTCTTTCCCTTCTCTTTCCTTCTTTCCTTCCTTTCTTTTTTCTTTTGATATATCAAGAAGACATTTCTCCATGTAGCCCTGACTGTCCTTGAATTTTCTCTGTAGACCAGGCTGGCCTTGAACCCACAGAGTAACACCTTCCTCTGCCTCCATTTTGCTGGGATTAAAGGCATGCACCATCAATGTCCAGCTGATCTACATCTTCTTAAAGAATAGAAAGGAAGCAAAGAATCTCAATAAAAATGTGACCTTTCTGTGTGTCCTCCTTAAATGGTCCTAAACTGTTATATCATAGACCCTGATGCATATTATCCAACACAAATATCTTGATTGTTGTTTTTACTAAGCTAAGTTTTATGTATCCTTAAATATTGTGGGCTCCCTTTTCATTAATGGTCCACGCATAATTGGCAGACTTCCAAATAAAAATCAGATAGAATATTTTGTCTTTCAGTGATGTTATAGAGGAAATTTTTTGTTAATGAGTTTTTAAGATGCAAGTGTCAAATTTCACTCAGTATGAATGTGAATACTCCAAACCTTTGGTTAATACATTTTTTTTTTAACATCAAGTAGTCTTAGCACCATGTATTTAGCTAGTAATTTTCAATATTTCCCACTTTTGGTTTACTTGGTCCAATTCCAAGAATGACATCATTATAACAATCTGTATAAAATGCTAAGATTTCATGCCCGATTTAATTTATTTAGTGATTGGGACCTTGTGAATTAATACATTTTTACAGCATGATATCAAATGAATAGTGTTGTGGACTTCACATAAACAGCAAAAATATAACTAGGTAAGATTGATAGCTGTAAGGCCTTCTGGATGGGGAAACTAACTAGAAGAAATATAGCTGTTATTTAAGTATTATCCTATTTACATATAAGTGACACTGGTATTTACAAAGTATTCACCTGAGAATTATATCAAATAACATGGTGCACATCACACTGAAGCTATAATTTTCTGATTATTATGCTTATAATTTATGAGATCTATTTTGTGCAAAGTGGAAGAAATGGTCTTCTAACTTGCCACATATGATTTTTAAGAGAACCTCAGACGTAGGGAACATTATTCAATTCTGATAGGTATAAATATATGTTTGGCAAATGCTCACTTGAAACCTCATTCTCAAAGTTATTTCATAAAATGAAGAGATTCATGGAAAGAAACAGTTAATTCATATAACTGTGTACAACCATTTTCTGGGTGCAGATGGTTTTACTTGTTTGTCCTATGCATTTTCATTAATTTGGATTCTTTGTAAAATAGTATGTGGATTTATGGATATTTTTTCCTTGGTTTTAGAGTCAACTAGGTGAATATCGAAAGATAGTGTTTACAAAGAGTACTTGTTCCAGTATTTATCCCTAGTGCATGAACTGGCTTTTTGAATGCCATTCCCTATGGAGGGATACCTTGCTCAGCCTAGATACAGAAGGGAGGGCATTGGTTCTGCCCAAATGTTGTGACAGACTTTGATGATTTTCCATGGGATGCCTCAACTTATTTGAGGGCTGAATGGGGGTGTGTTGAGGAGATGGTGAGGGTAGTGGGAGGATGGGAGGGATAGGGTACCGTGATTGGCATGAAAAATAAAATTGTTCTAAAAATAAAACATAAATATTAAAAAAGACAGTATACTTTTATTTTACATTTGCCTGTAGTTATATTACATACTTCTTATTCAAGAGACCCCATGGCCCTCCAAGTCTAGAAAACTGTTACATGAAGTATAAAAAAATTTACTAGGGTCTCAATGAGGAATTTTTTTCAATAAGGAATCTTCTACAGATTTGTCCTGGAAAAATGAAGAAAAGGTTGCTTTTAGTACAGTGTTGAATGTATTAATTATTTTTGTCTTTTGTCATAGGTGTGAATCTTTGGAGACCATTGGTTTAATACTATAGTTTGGATCAATAGTCCCCAAAAGTTCTATGCCAAGGGAGGGGTCCCAGAAGTAGAGGGATTTGGAGATTCATTGTAACCTTTCTAGGCCCCAAATTAGTAATTGAGAGAAACAGTTGCAAATATATATTTTACCCCTGGCTTCAGAAGGCGAACAGCTTGCTTTTAAAACATAGGCTCAAAGAGGGCTACGAAGTCTTGTATGTGGTCCTCAAGATTCCATGACATACATATTGGTTCATCAATCACTTTCCTTTACTATTTTAATGCACTAAAGTGAAGTTGACTATTATAAGGGGATACATAGAAGTCTAAACAGAAGAAAAGAGAAAAAATGTTTTTGACAAGAAATATGTGACTACTTATCAGATGCTACTTGTCATACCTTTCTGTTCCTTTGTATATCTATTCTGTTCAGGAGAAATTACTTGCTTCACTTAATATTTTATGGAAATCCTATGGAAATGAATGTTCTGCATGTCATAGTAGTTCTTATAGTTATGTTCTTCATGAGTAACATAAAATATCGGTGTGCATTTATGTGTCAATAAAACTTTTCATGGTTTTTATTATTCCCATATTGATTCTTTTCAAGATTACAATTAAGTTATGTTTGTCTGTTTTCTTTCCTCCTTCCAAAGAATCCCATAAAGCCCTTCCTGCTCTCCTTTAAAATCATGGACTCTTTTTGACTACTTGTATTGCATAAACACATTCTCTCTCTCTCTCTCTCTCTCTCTCTCTCTCTCACACACACACACACACACACACACACACAAACATTAGACAACTAAATATTGCTATTTTATCTTGGGAAGATCTTATCTCCGGCTTCCAGCTTTCCTCTATTTCCTATAGTTCTTTGTTAAAGCATTATAGACTGAGGCCTATGGGCTTTTCCAGACTCAATTTATTTCTATTCATATTTTCTGGGCTACCAACTGTCACATAAACACCCTGAAAAACCCAGTGAAACCTTCCTTTAGGTGAAACATATCAAATGAAGAATTTTTCCTTCTTCCTTATTGTCTTTGTGTTTCTCATGTATCTAAAACCACCTTCATGTTTAAACACTTCATGTTTTATATCTGTAACACAAATAATAAAAATACAACACAAATAATAAAAATACAGAGACAGATACAGCGGGTTTAAGCTGAAGATCAGAGAAGCAGAGCAACCAAGCCACTAGAGAGCTCTTACTCCACATGGCTGGGGCAATCCTGTCTTCAATGTGGCTAGAGACTATTTGGCTAGACTGAATGACTGCTCTGAGACCTTGATCCTGTCTTACATACCTCACTAGTGCTGTTTTAAAGACTTGTGTCACCACTGCCCCATTTCTATATGTAAATAGTATGGCTGCTAGGATTAAAGGTATGTATCACCACTGGCTGGCCTCTATGGTCATGGCTAGCTTTACAGTCTGATCTTCAGGCTAGCTTTATTAAATCATAAACAATATATCACCACATATATCTGTTATCAAATAGAGTAATAATTTGCTGTTATAAAAATTTTTCTTTATTTCACTTTAGTTCCTTTCCTTCAAGAATGACAACTTGATATCCATAAAAGTTGCTCTTAGTGGGAGGAGATATGAGAACAGTTTCTGCCACAAAGTTTATTCTAGTCCATCCTGTGCTACAGAATTAGATTCTATGCAAATATCCATTACCCAACAGAGCTTCTTTGTAAATATTAGGGCTGTCATAACCAGGTTGTTAGAATATAATACTATATCTTTTTTTCATAATGTCAACAGGGATTTCTTTATGTCTTCAATTTAAAGTTTTAGGAAAAAATCCATAGAATTTGAAAATAAAAATGCATTTAACTAAATGACATGGGCATTCAAGTTATTTCATCCCTCTTGCAACACTAGATAATCTGCTGTTTCTATGTTAGCTGTCAAAGCAACAATAGAATCGCCAGATGAATTCTTGTTTTATATTATTTATAAGAAATTCACTGCTATTTAAAAAGTATTAATGCTTTTGCTTAAGTCTTAATTTTGACACAAAATGTTATTCAATACTAATAATAGAATGATTTTAGATACAATGCTTGAGATTTATGACCCTATTCCCTATATGTATATTTCAAAACAAGTCGCAACTATAATTAATTAAAAGATGTAATTCATAAGTTTAATTAATGGATGTCATAACTATAAGAAATTCAGGATGGAAGAACACATTTTCCAAGAATTACCTTCCCATACTAATTTGGAACTTAATTTTAGCCAGTTGATGCTTAGATAACCCTCATCAACTTGTTAGTCTTCTTTAAATCCTAGATATTTTTTCAGTGATAAAATGGGGTTAATGATGTCTTCATTGCTTATAAGCAGTTAAGATTAAATGGCATTAAATGACTAAAGTACCTAGAATATTTAAAGATTTTTATAAAAGAACAGTTTGAAAAACTGCCTCCACATAATAGCCTTTGATTTCTTCATGTTTTCACAGAAGCAAGTCCTCTCTCACAGATGATATAAAAGAAAGCCTATCTCCAATTAGATAACCTCTGGAAAAAGATATGTGTTTCTGTCATTTTTTTTTTTTTTTGCCAAGCAACTAAGTCTAAGCTTTGTCTCTTTGTGATGAGAGTCATTTCCAAGAGGAAATGCAATTTTTGAAATAATTCCTTGGAGACCACATGTTTTCTGAGGATATGATCCATGTCTTTGTCTCCATTGAGAGAGAATGACCAGCAAATATAAGGGGTATATTTGCCTCTAAGTTCCAAGAGGTTTTCCGTCACAGTGATTGTAGGCTCTGTAAAATGTTGATAACGGCCTGTCAAAGCTGATGTGTTTACATTGATTTTTCATCGGGCAAGCCACATACAGATTGTGTAAAGTGAGGCTCTTTTTGAACGCAGCTTTCTGCAATTTGAGCAAATCACCATCACGTTAAAAAAATAAAAAAAAAAGTCCACCAACATTCTGAAGGTGTCACAGCTTCCTGCAATTCTTACTTTGAACAGGTATTTTTATAACAAAAATGCAAGAAATATTTTCCTTAAACCAGTCACAACTTTGAATTATTTCATATAAAATGAGACTTTTCAGTGAAAAGGAAAAGTGCCTATAAATATAAAGAAAGATTAGATTATGTTTAAGTAGCTGAAAATTGAATTTAAAACTGGTATTATGACAGATCTTTTAAGCTAAGGTGTCACAATACATTGTTACATATATCATACATGCAGTAGTATTTTTATCAGATGATTTTTCTCCCAAACATGAACGTCATAAGAGGTGCATGAACTACATCTAGACAGAGAAAAAAGTGAAAAAAAGAACAGCCCTGGTGAAATGGGATGGTTCTCCTTGTCTAACAATACAGATAACTTAGCAAATATGATAGAGATAAAACCCCAGTAACAATAAGCCCAACAACTTGAAGAACATGTTTTCTCTGAGCACACAAGCCAGAGATGCTTTTGTTAAAAGCAGCGACATCTCTCATCTCTTCCTGTGTTCAGTAGCTTCTTTGTGGTGAGTATAAATGCAGAATGCTTTAGAATCATTAAAGCAAAAAGAATGTAAAAGTGTCCTTTTTGGAATTCCAGAAAAGCATTCGTCCTGATACAATTGTAACTGTACAATTAACTTATTCCTTATCATTCTTTGACTATTTATAGGTCACTCACACACAGCCCTTCTGGGGATGTTAAACTGAAAATCCATTTTGATAACATCATGAGAATCCATTAGCATCAGGCACTGGTACTAATACGTTTTATTTTCGTTCTTACCTAGCTACATTTTTAGTAATTTTCTCCCTTACGAATAACATTACATTAGAGTCCTATGATTAAAGTAGTGTAATATAGATGTGATCCTGTAAGATTATCAACATTAACATTGTGACTAAAATGCTCTAAGCACTGTTCCAAAGGAATTCATAACAATATTTTCAGCTGAAAGTACATATTGTCTATTGTTTATAGAAATATTCTTGGCTCTTTCTAATATGCTTAAATTTTATTTAGTGAATTACCTTCTATTGTTTGATTTGTTGATTTTGGGGGGCTCCTTCCATAAGATGATATAGTGGTCAGGAACTTAAGACTAGATGGCAGGGACCTAGGTGAAAACCAAATACTGGTATTCTGCTAAAGGAACATATTAATAAAATGACTCCCAATGATATTATTCTATACTCACAAATAAGTGTGAGTCAAAACTTTCTCCTGCAGCAGAGAATATGTGTGAATGTCATGTGTAAAAGCACCAGGTGTGCAATTTGGTGTCTTTCTATTGAAAAAAATACCTATAAGGTACAAAATTCAAGAGAAAGACCCCTAGAAAAGATGAGTTATTGATGACAAATCACCTGTTACTTAAGGTTTCTATATTTATTAGGGAAATAATATTAACAAGGGGGTCAAGACTAGTATGGGGAAAAACCACAGAGACAGCTGAACCGAGCTAGTGGGAGCTCACAGACTACGAACTGACAGTTGGAGAACCTGCATGGACCAACTAGATACTCTGAATGTGCATGGCAGTTTTGTGGCTTGATCTGTTGGGATGGGGCCCTGGCAGTGACACCATGATCTCTTCAAGGTGCATGAAATGGCTTTTTGGAGCTTATTCCTTAGGGTGGGATACCATGCTTAGTTTTGATACAGGGGGGAGGGGCTTGGTCCTGCCTCAATTTGATGTGCCAGAATTTGCTGACTCCCCAATGGAGGCCTTACTTCCTCTGAGGAGTGGAAGGGAGGTGGGAAGGGAGAGGTGGGGGGCAGAAGCTGAGTGAGGGGGAACTGGGATTGGTATGTGAAATGAAAAATAAATTTTTAGAAAAAATATATTTTCTCTGTGCAAGTTAAATTGCATGTGAATAAAACCCGAAACAAATAGATAATGTTGAATTTGGTACTGTTTAAAACCAAATTTGCATAAAGTATAACTATGTAAACACAATATTAGGAAAAGATAATCTTTAACATCCAAGGTGATATCTAAACATGCAAATGTATTTCTAGCTGCCATAGGAGGGAAGAGATAAAATCTCATATACAAATGTTAAAGAAACACATGTATAAGACAGAAAAAATTGAATATAGTCTTTATAGGGTAAAATGCGTAAAAGATGTGAGTTTTTGAGAGCTTTGATATTTTTATGTTATTTACAAGGTAAAATGTGACATCAGTTGAGCCTTCATTAATTATTCTTGCATAAGTATGTGTGTGTTGTATGTATTCCTAAATACATATGAATATTGCAAAATATGTAAATGCAACACACTCATTATATACAATCTTATTTGTATGTATATTTTCAGGGCTGACAATTTGGTGTTGGATAACCAGTTGGTATACTCTTGTCTGCGAAATATTCTTTAGCTCACTGTCGAAATTCCTTAATTGTCTGTAATTATTTGCATAGGGTTGGGGACTCTTGATATTTTTTCATCTACTTTAGTTTGTCTGTTTTGTTGTCCTTGTTCAAATTATCTTTAGGCAGTTATGTTCGTGAGACTTTGTGTGTATAGTTGCTGATAGGCCTATGAAACAATCTCACAACAAACTCCCTGATCCTCCGGCACTAACAATCTTTCCACCTTCATTCCCACATTAATCCCTGAGGAAGAACATTCTATCTTTTCTCTTAATTATTCTTTTTCACACAATATATATTATTCTGTTCTCTTCCTAACTTCTCCCAGATTCTCCAGACCTGCCAAATTATCAACATTTTATGTTCTTTCTCTCTTTTAAATTTAAAAAAAGCAGAGAAAAGAATGTGATGTAACCCACTCACAAAATGACGAACGTGGCATGTACTCACTCATATATGGATTTTAGACATAGAGGAAGGGATTACCAGCATACAATCCACACCATCAGAGAATCTAGGAAACAAGGAGGACCCTAAGAGAGACAAACATGGTACCCCAGAGAAAGAGGAAGGGACAAGATCTGCTGAGGTAATTGGGAGCATAGGTGAGAGGAGAGGGAGTTAGGAGAAAGAGTAGGGGATAAGACAAGGGAAGAGTAGGACATGAGGGTGTAGGAAATTTGAGTCAGGGGAAGAATAGAGGAGAGCAAGGAAAGAGATATCATAATACAGGTAGTATAATAGCTGATGGAAGCAGAAGCAGACACCCACAGCTAAACACTGACTGAACTCTGGAATCCAGTTGCAGAGAAGGAGGACTGATGAACAAAGGGGTCAAGACCAGGCTGGAGAAACCCCCAGAAACAGCTGACCCGAACAAGGGGGAACTCATGGACCCCAGACTGATACCTTGGAAACCAGCATAGGACTGTTCCATACCCCCTGAATATCGTGGATGTCAGTTTGGAGGTCTGGGCAATGTATGGGGCCTCTGGTAGTGGATCAGTATTTTCCCCTAGTACATGAGTGGATTTTGGGAGGCCACTCTGCATAGAAGGATACTCTCTCAGCCTACACACATGGGTGTGGGGGGTCTAGTCTCTGCTCTAAATGATATAACAGATTTTGAAGATCCCCCAAGGAAGAACCCACATTCCCCAAGGAGCAGAACTGAGATGGGATTGGGAGTTGGTAGGGGTCAGTGGAGGGAAGGAGGGAGAGAGAACTGGAATTGACATGTAACACAAGCTTGTTTCTAATTTAAATTAAAAAAGGAAAAAAAGAATATCAAATATAGAGAATGATAAAGCAAAAAATAGGCCCAAACAAAATGAAATAAACAACACACACACACACACACACACACACACACACACACACACACACTCAAGTTTGTTTTATGTTATCTAAATTACTGCAAGGCAGGTGACTTTCCTTAGAGTCTGTTTGATGTATGCAGGGACACAATATTGGAGGCCACTGACTTTCACTTCTCCAGAGGGTATCCATTGCAGAAAACTTCTTGGGTAGCATTGGGAACCCATGCTCACTTCTCATCTCACTGCTGGGCCTCCATCTGGCTTGAACTTGTGCTTGAATATTCTGGCATTGTGCCTATGAGGACATATGCACGTAAGTCCTACTGTCCCTGGAAACTATTGTTTCCTTGGAGCCAAGCTTCATCTCCAGTTCTTTCATTCTGTAATTTTCCTCTTCCACATAGGTCCCTGCACATTGAGAGGAGAGGGTTGGTGAAAACATAATGTTTATGACTGAGGATCCAAAAGTCTCTCAATATCTGCATAGTGTTCATTTGTGGATAACAGTGTTATTTCCTGCAAAAAGAAGCTTCCCTGATATGGGTTGAATGAGGCACTAGTATGTAACAATAAATTGTTAAGAATCATGCTCTTGCTTTGTTTCTTTAGCAGAATAATACTAGTAGGTTTTACCCTAGGCTCAAGACTTTTCTTTCCTCCAGTTTTTGCCAATTTAATAGTCTCATGGTTCAGTCCAATCTCATAGAGTGGGTCATAAATCCAATAGAAAATGCTTGGTAATTCCATAACATTTGTGCCAGTATTATACCAGTGTGTCTTGCAGGCAGGTCACTGCTGTAGGATACAACATTTGTAGCTTTGTAGTATTTATGTTTACCTTTCTCCTGCATTAGTGTGCAGAGTTCCTTCAAGCCACATGAATGCTACTCAGCAGGGATGCAGCTTCTAGTTATGACAAAGCTCAACTTGTCAACTTCTAATAGCATTATTAATTGTTGGCTTTAGTAGTAGGGTCTCATCACTAGTGTGTAGAAAACAACAAAGAGCCTTATTGTTACCCTTCAGTGTTTGCAGCAGAGTTCCAATTCACACCTTAGGCCTGTAATAAGACTAGAAATCACCTATTGCTGGAATTAGAGGTTTGACTTCGTTGAATATAAGAATATAACTCACCACATAACGTTGGGACTCTGTTTCCAACGTTATGTGGTGACAACTTTTAGATTGTTATCAGATACCTATATAATTTAGGAAGCTTCTTTATTAGGTTTTACAAAAGGTCTTTAGTGTCAGTTGTCCCATACAATATTGACTTCTCTAAACTCCCCCATCTCTCCCCATGTTTAAATGACTATTTCATTGCACATCAAACAGCATTTGTTTCCTATCTTTATGCCTTTTCATTTTCACTTCCAAATCCCACAGTGGTCACTATATATGATAGCTGGATATCTCTACACTTAGAAAACATTTCTTTGTAATAGACTACAAATAGTTTAGCAAACTTAGTAAGAAAGAACAGAGATAGAGAGAGATAGAGAGGGAGGGAGAGAGAGAGAGAGAGAGAGAGAGAGAGAGAGAGAGAGAGAGAGAGAGAGAGAGAGAGAGAGAGAGAGAGAGAGAGAGAGAGAGAGAGAGAGAGAGAGAGAGAGAGAGAGAGAGAGAGAGAGAGAGAGCAAAACAAAAAGACAGGTTTTGGGTTTCTGGGAAAGCAGATCCTGTCCTGGTTATATTGAGCATCAAAGTAACCTTTCCTCTGGAGGACACAGATCCCTTTTCCAATCCTGGAAACTATGGCTAATATTTTAAAATGCTAGTGAATTAAGACAAGTGGTAGATGTGATTTTGTCGATGTGGAAGTCAGCAGACAAGTTTTAGTACAACTTCTGTATGAAAAGTGTCTTTCCAGAGGAACCTGAAATTCACCCATGTATATATCTGTGAATCCCTTCAGACTAGGGCCTGGAGAATTGTGCTTTCATTATTGCCCCAAATTCTTATAGTGTTTTGATATATTGAGGTATTAGATTTCTCTGGAGATACATTTCTATATTTTACACATTTCCCCAGGAAATTATCTCTCTCAATGAGATATTAAATTCACTTGCATAAAATATTATAAGGTGTTTTAATAGAACTTTTAATTTCCTATTTCAGGGAGTATAATTCCCTTTTCCTTTATAATCTTAAATATTTTTTACCTACTTTTTCCTTATGTAGGCTTTGGATATTACATTTTGTGTCTGGAAGGTTTTAGAGATGTTCTGAGACCTCTTAAATATTATTTTTGAAGTAAAGTATTCAGATTTTATTTTCATATTTATATTGTTTTTCATGAATTGATTACTGCTCTGTGTTCTGTTGAGAAACAAATACTTGGAATCCTTTATTCCTCCTGCTGGCAAGATAGATGTTCTTTTTATGTACATGTATATTTTTGGGTTTGTGTCTGTCTGCACGTAGTGTGTGTGTGTGTGTGTGTGTGTGTGTGTGTGTGTGTGTGTGTGTGCAATGCATACTTGTGGAAGTTAAAGGAGAACCTACAATGTTATTTCTTAGGTATAATTTAACATTTAAAAAGATAGTTTCTCTGTTCTTTCCTGTTATGTTGCAAGCGGCTAGAGCTCTATGGATCTGCCTGTGTTTCGAACAATGGAATTACAAGCTGTGCCACTGCAGCCAGACTTTTTACATGGGTTCTGGTTATAGAAACCCTGATTCTTACACTTTTGAGACAAGAACTTTACCCAATGATAAACAACCATTAGGAAAGGGCTGCATATATGTACTTAGGTTCAAACTCTCCTGTGCTGTCTCTCAGTCTTTAGTTTGTGGCTTTTTGATGCTCTGTGGCAATTACCAGTTCATGTAGGAAAAAAGTATTGTTGCAGGGAGAGGAACTCTGTCCTAATTCAAGTTGATGTGCCATGCTTGGTTCCAAGCCCATGGGAGGTCTGCTTTTTCTGAATGGAGATGGAAGTGGAGTGGATAGTAAGGGAAGTATCTGAGAGTTTTGGAAAGAGAATGGGAGGAGAGGGGGGGGTGGAGAAAACTGTGGTTGGTATGTAATAAAATAAATCAAAATTTTAATAAAATAAAATAATACGTTTTTTAAAAGGAAAAAAGAAAAACCTCATTTTCAAGAGCAATTATAATAGGGATATAGAAAAAATATACATACTCCCATAGTCAAGAGGAAATGTAAGGATTTTGAAATGGTGGAAGTATAAATTGAATAAAAGTTGAGTAAAAGACCATAACTATTGACTTGTATTGATGTACAAAGCATATAATAGACATGATACTTGTCATCACGATGCTTCTCTGAGAGAAAGGAGACATAACACAGTGGTTAAGAACCAGCACTGCCCTTACAAGAGCCACAAGTTCATTCCTACCATCATTGCCAGTCAAATGACAACTTTAAGTATCTCTAATTCCTGGGGATTTTAAACTATTTTTAGGCTCCATAAGCAGGGAAATCATGGCCCACATGCAGAAATACATCCATCAGTAACTGGATGAAGGCTCTAGGATGGCATATAAGGTAATCATCAATCTCATTATAGGTGAAGGGCATTTAAAGTAGCCTCCCAACTGTTGCTTAGATTTTTAATTGGGGTCAAACTTGTAGATCTCTGGACATTTCCCTAGTTCTAGAATTCTCTTTACCCCTATAATGGCTCCCTGTATTATGGTATCTTTTTCTTGTTCTCTATTCTTGTGCTGACTCAATCTTCCTGCTCTCTCATGTCCTCTTCTCCTCTCCTCTTCTCCCCTTGAAAAGGGATGAGATATGTGGTCAGTGGGGGGCAGAGGAGGAGGAGAGGGAGGGGGAACTGGGATTGACATGTAAAATAAGCTTGTTTCTAATTTAAATAAAAATAAAAAACAAATAAAGAAGACTTAAGTGAGAGTTTTAGGGTTATTTTGTTTTGTTGGATTTTCTGCTTGTTTTTTTTTGTTTATTTTTTTGCTCTTTTGTCTGAGTATATTACCAATGTTCCTGTTGGTTTGAGAGTAGGCTTTTGGGGTTATCCACATGATATTTGTGTTGCTGGCAGGCAGAGTGCAAATTTATCATGTCATAGAGCATCCAACAAGATTTAGAGAACACCTGAATACAAGAACAACAACAAAACTTGCATCAAGGACAATTCATTTGAAGGTGCCCTTGAAAGCATGATACATATTTCTGAGAGAGCAATGCCAAAGCCATAGTAAATTCCTCATGGTATAATGATTTCTGGATATGGAAGACCTTCCAAGGAAATTTTCAGAAGGTGGAGCAGGATAAGAGAGGTTGTGTGGATATCTGTGAGCTAATATCATATAGCAAAGATGCATGAAGCTTTTGAGACAAATCAGTGTTCCTTGGGCTTTAGATCATAGATTCAAGGCTTTAGACACACACACACACACACACACACACACACACACACACACAGCTACAAGTTTGCTTTTAGTCTCTGGAGGAAACTTTGAAACTATAATTTTGCACTTTTTAAATATTTTCTCCATTTTTTATTTGAATTAGAAATAAGATTGTTCTACATGTTAATCCCTCTTCCCACTCCTTCCCCTCCTTCCCTGCCCCCACAACTAGCAATCTATCTATCCCATAATTTTCTACTTTCATATGGTGTGAGGCCTTCCATAGGGGGTCTTCAGCCTCTGTCATATTCTTTGGGATAGGGCCACCTCCATGTGTCTATGCTCAGGGAGTATCCTTTTATGTGGGTTGTGCTCCCAAATGCCATTCCTGTGCTAGGGATAAGTACTGATCTACTACAAGAGGCTCAATAGATTTCCAAGGTCTCCTCACTGACACCCATGTTCAAATGGTCTGGATCAGTCCCATGCTGGTTTCACAGCTATCAATCTGGGGACCTAGAGCTCCCCCTTGTTCAAGTCAGCTGTTTCTGTGGGTTTCACTAGCATAGTCTGGACACCGTTGCTCATCACTCCTCCATCTCTGCAACTGGATTCTTGTTCAATCAGTGTTTAGCTGTGGGTGTCTGATTCTACTTCCACCAGCTGCTGGATGAAGGTTATAGGATAAGATATAAGTTAGTCATCATTCTCATTATCAGGGAAGGGCATTTAAGGTAGCCTCTCCATTGTTGCTTAGATTGTTAGTTGGTGTCATCATTGTAGACCTCCAGACATTTCCCTAGTGCCTGATTTCTCTTTAAACCTATAATGTCTGCCTCTATTATGGTATCTCTTATACTGCTCTCTTCTGTTATTCCCCCAAATCAACCTTCCTGCTCTCTCATGTCCTTCTCACTCCTCCTCTTCTCCCCTTCTCATTCTCCTAGCTTCCTCTCCCCATGCTCCTAATTTGCTCAGGAGATCTTGTCACTTTCCCCTTCTCCCAGGGAACATGTATGTCTCTCTTAGAGTCCTCCTTAATTCCTAGCTCCTCTGGCAGGGGGATGTGGATGTTGTCCAAAATTTACATAAAACCAAAGAAGCTAGTCTTCCAAACACCTAATGATCAAATTAAAAAGTGCGGTACAGAACTAAATAGTGAATTCTCAATAGAGGAATCTAAAATGGCTGAAATGCACAGATGAAGGTATTCAACATCCTTAGCCATCTGGGAAATGAAAATCAAAACAATTCTGAGATACCAACTTAATCCTGTCAGATTGGCTAAAATCAAAAACAACAATGACAAATTATGCTGGAGAGGATGTGGCGAAAGGGGAACACTCCTCCACTGCTGTTAGGAGTGCCAACTTGTACAGCCACTTTGGAAATCAGTATGGAGATTCCTCAGGAAAATTGAAATCAGTCTACAACAATATCCAGAAACTCTACTGTTAGGCATATACCTAAAAGAAGCACATTCATACAACAAGAACGTATATTCAACTATGTTCAAAGAAGCATTATTTGTAATCACCATAGCCTGGAAGCAACTTAGATGCCCCTCCATTGAAGAATAGATAGAGAAAATGTGGTACATTTACACAATGGAGTATTACTCAGCAGAAAAAAAATGGAATCTGGAAATTCGAAGGGAAATGGATAGAACCAGAAGAAACCATTCTGAGAGAGGTAACACAGCCACCAAAAGACAAACATCATATGTAATCACTCATATATGGATAATTTTGCACTCTTAACCAATAGACATTTATTAGATTCATGAATATTGTTTTTAAATCTAGTAGACCATATATTAATGAAAGTATGGGGATATTCAGCCAACTGTTACTTTCTGAATGTGAAATACCTCTACAGACACATACTCTTAACCTATGGTTCCATGCATGAAGTGATAATTTAATGAGTCTTGGAAATGTGTGGTCTGATTACAGGTGGATGATTTATGCATTGATTAAAGTGTATCCCAGACCTCTGCTTCAGTCTGAATTTGCTTTCTCTCCACAGTGGTTTGCACCCCACTGCTTTCCAGAGGGTGATGTGAGTATCCTACCTGCTGTGCGCTGTAGGTTTTGCAGAGTCCCTGAACTACACTACATACTCATCAACATGACTTTTTGTGTCAAGAAGTTTGGTCATTACGAGTTTAAAGTAAAACAAATTGAGTTTATTAAAACTTTAATGTATTGATAACTAATATGATTACCATAGAAATTAACATAGATTTAAATGATTATGGTATTTTTTTTAGTCACTGAAAAGAAGTATTCCACATCCAAATGGTATGGAACTTTAATGGGGAAAATGTAGTCTCTCAAAAATGGTGGGCATATTTGTTTTCTAGTAAAAATTATCACTGCTTACCTTTCAAAAATGATGTATGCTTCACTTACTCAATGATGCCTTAACCTATTGCTTTGAATACACAGTTAAACTTTGAGAGTCTATAAAAGATTCAGTGAAGTATGTCTTGATGTTCAATTATTACAAACAATCTTAGACAGATATAGAAGGCAATTACAAGAAAGCATGAATAGCAAGAATAAATACAAATAATAGCAATGGCTCATGCTCTCTCAGCATGATTCTGTTAAACACTGTCTATAAATAACTAAAAAGGCTTTCTAATGTGTTACTAGAGAAATGTGCTTACAGAGTAATTTCCTGTGATGTACCATTGCAAGCAGACCATGGTAACCTACTATACTATTTTGCTATATATTGTTTTCTAAATTAAAGCTCATTTTCTTCAAATATTGTTGTACCATTTAAGATCATGGAAATTAAATATATTGTGATTAGACTCAATTGTTTGTGTCTAAATGGGAGATGGGGTAGTAACTTAACAACCACTTTGAATATGTTTCTGGATATAAAATATTTACTTTGGGGAGAATTTTTTATAATTATAATGTAAAAATTCTAGCTTATATTTTAAAGAAGCCACAAACTGGTGATAAACAGCCTTTGTGAAGAAAAAGATGAATATTTATATTGTTAAATACACTGTAATGGGAAAGTGAAGCGATAATCTAGTTAATCTTAATGAATAAAAAACAGGAGTCAGATATCTGACTAGATTAATGATTCATTAAAATGAAAAGCAGGTCTATGGTGACTGTTAAATTTTTGTTTAAATTAGATATAAAGAAAGAGAGGAGTGCAAGATGAGAAACAATAAGCAGTTTATTATAGGCCCCACAGTGTAGGGAGACTAAAGGAGAAGAGAAACAGGGTTAATGGCTGACCGCCATGGCTGGTCACCATAGAGAGAGATAAAAGAGAAGCAGAAGCAGACAGAGAAGAGGAGTAGAGAGTGTAGAGAGAAGAGTAGAGATAGCATAAATGGGCAGGGATCTGTCTTTTAAAGGGGTCCTCTGTACCTCCGTGCAGTCTTAGTTCCCATGCAACCCTGGGCTGACCAGGTTACTGCCTGTTCCACCAGGTAATAGAGGCAGGCCAGCATAATGCCTGAAACTCTCAATCCCAACTTTACTTATTATTTTTTAAAAAAGGTGGGGTCTGGGATATAGCAGAATAAAGAATACAGGCATCGAACTCTCAAGACTGCTTCCTGCTGACATGGGGGGCGTTGACCATCTTTGGGGAACCTGAGAAGGTTGGGGTGCTACCACGTCCTGGGGTAGCTGGTTGTTTCATTGCAGTCCAGGTTGTGTGGAACTACCTGGTGCCTCTTAGACATGGCAAGATGCTGGAAGAGCAGAGGACAAGGAAATCTCCCGAGAGACAGATCTCTCCTCGGACCTATAAAGGCTCCCTCTAATATGGTATCTCTCAAGCTGCTCTCTCTCCTCTATTCTTACCCCAACTCAATATTTCTGCTCCTCCATTTCATCTCCTCCTATCCTCGTCTCCTGCTCTCAATCTGGCAGCTCCCTCTTCCCTACCCCCATGCTCCCAATTAGCTCAGGAGTTCCTGCCACTTCCCATTCCTGGGGTCCATTCATATATCCCTTACAGTCCTTCATGTTTACTAGTTTGTTTGGTTAAGAGGATTGTAGGTTGGTAGTCCTTTGCTCTAGGTCAAAATTTCATATATGTGTGAGTACATATCATGTTTGTATTTTTGTGACTGGGTTACCTCATTCAGGATGGTTCCTTCTAGTTCCATCCATTTGCCTGCGAATTTCAGGATTTCATTTTTTTTTTATTGTTTTTTTCTGCTGAGTAGTACTCCATTGTATAAATGTACCACATTTTCTCTATCCATTCTTCAGTTGAGGGGCATCTAGTTTGGTCCCTGGTTCTGGCTATTACAAACAATGATGCTATGAACATGGTTTAACATATGTCCTTGTCGTATGAACATGCATTATTTGGGTATATACCCAAGAGAGGAATTGCTGGATCTTGAGGTAGACTGATTCCCAGTATTCTGTAAACAAGTGATGAGCAACAGAGGCGGTGAAAGAAGAAATCACAGACATAAATAAATAAATAAATAAATAAATAAAGCAAATAAATAAATAAATAAATAAATAGCAAAAAGTTCTGGCAGCCAGGTTTGCTGTCACAGGCCGCTGGAGTGGTCATGCCTGTAGGTAGGTCACATGGCCAATGTGGCAGTGACCATAAGCCGATTTTTTGTCTGTTTACCCACCTGTGGCTGCAACTAGAAAGGTTCCTCTATGCATTTGCCATGGTGAGGCAAATGGAAAAACTGGCAAAAACCTCCTCTCTGGATGCCCGACGGCCCTTGGGAGTTGCCAGGGTCCTGGCCCCGAAGGGGACACAGCTGTCCTGAAGACAAAAAGCACCCAGGGTCTGAACAGAAAAAGCAAAACAGCACCTCTCCTGGAGCGGGATCCTAAACATGACCTGTGGGAAATTCAAAGGTTGTCTTACCTGATTGTAGCCAACAGGCAGATGAGTGGGTTGCAAAGATGGTTAGTTGGAAAAGCAGAAAGTCGAAGTGTACAGAGTACCTGAATCTCTTGTACCTGCAGGCATGAGGAATTGCCAGGAAAAGCAGAGATGGAAAGTGGGTCATGAGTTCAGATTTTAGGATCCCCAAAATTTTCCATGCCCCTGGAGGAGAGGTTATAGAGAAAGCCTATCCCACCAGCAAGCTTTGAGAGATCTTAAGAAAAGAGCCTAACCTGAGTTGGGTGACAATGTTAAATTTTTATTTAAATTAGATATAAAGAAAAAGAGGAGAACAAGATGAGACATATTAAGCAGTTTATTATAGGCCCAGCAGAGGAGGAAGACTAAAGGAAAAGAGAAACAGGGTTAATGGCTGACCATCATGGCTGGTCACCAAAGAGGGAGAGAAGAGAAACAGAAGAAGACAGAGAAGAGGAGAAGAGTAGAGATTGTAGAGAATAGAGTAGAGAGAGCATAAATGGGCAGGGATCTGTCTTTTAAAGGGGTATCTGCACCTGCGTGCAGACTTAGTTCCCATGGGACACTGGGCTGACCAGGGTACTGCCTGTTCCACCAGGTAACAGAGGCAGGCCAGCATAATGCCCGAAATTTTCAGTGACAACTTACAAATTAAAGTAATATTATGTACAATTTAAACAATTAATAAAAGAAACTGAAAGTTTTCTTAGATTTTGTGGAAGAATACACATTCTTTTTCCTTTTTCAAAATTTATTGAGATATTTTAATTACACTTTACATTTCAACCACAGTTCTCCCTTCAACACCTCTGCCCTCTCCCATCACCTCCCAACTCCAACCCACCCTCTGGTATTAATTTAGTATCATTAAAACTTCACAAACTTAAGCTTAAGAAACTGTGTATGTGAAAAAATAATACCTGCGCTCAGCTCTACCTTGATTTGTCTGCACTGTGACTGCATTTGAGGCTTCTAGAACTATTTAGCAACTTTGAGGATGGACAGCCATCAGAGCGCCCCAGTGCCACATGTCCTCTAGGCAGTGCACATGGCATCAAGACACAGTTAACTTGCCTTTACTCTGACCAATACCAAAAACTGTTGCTGCTGTCTTCCATCACAGCTACTTAGTTCTTGCTTGAAAGCCAGCCAGAATCACAATTCTGTGCTCAGCTCATTCTGATCCAGTTCACAGCATTCATGCTGTTCCCCAACCCAGCAAACTGGGTCCACAAATGGCCAAACAAAAAATTCCATGAAAGTAGTATACATGCTTAGTTGTCACCACATATAAGCCATGAATGTGTAAAACAGTATTCTCTCAGCTGGGCAGTGGTGCCTCACACTTTTTATCCCAGCATTAGGGATGCAGAGGAAAGATGATGTATGTGAGGTCAAGGCCAACCTGGTCAACAGAGCAAGGGCCAGGACAGGCTCCAAAGCTACATGGAGAAACCCTGTCTGGAAAAAACAACCAACCAACCAACCAAACAAACAACAAAAACAGACAATATCCTCTCAGTACAAATACACTGCTTGGATATAAATGTTCTTTAATGAAAGCTAACTGAATTGACTCTAGGACACAGTATTTTTTTAAAAAAAATCATAATTATCTAATAATCACCAAAGAACTCAAAGTGTTCAAAAATATATAAACTAATATAGCTCCTTGAACTTAAATGGAATGAGATTAAAGAGAATAAATGTCTGAGTGATGTAGAATCAAAAAATAATGACAAACAGCATAAGACAGAATGAAGTGACAAAAATAATACAGAATCTGAGAATCAAATTTCATATAAAATAGAAATATTGAATAGAATATAAGGTCAAATGAAGGAGTTAACTAACTCAAAATCACAATCAGAAAACTATGAGAAAATCCTTACAAGCATAAAAGTTAGATTAAAACAGAGAATATCATGAATTGAAGATAAAGTAGGGAAAAAGACAAAAAATATTTAAAAACACAAGAAAGAAACAGCTTAATGAGAAATTGTGAAAATTATCTTTTAATCATAGGTATAGATGAGAAAGAAGAATAGTAGGTTAATGGAAAAGAAAAAATCTTCAACAAGGTCATCCAACAGAACTTCAACAAAGAAAAGACATACACATGCAGATGCAAGAAGCACACAGAACACCAACTTCATAAGACATGAGAAGAATTTCTCCTTTATACATCATAGTTAAAGCACAGAACATACAGAAGAAAAAGCAGTGAAATGAATGAGATGGAAGGCTTGATCTTCCACAGGACTCAAGTCTAGTTTCCAGAAAAAAATAATAGATGTACCACAACACTTTATAACTTCATTTCATGAGCATCTTCTGTTTTCATACGCACTTGCTCTTATGTGCCCATACCCTCCCTGAATATATACATATAAATTATATTGACTTAAAAATAGAATTTACCATTGCATTGAATCCCCTAAACTAAGAATACAGACAAAGAATTCACAAATTTTGCACCCTTTTGATGCATTGTGGAGAACCACCAAACTGCTAGAGACCAGTCTTTAATATTGTAAATACAACAAATCAAGAAATACTGTTGATTAAAATAAAACATCAACTCAATAATGTAGTTCCATTATGTAAGTCCCAATATGGAAAGTAAAGTGACATGAAAAATTATTCATTCAAAAACATCACATCCCCAATAAATTATTTATGAGTCAGTAAATCAAGTTATTCTAAAGACTAATTAGAAGAAAAAATAACACAATCACAACAGGAATGATAAGGCATGAATTCTAACAGAAAACTAAAAATTATTTGAAGAAAGTGAAGATATACTTCCAAGGAATGAAAGAAGAATACAAAAAACAATGTTGAAACATTTAAGTTGACATTTATGAAATGAAATTATCAATCAATAAATTAAAAGATAAAACAGTAGAAAGCCTCAGCAAGAAATATATCCAGTACAGAAAAAAATCTATGAAAGATAGAGAATAAGTTGACTAAAAATTTTGAGTATTTAACAGAAATGTGGGGACTATATAATGTCATTTAAAAGTATGCATTTAGTGAATTGTCACACATAAAGATAGTATATGAAGTATAATTTAAATATAGCAAATATTGTCAGAAAACCTATGTCAGAAAAAAACTAAATATTTCAATAGTAATATCTTTATAGATATGACAGACTATCCTGGGTCTTTTGTTTTTCCATATAAAGTTGAGTATTGTTCTTTCAAGGTCTGTGAAGAACTGTTCTGGGATTTTAATGGGTAATGTGTTGACTCTGTAGATTACTTTTGGCAAGATTGCCATTTTTACTATGTTGATCCTACATAATCAAGAGCATGGGAGATCTTTCCATTTTGTGGTATCTTCTTTAATTTCTTTCTTTAAAGACTTAAAGTTCTTATTGTACAGGTGTTTCACATTTTTTGGTTAGCGTTACCCAAAAATATTTTATGTTGCTTGTGGATATTGTGAAGGGTGATGTTCCTCTGACTTCTTTCTCATTGCATTTATCATCTGTATATAGTAGGGCTACTGATTTTTTTGAGTTACTTTTGTATCCTGCTACTTTGCTGAAGGGGTTTATCAGCTGTAGGAGTTCCCTGGTAGAGATTTACAGATCACTTATGTACACTATCATATCATCGGCAAATAGTGAGAGTATGACATCTTCCTTTCCAATTTGTATAACTTGATCTCCTTTTGTTGTCTTATTGCTCTAGCTAGAACTTTAAGTACAATATTGAAGAGATATGGAGAGAATGGACAGCCTTGTCTTGTTCCTGATTTTAGAGGGATCGCTTTGAGTTTCTCTCTATTTAGTTTAATGTTAGCTGTTGGTTTGGTGTATATTGCTTTTATCATGTTTATATGTGTTCCTGTTATTCGTGTTCTCTCCAAGATCTTTATCATGAAGGGATGTTAGATTTTGTCAAAGTCTTTTTCAGCATCTAGTGAGATGATCATGTGCTGGCACAACTGGATTCGGACATGCAGAAGATGGCAGATAGATCCATATCTTTCACCATGCACAAAGCTTAAGTGCAAATGGATGAAAGATCTCAATATATATCCAGCCACACTGAATCTTCTGGAAGAGAAAGTGGGAGATACCCTTGGAAGAATTGGCACAGGAGACTGTTTTCTGAACATTACACCAGTAGCACAGATATTGAGATCTTTAATTAATAAATGGGACCTCCTGAAACTGAGAATATTCTGTAAGGCAAAGGAAACAGTCAGTAAGACAAAACATGAGCTTAGAGAATGGGAAAAGATCTTCACCAACCCCACATCTGACAGAGGGCTGATCTCCAAAATATACAAGGAACTCAAGAAGCTAGCTACCAAAACATCAAACAATGAAATTAAAAAGTGGGCTGCAGAACTAAATAGAGAATTCTCAACAGAAGAATCTGAAATGGCTGAAAGACACGTAAAGTGCTCAAAATCCTTGGCCATCAGAGAAATGCAACTCAAAATAACGCTGAGATACTACCTCACACCTGTCAGAATGGCTAAAATCAAAAATAGCAAAGACAATCTATGCTGGAGAGGATGTAGAGAAAAAGGAACACTCCTCCATTGCTGGTGGGAGCTCGAACTTGTAAGACCACTTTGGAAGTCAGTATGGAATTTGCTCAGAAAAAAATGGGAATCAGTCTACCTCAAGATCCAGCAATTCCTCTCTTGGGTATATACCCAAATAATGCATGTTCATACAACAAGGAAATATGTTCAACCATGTTCAGAGCAGCATTGTTTGTAATAGCCAGAACCTGGAAGCAACCTAGATGCCCCTCAACTGAAGAATGGATAGAGAAAATACAGTACATTTATACAATGGAATACTACTCAGAAGAAAAAAGCAATGGAATCTTGAAATTCGCAGGCAAATGGATGGAACTAGAAGAAACCATCCTGAGTTAGGTAACCCAGTCACAAAAAGAAAATCATCGTATATACTCAGTCATATATGAATTTTAGACATAGAGTAAAGGATTACCAGCCTATTATCCTCTTTACCAAAGAACTGTAAGGACCCATGAAGAACTGTAAGGTATATATGAATGGACCCCAGGAATGGGAAGGGGCAGGAACTCCTGAGCTAATTGGGAGCATGGGGGTAGGGGAGAGGGAATGCCAGATTGAGAGCAGGAGAAGAGGAGAGGAGAAGAGGAAATGCAGGAGCAGAAATATTGAGTTGGGGAAGAATAGAGGAGAGAGAGCAGGATGAGAGATACCATATTAGAGGGAGCCATTATAGGTCCGAGGAGAGATCTGGCACTAGGGAGATTTCCAGAGACCTACAAGGATGACACTAACTGACAATCCAGGCAATGGTGGAGAGGATAAACTAAATGCCCTTCCCCTAAAATGAGATTGATGACTACTTTTTATGTCATCCTAGAGCCCTCATCCAGTGGCTGATGGAAGCAGAGACAGACATCCACAGATATACACTGAACTGAACTCTGGAACTTAGTTGAAGAGAGGGAGGAATGAAGATTGCAGAGGTCAGTACCAGGCTGGTGAAACACACAGAAACAGCTGGCCTGAACAAGGAGGAACACATAGACCCCAGATGATGTCTGGGAGGCTAGTACAGGACTAATCCAGACACCTAAACATGGATGTCAATGAGGAGGCCTCTATACTCTATGGGGCCCCTCGTAGTGGATTAGTATTTTTCCCTGGTGTAAGAAGGTACTTTGAGAGCCTGTCCCTCGTGAAGGGATAAACTCTTGCCCTGGACACATGGGGAAGGGCCCAGGCCCAGCCCAGGATGATGTTGTGGACTTTGCCGAGACCCCATTGAGGGCCCTACCCTGCCTTGTGTGTGGAGGTGGATGGAGTGGGGGGTAGATCAGGCGTGGGGGAGGAGGTGTCCGGGAGAAGGAGACGGGATTGACATGTGAAAGAAGCTTGTTCCTTTTTTGAACTAATAAAAAAAAAGATATGACAGACACTGAAAAGCAGAACTGAATTTCCACTTGTCACCAAATTTCCAAGCTTTCCTATATATTTCATATATCCCACCAAGTATGAAAGCATATTTCAAAATATATAATAGTGACTTGGTACCAAAGAGTTTACAAATGGCATATTTTACTCATAGTACAAATAATAATATAGCTGAGAGTTAATAAATTAGATAAGATAAAATATACTAGTGTTTGAACATAAAAAATAATATTGAAGCTGAATGAACTGACTTAGGGCACATCCTGATATTTTAAAAAGAAAATTTGTTTTTGAAATTAAATTATTTTGCATATAAATATCTTTTCTGTTACATCCTGATTTTATAACATTTATCTGATACTAATTATTAAATTTCTTCTAAATATTTCCAGAATTGTTATCTTTTTCTGTACATTACAAAAGAACTTACAGCTATACCTCAGGATCTGGAACTATTTTAGCAAAGAGAAATCACAGAGAGTAGAAGAAGATGTAATTGGAACAGAGAAATAAACTAAAGAGTGAGCCGTGAGCTCTCAGGAGCTGCTCTTTGTTTCTTCATTCCACACTACATCCTATTCCATTAATCACTGCATTTCACCATATCCCCACTATTCCTTTTGCTACTTTATCTCGTTTTTTAGTTATACAAATTGAGAAATATTATATTAAATTTTATTTTGATATTTATTTCTTCCTCAGGAAATCCAAATTAGAGAATTAGCTGTCAAGAGTGAGCACGGCTGCATATACTTTTGTCATTTTCTTTGTTTCTCTCTTTATCAATACCATCTTTGTTTGGGACTTAACCAGAAAGAACATTTGTTAGTGCCTCTCCTATGGCAACAACTTTCAGTTTCAAGCTGATGTTATCTGTGCCACTGCCTTTTGTCTCCATAATATACCGAATTAGTTTCAAATTGGCTGAAAATCTCTTGTTGTCTGTTCTTATAATTGAACTTCCCAGAACACATCTCTTTTTTTTAAAAAAAAATTCTAGTAAGTGTATCTAACTCTAGAGATTTGTTTTCCTTGAGCTGTTTAATTTATTTTGTAGAGGGTTTTCCCTCCCATGTTTTAAATCTTGTAGGAACTTGATTTGGGGAAGTGTTTAAACTCTTATTGCTTTCCTTATGGCACTTTCCCTTTACCAAGTACTCAATAATACAAATGACATCCTTGTGTTCATTTATATGGGTATGTACAGACATCAGAAAACTAGGAAATATGAAATAAAATAATGTTACTCTAATTCATAACATCTGCTTCAAACTGTAACTAGAAAATTTATTCACATTTCTTTATATCTTTTTCTGCTGTTTTTAAATTTAAATTAGAAACAAGCTTGCTTCACATGTCAATCCCAGCTCCCTTCTTCTTCCTCTCCTCCCCTGCCTCCCACCAACCTCTCATTTGCTCCCCAGGGAGGGTGAGGCCCTCCATGGGGGATCTCAAAATCTGTTATGTCATCCAGGGCAGGGCCTAGGCCCTGCCCCTTGTTTCCAGGCTGAGAGAACATCCTTCTATGTGCAATGGGGTCCCAAAGTCCATTCATAAACCAGGATTAAGTACTGATCCTTTACCTAAGACCCCATAGATTGCCCAGGAGTCTTCACCAACACCCATGTTCAGGGGATCTGGATCAGTCCCTTGCTGGTCTCTCAGCTATCAGTATGGGGACCATGAGCAATATTCTACTTAGTTAGAAGGCTACATTATTAGTATACTCAATTCTAATTTTAGAGGTTTTATTACCTTTGTATTTTAGTGGCAAATTATGTTAATTACTCATAGCAATGATCATCTAAAAGACATTTCTTTACAAGTCTATTATATAAATTGGAAATTTACCTCCATATTCCTGTAACCACTATCCTTGTCACAACCACCCTGCAATTGGCCCTATGCTTTCTCTTGTATAGCCTTATCTCTAATTTAGTAAAATATATGTACATAATCTTATGTACATATTTATATTTATAAATGAAAACAAACTAGTTTTATAACAAAACTAGTATTTATAAATGAAAACAAAATTAAGTATTTCTTAGTATGACATGATAATCTCCAATTGTCTCTATTTTTCTATGACCTATTTTTTCTTCTGTAGGAATGAATAAAATTCCATACTTCATTTTCTTTATCTAGTCCTCTAGTGGCATCTACTTTGGTTCCATAAATTAGGTAGTGTGAAAAGCTATTGCAGAAATATCCTTGTGCAATGAACTATGTAATATGTGAGCTAGGAGCCCTTTTGATAAATACCACAGAGTACCTAAGGTGCAAATTATGTAATGACATCACATTAGGACATAGGAAAAGTAAGATCTATTAACAACTGTTGAGATCATTCATATTTGAAAATAATGGACAATCAAATATATTTGACCTTCTAAAATCTATATATTTATTTTCCTCAAGAATGAAAGGTACTTGATCTAAGTTATTTGGTATGATGCAGGATTTTACAACAATATTTATCAACTTGGGGGGGTGTTTCCATGAATTCCATTACCTTATGCCAATACTGGAAAAATTTGATATGTATAACTGGTGAAGCATCCAAATAAAAAATATAGTACAGTGATTTGAACAGATTATTTCAGTATTAGTGTACTGGTACCAACTTTGAAGCATTATTGAAGTTGTTTTTTTCCTTCACATAAAAGAAAATTTTACTTTTTACCTTATAAGATTCTAGTGAATGGAAGTGTTTGGAATCCACATTGTGTTGAATGATGTTTTAAGACAGAACATCTCCATGTAGGCTTTGCTGCTGATTTTTATGTAGAAAATAACAAATCAAAGGTCTTAGGTGCATGCTTGACCTGCCTTGTCATTCATTTCAACATCCACCAAATAAAACACTGTGGAAGAAACACTATAATCCAATGACCTGCACACTGAGTAAATATACAACCATAGGCTTTTTATCAGTAAATGATAACTCCAAAGTATTGGATGTAGAGGTTAGAGAATGTCCTTTATCACTGTATTAATGTCTTAGGAAGAAACAGTTGAATTTAATTGCTTTGATTTTTAATCTATTCTTTAATCTGCATCTGTGTAAGGAATTTTCATATCTATGAATTGGGAATCAAGATATTTTTATCCATTGTTAAGTATGAAATATCATCATATCGATATATAGCCATTTTCATAAGTCTCTTTCTGAAGAGTGTTGATTTGATCAGAGACAAGCCTCTGGTATAGGCTAAGTGTCAGACTAATTACATAGTAAGCTTCCTCTAGCCAGGAAATTCTTTCCAATTGCAGAAGCAAGAACACAGATTCTAAGCAGAAATTGTCATCAAATATACCTCATAGTTCTAGAATATTTTCTGTATAGGCTACTGCAGTCCTTTAAGCAACAGGATTTTTTTAACCATAGTTTCTGAGTCTAACTTCCTGTTTCAGATGTTTTTAGAGTTAACTTAAGATGTGTGTTTCTTAATGGTAAGGCTTCTTATGTGGAAATAACATAAACTACCTAACTTTCAAAGGACATAGTAGCAAACCAAGACCAGTTCTCAAGTACTTAGGGCAAATAGTATTTTATGAAGAATAAATTAGTTAGATATATGTCTAAAAGCATAAAATGTTTCACATTAAAAATAGTTGTTTTACTTTGTGGCTGCTTGGATGGAATTGAGACTACATTTACTAAATAAATGTTAAACCATTTGACTATATCCTCAGTGCAGCTCTATGCTTTAATTTAAAAAGGGGAAGGGCAGGAAGTCGTGCTAGAGGCTGGCTCAAAGGTTGAGACTGCTTTTAACTCTTGCTGGGGATCTGGATTTGGTTGCCACCATTCTCAAGGTAGGTCACATCTTGTGTAAACTCCAATTCCACGAAATCTTGTCTTCTGGCTACGTGAGCACTGGGCACATGTTAAGTACATAACATTTATGCAGGCAGAATATTCATGCACATGTGATTAATAAGACTTTTAAAAGCATTAAATCAAGAATACTTTATTTGAGAGGTTATGTTTTGTTGCAAAAAAACATACAAGCAATTAGGTAATAAGACAGAGAGAAGTAATAGAGTCATAATGAAACACTTTAAAATCTTTTATATTTTATGAATGATGAAGTAGAAACAAACAATTGTTCTATATTTCACATTTATTTAAAGACTCATTCACTATGTTTTCCTGAAAGAGAAGTTAATAGAATCATAGGATTTTTATATATTAGAATATTCTCCTCATTATAATTGCAGTGGATACTCTAAAGCACATTCATGTTTACATAGACTAAACATAATGTTTTCATCTCTAAAGTGGAAAATTATTTTTATTGTTTGTTTTCAAACAATATGTTTGTTCATTTATCTCTATCACGGGAAAATCATGATCACTAAATGGTTTTAAGCATATACTTTTTACTATGTATATGTTTTAATATTGGCGTTATATCAGACCTTTGAAGGACATTTGAGTGACTTCATTTTGCTCCTATCAAAATTAAAGTTTTAGCCATATTAATTTCTTTTTATTTAAATTCTTTAATTACTACTCATATTTACATATCCATCACCGCCATTCCACCCCCTCCAAACCCATCCCCCAACTCCTCCTTTCTTGTTGTATCTGGGCTGCAATAGTATCCCTCCATAGGGGATGGGCTCCCAAAGTCCATTTATGCTCTCTGGATATACACTGGCAGTCATATTAACTTCTTAAAACAAAGGTTTCAAACATAATTGATTCTTTAATTTGATACTATGAATTACGTCAATGGTAAACAAGCACAAATTGAAAAATATTCTTCTTTTTATATCTTACATATTTTATAATGCCAGGCACAAATTGCTTTTTATTTTCAATATTTAATAAATTTTATTCCATGAATTAATAAGAATTGTGCCCAAATATTTTAAATAAATCAGACTGTTTACACATGACATATGTATGGTAATAAAACATTAAGATCCTGAAAATATAAAAGATCTTGAATTTTTGAATTAGATTAAAATGTAAAATAAATTTTATAAGAATACTGATCATAGGTAAATCAAATTAAACTTTTGGTACATTATGCTTGTCATAATTATTGTTGAACTTACATTGTTTGTACTACAATTCATTTTTAATTCAATAAATATGATAGTGTAACAATGGGTCTTTCATTCTTTTATGTCATAACAGCTAGTTTTACCAAACAATAAATTTATGAACATGAGTGCAAGTTAAATGAGTAAAATATCAATGGACTTTCTTTAAAACCAACATCTTCCAATAAGTATATTCTTTTTATATTTATTTCCTTACCTGTGTATATAACTATTGGGAATTTAACTAAAAAAATATGTCTTTAGTGTTTTTTTTTTCTCATGTCATATTCTGTAATGTAGTTTATACCCATCTCTGAAGAGTTGATAATTTTCAATATATTTTTATTCATATCTTAATGGCTGTCATTTTCAAATACCTTAGGCACATTAAAATTTAATTAATATAATAAATTAATATAATTTAAAACATTTTTATTATTGATTAAAATACATGATTGCATTGGTATGTCTCTTGCTGTTGTTTTTGTTCAGGTGATATTTGGGCAGTATTGTTAGTCTGATGTTATAGCTTTAGCTTCTGACATCTGTAGGAGACACACACTCACAGAAAAGTCACAATTCCTCTGGCTCCTATACTCTTACTGACCCATCATCTGAAATGCTTCCTTCGCTTGAGTACAAGCATTGTGTTGTAGATCTAATAGATGGGGCTGGGTTCTACAACTCTAAGTATGAACTTTTCATCATTATGTGTAGAAGTTATTCAGAGCTGTGTCTCTTCTCCTTTCTATGCATAGTGTTTTGTTCCTGAAAAATAATGGAGGATCACTAGTATCTTACGTCAAAAACAGTAACCTTTTTAGAATGGTGGCCAGCTTTTCATTTACAAACCTGCTTTCTGCTAGTCTTTGAAACTATTTGGGTCCTTTATAAAGAACTTCACAATAAGTAATTCCCAATTATAATTAGGTTTCTAACCAACTCTCCATTTCATATTTAAGATTATATCAGAAGAATTTGAACTTGCTTTTACTTTTCCTATTGAGTTTACCTTAGAACATGACCTGATACATTTAGGATTTTTTTTTCTTTTTATCTTTTTTTGTTTCTTTTGTTTTGTTTTTTGAGACAGGGTTTCTCTGTGGCTTTGGAGGCTGTCTTGGAACTAGCTCTTGTAAACCAGACTGATCTCAAACTTATAGAGATCCGCCTGCCTCTGCCTGCTGAGTGCGGGGATTAAAGGCATGTGCCACCACTGCCCGGCTAGGATTGTGTTTTTCAATTCTCCAATTTATTCTACCTTTCCTGTTCACCTGAAAATTTTGTTATATGTTTCCAACAGTACAGTGTTAATGAAAAGTACTGCTGAAGTAGTCAATGTACGTTAGTTATAGTCTCCTCTGCATTTTAGGGACTATTTTATGAAATTTCTTTTAAATTGAAAAGGTAGTTAAATAAACTATCTTGATGGTAAGATTGTAGTTGAAAACTTTTCTGGCAGTGAGAATTACTGAATTTGGACCAACAAACTCAAATGTCCACATTTTCTCTTAAGTGCTTCCAATCCAATGTGTTCATGGGAATGAACATGATACACAGTATTTGTCACCTAATGATTGCCAGGTTTTCTTCAACTCATCAGAATGAATAAGTTTTGTTCCCTTTCTCCTTCACTGCTCCATTTGTATTCTTGCAAATTCTTGTGCTGGGTTGAAGAGGATGACCTTCCCCAACACAGGAAGACTGTTCTTTGGCTATGGGTATAGGAGTAGCAACATGCTCATTTCTAAAAGCTCCAAACATGTTCCAATGTAATAATCAAATGAATCTTGATAGAAGCTTTACTTGCAGAGGACCTGGATATGTATATTATTTACCATATAACAGAGTGTTCTTGTAATCCAGACAAGTGTTATTTTTATAGTGTATCTGAGCAAAATGTTTTGTTGGTTATCCATAGGGTTATGAGAGAAATAAAGTGAATAAAAATTTAAATAGCCTATCATTTAAGTAAGCCTGACCCTGATTGACATTATCTATCACAATTAAAAAAATTCTCATTAATTGTGTAGATTTTACACAATGGTCTCATGGGCGTGATAGCATGTTTTTATAATGCTACTCCTTTCAAGAGTCAGCTTACAGAATGACTGAGTTTAAAGACAGAGTGAGTGGTTTTGAGGTACTGTATACAAAACAAAACAAAGCCTAATTTTATTGGTTTGATTGTTTTGGTGGGTTAGTTGTCATTTACTAAGGAAATCTAAAAACAGCTCCCTAAAGAAATTGGTCAGACATTTAGCTGCTTGCTGCTCCCACTGAGGACCTAGCTTTAATTCTCAGAACTAACACACTACTCATAACCATATGTAACACCACGTCCAGAGGACACTCTACCCTCTTCTGGTTTTTCATCGGAGCTAAGTATGTGTGTGATGCACAGATATACATTAAAGGAAAACAATTTCACACAAACACACACACACCTATCTAAATAGCAAATTAATCAAAATCGATAAAATTATTATAGATTATAAGTCATTGTAGAAGTCCAGTGAATGCATTTTCAATGATACATTACTACTTTGTTCATTGCTATAAATTTTGAATAGATTTAGGACCTCTCACAAAAGGCCCAGTAAGGGGCTATCTTGATATAAATATGAAACAACTTAAGATTAATGGCAAATACATATTTCTTTATGTGTTGAAAGTTGCACTTGAGATCTGGATGTTGTACGAAATTACTACAGTTTATATTATTCCATTTTATTGGCATTAGCAATAACTAATCCCACCTCTTTAGTAAAGGGATGCTATTTGGATATAAATTAAAAGACCTTTGATCTTAAAGAGGTACAGGTCAGCCTAATCATTAGTAAGCTTTTACATAGGTGGAACAGAAGTGACTTTGTAAGTGACTTTGTTTTCCTTTAGCTTAAATTGGACCAGGAAAAACTGAACTTTAAAGAAGAGAACACAAATTCACAGCACATAGCTCTCTTTACTATAGTTCTAAACAACAATATCTATTAGAAACATGAGATACCAGTTACTATTACCTTAACATTCAATGACTTATCCCTCTAAATAACAGTGGACAATAAGATTTTTGAATGCCATGATTTGTTAGTATTATATTTCTTATAATGCAAAAATTCAAGACATATTTCATAATCATTTAGCTATCATTTACACTAATCATAACCTTAATAAATAATCTTACATCTGAATGCTGTGTATTAAAAATCACATTGAAAAATCACATTATAATTTATCTAGTAAAGATTTACAATATATATTACCCATAGGCATTGAAACTGACACAAATAAATTTTATATCTTATTACATCTTCATCCATAGCTATAACACAATTGGAAAAATATTAGTAATTCCATAGGACTCCTCAGTAAATCCTGTGGATAAACTAGTAATATATCAGATTGTATTATCAAAGTCACGCCAACTATAATAAAAAGATAACTCTATTAGAGTATTTGTAGAAGCAGTTTTTCTTCTTCCTCTGGTTTACTCTTTTATTTCTCTTTCAAAAGTGTTATAAATTAATGGCTACAAATTAGCACTGTATAATTATTATTCTATACCAATATTCTATCAAAAGTTTTTATTCAGATCATTTTTGGATCTCACAACTTTATTAATATAAAATCTACAGGGTTTTTTATTTGTTCATTTTTAGAGACAGGGTTTCTTTGTGACTTTGGATGCTCTCCTGAACTCACTCTTGTAGACCAGAGTGGTCTCCAACTCACAGAGATCTGCCTGCTTGTGACTCCAGAGTGCTGGTATTAAAGGCATGCACCACCAACACTTGGCCTCCAGTATTTTTTTATTTCTCCATTTTTTAAAATTTAAATTAGAAGCAAAATTGTTTTACATGTCAATCCCAGATCCCCCTCCATCCCCTCCTCCACTGCCATCCCCCAACTAATACCCTATCTAATCCCATACCCCAGGGAGGGTGAGGCCTTCCATAGGGGGTCTTCAGAATCTGTCATATCATTTTGGATAGGACCTAGGCCGTCCCCTGTGTATCTAGGCTCAGGGAGTATCCCTCTATGTGAGATGGGCTCCCAAAGTATTTTTTTAATAATCCAAATGATAACACTCCCATGAGAAAGAAACTAGAAAGGATCACCCACTTGCCAAACACATGGCCATGGTTTTCCTTATTTGGGCATTTTTTATGGTCAGGTATTGGCAGAATTTTAGTACTCATATTTGGAACTTGCCTTTTAATATTTTAAAACTTGTGTCTTCTAGAATATGATACGATTTCAAACTAAGCAGTCCGTTTCACTGGGATTTCAGCAAACTCCTATGACTATAGACCTAAAGCCTATTTCTTTCCTGCCCAATGGATATATAGGGATGGTCTTGTAATATCTCTTAGGTGGGGATTATTACCATAATCAACAGGGAAAGACTTAGAGAGGAAACAGGACTATTGCTATTGTGTGCCACCAAAAGATTTTTGTGACCACAATTCTTGTGGGGTTATTGGAGGGTGGAAAATGGAAGGAACTTTGAGAGAAATGCTTGAGAAAGGGAGCAACAGGGGAAAGAACATTAGCTCATTGACTACTGAGTTTCAGTCAGTCATCAAAACATGCCTAGGAAAGGTACCTCTGCGTGTAATTCAGAGATGAGAATGTGTTAATGACCAATAAACATTTTAGGGGCTTGAATTTCAGTCTTTCTTTTTCTTCTTGGCCTCTTGATGCCAGGACTGGGGGAAGGCATCATAGACTTTTAGGCTATACTGCATCTTTCCATTAATAAATCAGCTCCTTTCTTGTGGCTATTAAGAAAGCATATATTAACAGATTAAGCACTACAATTACATTCTGTTTTGAAACTTCTCAGCCATAGAGATTGGCACTATCTTCTGTGTCTCCTTTGCATTGGTTGATTGACAAGCCATTTCAGGAAAAAAATTCTGTTACAATTAAAATGAGTAATGCTGAAATATTCTGTAAGAAGGGTGATTGCAGTATGGATGCTTCCTCAGACAGTTATTGTTCTATATATTAAGTTTTATTTAAGGACAAGTAAAATTCAAATTCAACTTACACTGTTTGTTTAGTCATAATTTCTTTTCTACATCGTCTTTGTGAGAATAAAGTTTAAATGATTATACCTTTAAATCTGGAAAGATAACTTGGTCTTGGTGTACTTCAGGAATTTTTGAAATCAGCAGCCGTGCACTACATTAAAACACTAATAATTTTCAATTACATTGTCTTATTCTTCTCAATATTAACCACTACATGCCTGAAAAACGAAGTGACAAATGGAAGGGTGTAAACAGACCAGAGTAAGAAGTAAAAGTGTGAATTGGGAAAAGAAAATGTATGAGGTCAATCAGTTCACTAAAAGTTATCTAAAGAAACAAATTTCACTGTCCATTAGCATTAGCACACGGATGGAAGATGAAGGATCTGCTTCCTATCCCATAGACACTGCATTCCAGGGGTTTTATATTTTAGATTACAACTTTTTCATGCAACAGCAAATTTTGCCTGTTAACTTTTGTAAGGGATTCAGCATTCAGAAGTGAAGAGTATCCATTTATAATAAAAAATACCAATTAGAAAGAGTAAATAATGATGAGGAATAGTGAGATATGATCACGACAGTTTTCCCAAATTATGCCATTGATTATTACAAAAATTTATTGTTCCTAGTTCCAAAGCATGAACAAACACAGGCGGTTAATTCTAAGGCTTTTAATAATTTAAGTGTAAGGCATAGGATAGATTTGTGCTTGAATATTTGAAGATTAATCCCCTCAAAGGAAATCAGTGGACACTAAAATTGTTTAATGTTTAATTTTTGAGTATTCACATTAAGCAGATATTTACCACAATGTTCATAGTTTCATAAGATACAAAAACTCTAAATATCTCTCATTTTTATAGGGAGTTAAAACTATTTCAGTAATGAAATGTCTACCCAGGAATGATATATAAAAATTAAGTATACATTCATTGTAATTGTCATAATATTTTTGACTCTCTTGTGTAATTGTACTCAATTAAGCACAATTCCACTTGCTCTTACATTATATATTTCTGTATAATATAACTACATTGTTAACTTAGGTTTGCAATTAAACACTCAAAAAAGAGTAGTAGTAAATGATTTATTCAGATTATTGAGAATATTGAGAGAACATGATGTCCGTTAAACTTTTTGGTAATTTAAGAAAAGAAATTCAGGAATATTTTATTGTAATGAAAGGGTTCAGTAATAATGTTTCTTCTACATTTAAATATTCAAGATACAGAAGTCCTGTCAAGGGCCCTACCCTGCCTGGGGAGTGGAGGGTGGATGGAGTGGGGGCTAGGTGGGAGGTTGGGGGGGAGGGAGAAGGGACTGACATGTGAAGTAAACTTGTTCCTAATTTGAACTAAAATCAATAATTACAAAATTAAAATAAAAAATATTCAATATTAATAAAATAAGTGGATTCTTCAAAGTTCAAAAGAACCAACTGATGACTATGCACATATATCAGAAACCATTTCCAATGGGAAACATGAATGGTTTTAAGGCAAAATGTACTCTGTCATGGAAAACATTTGTCTATTAGTTTCACATGTCATCAGTATAATTACAGATTTAAATTTATAAAAATAATTACCTCTAGATAAGGTGTCATCACGTCATGCCTCTCATAAACTATTAACAAGAGCAGTGTTGTCTTACTTTTTGCTGTAAAGCAGTTGCTTATTAAATTCTATGATGGAAAGTGAACCTTGAACTTGATAACTTAAAAGTGATGATGTCTGTCTCATTGCACAGATTTGAAACTAAACCTTGAGAATTACTATCATATACAATTATATTTCATGAGAGGAAACACAAATGCAAAAAACACACATTTCATCCTCTCTAAAAATCTCTGTGTAAATCTGATTTTTAACATCACATAAAATGTATTCGCACACACACACACACACACACACACACACACACACACACACACGTATATATATACACATAAATGCTCAGTTTTTAAAGTAAAAATACAATGATTCCTTACATATGGTAATACTCAGCTCTGAGCTTTTTGTGTAAATAATTCCTCTATTTTGAAAGGCACAAACAAATAACCTGCTTCAGATGGAGGGCAACCAGTTTCAGAAAGGAAATTTTTAGAGTACAATCAGTTACATGACAAAATATCTAATTAGTTTTAAATTTGTGCTACCTTACATATTATGAACTATTAACGTTACATTCAAAAAATTCAATTAAATTGCCCCACAAACTTATATACTAATAAAATATAAAAGTAATAATAGTCATCTGTTAATTAACAACACGATCAAAGCTAATAGAATAGGTTGATTTTCTCTTCTTACATAAAATTAATATTTAGGTAATTAAGACATAGAATTTCATCTTTTGTAGCTAGTTAAAATGTAAATATTTACCTAGGACTATAAATAATTGCACTAATGGCATGAATATAAAATGTAATATTTCTAAATCAAATAACATATAATTTTACATTGTGTTTATTGAGTACTCTGAAGATGTGGAAATTTGAGTAGACCCCATGGTGGTGAAAGAACTTTAAAACTTTATTTCAATAATATCCATGATTTATTATATAAATCTTTTCATAGTATGAAATAATTATTCTTGGATATCTTTGTATAATATATTGCTTAATATCAGTTTTAAAAACAATCAATTTACAAATATTTTCTGAGTTTTTATTTTGATATAAATTTCCCTCAGTGCTTTTATCTATTTGAAATGTAAAAATGTTGATGTTAATGGTTCCTATATTAACAAGAACAATAATAGTCCTAAGATATAATTAAGCAAACTTTTGCATTATCATATCAAACGTTACTAATTTTCTTTTCTTTTTGGTCAAATTTCCTAAATCATTCCTTAACTACAAGTTGTTTTATGCTTTTCAAGGTTTTCCTAAGACTTGTTATAAACTATTGGTTTTAATATGAAAATATTCAGTACACTTGTTTTAATTGTGTTTTGAAACTAAGAAAGCTGATATTGATACTCTGAACCTTGATTATTTCTAATGAATAATTGTTATACAAATTTACTTTTCTTTAAAAAATTTCCGTAATATTTTAAAAATAAATCTCTAATAGGATTCAGTGAATTTATGTTTGGTAATAAAAATACGATGTGTAATGGTTTTGTAAGTATAAATATTTTATATGAATATATTTTTTATAGATACTAAAAGGTCTATTTTTGTCTAAAATATAAAGAGGTTTCACAGACATTTTTATATTTATGACTTCTCATAAAAGATTTCAAATCCAACAAAAAATAACTAATGAAAATATAACTATATACTGTGGACAACACACTGCTTTATTGATTTTATATTTGTTTATTACATATAATTTCTAGCAATGGAAACAATACTCCTAAAACTAAAAGGTTCATGAGAGGAATTACAAATATTGTGCACATTTTCATGATTATTGTATTACTTGAAAATTATAAATGAATTACATTTAAAAGTTAAAAATTCTTTCCAATATTAAACCCTTACTACAATTCTTTAATACAATCCAATCTCTCCAATGCCCACTTTCTCATTTCCTAACTTCTTTATGAAAGATACAATAATTTTGACTCGTGAGCTACAGTGTAATGATAATAATGAAAATCAACTAATTTGTATGCAAGATTTGCAAAACTTAAATGAATACCCATTTAGAAATTCTTATTTAACCAAAAAAAGTGTTATTTTAGATGTTTTCTGAGTTTCTAATATATTCATTTTGACTCATTTTTTAGGATTTTTATTAATAATACATTAGTTATCATGTTTTTATCTTTAAAATTCTGTTTAATGCTTAAATAACATATTCATTGAGTTACTATTTGCTTTGGTTTCTGAATTCAATTATTCTTAGAACCATTTTTTAATTTGATGACCATCAAATCTTGTATTGACTTTCTTTGATTTTGTTTGATAATATTTTAAATCACAGAAAAATCAGTATTATTTTAATCTAATAATATCCATGGAAAATCCATATACAGTAAATGCACAGAAGGGTAACAAGATTTAATAAACATTTCGTAGGCCTTCAGAGTGAATTTTTTAGTTGAATGAAGACTCACATAGTATATGTGATGTAATCCTGCCTATTCTGTTTCATTTCTTGCTTAAAATTCCAATGTTGGTAGTAGAAAATTTTGATTTCAGAATTGGACATGTTGTTTGACAAATGTAAGTTGTTATCAATTAATAGAGGTTACTGGTTTAATATTTATATGGTTTAGATTTAGGAAGCAACATATGTTAACAACATATAGTGAATATGAAATTCTTTGAATATATGATTGTATTTGTATCTTTATAGACACAAATCTTATCAAATACTACTTTAATGTATGGAGAACTGTCTTTCAACCCAATATTTACCACAATTCAATTTTAATGATTTGGCTTATTTGAATTTAGAAACTGTCTCTTTTGTCAACTAAAATTTTGTGTTCCATTTAATTATGTTAGTCAAATGAACTTACAATTTGCATATCAATTCTCTACACATTAATAATTTCTCCTTTGGCAAAACTGCTTAAAATATCCTCCTCATAATCAAGATATACTGAATTATAAGTGAATGTGTTCACGTTTTTCTTTGTGTTAAAAACTTACACGTATTTTCCTGCAATTTTGTGTTTTAAGCTGTCTGTCATATTTCAATAGACTTACATTGTACTTCATACTTCAAATATATTGGTTATTAGTCTTTTTTAAACTAGAGAATAATATGTCAATAGGAACTATCCTTAAGTGCTTTCTCTGAGCATATTTAACAAGGGAGATTTAACTTATAATAATGGGACCATGATTGGTTCTGCACATTTAACAATATGACTGAGAAAGAACAAAGCATGGTGGAGGGATGAAGAAAGAAATTTAAAGTTTAAAATAATATAAAATATTATGCATCCAAGGTACATGGTTCATTTCTAGAACATCTGATTGGAGGGACTAGAAAAATGACTCAGTGGAAAACTTGCTTGTCATTTACAAGTCAGCACTGAAGTTATAAGCCCAGTATCCATTCACTTGCAAACATGGTGACCCATCTTGAGTCCACATATTCTACAGGAAGAGACCAGGTACTATGCCAAATTGGTATTAGCAGAAGGAGATTCCACACTCACCTGTCTTCTACATTCCTTGATAAAGCCAAAATGATGTAGTGAAGATGCATGTTCGGCTACCTGCAGGAGGTGGAATTTGGCCCCCTCACTCAGTTACATTTGCTTCAGGTTTTCTGTTTTTTTATATTTTCCTTTGCTTTTCTTCTTTAATTGCCTTTCACAAGTAGGAAGCTTATCTGAGTAGGATTTTGCCTGGAAGTAACCACTCCCTTTAGGCATTTAGCATGAGGATTCCCTTTCTGTTTTTGTTTGCTTTTTTATCTTCTTGAGCTTTGGGCTCACATTTCCTCATGTCCCTATGTTTCTGCAAACTGTACACTTTGTTTTCCTGTGTCTAGTTTTCCTGTGTCTAGTTGTCCCATATATGTGTGTGTGTGTGTGTGTGTGTGTGTGTGTGTGTGTGTGTGTGTTTGTGTTCATCAGACTGACTGCTAATAACCATGTGACAAAATCACTATTAGGCTGTTTTGAAATCTCTCTAAGTGTCTTTAATCCAAAAGTCTTCAATTTAGCTTCAGGAAGATTTTTTTGTGTGGGGGGAACAAGGGCAAAAAACACCCACATTTTTTTGCCAAAATATCATGAGTGGTCACTAGGTCACGTAAAAGTATTCTTCACCTCTAAAACCTTTTCACCTGGGCTTTCATAGCCTGCATTGCTCCCAGAAACACTGTCTTCCATGCTCTTGCTGTTATGTGCTATTATGCCCTATTAAGGCATTCAACTACTTTCATAATCCAAACATCCAAAAGTCTACGTTATGCTAACAGGTAGGATGTTACAATCCTGTCACAGCAAAAATCCAGTCTCTGCTACCAACTACTGTCTTAGTCACTGATCTCTTGCTGTGAAGCTATACTATAAACAAATCAAGTCCTACTAAAAGCATTTATTGGGTTATTGCTTACAGTTTTAGAGATTAGTCCACTACCAAAATGGAGAGGAACACTGGGGCTAAGAGGTATCCTGTAAGGCATTTTCTTAATTAATGATTAATGTTGCATCTTATTAATTGGTGATTGTTGTGGACAATTGCAAGAGGTGCTACCACTGTTCAGTAGGTTCTGGGTTCTGTAAGTAAGTAGATTAATGGACATTAGGTGGAGCAAAGGCAGTCTTACAGAAGAGGGAGGTTTGGAGAAGCCAGAGGGGTCAAAACTGCCTACAGAATCAACTAACCTGGCTTCATAGGGGAACACAGTGACTCAACCAACAACAACCTGTGTAGGTCTGACCTAGGTCCTCTGTATATATATTATGGTTGTGTAGCTTGGGGTTCCAGTGGGAATCCTAACAATGAGAAGTGATGGGGGGGTCTCTTATTCTTTTGCCTGCTGTTCCTCTTACTGGATTGATTCATCCAGCCTTAATATGAGGAAGCATGACTATTTTTATTGTAACATGCCATTTTATGTTTGATAGATTGATATCCCTGGGAGACCTGCCCTTTTCTGAAGGAAAAGGAGAAGTAGATTTGGAAGATAAGGAGATGTGATAAGAAGAGACTAGGAGTAAAGGAGAGAGGGGAAACTGAAATCAGGATACAACATATGATAGAAGAGTAACCAAGTAAATAAATAAACAATCAAAGAAATAAATAGCAGACTGAGAATGCCTTGATGAATGAACCAGTAAGCACATTCCTCCATGGTCTGTGTTAACTCCTTCCTCCAGTTTTCTGTCCTGCTTGAGTTCATGTCCTGAAGTCTTTCAATGGTGAGCAGTAATGTGAAGAACATACAAGCCAAATAAACCATTTCCTTCCAAAGTTGCTTAGTCATGATGTTTTATAACAGCATGGTAGATCAAAGTAACACACCAACTAAGGATAGTTTATGATCCAACAACTAAGTAAGTCAGAATATATCCTATTCTCAGTTACTCAGGCTGTGTATAAACTCAACTTAAACTGGCAGCACAAATTGTGGGATATGGATCTGTGTATGGATATCTGCATGTTTGTTTGTGTGTGTGTGTGTGTGTGTGTGTGTGTGTGTGTGTGTGTGTGTGTGTGTCTATTAGCTGCTTTTAAAATTATATAAAGGAAAAACAGAAGAGTTATCATGAACATAATGTTTTGCATTATTTGTAAGCTATAATGTAGTACATAAATATGAAATAAAATATAATGAAACAATAAAACCATTTAGAAACAATAAGCAGGGCATAGAGAATGACCATATTCACATTCTAATTGTAGGAAAGACAGTATATAATTGGAGATAATAGAAAACTATGAAAAAATCCATATTAAAGAACACCAGACATTGTGCCACAAATTCACAAGATCACATTCATAATCAATGAGTTACTAAATGGATTTACAGAACCCTTGGAAGTTGTAATATCATTTGTTGTAATTCGTCGCAGTTAAAGGATTCAGGTAAAAGTCAGCAGATTCAAAATCAAAGCATGCACAAGCCACACTGAGTTCAGGATTTACTCATTACATTCCTTTGTAGACATATGGATATTCTTTATCTTCCTAGCAATGAAGTGACAAAAATAACATGGAATTTTTTCAAAGACCCCCACTGTGTTTTGCAAACTTTAGGACTATTGAGCTCTGGAGAAATGCAATAGAATTTCTTGACAATTTGAATATTAATATTAGCATTAAGTGTCAGTGGAAGGTTAGAAGATACATCTTGGTTGTGTTGACAAAGGACAGATAAGACTCTTTACTTTGAATGCAATAAAATGGTGCAACAGTTCTTTACAATATTAAAATGTTACATATTGAAAACCTTTAAATGACTCTTAGAAATTTCATGCAATATTTTGCATCATGGTAGTTAACTGACTGTAGTTAATTGAACTTGGACAGCCAACCAAGAAATGAATGTGGCTGAATGTAAGAGCTACATTGAGAATGCTGACACTAGCATTAATGATAAGGGAATTTGAAAGTCAGAAGCATTAGCATGACTGTCAGTAACAAGTCCATCTTTCCTGACCCAAGCCAAAAGAACTAAGTCAAACAGTCTGACCCAGAATGCCCAATGAAGAATTCAATTTTGAATTAATTATATTGTTAATGTAATGTGGTTGGCATATGTCAAGACCTCAGGCACACAGCATGTGAAAACATTGTCTGACACAATGTACTAGGAATTGTAGATTGTTTCCCAGAAGCCTGCTAAAGGAAAGTCAGGTTAATGTGCAGATTATGAGACCCAAATATATAGCCAGACTTATATGATTTTATACACCCAATGTACCAACAATAAAATAAGTTGATTTATGTATGTCTATTTATAGAGAATGTGTTATTGTTATAGATCATGCCAAAATATTTGAAAGGAAAACAAATGTATATTTTGAAGTGTATATCATTGAAATTGAGAATAACATTAATAAAAATTCTAATGACAAAATAATAACATGGCTGGATTGGTGAAGAATAATATGTGAATAATTTTATCCAGGATAAAAATAATAAACATACCAGTAAAATTCATTAAAACATTTAACTGTGCAGTAGAGATCAGATAAAATGGGTAACTTTCTAGAAAAAAATTCATCTTATCTAACACAACTTATAATGTAGCTAATAAAAATACCTACAGTGAAGAAGTAAAAGTCTATGCCAACTTGATCTTCCATAAAGCCAAACAGAACCAACCTTGAGTCTTCAAAATTTCAGTAGCGGCACTCACACACACACACACACACACACACACACACACACACACACACACTACAAAAATATCTGTTCCCTTAAAAGTTTTATACAGATATTTTAATTAATTAATTCCTCATTGACATCAGCAACCCCAATAACTTTCTATAAATCAACATTATTGCTCCTCTAGAAGGCAAAGCAAAGTGTTAAAATGTGCTACTTAATGTGTTCAGACAATGCAAAACGGTTCCGTGATGGGAACTACATGAGAATTTCTGGCCCTAGTAATAATCTTAATTAGATGAACTAAATGATCACTTTCACAAACAATAGTTTTATTATTTTATTTTTAACTCAATGCAAATTAAACAATATTTTAAAGCCAATAAAATTTTTTAATGATGAGGCCACTCATCTCTGCCACAAAGCCATCACTACAGAAAACAGAGAAACAATTAAACACCTGAAACTCATTTACCAAAGCCGAGACCAAAGCAAGAAGAGGAGCCAGCTATTGTATTTATGATTTATCATCCCCCTGGAAATGTTACAAGCCTTAAGGTGAAAAAATAATTTGAAACATTGCAATTTGGTAAAAGCAGATGAAATTGTTTCTATTCACCATGGATACAGTGGTGTAATGGAATCATCTTCAAGGGAAAACTAGGATAAAAAAAAAAAACTAAGATACAATAAAATATCATGATGTAAAATTAATTCACGAAACACTGATCACATCTAGTGTGTGTGCTTTTATGTTGTTGTTGTAGTCATGTGTCTATACACATACATTAACATGTGTACAAATGGAAAACTACATGCCAGAAAGAGTGGTAAAATGTTATTACTGAGAGCATGAATTAATTAGGAAAATTAGGAAAAGGAATAAATCTAAGAGTACCTTTTGTGGATAGCTTTAACTCTCTACTTAACACATATGAAACTATTAGGTTCTTCATTGGTGTCATAAAAAGACATTAATTTGTTCTTATTTCTCACTTTGAAATCAAGTAGGAAGTCAAAACCCATTTCTTTTATTGATGCAATGCATTTCTGGTGTCCTATATGAGTGAAAGAGTCACTCATATTTCCTGAGTGCTTTCTCTGTTTTCCACCCCCTCATGGGATACATCTGCTTTAGAAGTAGAAAAAAGGAACAAAGCTTGCATTTTAAAAACAGCAGGAGTAGAGGTGCATTTGTTGTTGCAAAAAGATTTATGTCAAGCATACAAAAAGGATGCTAACCTCCTCTGGTGGACAGGACCGCCTACATCTCCATGCTGCTCTGCCTGGCCTCACGCTTTGAAAACTCTCACAGTTAGAATATTCACCACAGAATGACAGTCTGACAACTGGGTGTGCTTAATGTCACTTATCCTTACAAAAAGCCAAAAATTGCTCCAAACAGCTCTGCTAAACAGTATCTCTTCCACATAATATTTCCATTATCTTTTCGAAGTATTCAATGAAGGTAGTTTTTCTTCCCTAAAGTAAAAACGTTATTTGTCTACTATTTGTGTTCAGAAATTTGTACAAAATAGAGTAAAATTCCTTTAAATAATGACATAGGAAAAAAGTGATGTATCCTATAAATAACTTAAATGTAGAACATGTACCAAGCTTAAATGTTTCCACCAAGTTTTGAGGACAATCAGACCCTGAAGTCTGCATTCTTTGAGTCTTGGAATGAATCTCCTATTTCTGTCTATATTTTTCTACGTATAATTTCATCTCGTAACAAAAAAGTGTATTATTGTTGTTAATACGGTTCCTTGTTTATGTAAGTGAAATCAGACAGAGCAAGCTCCTAAGTTTTGTATCGAACAGGCTTAAGTGTAATGTGAATCTTACTAACTTGGCACATAACCATGAGACCATGAGTGAATTATTGACCCTCATGTCCTCTGACTCTTCCACTTCTGAAGGATAAAAATGTGAGATGAACATAACAGTTAAAGGTTTATGGGAAATTCCTCTGCTAGCTGACCAGTTTAAAAAGATTATTTTAAGCTGGGCATTGGTGGCACACGCCTTTAATCCCAGCACTTGGGAGGCAGAGGCAGGCGGATCTCTGTGATTTCGAGGCCAGCCTGGTCTCCAGAGCGAGTGTCGGGATAGGCTTCACAGAGAAACCCTGTCTCGAAAGAAGTGTTTAGAAAGAAGTGTTTGTACTCTTTGCTTTATTTGTCTTGAGGACCCTGACTGAAACCAACTGTGGAACCAAGAGTGGCACTTGAGAAATAGGATTGTAGAATGGTTTTCCTAGAATGTTCAGTGGTATCTAGAATTAGTAATTCAGATGGATAGAAACTATAGCCACTGACGACTCATTAGAAAGTATAGAGACCATTAAAAATGCTATATAGTATTAGAGAACTCATTAAGAACAATGCAACTATGAATCTGATTTGCCTCCTCTAATATGTAGGGAATTTAGGGGCTATGTATACGAAACTATTGAGCATTTGTGAAAAATAAAGAAAATAATGACTCATATTTTTGTTTCATTTTGTTTGGACAAAATTCCAAAAATAAAATAAAATGAGAAAGATAACAGAATGTATGAGGTATAGATGAACAGAAGAAATCAAGGGTTTCTACCTCTGTACTGGAACATAGGCTTCTGTATTTTACCCATAGAGCTCAAGCTGCAAAAATCAAAATGCAAGTTTCATTATTTACTTGGATGAGGTACAACATTACAAATTTAGAAACCTGCCTTGCAGTATGTCAGCAGTTAAAGTAATACCACTGATTGAAAAACATCCTATGGCCTGGGATGGCAATATGTGGGAGGGTCATAAAGAGGAAGAAGGAATTGAACTTTCAGATTCCAGTAGGCTCCCTAACACTGAGAAAAGAGCCCCTCACCTCAGCATAGGATGCATCTGTATTCCTACTACCAACCAGTGCACTTCAGTCCTCAATCTTTGCATAAGATAATTATAGCCAAAAAAGAAAGAAAGCTTAAGATAAGTTTCCAAATACAAGAGTAAACTTCAGAACAAAACTGAGATTAAAATTTGCAACTGTAAGCACAGAGAAATTAAGTATTAAAGTGGATATGGTGTTGTTAAGCTCAGACATGGGAAGATATTTTTCAAATTTAATGTTAGGTAGGATCTGAAACTACTAATCCAGAGTAACATATAAAACACATTCTGGGATTTTGGGATATAATAGAGAAAACGTACAACTGAGCTCACTGTTAGGTATTTAGTTAATATCATTGGATGGATAAAGCACCAAATAATCTACATTTCACAGTGGGTATGACCTGCATGCCTGATTCAATGCAAAGACTTATTTAGGGAGAAAGTATATTTGACAATAAGAATATATAACACACACCAAATTGTATTTATCAATCACCTATCTATCTATCTATCTATCTATCTATCTATCATCTATCTATCTTCTATAAATATACCATATATGTATCATATGTATTCATTATTCATAGCAATTCCTAAATAAATCCCATGGGTAGATATTATACACAGAAAGTAAAAATCTAGTATTGAGAAATATACACCTACATGTATGTATACAAAATACTAAGAATTCTTTTATCTCATGAAAAGAACAGTAATCATCCTAATAGCAGATTAGTCATTCTAAAATGTGTGACACTTAAAAATTAGCATGACAATCCCAGTTCCCTTCTCCCTCCCTTCCTCCCCTAACATCCCCGCCCCAACTAAAACCCTACCATTACATATCCTTTCTTCTAATCTACACCACTGGGATTGTCATGTAATTCAGTAGGAGGTTAAGTTAAATATACAAAAATTTCATTTTAAATATTTATTTTTAATTTTTGTTAATGTTTGTGTTTAGGGCGGGAGACATTCCTGAGGGAATCTGGGCATATTAGTGTACCTATTTGCAAAGCCCAGAAAGGGGTTTCCAATGCACTGATAGTAAATTTACAGGCAAGGTATGGCTTCTGGGAACCATATTTGAATTCTTTTTAAGAGAAATGCATGATCTTAACCATTGTGCTATATCTCTATTATCTACCTTAAAATAAACCAATAGGTAAAGATAGACACATGTGTAGACATATATCTTTCATGATACTAAGTCCACAGTAGTAAAAGTCTGTCTCTGTTGCTGTTATGAAACAGCATGACCAAAAAACAAGATGGGCAGGAAAGGGTTTATAGTCACATATGTCAGCATTGCTGTTCATCACTGAAGGAAACCAGGGCAGAATCCCAGAGGAAGGAGCTGGTCAAGACGCCACATACGGGAACTGTTTACTGGCTTGCTTCTCATGGCTTGCTCAGTCCGCCTTTCTTATAGAACATGGGGCCAGCAAAACAGGCACCAAACAGCATGGATTGGGCCCTCCTCCATTGATCACTTAATGAGAAAATGCCTGACAGCTGGACCTCATGGAGGCATTTCCTCAACTGAGGCTCCTTCCTCTGATGATTGTGTAGACTGTGCAAAGCTGACAAACACCCAGCCAGTACAGACTGATACATAATACAAATAATGTGAATTACTCTATGGTTATCATGTATCTTATATGTTTCAAACATTCAATTATAATCCTAATTAATCTATAGCCTGTTAGGATTAACCTTAACTTTTTATGAGGAGATTGTAATTTTGACATATATGTATATAATTATTAAAACTATAAGGAATTTTTTCTCACTGAAACTTTAGAATTTAAAAAATGTGATGTATATATATATATATATATTATATATATATATATATATAGAGAGAGAGAGAGAGAGAGAGAGAGACAGAGAGAGGCAGACAGAGAGATAGAGAGTATATTGTGGAATATAATTCACTTTGCAAACCTCACCAGAAGTATTTCAGTGACACAGTGTATCCATAGTTTAAGTAAAGTTCTTTTTGTTTGCTTTTGTAGCTGTGCTGCACTACTCAGCAGTGAATGAAAAGAATGTTTCTCCTTAAGAATTTAAGAGATATTATGTGGTAATTGACTTAATAAACTGAATCTACAATCTCCAGGGAGGTTTAAATTTGTTTCACTCACGGAAAAAAAATACTGAAACATTTTTATTTCTCAATATTTTTAATATCAAACTGTTATTCATTATCTGTTTGATTCCTGTTTTGTTAACCTGTAACATTTATCTCAAAGTAACTGAGAGTATATTTTCATCAAAATATAGAACATGTTTCCTTTTAGAATATCCCTTTACCTTTCAAGTTCCTTCTTGCCTCTTTGTGACACTTATATATTAGATCTCTTTTGCCTTTCCCATATCTTGTTCTCTCAATTTTACAGTTACATATCTTAGGATTCTTTACACAAACAATTACTTATGCTGTCTGATGATTTATCTGGTTTGAAGACACCTTCTACTGTTGACTTATTATTAATTATATTAAAATATAAAGACTTGTTATTTACTTAAAATTATACTCGATTAATCATTCTTACTTACAGATGGCTTGTTATTGCTAAGCAGAAATTTCCTTGCTGCTTTGTTAAATCTATATAACTTACCATGACAGTTGTATTGATATTTCTCAATAAGATGCATCAAAAGAGGGCTTCTCAGTACAGTCACTCCACAGTGAGCTTTAACCTTACAGATTCATCAAACTACATGCTTACTTTTGCTGTTTTGTCATAAGAATGCAATATCTTATGTCTATAATATATGTAATTCTATCTTATCATATGGCTCAAGTTTCCATATTATGTGATAGAACAAAAGATACCTTTACACGAAGCAGCAGAAGTTTGTGTGTGTTGCCAGCTATCACTTTCACTTATTGATTTACATTTCTTTTCTGAATCCCACTTAATTAACACTAGGTTAGAACTCCATCTTTTTCTGTTGTTACCACACTGCTTCTCTCTAATCACAGCATTCTGTGTTCATTTAATTGCTTTTCTATATCCCTACAAGTTCCTGGAAAGAAGCAGATTTTTATTCTGTTCACTGCAGTTCAAGACACTGTTTTAGACATTGTGGATTTTTAATAAATCTTACAATGAGGATTTGCTACAGAATATAGGCTTCAAATCATTCTATGGCCTTAAGCTCTGCAGTCATTACAGGTTTAAGTAGATTGCAGGGGTTTTAAGTTATACTAGGTTGGATTGTAACAGTAGCAGCTATGCAAACTTTTATGCAATCTTGTTTAATGCAAAGTCTAAAATTTTTCAAAATTACAAAGTCAATAAGAGACAAAAGAATCTAATTTTATTTTACCAGTAACACATATTAACACATGTTCAAGACTCTGAACTCCAAGATCAACCATTGGTTACTTCAGAGAAATTTCACTTATGTCATGACTATCAGTCATATTTCCTGTGAAATTACATTCAGATTATTATATTTACATAGAAATTCAGTGAAGAACTAACTGGAAATAAAGACTCATCTATTTATCACCTTCAGGGTTTTCTTGAACACAATTCAATTTCATTAACTCAGACAACTTGAAGCCAGGCATAAACTGGGACAGGGCTTGTAACGGTAAGCATTCTTAAAAATATAAGGCTCATATGGTATGATTGGCTAAAATATTTTAAAAACTGATAAAAAGTACAAAGAGACAATTGTCAGTTACTGGTGCTTTTTAATATTTTGAAAATAAATTAATATTATTCAAATGTAGTTAAATGAGTTCAGTTCTGGTTTAATGATAATGTGAAATGAATTAAGAATTTCCTAGAAAAAATTAATGATAGCATTATTTTCAGAATTTTAATGACTTGATATTGACTGTAATTTTTGTTCAGTCTCTACTGGATACAAGGTTGGAGAAATATGAAATAACAATTAAACAAATAACCAAATAATGCAAAGACAATACTTGCAAATATATTGAAATCAACAAATGTAAAAAATTATCATATTTGCAATTTTAAAGGTATAATATTCATGAGAAAACCAGTTTTACTAAAACAAACAACTAAAATTGTAAAATGATGTGTGTGACATAGACCTATTATTTAGTCAACCTCTGTAATGATAATAAGTAATTTTTTAAACATTAATTTCCTTCAGTATGTGTTAAACATACATTTTTCAGTAAAATGACCTTAGTGACAAGATGGACGCATTGAAATATTGTCTTTTTCACGTCTCTCATTATTTTTCTCTAATTGAAAAAGGTCAAATTGAAAGAAAACCAGTTTGAAAGAAAATTACTCTTTCAAGGTTATTATCTAGAGTAAACTTATTTCAAACCAATGTAATTTTATCTTTTATTTGATCATGAAAATATCTTATCTAAAAGGTAAAAATAGTAAAGAATATATAATGAATCAGTTGTTTACTTCAAATTTTAATAACTTGCTAGATAATATTTAACTGAACCATTACACATTTCAATATGAAGTAAACAAATATTTAGTGCAATGGAATTATGTTCCAGTGGCCAATGATCTAGTTTTTCTGTACTCCAATCAATTTATTCTACATTATAACTTTTAACTTTTAAATAACTTTTGAGACCTGAAGTTTTAGTTATCTTTCATCTTTTTAATAAAACCTTTAAATCACATATCAAAAATTGTGAGAATTTCCAAAAGACCACCACAACTGCAAAAAAATGAAAGCTGATATCCACTTAATGAAGGTTTCTGTAGATTGCTTTGTGTCCTTACATTCATTATTTCATATATCCTCAACATACTTGAGATATACCTGTATGTCTACACAGTTACATATATGTAATGTGTGTGTGTGTGTGTGTGTGTGTGTGTGTGTGTGTGTGTGTGTGTGTGTGTGTGTGTGTGCTTGTATGTGTGTAGTCTTATTCACAAAAAGAAATGGAGGCTCACTGTATTTGAGAAATCCCATTTCCAGTTTATGTAGAGCCAGGTCTATAACTTTGTTCATTGATGCATGATACCATGTAGCACATAGGTTGGTGTGACTCAAGGAAACCTAATACTGAGTTTTTATATTTCCTGTTTTGACAAGACAAATGCTGGGTTTACAGGAGCTCATTACCAGGACCAGCATTATATTATACTATGGACCAAATCCAGGACATTATATATGTTAGAAAAAAGTTACACAAACAGAGTTACATCCCCAGTCATGAGATCTGATTTCTTTTCTTCCCCTCCTCCTCCTTCTCCTCCTCCTTCTCCTCCTCCTTCTTCTCCTCCTCCTCCTCCTTCTCTTCCTCCTCCTCCTCCTCCTCCTTCTCCTCCTCCTCCTCCTCCTCCTCCTCCTCCTCCTCCTCCTCCTTTTTTCTTTATGAGATATATTGGGAAAATGGTCCAGTGGATTACCCAACAAAATCCTGGCCCCAAAATTGGCTTTACAGGCAGGGGACACACTACAGCTCTGAGACTCTGGACCATTTGAAGGCTTCAGTCATCAACAGTGAAAGGCTTTGAGAAAAAATTCTGGTTAACTTTGCACCATGTCAACTCTTAACACAGTAGTAACAGTAAGTTTTGCCTCACTTCACCTGCATAACAGACTGGTATGGCTGAGTTGGTTCAGCTATCATAGAACCTACAGAAACCACAGCAGAAATAAATGAATACCAGATATTCAAAACTTGCAGACATATTAATCAAGCATTATTTGTGCTTCTTGTCAGGGAGGACCAGGTGAAGGGGCAGGACCATCATTACTGCACCTTCATTTTCCAACACTGCAAGCTCTTTCCAAGTGTCTGATGTCATTTCCAAGGAATTTCAAGGTTCTCTGCCTTCTTATTTTATTTATTTCTCCATGTATTTACCTTCTAGCAGCTTGACTTTGATGTCTAGTGTGTTCCAAAATAATCAACACACACACACACACACACACACACACACACACACACACACACACACACCAAATACAAATGTTATATTGGCTGCAGGTAGAAAGCCAGAGCCTCAGAAAATATATTAGAAATAATACAAGTTATTGTTTAATCTCTGCAGGGAAGAGACAGAACAAAAAAGAATCAAAGAACAGAAAGCATAATAAAAGAGAGGCAGAAATTGAATCCAACTGTTACCATATTAATCTCACAGTTACCACATTAAAACCGCCAAATGTCGAGTTTTCAACAAAAATAAAGAAGTATAAAGAATTAGGAATATGATATATTTTAAATAAATATTAATAAACAACAGAGACTGTCTTAAAAAGACTTTCTAAGAAAAGATAGGCTACATAATGTGACACTGGTTATAAAACATAACTCCTAGTGAGATTGAAAAATACCAATTCAAATGTGAATAACATCAAGATAGCAGCAAATTGTCAGTAAGTACATGTAGAAATAAGTACTTGATATTCGATATTTTTTAGAAACATATTTAAGTTGTAACCAGGATAAATATGAGAAAAATGTTTTAATTACATAATATAAATTTGATTATTGAGAATTTTTATGATTTTAAAAAAAAACAATACTTAAAATCAAAGTATCCTAAGTATAGTGTAATGCTGGATTCATTCCTTTGTTTTCTTTAGAAGCAGCATGTAATGTGATTTCATTTCCACCATCAAGGGCAGTACTGCTTGTCTCCTGACCTGATTTCTATATATTCTCAGAACACTGAAAATATCATAGTCAATTGCCTTATACACCATATTTAGTTGCTTCCACATGGGAGAGCTCTTTAATGAATATAATTCAAGTAGATATGAACGTGTGGGTTGTAAGGAATGCTTGTATGTGTATTATTCCTTTTAAATAGACAAAATGACAAAAGATGAATAAAAATGTGATCAAAGATGCATAATGGCAGCTCAAGTACCATCGCCCATGGTGAAGAGAAATTTCATGGAGTGAAAAATCAAAATGCATTGCTTATCTTCCCCTTAAAATGAAAATCTTCTAGCCAGAATGAGAATGGCCCTTGCAGTCATGGCTTAATACACTGAATAATGACATTGCTTTTATGGCAGGAAGTTGACTGAGATGAGGAACTGAATGAGGACTCAGTGGGAAGTAACTGCATTTCCCTGTAGCTGATGAACTTTAGAACCAAGGTAAGTTGAGGAAAAAATGGAAATCAGGCCTCCTGCTGTATCTGTAGTGAGCACTCACACTGGTCTTGTAATAGATATTGATGTCTGCCCACAGAGATGAGCGGCTGAAGAAGAAAAGAGCCATTTTCCAGCTCATCTTGATTCCATATTCTTCTCCCGACTGGTGCTTGAAAGCTGATAAAATGACTCAGGAGTGGCATTACCTCCTAACATATGTAATTGGGTAAATGGTGGAAGGTCATGGTTCCTAGTGATAGAGAGGTGCTTACGGTGACTTCATATTTTTTGTTTAAGGGAGTTTTGTGATATTCACTGAATTTTGTTATTTTAGAAAAACTAGGATAATAATGCTTTTATCCTTATTTCTTTAGACATGTATTGGCACTTCAAGCAGTGTATCAAAACCCTATCAAAGTCTATTACCAGGGACAACCCACAGGATAAAACCAACCTTATTACAGCAAGGAAAAGCATATGTTCCATGGCCATTGTCTAGTGCTGCCACTCTTTAAGAGAAGAGTGTAAGTCCAATAAATAATTTATTTTTAAACATATGTGATCCTGTAGTTATACATACTTAATTTTGCTCTTTGTTACAATATTAGAAGTATTGCATATTACATATTTAAAATTCTATGAGCAAAGAGTAGGTTAGAGACGAAACAAAATACATAATTCCTGAATCTGTCCTAAAAGTGAGGTCACAGGATAAACTGATTCTCACACAGTTTCAGATACACTGAGAATAACAGAATCACAGTTGACCAGTGAAGTATACGAGAAAATAGTCCCATGGATACTGCCCCTGATATAGAAAATTTTCAATTTTCACTGGAGAATTCTGAAGAGGCATAACAGTAGTAATATGTTGTGAGGTACACTGTTGTTTGGACACATGTGAACAGTGCATGCTGCTAGTCTCAGGTTATTGAACCTTTTGATCTCCTTTTTATTACATTCTTGGTAAGGTTTTGGAGCCTCCGTCTTTCATTTATTTATTAACCGAATATTCAATCAATGTGAACCATTCCATCCCCACTGTGCTGCACAAAACAAGGCTTTATTACTTTTGCTTTACTAGTTTTGTCTTTAGAAACAACCTCCTTTTACTTCATGCCCATGACCTTTTCTAGTGCTTAGTAACCAGTATTTTAAATTTTCATCATCTTTTAAATTTTTCACATAAGCAAAATCACATATTTGTAATTATGTGTATGTGACATTTTAAGCTGAATATAGTCTCCCTTAGGGCTACCGCTTTGCTTTAAAGGATAGGATTTAATTCATTTAATTGTTGGTTTGTACTGAATTGTTTGTAAATTACTTTACACGTATAACATATTTGGTTACTATCCGGCTTGACTCTTGTTTTAGCAATCACAAATAGTGCTGAGGTAAATGCAAGAGTGCTGCTATCACTTTAATATTCTGAATTTATTATAACTGAATATATTATGCAAAGTAGGCAAGCTGGACCACTTGGTAGATTGCGACTGTTTTGTGAAGAAACTCCATGATTTTGATGTGTTTCGATTTCTGTTTTGTTTTCTTTTTGTGAGAGCTGTAGTAACTAACTTTCCCATAATGGAACAGAAATGTTTTCTAGTCTTAGCATCTTCAATAATATTAATAACTTTCTTTTCTTTTTTGTCTTTTATTTAAGCTAATGTGACTGGTTTGTAATGCTATATCATTGAGTATTTTATATGAATTTTTCATAAATAGTCTTTATAGAAGTCTAGACCTTGCTTTTCTTAACAACTACAACCCTCAGTGGAAATCATTTCCCCAGCCCTACCGTGCTGAAATTGCATTTATACAATCTGAGACTACAATACTGCACAATCTTATACAGTCTAAACTAATAGAGGAGGATGAAATAAGATAGTCCAGTCTTCTTTAGATTTAATACCCAAAAAGGAAAAGAAAAAGAACCAAAAAAATAATGAAAAAGGAAATATTTATTCTCCATAACTCCCATTCAAATAAGGTATTAATTGTAAGATGTCAGAAGCTGCACACTTTTCTTTTGGGTTATGTCTGAGTCTCAGTAGTTTCGTGAGTCTGTGCCCCTGGAATATGAACTTTAGATTTTTGTCACTTTTCATTTGTTTGTTTCTTCCATACTGTAGGTGGGACAAAATGTATGAATGGGAGTTCTGTTTTTAACACTACTGCAACAGGATGTTCTCTTCTTTTGCAAACCTTGCATCTCCTGTGCTTTGCAATTCTGGATAGGCACTCAAAGTTCACTTCATCAAAAAAGATCTTGTTTAATCAGCTAATTCTTCTTTCTTTTCTCTCATTTTCTTCATGTATCCATATAGTTAGAGAAGACAGAACACAAATTACATGAATTCTTTCAGTCTTGATACCATATGGCTTCTGGTATTCAAATTCAAGAAACGTGCCAGCAAGCACGTTTACCCACTGAAACATTATATTGTTTTAGAAACATACAATTGGGAATTTATTAGAAAATAGTAAATAGTATATCATTAATGAAATAAAACATATGGGGTTCATCAAAAGATGTTTAAGAGAATTGACAGAAAAGAAAGTTGTTACAATAAATCTTTCTGCCAAAAGCCGCCTAAGCCCCAGCGCCACATGTGAGCTTTATGCCAGCCGCCCGCCTGAGTTAGGGCCCAAATGAATACACTGAAACTTGCATTAGGTACAATACTGCTTGGCCAATGATAGGATTTTCATCTGTTAGCTCAGTCTTAACTATCATAAACCTATATATTTTATAAGACTTAAGTTATCGCATGCCTTATTGGTGTCCCTCCTTGCCAGTGGATCACATTGTGCCGCTGGAGCAGGAGTGGAGGGGAAAAGAGAGATGCTTCCTGTTTCTCCTTCTTTAAATATGAGTCTCCTTGCTATGTCACTTCCTGCCTGGATCACCATTTATCTACTACATTTCCCAGAATCCTCTTTGACTTCTAGTCCTGTCTAACTTGCTGTCTCATTGGTCAAACTGTGTTTTATTCAGCAATCAATAAAATAGGCATACACAGTACATTTCCCATCAGAAAGTGTATCAGAAATAAGCATAACTTTACTCATCATTTGGATTAATTTTAAATAATATTAACACATATTTCCTCATTTTTCCCAAATAGATATTTTTACATATTAACAGAATTACTACTAATAATGAGATTTGAGACAGTTATTTTTATTGATAATCATCCATCAGCAGACTAAAATAATATGATCATCAGTTGAATAGATCCTGAGTTATATATGTATTGAATATTTTGAGTTATGAACCTTAATGCTAATGGTGAACCTATGCCAGAAAAAAAAAAAACACTTAAAATGCATTTATTATGATCGAAACAGTTCTACCTTTTCCATTAAGGAATTATCATAAAGACTACCATTTAGATTGTCTGAAATGACAATTTTATATTAAGCTTATATTCTTTAATAGTTACATCATTACAAATTATGTATTTAGATTAAATTGACTACAACATCCTACTCCATAAAATAATGTCCTAAAACAGGCCAAAAAAATGTATAAGTCTCTATATCATTATAACCCAATTTGATAAATAGCATAGCATCATTTATTGTGATAATTTGAATAACATATTATTAGTTCCTTGACAGAAAACAATACCTGTTATGAGTACTACATACTTTGGAAGATGAATAAAAAATAATATTAATCTTATTGTGCCTCAATTTCAGAATGTATTTATTACAGAGTTGTAGTTGTATGTGTAGTCTTGTGAAGAATTAAATATGTTGGTGTTATTCATTTCATCTACCTGTAATAACATATCAAGCTTATTCTGCTATAAAATGGATTGTATTATAGCACACATGCAAAATTCCATATAAACCAATTACTACTGAAAGAGACAGGAGAAAGCTTCAGTTTTAGGCCATCTTGAGGAGCTCCGTGTGGTCAAGGATGGTTTCTGATGCATAATAAGCTGCATTTTCAAAAGAAGAAGAGGAAGAGGGAGAAGATAAAAGACAGGAATTACTAAATTTCAACATGATCAAATATAATTTTAAGATAATTTTCTATTAAACTTAATATAATCAAATATTTTACTTGTGGCACATTAAATTTAATAACTGGCTAAGTGAAGAATCTTGTCTGTAACTGCATAGTTGTATTTATTACTTAAGTTAAACATATATTTTAATGGATAGATATATTCAAACTGGGTATCTATATTTTATCATATGATAAAATATAGAATATAACAGAATATATGAAAACACACCAAAAATACGCATTCAGTATAATTCATAGTATTAAATAATTGTTGTTGCTTAAATATCTAGCAATACAACCAAAGTTCTGTACATGTGTTTTCTTTGATGGAAAAGTGTTTTTCTATTGAATCAGTTTGTAAAACCAAATATAGATTTCATATCATGGAAGTGTTGTCAGAGAGTTCATCTGAATGGACTAGCCTCTTTGGGTGAAAATAAAATTTATGTCAGTATGAGAGGATCTGAGGCTGTTATCAAATGTGCCTATATGAGAACATCAGGAACATATGAGCATCTATGTGGGTTGTAAAAACAGATAAGAAAGAACTTACCATATACCACTCAGTGTTTGTCTTCTCAAGCGGCATGTACCATCATCTCTCAGACATCCTGGGCAGGGAAACTCACACAAACTTGATTAACTATGAGGAGAAAAGGGAGATGTGATCAGAATATAACACTGATTTGGAGTATTGTTAAAATTCTAAATTTGATAACAAAGAGAAAATAAGATTAACCAAATGAGAAATTTCAGTGACCATTTCTAAAAAAGAAAGCATGTATAAACATGTATAAAAATGTATAAACATATATAATTTCCTTTAATTTTGTAAAATTATGTTTGACCTTTTCATGCAAGCATGGTTGAAGGTAGATGTATAACTGAAGCTCTGCTCATGATCCCTACTCATTATAATTACCCATGATTTCCAAGAACATTGTAGAAGTTAAGTATGTATACATACATATACATATAAATATACACACATACATACATATGTCAACAAAAACTAGGGAAAAAAGTGTGGTGATAGACATGGATCTATCTGCAGTCTTCTACATTCCAACATCCAGTTATGCCAGCACCATTTGTAGAAGATGCATTCTTTATTCCATTATATAAATTTAGCTTCTTTGTCAAAAATCAATTGTTCCTAAGTGTGTGGGTTAATATCAGGGTTTTCAACTCTATTCCATTGATCTACCTGTCTATTTTTGTGCTAATACCAAGCTATTTTCAGGACTATAGCTCTGTAATAGACCTTGAAGTCAGGGATGGTGATGCCTCCAGAAGTTCCCTTATTGTACAGTGTTGTTTTGGCTATCCTGGGTCTTTTATTTTTCCATATAAATTTGAGAATTGTTCTTTCAAGGTCTGTGAAGAATTGTGTTGGGATTTTGATGGGGATTGCATTGAATCTGCAGATTGCTTTTGGCAAGATTGCCATTTTTACTATGTTGATCCTACTATCCAAAATATGGGAGATCCTTTCATTTTCTAGTATCTTCTTTAATTTCTTTCTTTAGAGACTCAAAATTGTTATGGTACAGGTCTTTCACTTTTTTTGGTAGTGTTACCACAAGGAATTTTATGTCGTTTATGACAATTGTAAAGTTTGATGTTTCTCTGATTTCTTTCTCCACCAATGTTTCATTGGTATATAGTAGGGCTACAGATATTTTTTTGAGTTAATCTTGTATCCTGCCACATTGCTGAAGGTGTTTATCAGCTGTAGGATTTCCCAGGTGGAGTTTTTGGGTCACTCATGTATACTATTAAATGATCTACAAATAGTGAAAGTGATAGATCCATGTCTATCACCATGCACAAAACTATGTCCAAATGGAACAAAGACTTCAACATCAATCCAACCACATTGAACCTATTAGAAGATAAAGTGGAAATTATCCTTGAATTAATAGGAACCGGAGACTGCTTCCTGAATATTACACCAGTAGCATAGACACTGAGATCAACAACTGATAAATGGGATCTCCTGAAATGGAGAAGCTTCTGTAGAGCTAAGCACACAGCAAGTCAGACAAAATGATAGCCCACAGACTGGGAAAAGATATTCACCAACCCCATATCTGACAGAGGGATGATCTCCAAAATATACAAAGAACTCAAGAAGCTAGTATCCAAAACACCAACCAATCCAATTAAAAAAAGGAATACAAAACTAAATTGACAATTCTCAATAGAGGAATCTAAAATGGCTGAAAGACACATGAGAAAGTGTTCAACATCCTTAGCCATCAGGGAAATGCATAATGAAAACAACTCTGAGATACCATCTTACTCCTGTTAGAATGGCCAAAATCTAAAACACCAATGATAATTTATGCTGGAGAGGATGTGGAGAAAAGGGAACAGTCCTCCACTTCCGGTGGGAGTGCCAACTTGTACAGCCACTTTGGAAATCAATATGGTGACTCCTCAGGAAAATGGGAATCAGTCTACCAAAACATCCAACATTTCTACTCTTAGGCATAAACTCAAAAGGAGCACATCCATATAATAAGGACATCTGTTCAACTGTGTTCATAGCAGCATGATGTGTAATAGCCAGAGCCTTATCTTACCTAAAGAATGAATAGAGAAAATGTGGTACATTTAGGCAATGGAGTACTATTTAGCAGAGAAAAAACAATGGAATCTTGAAAATTACAGGAAAATGGATGGAACTCAAAGAAACCATTCTGAGCAAGGTAACCCAATCACAAAAAGACAAACTTGTTATGTACTCACTCATATGTGAATTTTAGACAAAGAGCAAAGGATTCCCAGCCTACAATCCACATTGCCAGAGAAGCTAGTAAACAAGGAGAATCTTAAGGGAGACATACATGGTCCTCTGGAGAAGGGGAAAGGGACAAGATCTCCTGAGAAAAATGAGAGCAAGGGAGGAGGGGGAGGGGAGCTAGGAGAATGAGAAGGGGAGAAGAGGAGGGATGAGGAGTACATGAAGGAGCAGAAAGCTTGAGTCAGGAGAAGAATAGAAGAAAACAAACAAGGAGATTCCTTAATAGAGGGAGACATTTTAGGTTTACAGAGAAATCAGGCACTAAGGAAAGATCTCAAGATCTATAAAGTTGACACCAAAACTAACAATGTAAGCAACAGAGGAGAAGCTACCTTAAATGCTGTTCCCTGATAATTTGATTGATGACTGTCATAAATGCCATCCTTTAGCCGTCATCCAACAGCTCATTGAAATAGAAGCAGACACCCACAGCTAATCACTGAACTGAACTGGAATCCAGTTGCAGAGAAGAACGAGTGATGAGCAAAGGCGTCCAGACCAGGCTGGTGAAACCCACAGAAACAGCTGACCTCAACAATGGGGAGCTCATGGTCACCAGACTGATAACTGGGGTACCTGCATGGGACTGATCCAGTACCCAGGAATGTGAGTTTCAATGAGGAGAACTCGGAAATCTATGGGTTCTCCTGTAGTAGTTCAGTACTTATCCCTAGCATAGGTGTGGACTTTGGGAGCCCAATCCACATAGATGGATACTTTCTGAGCAAGACACACAGGGGTGGGCCTATGCCATATCCCAAAGGATATGATAGAGTCTAATTTCCCCCTACGGAAGGTCTCATCCTCCTTGGTATATGTGAGAAAGGATATGTGATAGGTAGGGTTTTAGTTGGGGGGAGTGGTAGGGGAGGATGGAAGGTAGTGGGAACTGGGAGTGACATGTAAAACAATCTTGTTTCTAATTCAAATATGTATGCATATATATATGCAACTAAGGAAAGCTGGGACCAGGAGATGTTGCTCTTTCCAGGGAAAAGTATACCAACTGTTTGTCAAATGCCAAATGGTCAGATCTAGAAACATACATGCAATTCATAGTATATTAACTTGACAAGTTGTACTTGGCAATTTATATGTGTGTGTACATTTATGTAAATATATATATATTATTGCATGCATATACAATATATATATATATATATATATGAAAAATTAGTTAAAAGAATCCATGGACTAGCAGGAGATCAGAGAAGGGTTTATAGGAGAGTTTCAATGGAAGAAAGGGAAGGGAGTGGTGTATCTCATGCCTTGGAACCACAGCACTTGGAAGGTAGTGGGAGGAAGGTCACAATATTTTTCTGAAAACATCAAAGTGTGAAATAGTTGATTTTCTGTGTTTGGTATTTAAAACTCCCTGAAAGATTTTCTTATGATTCTCTATTGTAATGTAATGTTTGTATCATTTTATTCTGTATTTGTAAGTAGCTTCTTACATCTACCTTAGTCTGAATGGGCTGATCCTATCCCCACAAGCTTTCATGAAGCCTCAGATTGTAAACTCTCCTCAGTGTGTCTGGAGAATGAATGCCTCCTACTGAATCCTCGCTGCTGTCTTCTTTACCCATTTACTTCTGAGATTAAATGTGTGAGGTATAATTTTCTTTCAGATGGACACAATCTTGTGTAGATCTGGATGGCTTTGGACTCACAGAGATCCCTCTACCTCTTCATCCTAGGATTAAGGGTGTGTACTATAACCTATTGGCTTCCGGCTTCTGGGATTAAAGGTGTGTACCTGACTTCTGGACATCTGGTTAACTTTGCTTTCTGAATCTTCAGGCAAGCTTTAATAAATCATAAATAATATGTCACCACAAAAGAGTTAAAAGTTGTTAAACATTTTTTAGCAAATGGCTAAAATGGACTGTCTCCAAAATAGGCTTTCATCTTTTGCTCTTAATCATCCCAAACTAAAAACAGAAATGGAAATCTATAAAATTACTATTTATTCTGGAACATAATTGTAAAAATGTGAGAAAATATAGTTTATGAAAACAAGCTGTTGTGTTTTTTTATTTGACTTAAAAATAAATTGAGGTTTGTTTTTTGTCTCAATTGCTTGCATTGGAATCCATCAGAGTCCTTTACTGCACACCATCAATGAGGTGTGCAGTAATCAAACAGGTTTAAATACTATTTGTAGAAAATAAAAAGTTAATATTTGGTAGGCTTTCTATAGAAAGGACAAAGAATAGCTTTAAAGACCATCAATGAAATAAATTATGGTTCGTTGCTTCAATGGCTTCCTGCCGATGTTCTGAAAGGATGCTACCTTGTAGATGACTCTTAGGCTTCACGGGAACTAGTAGAGAAAGAGTAAAATTGGTATCATAGTGAAAATAGCCAGAACTACTCCTTCACTTCAATAACAGCCTACTCAACTGAAGTAAATCATCTTTGCATTGTTAGGGCAACTATGTGGAGTTTAAGAATGTCTTAGCCACATATGCATATGAGACAACTGATACATGGAGAGCTTTATGAAGTTTATTTGAATTCACAAGCTGAATGACTTTGAGAACTTGTATATACACTGAGATGGCCTGAACCTTCATCCTGTTATGTGTCCACAGCTACAAAGAACACAATTTATACAAAGATCACAAAATCTTATCTGTGTGAAACAGAGGTGCCTGTAGCTTACATACACCCACAACATAGATTAAAAAATGAGGAGGAACACACCTCACTTTTACTAGTTAAACAAGAATATGGGTATCAGATAAGCAGCTCCCAAGTCTGCTTTCCATAAAGGAAACTCTCTTGCAACTGTGCCTTGTTAGCATTTAACACTGAATAAATGTTACTTATGTGTGCCATAAGGATTTACTGCATGCAGTCTGTGCTTATGTTTGTTTTATGCACTGTGAGGCTAAAAGGCATAAATCCCTCATATTTTGTCTTCAAATTCCTTTGTGCAAGTGCTCATGCATATATATATATATATATATATATATATATGTGTGTGTGTGTGTGTGTGTGTGTGTGTGTGTGTGTGTGTACACAGTTTTGATGCTGTGTTGAATATATATTTGGTGGATATGTACTGCATGTGTGTGATTGTACTTTGGCTTGAGAATTTGTATGTCAAAGCTAGAGAAGGATCTTGTTCATGGCTCTCCATCTTTTTGCTTTCCAACAAGCTATTTCAATAGCTAGAAGTGAGCCATTAGAGCTAATCTGGGTGGCTTGAAAAACTACGCCTCCATCTCCCTGCAATGGTGGGGTTACAGGCAGAGAAACTATACCAAACATTTTATGGTGGTTCTGGGCATCCAATCCTAAGTTTTCATGCTTGGTGAACTTGAATTTTTGACCACTGAGCTATCCCTCTAGCCCCATCTTTAAATTCATTATTTCTTCTTCTTCTTCTTCTTCTTCTTCTTCTTCTTCTTCTTCTTCTTCTTCTTCTTCTTCTTCTTCTTCTTCTTCTTCTTCTGCATTTTAATTGTGTGTACATGGGTGAGTGGACCTTTTTGTTGGAAAGTGAATGACAGTACAGGTGGCAGTGGAGGCCAGAAAGGGCATTGAATCCCCTCGAAATTGTGTTATAGGAAGTTGTGAGAGACTTGGCTAGGATGATCTGAATGGATTGCTTTCCTCTGTAAGAACATTATGTGCTGTTTGCCATTGAGATGTTTGTTCAGCTCCAGATAGTTCCTGGACTATATTTCCTGAAAACAAAAACACATTAAAGTGTGATATATATTTTTAGACAACCAGAATAGATATTTAAAATTGTCTAGAAACACAGACATTAGATTCAGCTCCCCAGATGTTCTACATTCCTGTCTCCTTCGTATACAGAAATATTTTCGGGGTATTCCTAAATATTGGACATGGATAAATTTTAGATATGCTTATTATTTAGATTCAAATCTTAGATTTAGAATTAACAATTGATTCCCATAGCAAATGGGACATAGTGTGACTGTTTTCTTTGAAAATTAAAATATACAGGGCACCCTGCCTTTTCACAAATGTACTCCAAGGCAAATAAGAAAAAATTTTCCCAACCAATATAGTCCTGCTATATTTGAATTCTCTAGACAGAAAGTAATACTTATTATAATTGCTGTTATAAATTATTTTAATGTAGATTTATTTACTAAATGCTATTTTATTGCTAACAATTTCAATATTTATGACAATGAATATAATGCTTATTTTAATTTTTGTGACCTTCTTTCAGTTTTATGAGTACAAACCCTGTCAGACCTGTGTCAAAATGTCAAATATTTTGTTTTTGTCCAATTTTAGGAAAACAAGTTAAATATTTGCTTTCTTAGAATTGTTATTATTCTAGTGACCCATCCACTTCTACTTCAAAAAACATGACATTAACATGTCAAAATGAAATATGAGGTAGATCACTCTTACTGTAGATATGTGAGTAGCAAAGGCTATAATCATAAAAGCATGAATACTTCGGAACACTACACACTTTACCATTTTAAATGTGTTCTAGTTTTCTTACGAGGTGATTCTTTCACTTATTTTTGCTTTAGCAACTGAACAATCAGTGAGTGACATAAAACATACTCCCCTGACTTAAACTGCTGAACATATTCAGTGATGACATGAACACACAGATGCATTCCATTTCGCAATTTCAATTAAAGGAGAATGACAATGCAGTAGAGAATCTAAATTATCTGATCAATAACTTTGTAATACATTATGCCTAAATGAATTAGCTGTTCTGTAACTGCTTCCTGAAATGTAAAAATAAAGCCATTATCTTCCTCACAGGTTAGTGTCAGGGTCAACAGAGCTGATGTCTATTACTTAATGCCTGCCACACATTAATCAATAGACTAGTAAGTACAGATTTTTAAGGATCTGCTTTTATAAATTTGCAGATTTTTCCCTGATAAAATCTTCCTGATTTACTCACTTAGATGTCATCTTACTGACATACTCTGGAAAATATTTATCAATATTTCTCGATAATATGTTGAACTCTTTATTAAATGCCAGGGATGAATCACTGAGTACCTTATGAAGGATTTTGCCTATAAGCTATTTCCCCTTTCTTCCAGTGAACAAGTGGGAAGTTACAGTTACAGAAAAGAAACAATAAAAATTATATTTCAGAGAATGCTTAATGTCTATTTTTCATGTTATGTTAAAAAGCATGTTCAAATGAGGAAGCAGCATACTAGCTAATAACTGAGAATGATGGAGGCAGTGTCATGCATGCATTCTAGAAAACTGGCTATCCAAGAAGAAAACACAGTGACAACAAAGGCAAATCAGTGGTGAACAAACCAGGTGGAATGGAAGAGTGAATAGATCCCTAGGACAGCAGTGAGGGTGATTATAGATGTTTCCTTAGAAGACGAAGGCCACAGCCCCTAAGTGTACCAGAAGATTGAAGTTAATCTATTTCTACTAGTAAAGCCTCCAGAGATCTTATGGAGGGCAATAGAGTTTAATCTCTTATAAACTTGATGCACATTCACATAGCGGCTACTGAACACAAGTTAGTCTATGATGGACATATAATATACACAATTAGTGGAGTTTGACAAAAATGGTCCATTTGGAAGTTATGCCATAATTAGTGCCAAAAGAATACATATTCTGACAGTGGTAAGAAAATCGGTAAACTGGACAGTGGTGACAAACCCCTTTAAGTCCCAGAACTCAGGAAGCAGAGGTAATAGAATGTCTGTGATTTTGAGGTTAACCTGGTCTACAGAGAGTGAGTTCCAAGACAGTCAAGGCTGTTACACAGTGAAACCCTGACTGGAAAAACAAAAACAACAATAAAGTAAATTAGGAACAGCTGGTAAAAACAAGAATGCTGCTGAAATGTTATAAGAACTAAAGAATAAAGACATCAGAGGGGGATGAAAGGAATCAATTTTATTTTATATGCAAAATTCCTTGTGTATGCACATGTGGGTGTGTGCATGTGTGTGTGATATTTGTGTGTGCTTGTGCATGTATATTTGGAAGTCTTCTTACTCATGTGTGAGATTATAGAAGCCAGAAGCCAAGGTTTACATTCTTCCTTTGTCACTCCCAACCTTGTGTTTTTAGATAGAATTTCTCACTAAACATGGAGCTTAGCGGTGTTTCTCTTGAATGACTGGTGGGCAAAGTTCTGCATGGTTGGTAATACAGCTGGTTTTTAGATGGCTGCTGGAGACCCGAACTCAGTTCCTCATATTTGTGACACAATACTTCACTTATTGATCTCTTGCTCCAGCCATTACTATAGACTCTTACACACAATGAGTGGGATATTAGTATATAAGTCTAGTAATTATGTACAATAAGCATCAAGGATAGAAATACTTTTGAAAATGATCTAAATCTAACAGATTACCAAAGCTTGAGATGAGGTAGATGTGGCAGAATCCTGTTGGCCTGGGCGCCACAGAGCTAGCAACTAGCCCTAACCCCCTATGAGATACACCTGCCCTAGCTCAGAAGAATTAACATCTAGCCCTAATCCTTCCTTTTTTGATACCACTTGTAAGCCCCTGTGAAACTTGTCTGAGAGTTTCCCAAGGATACAAAAGCCTCTGAAAAACTTAGTTCCAGAAACGGGGAAACAGTGGTACCTCATGAATTAGGACTTTGCACTTGGCATTGTGCTTTTGGAAGCCTCCTTGACCAACTAAATGTAACTCAGTCACTATACTTGAAGCCTTGCCTGGTTGCAAAAGATGGCCAATTCAGAGTCAGGATCCTTCATTACTAGGAGTCCTAACTAGAGCCATCCTCAAAAATTCCCGGTAGCTTTCACTGCACTAGATTTCCACACGCAATCCCAAACTTCCCAATTCCAGTTGTCGTGCCAGAATTCTCTCCTTCCCCTCCCAATATGATCCTTCCATCTCCTGTCCCCAGACACCCCAGTCCACCCACAAAATGTATTCTATTTTCCATTCCCAGAGAGGTCCATGCATCCAGCCTGGAGCCTTCCACTTTACCCAACCTTTCTGGGTCTGTGGATTATACCTTGATCATCATACATTTAACACCTGATATCCACTTATAAGTGAGCACATACCATATTTCTCTTGCTGGGTCTGGGTTACCACACTCAAGATAGATTTTTATATTTTTGTCGACAGGTAATTTTTTGTCAAGATTTTTTCCAATTCAACTTTGTATTATTGTTATAACACTTTTAATAATATAAATTACATATGTGAGATGTGGAGGTAAATAGAGTGAAAAAGGCAGAGAGAAATCCAGGGATAGAGAGATAAGGAATATAGTTATATAAATAAATTAAAAAGGAAACAATTTAAATTTTTTTTAAAAAAGAAAATAGTTTCACTTATTTGGTAGGTATAAGAATTCAAATACATTTAAAACAAGATGTTTTTATCATTTCTTTCCTCCTAATTACTATAAACTGTTTTAGGTGTAATTAATAAAATTATTAACACATTGTTAGACTTCATAATAAGTAACTAGAAGATTCATATTAATGTTGTTCCTATGTTCCATCATGGGGATTAATTCTAGAGTATGGCAAAGAATCGTGAATGCTTTAATGTATAGGGACATAGCTGAAAGTATAAGCATACCAAATATATAAATATTTCTTGAACAATTATCTAAAATTAAAATAATTGCATAAATTATTACAGAGTTTCTTTAAAAGTTATCTCCTTATCAAACATGAAGAGAAACACACAGTAGGAAGTAAAATAAATTATTTTCTCTGTTGCTGCAAATTCTCCAAATCAAAGTAAAAGCTGAATGTCATTTGTTCATATAGCTACAAATATTTGAAAAAAGCATTCATTATTCTAGTAATCAAAAATGGAAGGGAATATAATTTAAAACTACTTTCAGATCCATCTTACTCTAGTTTGAGTGGTAGCAGGAAGAGCTCAGGAAGATTTAGGGATAGATAAACTCTTATTAAAGGCTGATGGATTGGCAATTGGTATAGCCATCATGAAAATCAATATTGATTTCTCAACAATACTGAAAATACAACAAACACATGGTCCAGCTGCTCTACTCCTGTATTTATACCTTAACTCAAAATTTTTCCATAGATAAATTTTTATTGTTGCAATATTTACATTAAATGTAAAATGGAGGTAGACTTTATATTGGTGTTTATTCAATAACAAATGGATCTAGAAAGGATTATACTATTAAAATATGTCAAATTCAGAAAGGCAAATAATGTGTATTTCTCTCATAGCTATAACACACATATTTACATTTAGACTTAGGCCACTCCCACTTCCACACTTGCAGCTTTCTTTGGCAATTGTTCCATCATCTTTTAAACTCCAATATCCTATGCAATTAAGATTCTACTTCGAAAGTTGATCCAGTACTACTTCAGGGACTCTTTAAGGGCATCAACTGTTTGATATGCCTTCCTTAATCTTACTTCTATCAGGTCTTCAAAACTATTATTATTAGCCAATTCTTGTGACATTTCAAATGTCTGCTGCCAGCTCAAGATGTAAATCAGCCCCATTGAGAAACAGCTGCGTCAGTTTCCTTCTATTTCGTCCAAGGAAACAGGATTGATTCTACTGCCCCAGTTCAACAGAAGGTGCCTCTCTACAAAGTTTTTGTTCTATGTCAATCAGAGGAGATTTTCCAGCATTAGACTTAATTCCATCTTGTCTAAAAGCTACTCTGCCTTAACTTCAAATTCACTCATTTTCTCAGGACATTAGTACAATGAAGACAGGTTCTGCTAAAATATAACGCCAATGAACCTTATCACACACAGTTTCTGGACTAATTCTTCTCTGGTAACTCCTCTGGCTCTTCCACTGCTAATTTTTCTCTCAATTGTCTTATCTTCCAAGATTTCACCAGAATGGTCTTCTTAGATCTACCCACCATAGTCAATGGGATTTCTAATTCACATTCCAAAGTTTCAATATCCCTAACAAAACAGCTCTAAAGTTTTTAAAGCCACATGGTTATGTTTATATAAGCAGAGTTATCACTGGCAAACAAGACTCCATTTCTTTATTAAGAAATGAGATATGGGCCTGTAGAGATATCTAAAGGATTAAGAGTAACTGTTACTCTTTCAGTGTGGTGACTTTTTTTTTTTTTTTTTTTTTTACATGATCTAATAAAGCTTGCCTGGAGTTTAGAATACAAACTAGCCACAGGCATAGAAGCTGGGCAGTGGTGATACACACCTTTAATGCCAAGACTCAAGACGGAGGCTGATGGATTTCTGTGAATACAAGGCAATCCTGACCTACATGATAGTGAATCAGTCTAAAAGAGAAACAGAACTCACACAAAGGTAATCTCAGCACTAGAAAGGTATACAAGATAGGGGCAGCGTCATGTATTCTGGCAATTTCTCTCCTGGCAAATAGAGGTCAGGTTTACCCTTGCCTTGGTAAAGGTAAGGGTTCTCTGGTAGCTTGGATGTTTTGCTTTTCTGACCTTCAGGAAAACTATCTTTGATCATAAACTATATATTACCATGTTTCAGAGTATTCAGTTTCAGTACTAAGAACAACATGGCAGCTCTCAACTATTTATAACACCAGTTCAAGGAACTGATATATGTTTCTATCCTCCAAGGAACCAGGCACATGTCTGGTACACATACAGGCAGGCAAAACAATCATTAGCACAAAATTAAAAATAAGTTTATCAAAAAACCAAGACATTACATATGTTATTAAAATTTTCCATTTATAAGAAAATGATACCAGTTTTCAGAAATATTAACCAAGCAATGAGTCAAAAGATTAAGATATTTCAAGATACAATATTGAATATTGTATTCTTTGCAACAACATGTTGAAAATGAATTGAAGCTAAAAAGAAAAATTACAATTTGTTTCTTATGATATCTATGATTTGTTTTAATTATGTAACTGTATTATATAATTATAAATATGAGTACAGATGTAATTGGTTTCAGTATTTAGAAACATATTGTTAGACTTTAGTAAAAGACAGAGCTGTTTGTGCCCGGCGTTGGTGGCTCATGCCTTTAATCCCAGCACTTGGGAGGCAAAGGCAGGTGGATCTCTGAGTTCGAGGCCAGCCTGGTCTCCAGAGCGAGTGGCAGGATAGGCTCCAAAGCTACACAGAAAAATCCTGTCTCAAAAAACCAAAAAAAAAAAAAGACAGAGCTGTTTGTAACAGTGTCAGAGAAACCTAGTAGAAGGAATCTTACTACTGCTTCATCAGACATGGATTAAGAAAATTTTACAAAAAAAATTCTTCTATTCAGCACAACTAACAATTTTAATGCCAACTACCAATTACAAGATTTATATTCAAACTCACCAATATGCACTTGAACTACCTAGAAGACATATACATTTTAAAATAAATATTAATTTCAGAATTAATTCATTAATTACACTTTAATTTCAATGTTTCAATTGACTCCTAAAACAATGCATCTATTAACAAAGTCTGTTATGAATGTTGATAACTGAAAGCACTATATAGTATCTGGGTAATGTCTAAATAATGTTAAAAGTTTATGTTTAATGAGCTTAGGACTCAATATTGATCCATGAAGTCAGGAAACTAAGACATTTTATCTGAAGGAGTGGAGGAAAAGACATACACACTCTGTTGATAGTCTCATTCTTACTTTTCTTTATTGTTATTATTTGTTTCCTACATCTTTTCTGGCAATTTCCTTCTATTCTTGATGTTTTCCTTCTGACTAACTTTGTTTTCACTTACAGCTTATATATCCCAGTAAAATCTTTTAGAGAAATATAAAACTTGATGGTGGTTACATTCTATTTTTCAAGTGAATGATTGTAATGGATATAAGTGAAAAACACGTTTTCCATTTCCTTTACATGATTAAAACAAATTCATACTAGAAACTTGTTATAGATTAACAGAATGTAAGCAGACAAGATATTTTTCTCAGCCAGTTTTCTGGCTGGCAGGCTGCATTTTGCAGTTACAAAGAAAGGACCATTAATTTTATTGTTCATCTCAAAAGGAAATCTAAATCACAAATCAAAACTTGTATATATGAAAAAGAACCAGTCCACTCTATTTTAAGTCATCAGGGTGCATACCTATGCATCAACACTGATTAAATATGCACAAATATTTAATCATCATCTTTGATCACCAACCAATACTAGCTAGCAAGAACGTTATGTCATCTAATAAAACCTGGACTGCTTTGCCTTTGATACTTGACTTTAAGTCCCTCATAAAGCTATGTACCTTTCTTAAACTGTAAATTTTTCACCTCAAAGCTATTTGACAAAACTTCTTAGTCTAACCTTAAGTTATTTTCAAAGCGACATTTCAGCTGTGATGCACTCTGAAACCTGTGAAAATATCCCCAAACATTAAGATTAGAATAATTGAAATTATCGGGGCTACTGGAACTCAATTGTTTTTCTTAATTATTAATATAAGCCACAGTCTATATGAATCCTCAATAGAAACTCATGTGTCCTAGCTTTGTGATATTTCCTTGTTTTATTTTTATCCTCTATTTTTATTTGATCAGAGGCAGGGGCAATATTTTAACCAACTTTTACCTATGTTTATTTTCCCACTAAACTGCCCTATATAGAAATCCCTTACTATAACTATTAAAAGTTCCTAATAATGTAAATCCTATTTAGATTGACACTATTGTTGGTTAAAAGAAATGCTTCAGTTAATCATCACACTTTAGGAGGAAATCATCTTCATAATAAAATCATCTTCATAAAAATTCACAGGTAAAAATACTGAGTAGAACAGAATATTTCCAGGAGATGATCTTTCCTCATTAAGGGCTGTGAGGATCTTCCCATGCCCATTCACAACTTTCCAGAATCCAGAGAAAAATGGCAGTGGCAAACATGAAAAGACACAACAATAGGAAGAAACTTTCTGGGGCAAAGCTCTCAGACCATTCCTATCCAATATTCACCCATCAGGGTTTTCTGTCCTACTGTGTAGATTGTTAGTATTCATGCATCTGTACTGGCCTGTCCTTGGGGTTCTGACAGGATACACCCTCAGCCTCAGCCACTAAGAGCACCACCTGCTCATATTTTTAAAAGGGCCTTGAACACCTCTCATACTTCTCTCTCTTTCTCTCCCTCTCTCTGTTCATCTCTCTGTCTTTCTCTCCATCTCTCTCTGCCTTTTTCCTCTCACCTCTCTCCTGCTGTTGCTGTCTCTAGAGGCTGATCTCTTCACTTCCCTTTAATCCTTTTATTATCCCTTTATTAATAAAACAACCCCCTGCTTGAAACCTGCCAAAAGGAGTCTTTCTCCTGGGGTTTTCTTAAATTACAACACCAATCCCCTGAAGTCAATTTCCATCTGCTGTTCCTCTGACATGACCACAAACATTTATAAATAATAAAAGCATGCCAAATCCTTTTCTAAATTTCTAATGTGTATAGTCACAAAATGCATCACTTGGAATTTACTCTTTCTTAATTAAAACATGAATCCCTTTGTTTAACATTTTATTTGAGCTCTGAATTTTTTGTAACTTCTTAGTGCCTAGTTTAACATTCCAACTGTTTAAATGCAATAACCAAAGTTTAAGAAGTGTTGATTATTGAAATATTTATTTTAATTTTCTCTCCAATAATTTTCTGAAATCTTAAAGTGGATACAATAAAAATAGAGTAAAAATCCAATGAAAAGCTTCATACCAACTTGTTCAGTCCAGTTTAAATTAATGTCATGTTGAGTTTTGAAATATTTGCATTTAATGAATTCTTTAATTTTGGTATGTATAGTAACAGAGAAAGCAACCAAAAGAGTTAATAACTTGATTTCTAAGTCATTTTATTAGTGATAGTGATGGTTTGAAAGAAAATGGCCCCCAAAGGTATGCCACTATTAGGAGTAATGAACTTGTTGAAATTTGGAAGGCCTTGTTGGCAAAAGTGTGTGACTGTACAAGTGTGCTTTGATGCTTTAATATATTCTCAAGCCAAGCCCAGTGATAATGACCACTTCCTGTTGTCTTCAGGATCAATATGTTGCAGCTCCTTAGTAAGCACTATATGTGCCTGAACATCACCATGCTCCCATCCATGACAATAATGGACTAAACTTCTGAACTATAAACTGCCACCTAGATTAAATGTTTTCCTTTATAAGAGTTACATGGCCATGTTGTGACTTCACAGCAATAGAAACCCTAAGACAATGAAATAATTTATTGGGGATACATTTTAATGAACCTTGCAATGGTAGTAGCTCATGGACAATTATTTAGAAAATTGCTCAATTTACCTCTAAGGTATTGACTAAACTATTTTTACAATATTTCTATTATGTACTTCCCCTCTTTAGATAAATGAAAACAAATAAAAATGATAGAGATAAGAAAATATTCAGGTATATTTTACTTTTGACTGATTTATGTGTTCTTTTTTATCTTTCTTTTTTTTCTCTCTTTTTATTATTATTAATTCAAGTTAGGGAACAGGCTTGTTTCACATGTAATTTCCCTCTCCCTCTCCCTCTCCCTCTCCCTCCCCTTACCCCCATTCCTTCTCCCCCACCTCCAACCTACCCCCCACCCCATCCACCCACCACTCCCCAGGCAGGGTAGGGCCCCCAACCAGGGCTCCACCAAGTCCACCAAATCTTCCTGTGCTGGGCCTGGGACCCTCCCCATGTGTTCAGAGACAGAGTGCATCCCTTCAAGTGGGATGGGCTCTCGAAGTCCCCCACATACACCAGGGCAAAAAGCCAGTCCACCTCCGGAGGCTCCCAGGAGTGCAGGGGCCTCCCCGATGGCATCCATGATTAGGGGGCTGGCTTAGTCCCGTACTGGCCTCCCAAAGAGCATCTGGGGTCGATATGCTTTCCCTTTTTCAGGCCAACTGTTTCTGTGGGTTTCTCCAACCTGGTACAGACCCCTTCGTTCTTCATTCCTCCCTCTCTTCAACTAGGTTCCAGAATTCAGCTCAGTGTATTTCTGTGTATGTCTGTCTCTGCTTCCATCAGCCACTGGATGAGGACTCTAGGGTAGCATAGAGAGTAGTCATCACTCTCATTCTAGGGGAGGGGCTTCTAGGCCATCCTCTCCTCCACTGCCCGGACTGTCATCAGATCGTGTCATCCTTGTAGGTCTCTGGAGATCTTTCTAGTTCCAGATCTCTTCTCGGACCTATAGTGGCTCCCTCTGATATGGTATCTCTCATCCTGCTCTCTCTCCTCTATTCTTCCCCCAACTCAATATATCTGCTCCTCCATTTCTTCTTTTGTTTTAAATTCACATTGATTTTGAGATTTGCATGCTCCTCTATTCTCAATTGAAGATGGGAAGTTGACATTGAAATTAGTCACTTTTCAACTATTATAGTGCAATTATTTCCTTGATTTCCTTACAGAGGAAATTTTGTTCTTCTTTTTGTTGTGACCACAGGTCAGCCTTTAATTACTTATCAAACATTCTAATGCAAATGGATTTGACCTGTAGAGTTTATCCTAAAAATAATGAAAGGTTACTATCTCATCTTTTTAACCTCATCATTTTCAGCATCTGCTGAATAATACAATAATGAGAATCATTCGTCTACATTTCACTGTAAGAATTTTATTATTATTCTAGTGAATTCAAATATATTGCTTTGTAATAACCAGAATTGTCAATTACATTCTATGTCTTTTTTCCAAGTAAGTTCATTAGCTTGAAAAATATCTGTCAGTTTACTGAGTTTTTTCTTTGCTTTTTGTTTGTTTTATACACAATATCATCTGTTGATGTATTAAAGGGCAGAACAACAATCAAAATTCTGGTTAATTTCTAAGTCTACAATACTTAGGAAAAGTGGTTTACTGATGTATTTTAATAGAATATTTAGATTCTGGCTATTATGATACACTCATCATTTCTTTAAAAGTGGTTGCCTTCTGATGATATGATTCAACTGTTATCACTTCATTTTTCTACAATCAAAATAGCCTAACTCATTTACTTACAACATAATAATATGAGAAATCCGACAGGGCCAGCAAAACATAAAATTTTTCCTCCATCACTGTTTTATACTTTTTCACTTCAGTTTGCTTTCATGTCCACAATTGTCCAGCTCGCAGTATATTTTTTACATTTAGCATGATTCATAGACTTCAGTTCATAAATCTAATCTTTTGAGCTTTGTAATTTTGAATACCCTTTTTAGTTTTGCTCATTCTTTATGTCTCTGACTTGTGTTGGCTGCAATTTACATATGACGTGTACCATATATCTATGTATCTATATCTATATCTATCTATCTATCTATCTATCTATCTATCTATCTATCTATCTATCCTTTGCATTTTTGTAAAACATACAAGAGAACAATTCTGCATGTGATGAGGGAAACAAAAGTGGAAGGTGGAGAGCAAACCAATCAGTATTAATCACAACAAACAAGTTTGGAACAACAGAATTAAACCAAAGTTCTATGAAGAAATCTGACGACACTAGTCTAAATATTTAGTAGCTGAATGCAGACCATGTTTCTTAACAAAATCCAATCCATCAATAAGGGATGAGGGTAACAGAACTGCGTCAATGATCCAATGTGCCTGATAACAAATCCATCTGAACAGCAGCTTTTGACAACTTCAAAGACCAGGAATTTTTTTGGTAAGTCATTAGCTTTACAATAATATGAGAGTTTTTATGGTCTGGTTAGTTATTATGTAAGAAAACATTTCAAAATATAAAGCAAAAGGCTTGGACACTTTAAAAAGTAAATTATGTTTAAACAAGAATATTGAACACTTAAAAATATGTATGATTTATTAGTCAATATCTGAAAGTATATTTTCGAACTTTTAAATGAACTGAAACTTAGAGCAAATGCAAATTAAACCCTTTGAGAAATAGGACTTTATTTTATAAATACTCTCTTTGAAAACTGTTTAATAACTAGAAAAAGGATTGTCTTTTTGTACCTTATTCTGCCTTTCAGTGAGTAGGACTTGGTCTCAAGTTCCTGTTCCTCTGGATCATACAGCAATTAAAGCAATATCACCGTTCCCAGCAGAGGAGTTATTTCACATGAGGGCTCAAAAGTTTAAAAAACAAGTACCAAATGAAATACATGATGGTAGAATATTTACTCAACTCTTCTTAATATAAGAAAAAAACAACTGTGCATAGAAATAACAACATAAAACAATAAAACTTTCAGAAAAGATACAAATTAATCAAAAGATATATTGTATAATACTCACCTAGCTTATAAATAATGCAGCCCAAATTTTGATGCAAGTGAATCTATAGATGTTATTCACTGGGCTTATACTATGGACTGCAATGTATGTTCCTTGTAATTTTGTCAAATTGGAAAACAGTCAAAAGAACCAAATCATGGTTCATATTTTATTCATTCACATGCAAATTAGCGTAGTTTTCAATCACTCAAATTTCTTATATATCTTATATGCTTAGTTCTCTATTTCTATAATAGCTGTGTAACTGACTGAATGCAGCTTCTATGGTTATTAGCTGCCTATTTGGAAAATAGAAATTAATTGTATCACAGTTGTTTAAAAATATAGCAGCCTCCTCAAAAATCCTTAAAAGCATTTGCAGGCTTAATGTTGTGCAAAATGATCTATTAACTATAACTACATTTAAGCCCATGTTGTCTTTATGCTAGGATGGAATAATTTTTCAGTTTGATGGAAAAATGAACTCAGTATCTTCAAAGTGCATTTTGTAATGCATAGCAATTAATATTATGACAATAATTTTCCCTTTATACCAATCAAATAATTTTTTCTGGGCTTCTTTTCTTCATGTTATGTTTCAATTCCAGTCTCATTTAAATTTAGCAGTGTGCAAATCTACTGAATGAATGCTTATACAGTATAATGAAATTTATTTTTGCACCTTTCCTAATGCTATTTATTCCAAAACATTGAAGACATAAAATAGGCAGGTGTTAGTTTATACTTGATGTTTTAAATTTTTAACAATATTTAGAAATTATTTACTTTATGTGCATATGTCCTACCCTTTCAGGTTCATTTTGTGTTTATTTTATTTTAAATACATTATGATGGAGAGAGCTGGGCTGTGTCTGAGAGCAAGACAGACACAGTCTGTGTTTCCAGAAATTCTTCACTCCTCTGACAAGGCACACACACACACACACACACACACACACACACACACACACACACACACTCACTCACACAAATGAACTAATGAATGAATATGATTTAATATCCACATAGAAGATGACCGTATGATTCACATTCTATGATTATATCTAAAGGAGAATTATGACGAAGGGGAAGAGCAGTTGAAATTGCTTTAACATGGAAATGTTTCATGAGCAATTCTAATATTCAGTAAGCACAAAGACAAAAGAGTACACCAAAAGTTTGATGATTTATATAGAGTCGAGATAGATACTGCATTTGATATTAGGCAATGGCTTTACACCTATTGGTTCTGATTTTCTTCTACATGAAGTCTACCAGTGGGTGTTCTGAGCTATAAAAAAAATGTCTTCAGTTTGAAAGAAGTCACTTGCATTTGGAGGCACAATAAAGCATGAACAATCCATATTCTAGATCCATGTCTTAATGCATTGCTTCAATTCTAAATCCAAGATTCCTTTGATGATCCAAATGCCATGTAGGGAGGAAAACAGTAGTGAGAAAGATTGGGGTTAGGAACACAATATTCTATTGTGACAATGGCTCACATACTAGGTGTGAAATAGGCTTGTACAAACTAATAAAGAATGAGTTCAATTGTCCATGACTCTCATACAAATTTCCTTTATAAAAGAGGAAATTGATGAAGATGGTCACATGACAACCACAGAATGGACATGTCTTAGAATTCAATGAAGTGAATGATTTATTGATGCACAAAGTGCAAACCACCAGTGGTTAGCATTTTCCTATGATTTACCCAAGTTTACATTTATCCCTGACCCAGGAGTTTTTGGATAGCTTTCCAGTCCTGATGGCTTTTGCTTACAAGAAATATTGTATTTGTTCCAATGTTTTTCTTAAGAGTTTTCAGACTCCAGCCACTTACTTGGAGCTTACAGATTGGGTCCCCAAGAGAAGGATCCATCATCCCTCTATATGATTTAGTGGTTGTTTAAAAAATAAGAGAGAAAAGCAGAACTGATATTTTGGCTTAATTTCGTGTTCAAAATGGGGAAAAAGTCTTGCTAGAATAAATGAAATATCAACAGAATAGTGTAAATCATTTAGAGCATCTGTTGTCAATTGATGACATGAAAGTATTTTCACCAAGGAGACAGCCGATTGTACAAAGAAGATGGGCCACTTGTGAAAAATTCTCAGAAAAGTTTTAGGACAAGCAAGATATTAGAGACCTCAGCATTTTTATTTTATTTACCTTGCTATATGTGGGTATTTTATCATTTTCATTGAAGGATGTATAATATGTGTGAGGGATAATTAAACTTACATTTGTTTACAATGCAGAGAGTTCATTAGACATACTCATCAACTGCCACAGTTCCACTCTCTTTCTGTTTATATACAATGTCAAATTTACATATGTATGCTATCAACAAATTTTAAGTGTCAAATATATATTATTTTTAAACTATGTCTCCTGTGCAGAAAAGAAAATTGAATAGAATGTTCATGCAGGAATTTAAAAGATTCTTTTATTTGCATAACATATCCTCATTCCTCAGAATCCTTAGTATCAACACTTTTGCTTTCTCTGCTTATGAGAAGCGTACTTTCTTGTTTCTACATATGGTTTATTTTGCATATCACCATATATTCTTGACCCATTAGTACACTGGATATGTTTATGTGAAATCATCTGTATAAGTCATCTACTTATTTATTTATCTGCTAATTAAACTTGAATATTCATACTATACAGGAATTATTTTCATATGGGAAAATTTGCTAACCCTAGATAAGAAAACAGACCATTTTCAGTCATGCTTAATAAAACCTGACTTTATGCAAACTGAATTCTTCTGTGTATGTGACATGAGACAAATTGCTAAGAAAACAAAATATTTGAATTAAAAGATAAGATCAACATTGAGTCAAACTGTAACAATAAATATTGATATAAGTATCTGCCCTGCAACTTAAATATGGTTTCGTCATTTTATTTTGTACACACTACTTTAAACTTCTTCTGAAAAATTTCCTTCCTTTCTCCAGTATGTAAGGTAGTGTTTAAACAAAGGTGCTCTATCATGCTCTTGGCCAGTTGTTTTCAAATCACATTGCTTCCTATCCTAATCCTGTGTTTTATTTAACTGCATTGTAAACCATCCAATAAATTAACCTAGACCTCAGAACAAGTGTTTTTCTTGGTTTTGATGGAAAAGAAAATATGTCATTGAAAAATAATATCTCATTAAGAGAGGCTTAAGAAATTCTTGCTTATATTCCAGTAATTTACTGAAGAATGAACATAAAGCAAATTATCAAAATTCCTATAAATGATGATTTTCTTGGAAAAAAGCAAAGGCACAGAATTTTTAAAATGTGAAAATTTTAAACTCAGAAATTTTCCTTTTCATAAAAAATACTCACTCACTGAAATTAGATCCTCACCAAGGAAAAGAAAATCATAGAGAAGATTAACTAGAAGAACCAAATAATTAGTAGGTAAAAATTCTTATTCTTCAGTATTTATTCATCACATAATTTGTGTCAGAAATAGAATACTCTTACTAACTAGATTGTTAAAATTCTCACCAAAAAATGAAATTAGTCAAGATACACTAAGATGTGTATTATAATCTGTGGGATTTTTATGTTATTCTCTATATAATATAAGAAATTCTGCCAACAAATTTGTGAAGAATATGGCATCAGGTATAATACTCATAATTTAAGACATATAGTACAAGTATGATATATATATATATATGCATGTATACATATATATATATACATATATATATATATATATATATATATATATATATATGCCATGCAGATACGTTTTCTTCAAAATGTAACTCATTATTCTACAATATAAGGCTCCACAGAAACACAAATTCTTACTTTTATGTTAGTATACATTCAGAACAAAATTACCATTAATTGCACTATTATCAAGTACTAACACATATGTTGGTGGTTTCATAATCAGTACTATATTTTCTTGTATTCATTTCTTTTTATAAATACAATGGGAAGAACAAAACAAACACAGGATTTATGAGATGTTAATGCATTGACCGCTAGCAACAAACTGTATTAAAAGGGTTTAAAATTTACTCAGGTTTTTGAAAACCCATAAAAATTATAAAAGCAAGAACCTCAGCCATTCCTGTGAGCATAAACTGATGAAAGTGTGAACTCAGATCTGAGACCCTATCTTGTAATTAGTCAAATAGAATCCTTTTGCGCTCATGTACAAACGTAAGATCACTCTTTGCAGAAAACTCCAAGGCATAAAATTCCAATTTCCATGAAATCCCACCTAGATAAATCTTTCCCAGTTGAAGGTGTCTAGGAAGAAGATAAGTTGTCCCTTTGTAAAGAAGAACAAGGACAATGTTATACCCTGACAGAGTCATGCTTCCCAGGTAAAGTAGACTATCATGGATTATGTAAAACTAAATAACTTCTTGCTTACAATCAATTTCTCAGTACAACACCCACACAACCCATTGAACATGAACATGTCAAGCCAAATTTTTTTTGTAGCAGTCAACACACACGCCCCTTTCTACTGGTGTTAAGATAGGCCTAAGTACCAAAGTTCCCATCTTGATTGTAGAAAAGATGAGAAAGGTATAGAACAAAAAACATTACTTACTGTATGAGACTAAAAAAAAATGAACAAGCATGCAATTCAAAGTGATGAGACTTTACACTCATAAAAACTAGAGTATATACATAGAGTAACAGACTTACTTCATTTCTCAAAATAAATTCTCCTTCCACTATGGCTTGTCTTCTTAGTCAGAGAAGTAAATAAAGCCTACATAGCATCTTTCTTTCACTGTAGGTAATATACTTCATCACAATGTCTGTAAAATCCTATCTATTATACCTACAAGAAATTTCTTCCTTGAATTAATAGCAATGATATAATTCTTACATTCTGCTTTTGTTTCTGATAGCTCTAATGGGTAACATTTAGTTTTGGTAAAAGTCTGTATAATTTTATCTATTAATGAATGACCCAGTTTTAAAATATACAAAATGTGATTGTATGTTATTTATAATTTATTAAAACTTGCCCGTGATTCAGAAAAGTCAGCCTCAAGCTATAGAATTCAGGCAGTGGTGACAAACGCCTTTAATCCCAGCAGCCTGAAACTAGGAGGTGGTAGTAGAAAACTCTAATCCTAAAACCCAAGAGGAGAGCAGGATTAGAGATACCATAACAGAGGGAGCCATTATAGTTTCGAGGAGAGATCTGGCACTAGGGAGATTACCAGAGATCTACAATAATGACATCAGCTGACAATAGAGGCAATGGTGGAGAAGCTACTCTAAATGCCCTTCCCCTATATTGTGACTGATGACAGCCTTATATGCCATCCTAGAGGACTAATCTAGTGGCTGATGGAAGCAGAGGTAGACACCCACAGCTATACAGTGAACTGAATTCTGGAACCCAGTTGCAGAGAGAGAGGAGTGAAGAGCAAAAAGGTCATAGCCAAGTTGGTGAAGCCCACCGAGACAGCTGACCTGAACAAAGGGGAGTGCATGCACCCCAGACTGTTGTCTTCGAGGCCAGTAAGGGAGTGACCCTTACTGGGAGTGATCCCTGAACGTGGATGTCAATGAGGAGGCTCTGGCACTCTATGGGGCTCCTGTTAGTGGATCAGTTTTTATCCCTGGTGTGAGAAGGGACTTTGGGAGCCCATCCCACATGGAGGGATGCTCTCTCAGCCTGGACACATGGGGGAGGGCCTAGGACTTGCCCAGGATAATATGCCAGACTTTGGGGAACCCTCATGGAGGGACTTACCCTCCGTGGGGATCAAAGCAGATATGAGGTGGGGGGGCTGATGGTGGGTTGGGGGAGGGGAGGGAGAGGGAAAAGTGATTGACATGTGAAGCAGCCTTGTTTCTAATTTGAACGAATAAAAAAAATCTCTTGGAAAAAAAGAGATAGAGGGATCTCTCTGAGTTCAAGGCTACCCAGATCTACACCAGATCCATCTAGTCCTAAAGAGAAACAGCTCACCCAAAAATGATCTCAACACCTGGGATCACACAGGAGCAGGGTTTTTAGTAGTTAGTATCAGGATTCATTCTCCAGACACATTGAGGATAGGACGACATTGATTTCTATGGATTTTCACACTGAGCTGAGATTACAGTCTGAGATTTGGTGGAGCCAGGATCAAGTTTCATTTTGTGGTAGAGTAAGAGCTAGTAAACAGCTGCATTGCTTTTCTGATCTTCAGCTTCAAATTTGAATCGCAATGTCTGCCTCTGGGTCATTTATCTATTGTGTTACACAAAAATGATTAAAGATATTTCTCTTAGTTTATTGTTGTTGTTGTTTTCATTTTTATGTGTTCCTAATGTCCTGATATATTAATATGAAAATATAATATGTAATTAATAGAAGGTTGAATTATATTTAATATTTTAGTTCCTGAAGACTAGTTCTATTACTTTATGCATGTAAATATACTATTAATATACAGTGAGTTTACCATTGTCAACTAGAACATTAATTACTGCTGAAATAATTATGTCTCTAATATATAGTGCCTGCAGAGTTTACATTATCTTTTTGTCTGTATAAAAGTGCATGCATAGACGATGTGTGATGGTGCATGCCTTTAATCCCAATACTTGGCAGATAGAGGCAGGTGAGTTTGAGACCAGCCTGGTCTACAAGGCTACACAGAGGAACCCTGACTCGAAAAATAAACAAAAAGACCTTGAGGTAAATATTGGGGTTCATGCTTCAAGCTGAAGATTAGAGACACAAAGCAGCTCTTACCTCTACTTCAGGATGAAAGGGTTCCTCTCCTCCAAGCCTCAGACTGCTGCCTCTCCTCAACATGGCTGGAGACTAAGTCTCACAATGCAGCCTGAGACACTGGTTTCCTGTCTTTTATATACCTGTCTAGGGCTATGATTAAAAGCATGAGCTCTGTTAATCTTTGAGGCTTATTCTGTCTTATGTAGCCCTGGTTGGCCTTGAACTCACAGAGATCAGTCCTGAGTACTGCAATTAAAGTTATTTGCCACTACTGCCTAACTTCTATAGCTAATTAGTATGCCTGGCTTTGCCTTCTGATACTCCAGGCAATCTTTATTAATTCATAAATAGTATATCATGACATTCTTTTTTTTTCTTGCTGTCTCACATGTCATTCTCTAACAAGCAACAGACTGAACAAAGGATTTCACATACACATGGAAAGCACTCTCTAATAGGTTTTATATATATATATATATATATATATATATATATATATTCAATAAGACTATAGTCTTAACATTTGAATTGCTGTATCTAAATTGTGTTCAGTGTAATTTTAATTCTTTATTCTTGCAAATTACTAGTATCACTTGAAACTAAGATTAATTCTCCATGTAGTATCCACTAAAAATATTTATAAGAATAGTTTGGCTTGTTACTTCCATATGCTGATTTTTTAGTTTTTTTTTTTTAATTTCATTATATATTCCAACCAGTTCTCCCTCCTACCCCTACTCTGGCATCCCCTTGCCTCCCCTGAGCCCACCCCACATCCACACCTCCAAAAGGATAAGTGCTCCTAGGAAGGGTTGTTAGATGAGATCTCCTGGGTAAACTGTAGGCAAGGGGGGCATAAACAGGAGGGGATTGGAGATGAGGACATGAGGGAACAGGATGGTTGAATTAGGGGACGGACCAAGTAGGAGAGCAATGCAAGAGGTATCCTGATAGAGGAGCCATCATGTAGTTAAGGAGAACCTGGTGCTATGAAAATTCCCAGGAATCTACAAGGATGACCCCAAATAAGACTCCTAGAAATAGTGGAGAGGGTGTATGACCTGGCATAGCCCTGTAATCAGATTAGTGAATCCCCTAACTGTCTTCATAGAGCTATCATCCAGGAACTGAATGAAGCAGAAGCAGAGATCCACACCATAAGCGAGTACCACTCAGAGGTCAAAGAATCTAGTCTAAGAGAGGAGGAAATATATGAGCAAGGAGGTCAAGATCATGAATGGAAATTCTAGAGAGACAGCTGATCCAAGCTCTCAGGAATGTATTTTTTTTTAATTCTTGATCATAGCCATTGTGACAGTAATCATTTTGGATCTCAAATGCCTAGGGTTTAAAATTCAGTTTCTATGAGTACACATTAGAAAGAGCTGCTAATTTCATCAGTCTACTTGCTGATTTGCTGTTTAGTATTTTGGTTATGGGATTTTATGCTCTTCATATACTCTATCTATCAACCATGTGTCTATTTAGATCTTACAAAGATTTTGGTGCATTATGAAGGCTCTTTTTCTTGCACTGAGGATTTGCTAATGCAACACTCTGATTTGATTCACTCCTATACATTTGATTGGGACTACATCTTACACAAGTGGAGTCCTGTTTAGAAAGTCCTCACCTATACCTTTATTTAAAATGTATATTCTCTGATTTCCTTCAGCAACTGCAGGATTTCAGGTTTAAATTTAGGTCTCCCTCTATTTTGAATTGATTTTTGTGTGAGATGATCGATGTGCATCTAATTTTATTTTTCTGCAAGTATACATCCATTCATTATAGAACCATGTGTTGAATAGACTGTCTTTTATCTGCTGTCTCTTTTTGAGACTTTTTGTAAAAATCAGGTCACCATAGCTAGGTGTGTTTATTTATGGAACTCTCATATATATATATATATATATATATATATATATATATATATATCCCATTTATCTGAATTGTGTTTTTGTGCCAGCGCCATGCTGTTTTTGTCACTCATCTGGAAAGGATATAGGAAATGAGAAAGCCCTATCTACTGCTTAGAGGAGAGTAAGCTAGTATATCCCCTATGGAAGTTGGTACAGAAATTTCTTAAAAAATTTTAAATAGACTTATCATTTGACCCAGGTATACCTTTCATGTGAATATATACAAAGCCCTCTATATCTTACAACAGAGAGACTTGCACATTGATGAACTATTAACATTTGAAGGAAAATGATTAAGGGCTAGATTTTTATCAACAGAAAAAAAGGCATGAAAAATATACTGTGTGTTCACAATGAGATTTTACTAATATTTGAAGAAAAAGGAAAAATGCACGGAAATGGATGAAAATGGAAAGTATTGCATCGAGTGAGGTAACTCATACTCATTCTCAGAAAGATAAAACCTGTGTGCCCTTCCTTGTGAAGATCTGACATTGTTTAGATTTTTTTCAGATTTACTTTATCTTACCAGTTTGAAGATTTTCTTGTGTGTGTTTGTGCCATGTGTGCATGGCTGGTACCACTGAAAACAAGAAGTTGATGCCATCTCCCATGGAACTAGAGTAGCAGATGTTTGTGAGGCATTCTGTGGTGCTGGGAACTGAGCCCAAGTCCTTTGTAAGACCAACAGTTTGTTTAACAACTTGCCATCCTCAATTCTAATTTCAGTGTGTGAGGGAAATTGAGTAGATACTAGGAAACTCAATAGTAAGTCATGATAGGGGACACAAGAGGTGCTGAAAATAAACATGGTAAAGACAAATGGCCACATGTCACAGGAAAAAGAAAGGAAGTTGTGGAGGGTGGAAAAATTCAAGGTAGAGAAGAGAGTGGGTCAGAGAGAAGATAAATATCTAAAGCAAATTCTGTTTGAAAAATGCCATGCTGAAACCTTATTCTTTGGAAGCTAACTAAATACAATTAACAATTAAAAAGAAAATCTTACATTAAAATTGGTAGTTTGCAAAGTACATTTCCCACAATATACTCACCATTGTATCTTTATCTAATTTAGAGGTTGACAAAATTCTCATACCATATCCACTTAATGAGACACAGACCACACTCTGCCTGTTCTGAGTGATGGCTTTTAGTTCCTCTTATCTACTGACTTATCTGGAGATCATGACATGAAAAGTACAGTTGTACAAAATGATAAATAACTCAAAGTGGCTGAGTGGAACAAAGGGAGCTTTGCTAATTTAGAATCTATTTATGTAGGTGGTCTATAGTGAGTGAATCAAATTCCAGCTTCAGAAACCACTGGCCTCCAAAATTCCCAGTGTTTGAACTCATTAATGACTCATATTCACAAAAATCATCTCTTAAAACTGTTTTTATTTGTTTATTATTATTTTATGATTATTGGAGTGTGGAACCTTAATATAAAATCACTAGTACAAAGACCTAAATAGAACCTGCTGTAATATATCAGAATTGACGCCTCCTCACGTGTGGGAAATTGAAAAGACTATACATAAATTTGGAGTGAGGAAGACTGAGTTCATCTTCTCCAGTAAAGAGTGAAATAAAGATTATTAACATGAAAAACTTATTTGGAAATCAGCTAGTAGGAACAGCTTCAGAGCAGAGGATAGGGAGGGAAAGCTGAGTTCCATGAGAGGTAGTGAGGTAACTCTGTCTCCACAGTGCCTTAATTGTTTCTTTGGGGAAAATTAATCTGGACATCATGGCAAAAATCTCAAAATTTGGAATAGTTCTGGGGATATGCATTCTTTTTCTCAGTATGCCCATATATATATATATATATATATATATATATATATATATATATATATATATATATTCACGTGCTAGATTAGCTTTGGTACAGTTCAGGAGTCCCAAAGTCCAAGAGAAAAGGGCCATCAGTAAATGGTTTCTCCTGATGACTGCCTCAGTGGCACAGTGATTCCCTGTTCTCACTTTGTTTATATGAACCACTCAGTGAAAATTCCTAAAAAGAAGCTGTGTGTACAGAGCTTGATAGACTGAAGTACTCCAGAGAGATCTGAATGGAATGTTGCAGGTCCACAGGCTACCTTATATTATGATAGTGCCAACACACAAGATCAGCCATCTTTTGCCTACCCCTGTAGGACTAACGTCTCAAAGCTACTATATATAAACCCTTTGGAATCTATTACTTGGAAGAACATAAGCTTTCGCCAATTCAAAAGCTAAGAATGTCATTATATAGCATCTTGGGCCAACAAAAAGTCTGTCCTTACCTTGTTACCCATGACTATTTGATGTAACCATCAATGTATTTTAACCTTTTCCTTACTTATGAATTTCTTTTTTCTTTAAAACTGTAAAACTTCATGAAACTACTTTCACATTAGAACATGGATTTGAAGGTGGCTTACATCTGTTTCCTTAAGCCATGATTACTCAAAATTGTCCCAGAATAAACTCTTATTTTGCTTATAGTAAGTGCCATGTTTTTTCATTGACACCACCCACTTTAATTCTAAGACACCAACTGTATTCATTTGAATATTATATTTGTAAACTTACTTAATATATTTATTTTCTTCAAGGACTAGTCTCCAAATGCCGTCTCATAAGTGTTTATGACATCAGTTTAGAGAGCTTTCTTTGTATTTCTTCTCGGGATAAGCTTCTAATTTAGTGTATGACTGCTGGAAAAACCCTGTACCAATAGGGTAGTGAAATCTACCCCGGAAATTGGGCAAACCCTTGGCTATGTATAATGCTCTCTATCTAAATTAGCATTTTCCCCAATTCACAAGTATGGAGATACAATTATTATGTGTAACAATTATAAGGAGTATCATTGTTTCCATTTTTATTAAATTGGAAACAATCTTATTTTATGTATCAATCCCAGTCCCCTCTCCCTCCCATTCTCCCATGCCCCTCACCAACCCCAATCCCATACCTCTTCTTCTCCATAGAACGGTTTTGGCTTTTTATTTATTTATTTATTTATTTATTTATTTATTTATTTATTGCCATCACTTGGTATTGGATAACAAATTGGTACGTTCATCCATGAAGTCAGTATAACACTAAAGGGGCTGTTTATGGAGTTTTGATATTTAAATTATTTCTGTGATTGCCCCTTTCTCTATCAAAGTAGATGTAAGTGTACCAGTCATTGAATGCTGACAATGAAAAGACTCTACAGCTGTTATTACTATAGAATTCCTTCTTGTGCCTTCTGATACATGAGAGTGCTAAGTAACTTCCAATTCTCCCATTTTTGTTTTCACATCATTTCCTTGGGGACAAAAAGGCACATTATCACCTCTCCCAAACAGTAAGTCAAAAGTAGAATTGTTCTTTTAGTATAAAATCATTCATTTGGGATGAATAATGTACCACAAGCCTTTCTTCCCAAACTCAAGAATATGAGTGAAAATGATTATGAATACAAAATTAGCCAGAGTCACAAAACATCTCAATTTTGATATAAAGGAATGTCTCACCTCAACGGAACAAAACAATTGGTTATCCAATACCAAGTGTTCAGCCATGAAAACACATACAAATAGCATTACACAGATACATCAGGTTGTTGTTCTGTCTTATTTAGTATCAATTAATAAAAAGGGGGCCATGAATTTGAAAAAGAGAATGGAGGGTTATATAAGAGGCATTGCAGCAAGGAAGGGGAGACTGGTAATGATGCAATTACATTTTATTGTAAAAATATTATTAGGAAAGAGTGAATAGTTTTCATATGTTTATTTTATGTTATACTTTATTTGGCTTAATTTAATAAATATTTTATCATATTATTTGATGACATGTATCCCAGATAAAATGTTCAAATCTATGTTAGTATAATTTGCTGCTCAAATGTAAATTTTCTTTCTGGTGAAAACATTCAAGGTCCATTTTCATAGTCATTTTGAAAGGTGGTGAATCTTTTCTTTTCTGTGTTAGTTCATCAATTGAATTGTGAGACACTACTGTGCTGCTTCATTGGGTAATCAAGCCACTGTACAGCTAAGTCTGACTTTGGGCTTCCCATTCTCTTTACTATACCTCAAACATGCAAAACCCCAAGCCTGTCATGGACACAGTTTACATAGTTTATCTATAGTGACCCTGTTTTTTCACTTGTGTCTTTATTCTCTTTATTACTCAACTCTTATTCACCAGATTCCCTCACCCATCTTTCCCCTCCCTGCCCTTCAGCCTCTGGGTACTCTTATTCCATCAGCTTCTATGATTGTCACCTTCCTTAGATTTAACTAGTAAGTAGTATTTTTCCATTTAATTTTACTGTATAGATCAATGAGGTATTGACTGAAGCCAGTGAGTTATAAAATGGATATAATTTTGTCCTTAATGAACATTTTAGTCACTTAGAAAAATAGCATTAGTATCAGATTCAGAAGAAATAGTGAGTTGGCTTCCCTAGGGCTTTGAAAGGAAAATGAGATTTAATGTTAAAATAGTTCTTAATTCTCTATTGAAAAAGTGTTATATATTTTAACATTTTATAACAAAAATTGTCAAACTCAAATTTTATTAAATAAGAACATTTTGGTTTCTATATGATGAAATCTTTTATTCACATTTTCAAATTTGAAGTTGAATAGGAAAATATACTTATTTCTTACATAAAATTTTAACTTAATTGTTAATACTTTTGTGAGTCTATACAGTTTTTTCATATTCATATTGCTTAAATCACAAATTTTAAAATTAGAATATGAAATTAATTCTGGATATAGTTTTCTGAAAAGCAGCCCACTCATTTATTTGGACTTTGACTTCGTAGCTATGCAATCCTAAACAAACAAAAAATAATGAGTCAATAAAACTTCAATAGGTATTTTTGTACCATAGATATATACATTAAGATATATTGTATTTCCATATTTATTATGAATAACAGATATTTAAATTAATCTTTATTTCCAAAAAATTTAGGAAGTAAGCTAATTATTATGTTTAGTATCTCATTGTTTAATTGAATTTGAAGGTTGGGGAGTTAGCTTAATAGAGGTACATCACTTCCCTAGCAATTCCTGGATTTGGTTTTAATCTCCAAACAAATAAAAAACAAAAGTAATCTGCACTACATCTAATTGATCCATGATCAACTGGCTATTTAAATGGAGACATGGTTGTAAAATATTCCAGGTTGTGGACAGACATTTCCCTAATGAACAACAAGACCCTTAAAATGTCCTTTCATTGTTCATCCTGAAGATGCTTGTTGAAATTTCACATCTATTAATAGCATAGTCATTTCAGCTATAATAATTTGGAAGACAGATATGGTATTTAATAGTCATGAGTTTTAAAAGCCAATATTAAAATTCATTCATGAATTATAACACTCTCATTATTCAAAGTTTAAGTTATGATAAAACAGGCCATCTCCACAGTTCCATTTAAGTTCCAATTCCTATTAGTTGTGAAATTTAAATACTACCATAATGTTGGTTTTTTTATGTATGAAAGAAATCTATTGGTTATTGTTGGCCCAACTAATGTTATTTTGAGCCATGAAGATATTTTATTCCAAATAATGCACATATCAATGTGGGAGTAGGTAACACCTATTTTTATACCAAAATCACTACAACATATAGAGTTTTCTCTTAATAGTGTGGGGTCTATGTGTCATCGCTTCATGTAGGGAAACATCTGAGACATAAATTTCTCTAGTGCCTGTTGAATTTCCTAAGAGGAAGTTGTTGTCATATATAATTGTATTCCAGCTCTTAAAAATGCTGAAGCAGTAGGATTTTACCAATATGGACCAAATACTGAGACTCTAAAACCCTAAACCACAGAAGATTGAAATTTGAACGCATATTTAAATTCTGAGAAAAGCCACATAGAGCCATGGTGTCCTTCAATGTAGAAGCCAAGAATCTCCTAGGAGGACCCATGAATAGCGATGGGAAGTATCCAAGCAATGAGAATGTGGGAAGGCTTTCTTTTAGTTTAAAGTATATCCTCATGGTTGTCTGTTTTTGATTCCTCTCAGTTCTTTTTGCTGCCTGATTGTTGTACCAAGTTGAGGAACTGATTTTCGATAAGTAGTGGAGTCACAAGATATTTTAATAACATTTATCAATAATTTGGGAGTCTCACAAATTGTATTTGATCATACTCATTTCTTTCCCCTGTCTCCTCCTAGATGCATCTCCAACTTTATCCATCCAGTGCTATGTTTCTTAGTTTTTAAAAAGCTGTGCAATCTAATTTGTGTATCCAGAATACTTAGGGTTTGGGGCCACTCACTAGATCATGATTAACCTGTCAGTATCCTGCTGTGAATCAAGTCAGCCACGATAACAAATTGAATAGCAACATGTTCCCATTGGTGGACTCATGGTACAGATGCTATGGGAATGAACAAATGCACTTTATTTTAAAAGACTACATGGAATAAATGGAATTCATGTGTTGCATCATGACCAGTACCATAAACCTATAGATAGACAAGCTGTATTACCTAAAAAAGAACCTACCTCATAAGAAGACATAGTTTTAATGTGTGGGTTGATTATGCAATAGAGGTAGTACCTTACAGAGTATAAATTATGATTTGGTAGCCCACAATGTCAAAGTAAAGACTGAGTCACTTTGGTAAGAGACTATTGCTTCAGTTCTTTTTCATGTCTGGAAGACTGACTTGGCAGTCTCTTTCCCTCTGTTTTCTGTCTTTGTCTTTATGATTCTTTCCAAAATAAATGATCCAAGAGTATTTTCTCTTTATGAGAGCCTCAATTTGATTATAAGGTCAAAGTCTCATTCACCATATAATATTCCAAGACTCCAAGGATTATGACATGGCGATTTGGGGAATTATCATTCAACCAACTATACTTCTTACTCTGTGTCCATATATATAACTAGACTCAACTCAAGAGAAATTTGTTGTAACTCAGAATTAGGTATAATACAGAAAAATTTATTTTGATGATTAATGAATTAACACTAACTACAAATTAGAAAATAGTTTCTATCAATGGAGTCCTAATCTGGCAGAAGACTGTGTGAAGTATGTGTGTAATACCAGCTTGAGTTTACTGATTTGAACTCACTAATGCATACATGTTTACCATAAAACCAACAAATTAGACTGCTATTGTAAGAGGATTTATTGTTACTTTCTCTTTTGTTTTTATTTTTCTTATCAAATATATGTCTTAATAACAATAACAATAATAACTGGAATGGGAAATTAAAGAAGGAATTCAACTAAACTAGAATAGAAAAAATAAAAATCACTAAAAGGGGAACAAAACCTTTTAAATTCTTTTCCCAGCTATAAAGAAAATAGATAAATATAATGTTAAGTGATACTGACATCATAATGTGAGTACCATTGTTTACATTAAAATTTATTAGAAGAAGAATGGAATGGGACAGAAGTTGACAATATTGGATTGTGGTAGTTTTATGAAGGATAAAATTGCTTCTGTTAGAATTACATTTCCTAGAATTTCTTATTTCCATTATCTCAAATTTTGTAGGCTGTCAGAGCTATTATATATGAGTTTTGAAAATCAAAAATGAATCAGACATAATTTGTAAAGCAGCAGGGGATTTGAGTTTTCAATACCAGAAGACTAATGTTATTCTTATTTCAGAAATTGGAAATAAAAATAATATAATATAAGAAGATAGCTAAAAAGACACAAATAATTTCACTAGAGATCGGAAAACTTCAGCACTAAAAGCAAATGATCATGTAGCAACAAGAACAAGGCCTTTGCTATATAGAGAACAGACTTATTTAGCCACAAGGTGAAAATGGGAAGACTACTCTTACATTTTATCAAACAACTATAATACTCATGTTAAAATAGGGATTTATCATTAGGGATTCTTTTTAAAAAATAAATTTTCATTTTAATTGAAAACAATCTTATTTTTCTGGGTACCAATCCTAGTTTTCTCTCCCTTCTGTCCTCCCATGCCCACACCAAACTCCCCATCCCACCCTTCTTTCACTCCCTAGGGAGGGTGAGGCCTCCCATGAGAGATCATTAAAGGTACTAAAGTGAGGTCTTCTAAACCATTGAGTCAATATCATCTAGCCTTTGTACAATGTATAACTAAAAAAAAAAAAAACATCAGTTTTCTCTGGGTATACCACTTACTGAAAAAAATAAATAAACAAAGCACAGGAAAAAAATACACTCTGCATTAAGAAATAAGAACTCAGAATTCTGAGGCATTCTTCGGAAATATAGAGTTGAAATAGTTCTTAAGCTATTTTTTCTGCTTTTCAATCTTCATCACGAAAATCCTAAACTTGTGCTAAACTTGAGAAAATTTGAGCATTTTACATAATCCTAGTTACCTCACACTGAAATACAGTGGAGGTGGGTATTCCAGAAAGTACTAGCAATTAAGTAATGGTTAGTAAGCAATATAATTGTTAATCTCACTGGGTAAACAGATCACTACCTCAGTTTTTTGAGCCAAATTGGAAGCAATAGTATAATTTAATAGAAAATCACCTCATATAAAGTGATTTCACAATGTTCTTATGTTTTATAGATTGATATATGCATAGGACATGCATTCATTGGAAGAAATACGTAAACATTGCATTTGAAATCTGCAGTTAAAGCTGATATTTGTTGAACGTTCCCTGGGCCACTGGGTTTTTCTGTGATACATCAACTTAAATGCTGGATTTTGACTCCTGCCCTAGTAGCGCTGCTTTCCCCCCCTAGGGCTTAAAGAGCAATGCAGTCTACAAAGTTGGTAAAACATATCTGATAAAAAAACATTTAAAGCAACATTATAAGAAGTTATTCATCTGATGGATGCAGAGCCAGAAACTTGTGAGAAAGTCTCTGTTTACAAATGAATACAAAAAAAGAATAAAACGTATGAAGACAAAACATAAATACATATAGGGAATCAAAGTAAACACAGCCTTAGAAATATATGTAAATATTAAGTATATATTCGTTGATCACTGAATTATTTAAATTGTATTAACTGAAAATTTGAAAAATAAACACTGTCCATGGATGATTCTGTATAGCCCTATGAAGTAAAATAAATACTCAAATTATACTGCATGAACATGCATATTTCTCAATAAAAATGAAAAATGTGTCTATGTTAGGGTTTTAGTGCTCTGAAGAGAAGTCATGATCACACAACTCTTATAAAGGAAAAGACCCATATTTCTATACCTCAATATAAAAATTCTTATTTTGAAATACAAATAATCATATGAAAATTGTTTAACTCATATGGAAGGGATTTTACAATTTTAACTATTTTTACTGCCTCTTATTATTACTAACTCTGTCTTGTTAGGTTTCACTCAGGGGAACTATGTAGACCTGGGCAGACTTCTTTCTGATTATAATATACTTGCTTGCATATACAGTAGAAGTGAGTAAAATTAATTTCTCTCAATTTTCCACAAACATGACTCAATAGGTTCACTCTACCACTAGAAAAACTATGGAAAACTGTTTATTTCTACTTTATACCTCCTGGTTTAACCAGTCAAAATGTTTCCTGCAGGAGATATAGTGCTCCAATATTACTAATAAACAATAGAAAGAAAATAGAAATGTTAAAAAGGTCAGAACAAAGTCTATCACTAATGGTTTTGCTTCTCTGTTAAAAAATTGTCTGGGGACACACTTGGTAGGATCAGCTTCAGCATAAATTATTGAATTAACAAGGGATGGGGTTATTCAGGGAACTGTGTGAAATGATAATGAAATACTTGAGAAGTTTTAATGATTAAATATTCCCCAAGGAAAACTTTTGCTGAGCAATCATTAAAAGTATTCCCTAACATACCTGAAGATTTTTTTTTAGTATTTCCTGAAAGAGATTCAAATGTGAATAATACTCTTTTTAAAAATGTATGCAATGACACCTGTAAGGGGAATTGTAGGAGCAGTTATGCCTTAAAAGTATTGGTGACATTTCATGGTTCCTGCAAATGAACAAAGCCACACCACCATTTTCTGAATAAAGCCTATGCTAACTTATATTCAGATACCAGTGAAATCGAAACTTCAATGGAACAGACCTATTGGGGACTATTTATATTTTGTAACAATTTTGTATTTGTAAGTCAAAAAGAGAAACTGAGGCTCTGTTAATTTGTGGGCATATGTGTTTTGGTAGCCAGGATGGGGGCAGGAGTAGGTAGAACTCTTATTTCACATTAGGAATGTCTAATTATTCTCAATGGTCTCCAAAGGGCCAACGCATTTTTCCACTTTAGAGACAAAAAAAATGTGAAAAACCCACAAGATTATATCTGAGTTTGGCACTCTGTATAATGACTAATAAAACTGCTTACAGTTTAAATTATTCTCTGTCACACTGTTACCACTTAACCTGAGGAGAACACACTCATTTACATTCCAAGGGCAGTCTGAGATTTGAATTAAACATAAGTGTACACAAGAAAGGCATCCCATGATGTTTTCCAGGAAGTCAGCTTCTAAGCACTTATTAACTAATATATTTTCTTGGCAGATAAATGGCAAACTGAAATGCACTCTACTGTGGAGAGAAGAAATGGAGCTGAGAGCCAAGACATCAACATCCTTGTCTTGGATATAGCAACAAACTTAACATGACCTTGGATGAATCATGATTTCACATTTCTGAGCTGTTTTGTTTTTTTAAATCTTTCTCATGGAATTTAATGGCTATCCCTTCTTGTTTAGATTCTGAAAATAATTTTAAAGGGGTCATATAATTATTGAACTTTCTTCACAGGATCACACTTCTAAACTAACCTTATTTAATTAAAACATTTTTTTTGTCAGTCTTCCACATAGAAAATGTTTTTATGCTACTTATTTTCCTTATCAGCTAAGGAATAATGATGAAAACAGAAAGAGGGACTTCACAGGGACATGATGGCAGAGAATGTGTGAATCACTCGAGGTTTTATCATTATAGGGATAGTGTAAGTTTTGCCTCTCTAAGAATTCTCTCTGTACTTGTCACTTAGCAGTTAAAATCACAAAATCATGAAACGATGAAACGATGATAAGTTGTATAAGCATTCAAGTAATTCTGATATGAATGCTTGGGATATTCAGTATTGGAACACTCGCTGCTTAAGAATATTCTCCTAAGACTGGGAAACATGTCTTCGTGTTATCAAGAGCAGTCTACAGTTCCTGAGAAAGGTGAAGCTTGGATCTGGCCTCATGGGGTGCCTATTTACTCTCTAACCATATGTGTTGTAAATATACTGCAGTTTATTTTTCACCACTTTTAAAAGGTGACCATTTCTTACCATAGCTGCAGTGGTCACATTGAAAAACAATCCTATCTGATTGCAAATGAATCTGCTAACAGCTCCCAGGAAACAGGTGTCAGGAAAAATAAACAATTTTTTTCATGTCAGGCAAAGATTGTAACTGATTTACACTTTCAGATCTGAATGAAGAAGAGGCCTGACTGCAAACCTAACTCCAAACAGTATCATCTTCCCAGAATCAGCCACACAAGTGACATGACTGTCTGGAACTATAGACAACCTCCCAAACATAAGTTGGCTCTAGATCATCTCTTTAACACAATGCCATTTGGCTGCCTCTTGTCATTCCTCATGATTCAGTTGCTGTCAGAAAGTCCTTCCTTTTTAAATACAGTCTAAGGCCATTATACTCTCTCCTCTCTTCCTATAGAACCCCATCTTATTTATTTTAGGAGCATTTCAGTTACCTTTCTGTTGTTGTGGTAATGCTTTGTTAAAGATGTAAACATCTTTAACAAAGCAACTTCTACATTACTTAATAATGTAGTATTATCAAGTTCTTCATATGTATTGCCAGTTGGGGGAGGGTCTAGGTACTGCTCCAAATGATATGGCAGACTTTGAAGATCCACCATGGAAGGCCTCACCCTCCCTGAGGAGCAGAAAGGGGATAGATAGAGGGTCGGTGGGGGGCAGGGGAGGAGAGGAGGGAGAGAAAACTGGGATTGACTTGTTAAACAAGCTTGTTTCTAGTTTAATTAAAAAAGAAACTAAAAAAGAGTTCCCAGTCTTTTTTTTTTTTTCTTTTGCTAATATTGGCAAGGAAGGATACCTAACAGTAAGCAGCAGGCATGGAGGTAGTAGAGTGATGGTCACATCTTCAAAGAAATAGTAGGAAGCAGAAAGGAGAAGTTAGAAGGATGCTTTTAATATCAAAACTTACCTCCATTGAAGTACTGCCTTAAGCTAGGACACATATTCTAAATGTCCCTGGATATCGTCAAATATAAACTATCTGTGAGTAAGGGAGACATTGCCATCAAACCACTACAATGAGCACCTGTCTAAAGATATTGCTTATTGTCAATTTTAATGTTCTCCATTCCACTACATGCCATTATCTGTGCAAACAAAAGATTTTGGCATAACTGCAAATTCCTAACATATATAATAGTATATATCCTGGAGAAAACAAATAGTATTGAGTGTTTACTGTGTGGTAGAAATGCATTATAAGAAATGTATGGTTATTAGTACTTTTGAAAATATAGTGGTATGAAAGATACTGAGTGATATCAGCATGAACCATATGAAAGTGATAATATTCTGTAAGTTTTTAAAATCCATGTAATTTCTCAAATTTTAGTTTTCTGTGATTCATGTGTCTTCCAGTTTGCTGTGTAACTATGTACACATTAATTAACAGGAAAACTTATTTTTTGTGTGGCAGTGTAGTCAACCTAGGTAACTCCCCTTTCCACAAGAACTCCAAATTCAACCAATAATCTGCACTCTAGTTCTAAAGAATTAATTTACAGTAGAAGGATTTTAAACCGGTTAGTGATTGATTTTCATATATGCTGCATTCGCATAGACATTTTTATGGTTGTCATCAATAAACATTAATAAAGGCTTCATACTCCAAAATGATCTCACTATTTCATCAGTACTTTGTTTATTCATTGTGTGAATTTAATTGTCATTACACTATAATTTCCTGTCTTTCCGAATCTCTTCAGTTTTATTTTTTTAATAGTTTCTTTAGGAGGTACTCATGAAATTCACATTGATGATATAACTTCTAAACATGAAATATTCTAAAAGTCTGTTATGCTTTTTCTTTTCTTTCTTTATTTCTTATTCTTTTTTTTCTTTTTTGGTTTTTCAAGACAGAGTTTCCCTATATACCAGTCCTGGCTGTGCTGGAACTATCTCTGTATACCAGGCTGGCCTGGAATTCACAGATCTGCCCACCTCTGCCACCCAAGTGCTAGGATTAAAGGCATGTGCCACCCTGCCTGGCTTTTAAGCACAGAAAGTTATCATATAAACATAAATACTTGGATTAATACTAGACATTTTAATAATAAACAGCTCAGATGGAAAGGACAAAACATAAGAGGAAACTTTTTAATCAGAATTTAACCACAGACATGACATGCCCAAAAATGAAACAAAAATGAAATGTAACTAACCTGTTCAGTAACAACTTGAACTAGTATCATAAATCCCCCGTGAACACTTATATTCAATTTTCACTGTTTCACACAGGTGTAAAATTCCATTATGTTAACAGAGGATAGTGTTTTTTTTATTTTTTGCTACACTAATGCAGTTTAAATTTCAATATTTTACCAATATTCATTATTTTCATCTTCCCTCACACTGACTCATTTTTCTTATTTCTTTCCTGTTGATAGTTAGCCTCTGCATATTCTAAGTTCCCATGTTCAGGTATCATATATGTGTTATTTGAATTATACAGATAGAATTATATGTTAACAGGATGTCTGAAAATATCCACATGACATGATGTGTATACGTAGCCAAGGCAGTCAAAGATACTCTCAGGCCTGCCTGTGTCCCCACCACCCAGGCTGAATGAAGATAGTCACAGTCCCACATAAGTCCTCATGGCCCAGATAGGTGGAAGACACCCACAGACATGGGATGGCTGAATATATTCACAGAAATCATTTTTTTCCTGTTTTATTTAAGTTAGAAACAAGATTGTTTTACATGTCAATCCCAGTTCCCTCTCTCTGCCCTCCTCCCCGTCCCATTTCTGCTCCCCAAGAAGGGTGAGGCCTTCCATAGGGATCTTCACACTCTGTCCTATCATTTGGAGCACGGCCTAGACCCTCGCCGTGTTTCTAGGCTGAGAGAGTATCCCTCAATGTGGATTGGGTTCCCAAAGTCCATTCATGTACTAGGGATAAATACTGATCCACTACCAGAGACCCCATAGTTTAGCCAGACCTCCAAACTGACATGCTCTAATGCGGTTTGCCAATCTATCAGTCTGGGGTCCATGAACAACCCCTTGTTCAGGTCAGCAGTTTCTGTGGGTTTCTCCAGCCTGGTTTTGACCCCTTTGCTCATCACTCCTCCCTCTCTGAAACTGGATTCCAGAGTTCAGCTCAGTGCTTAGCTGTGAATCTCTGCTTCTGCTTCCATCAGCTACTGGATGAAGGCTCTAGGATGGCAAATGAGGTAGTCGTCAACCTTATTATCAGAGAAGGGCTTTTAAGGTAGCCGCTTGACTATTCTTTAGATTGTTTGTTAAGTTAACCTTGTAGATCTCTGGACATTTCCCTTCTGCCAGATTTCTCTTTAAACCAATAATGGCTACCTCTCTTACAGTATCTCTTTTCTTGCTCTCCTCCATTCTTCCCCTGACAAGATCTTCATGCTCCCTCATTTCCTCCTCTCCCCTCCTCATCTTCCCTTCTCTTTCTTCTAACTCTGTCTCCCATCCGCCAATCCTCCCAATTAACCTTTTCCCCTTCTCTGGGGGACCATGTATGTCTCTTAGGGTCCCCCTTGTTTCCTAGCTTCTCTAGTGGTGTGGATTTTTGGCTGCTACTCTTTTGCTTATGTCTAAAATTCATATATGAGTCAGTACATACCAGGTTTGTCATTTTGTGACATGGTTACCTCACTCAGGATGGTTTCTTTGAGTTCCATCCATTTGCCTGCGAATTTCAAAATTCCATTGTTTTTCCCCCCACTGAGTACTCCATTGTGTAAATGTATCGCATTTTCACCATCCATTCTTCAGTTAGTGGCTTCCATGTTCTGGCTATTACAAATAGTGCTGCTATGAACATCTTTTTTACAGATGTTCTTGTTGTATGATTGTGCATCTTTTGGGTTTATGCATAAGAGTGGAATTGCTGGATCTTGTGGTTTTCATGAGAAACTGCCATATTGATTTCCACAGTAGCTGTACAAGTTTGCATTCCCACCAGCAGTAGATGAGTGTTTTCTTTTCTCCACATCCTCTCCATCATGTTTTTGATTTTAGTCATTCTGACAGGAGTAAGATGGTATTTCCTAGTTGTTCTGATTTGCATTTCCCTGATGGGTAAGGATGTTGAGCACTTTCTTATGTGTCTTTCAGCTATTTTAGATTCCTCTATTGAGAATTCTTTATGTAGTTTTGTACCCCACTTTTTAAATGGATTCGTTGGTATTTTGGTGACTAGCTTCTTGAGTTCTTTTATATTTTGGAAATCAGTCCTCTGTTACATGTGGGGTTGGTGAATATCTTTTCCCATTATGTGGGCTGCTATTTTTTCTTGTTGACATTTACAGGCATTATTATGTTGAGCAGAAATATGGTTGTAATATTTCAGAGAGAAGTGGAGTGGTTCATTTTCTGTGGAAAGAAGCAGTTAGGAACAGGAAGGTTGGCATAGTCTGTTTGCAACCGAGGTCCATGGTGATGTCCAGTCCCAGGATTCTGTCAAGTAATGTGTCTACTCTAGCCAGGGTCTTCGTTGACATCCATGGCCCATGTTGCTCCCAAAGGCCAAAGGATGTCTGAGTTCTTAGCCACCACCAAAGGACATGTTGATGACTTAGAGTCATGCTACAGCTGAGTCATAATTTTCAATGTGTTTTTTTGTTGTTGTTGTTGTTTCTTTGGTTGGTTTTCAGGTAATATTTTTAATTTTTTTCAGTTGGGACACTTTGGGATGTTGGGCAGATATGGAGGGAATGGAAAAATGAAATAAGAATCAATAAAATTGTGTCAAAATTAAATATATAGAATTATATTTTTATTTTTATTGATTATTTGGGAATTACCCACCAGACACTATGATCACACTCGTCTCCCATCCTTTCCATGTATGCCCCCAACTTTGTGATCTTCACCCCCCTAAAAATGCAATTACTAATTTGAGTTATGTTGTAGAATATTTGTTTACACTCTGTGAAGATGTGTCACTGTGATTGGTTTAATAAAGAACTGAATGGCCAATAATTAGACAGAAGAGAATGGTGGGGTTTCTGGAAAGAGAGAGAACTCTGGGAAGAAGAAAAGGCAAACTTGACATCCAGATGTAGGGGAATCATTTTGGATAGTATTGAGATAAGGTAATGGGTGTTACAGAAGAAAGTAGGTTTTTAAACATGAGTTAATTTTCTATTTTTTTCAATACCAGAGGTTCAATAAAGAATCTCTACATAGTGGGCAAGAGCCCTACAACTTATCTATGATCTTAAACTCTTTTTATGAAGTATTTTTGATGTAGAATTTAACTAGGATATCCAAGGTTGCCTGGAATTTGTTTCACGCATGTTACTCTGCTATCTTACACTCCTGAGAAGCTGGATTTACAGGCCTGTTCCTGTAAGGCATGAGAGATTGATGTACTTCTAAAGAATTAACTGAACAAACACTTAATAGAAGTTGGATGAGGAAAACAAAATGAAGGAAAGGAAGTCAAGAGAAGGTACAAGAATTAAGGAGGTGATGGACCATGTAAACAATTATATACTACACACTGAAGTTCTAAAAAGGTACAGAACTTTTTGCTAAGGTTGTGGCAGTTACCACAAAAATGCAAATACTATGTGTGTATGTGTATATTTGTATGTCTCTGTGAGGGGATGAAGGATTGTTTAATATTGCTGTTTATACACAGACCCAGTAAGTAGAGAATAAACAATTGAAATACTAGTTTTTAAACACACCAGGGTGCTAAAGCCTTATAGCTTGGGAGGCCAAGTGTTATGATTCATATATAGATACAAGATTCAAGAGATCTTTGAAAATCCTTCTATATGCAATCATGAGAACAAAACATGTAGGTGTTCGTTCTTGGATTTAGGATATAAAATAGAAGCTAATACTCCTTTCAGAAATACAATGTGTTTTTCCTGAAAGTTTCTTGGTGAATATTCACTAGTGTTTCTTTTGATGAATCTTAGGTATCATCTGCAATGGATTAAAACAGCTTGCCAAATGAACAAAGTCTGGGATGATCATGTAACACATTAGAGTATGTAGGTATGAATTGAGATTTGAGAAAATTAGTTGCATTGCAATCACATAACTAAACAAATGTACACAAGCACAGACATAGTTGGCAAAAAAATGTGAAAATATGTAGCATACTTAGTATGGATTAAAAAATACACAATATTGTAATGAGTTTTTTGTGCCTCTCTAACCAGCTTCCAATGCAGAGATTTCTCATTAACTATGAAAGCTCAGACTATAGCTAACACTTGTCCCTAACTAGCTCTTATAAATTAAATTAACCCATTTAATCTACATTCTACCATGTGACATTAGCTCTCTTCCATCTTGCACCTTCTGTTTTCTCTCTGTGTCTCCTGGCATCTGATACATAATCTTCTTGCTTAGATTCCTTCACTTTCTCCTGCCTATACTGACTGCCTAGCTATTGGCAGTTCAGCTTTTTATTACACCAATCACAGCAATAGAGTTTCACATAGTGTACAAATATACTACAACACGATTTTAAAGAGTTAGATAGTCATATTTAAACAAATATGTTTATGAAATTAAGAGAATTTAAGATTAATAAGAAAGTGACAAAGTTCTCTCATGTTAGACAACAATATTAAAGATTCTTCAAAGTTAAAATTTGTAAACATGTTTGAATCTCTAAAAAAGTGAAAACACAAATACATGTCATATAATTGTACATATGCTTACATAGGAATTTAATAAGCTTTCTTGATATAATTACTTAAATATATACAAATATATGTATATATATATGAATTTTGTATGTGTGTGTATTCAAATGTCTAAGTGGTTTAGAAATAAATACATGTAATCCATATCATAGTAATCAATCAGTGTAAGTTTATATTTAGTAAGTGATACATCAAAGTAGAGAAGTACTATATTTCAGCCAATTAAATTTGCTTTAAAAAATCTTTGAAGAAGCATGTAAACATATTTAGCAAATTGTATATGAGTTGTCAATTTAATTTTCTCATTAGTTTTATCTCCAGTTTTAAATTTCTTTAGTCATATGCAGTACAAGGTGCATTTTGCAGTTTTATAAAAATAGTTTTCTTATACAATTAATCATCTAATAGTATTTTCAAATGTTTTAATCAAACTCAATGTGCAATACCTTTCCATTCAATTGAGTAGTACCAAGAAATACTAATAAAGTGTTATTTATATGTTTCTAGTTGAGTCCTGAGAGTCAAATTTCTGTATACTTAATATTTTTAAATTGTTGGTTTTACCTTTCTTCCAAAGACATCACTTAGCCTATACAGTTTTGAATGGGTTCCCCCAAATTTCATATGATCTCAGAACCTTAACTTCTAAATTCATGTGTATAACATTTGAGAAGTTTCTTTGAGAGATAATTAGGTCCAGATGAAGACATGTACATTGTTTCTGAATCACAATTTATGTGAATTTGTGCAAGAATGATAAATTGTATCTGTCTTCATCAGCTGTCAGTGGCACTCCCTGACATGTGGTGGTGAAGCAAGACCAGTGTCAGATACAACCTCTTCCTCTTGTACTTATCATGCTCCAGAAATATAAAGATTATTATTTTTCATATGCTCACTATATATCATAATATAATCTAGTATAGGAAGAGAAAATTACAAAAGATAAATTTCATATGATTGAAATGCCAGTGAATGAAGAAAGTGCAATGAGCCAAATACTTTCCTAATTGTCATTTTGAGAAGAATAAACTTTCCCCTGATGTTCTCTGAATGAGGTGATACCTATGACTGAATGTGACAAGATTTTTTCACTTACACTAAGGGATAAAATGTATCTACAGTGGACACCAGATCAATGTCTTCTTACTTGTAATAGTTTTAGCCTAGAGATAGCATGAATTTCACAGTGTTGGAGAATTGTGCTAGAACATTTCCTTCTTCACATGACAGTCCCAAGCATATGTCACCCATAACTGTTCTGACAGGTTTGTTTTTATACTATTGATGCTGCTCCCTCATTGAGATCCATCAGTTTTCACAACTGGCTCTTAAAACTCTGAAACACATTACCATATTCACCAGTTAATTATTATCAAAATTACAAACAAAACAAAGAAGATGCATATGGCATAGACGAAGAATCCTGGAGCTTTTTTTGACCTATATATCTATCATCCCACTCTGGTATTTTTGCAAGTGTTTACCTCTTCCAAATCACATCTGAGTACAGTCATTTTTAATGTATGTATAGGCTTTATCAAGTAGGTATTATTGATTAAATCCATGGCTTATGGAGGTCAAAATAATTTTAACTGATATTCCTGCCTGGTGGATATGTGTATGAAATATGTAAGTATTTAATCATGCTAAGTCTTGACTAAGACCAACCTGTCATTGCAGACATCTAAGATCCTACCCCTCTCAAATGTTTGATCAATTTATTAGCAAAATAAACATAATTTTGAGAGGCATGCCTTGCCCGGGTCAGTATGGGTTGGTTGAAGACATTAAGATGAGCAACAATATGTTGGAAAAATGGCAGAGAAAGAGAAGCAGAGACATCCCTCTGGTGTGGAGAGAGGTGTAACTGAAGAAGGGAAGATTGTAAGCAAGAGACTCAGGTGAGTCACACACATTGCCACCTGGAGGCCATTGTGATGTCAAAGCCCAAGCTATTGTATAAGGTCGTCTGGGTCTGTGACCCTGCAGCAGCTGGGATCTGGGGTGCTGACACAGGGGTAATGTTATCAGATGCCTATGCTGCCACCCTGACCCCATGGTGATTTCTAAGCCTGATCTGCTGCTGAGGTCCATATCTGGGTCTGTCTTGCTGCCGCATCTGAGTTCTGTGTTGATGTCTGTGGTCCGTGTTAACCAACCAGGCCATGTGAACAATGTGTGTGGAAATTTGAGGGCTATTCTGAAGAATTCCCACGATTTGCTGGCCCTGGAAGATATTGCTCCACTCACCACAATAGCAGGAGAGTGCAATTATTGTGAGCACAGGAAAGCTGGCTCTATCCCTTTCTTGATGGGGGTGGTCACAGCAGAGCCCAATCTGACCAACTCAGCTACCACCTAGACTAAAATCCAGCGATGAAAGTTGGCCCACCCAGATATCTAACAGCATTTATGACTGGTCAAGAGCATGAAGGCACTTGTGGAAAACAGAGCAGCAGGATCTCCATGACTTGGGAGAAGAGCAGGACACCCTAGAGGAGTAAGGTAAGGAACTAGTATTGATAGTGTAGCAAAAGCCAGACCAACAGCTCATTACAATGAACAACTCTCAGAAAGATTTTTAGGCAGAAGTGTATACTACGTGACACACGGCAGCTCTCAATTCCACAAAGACGAATGAAGTAGTGTTAGAGACTCAGTAAAGATGTTGGAGTGCAGTGTTTTGTTTTCACTAATATTTTGTTTTTCTAAATTTCCTTGGGGGGTATTCTGTGAGGGTAAAGGATAGATATTGGGATTGGGGAGCATGAGGTAAAATTCTCAAACAACCAATAAAAATGTGTTTAAAATATAAGGTAGTTATTGACACTCTATATATGTGGGTCAAATATATATAGATAGATAAAATATATATATTTAATTATAAGAGTCCAATAATTTTTAGCAGATGCAACTTTTGCACTGGAATGAAGAAAAAATATAAATTTTCCAATATTTTATTTATGGGCAAATTTGTACTAAAAATAACCAGCCCATGACTTGCTATTCTGTCTCAATTAGGGGTCATGAAATTGGAATAGTACACTGAAGACTGTAAAATACATTCTTGTTAAAGTGACTTTATAATGGAGTTATCAATATTGTTAATTAAAATTAAAAAGTTGTTGTTTCTTCAGTTGTGAAAAAGAGCCTTCTGTGTTGTTATCATTGTCTCATTGAACTAGAGACATAGATATAGAATATAAAATAATTAGCATCACATGAGAATTCAATAGCATGACAACACCATAGTTTGCTGATGTTGATATGAAGCACACACAAGCTTCATTGAAAATAAGCCGTAATTTATTTTTAGCTAAATATGAGTACAGAGGCCATGTAGCACCGATTTCCAGTTATTTTAAACATCATGCTCCACAACAAACAATATTAAATTTTGGTAGCCACAGCACAGAAAAAGTTATACATTAAAGCATTAGAAGATGTATAGGTAAGGCTACTAGGTAGAATGAATAAAGCAGGATATGTATTTTTCTGTTTTTTGATGCTGTGCTACAGCACTCTTATTTGATTACTGCAGGTGGAGGTTTCCTGCCTTCCATAATCAAGTAGGGGGTTTTATTTATCAACAAAGAAGTTTAAATCTGAATGTGTTTGACCATTTATGGCTATGGAACTAGAGCAGCCAAAGTTAAATTTGGCACTCAGTCTACAGCATACAGTTTATCTGTGCACAGGAAACTAGCCAATAGACCACAGCATAAAGTATATTAAGATCAGACAGGACTGACTACATGATTACAATTAAAAGAACTGTGACAGGCAATAATATGTGAAATTAGTTTCATTACTATATGCATTACAGAGATGATAAATTCTTAAAACACCTACTTGGAGAAATGTGCATCTATTTATTTCCCCCAAATTAAAATGGTGTTTGCATTTATGAGGAAAAAACATTCTAGAGATATAAATTAGAAAAACTGTGTTCAGCCCAGTGTTTCTATTTATATTATTATCCTCACATTAAATACAGGGTTCCTGAGAACTATTTTAAAGGCAGGTGCAAATAAAACTACAGGTATTCCATACCAAACCCTGCTTTACTTTCAACACTTAGAAGTTTGGGGAAATATATATATATATATATATATATATATATATATATATGTGTGTGTGTGTGTGTGTGTGTGTGTGTGTATTTATATATACATATATATAATATGGTGTGTTTAAATATGTATATAATATATTGTGTGTAAATATGTAAACACACATATATACATATATATACACTCTGCAAATTCACATTTGCCTATATATGATATTAAACAAAGAAGAATAAAATGCCATTCTATTCAGAGATGACCTCATACTGTACAGAGAAAATGTTTGGAATCCAATAAACTATCTAACAAAAGCGTAACAGTTCATCAACAATACAGGACACAAAATCAATAGACTGCTTTTATTACAATATCAATGATATAAATTCAAAAAGTCAATTTATTATTTTATTAAACATATCAACATTGTGAAGAACTGATGGAAAGAAATTCAAAATATGTATATTGTAAACTAGAAAATTGCTAAAAATAAAATTATTGATTAAATGGAAAACAATTTGATAGCATAAAACATGTGCATCCCTCAATTTTTTAGAAACTCTTTAGCTATTGGAATCTGGACCAATGGTTAGAGGTGATTTTTACATAGTTGAAAGAAACAGAGTTTGAAATAGGAGGAAAAACTGAATGAAATAGTATCTTCCATCCATGACAGGAGAACAATATCCATGGACTATCAACAGTGTTGTTGCCTAAACATAATTTATCTGTAGGCTTTCCATGAATATGAGGGAAATGTTTAGAGTTACTACACTCACATAAAGAGCTCATGACTGTGAAAATATGGGGGAAACATTTTTATTCATACATATGTATCTTTTTATCTCTGATAACTAGCTTTCATCATACTGAAACACATCATGCAAGCTTCCAAAGGAAAAAAGGAATCATTGGTCTGATACAGATATGATACCACAATATTTACAAGCTTAATATTTGCGTCATAGATTTGAGAGGGAGTTGGGAGGCATGGAAGTAGAGGAGGGGAAGAAGTGGAAATAATGAAAACACAGTATTCAAAAAATCACACAGATATGTAAAATTAAAGAAAAATAAAAACAAATGTTTAAAAACATTAGCATTATATGATAATATTATATTACTAATATACTAATAAATATTACATTAATTTATCAGAATCTTATTTTATTTTATTTTTTAACAAGACAAATAAAAATTTAGTTTTTGGGGTATGCAAATTCCAATTTATTTAAAAAGTTTTTTTTTTTAAGAATTAGAATGGGGGTAGGTTGGGGGTGGAGGAGGAGGGATGGGGGTGAGGGAAGGGAGAGGGAGAAAGGACTTACATGTGAAACAAGCTTGTTCCCTAACTTGAACTAATAAATAAAAAAGAAAGAATTAGAAACAAGATTGTTTTACATGCCAATCCCAGTTCCCACTCCCTCCTCTCATCCCCTACCACACCCCCAACTAAAAACCTACCTATCATATATTATTTCTGTTCCACAGGGGGTGAGGCCTTCCATAGGGGACCATCAGAGTCTATTGCATCCTTTGGGATAGGGCCTAGGGCCACCCATGTGTCTCTTGGCTCAGGGAGTATCCCTATATGTGGATTGGGCTCCTGAAGTCCACACCTATTCTAGGGATAAATTCTGAACTACTACAGGAGCTCCTGTAGATTTCCAATGTCTCCTCACTGAAACCCACTTTCCTTGGGTCTGTATCAGTCCCATGCTGGTAACCCAGCTATCAGCCTGGGGACAAAGAGCTCCCAGTTGTTCAGGTCAGCTTTTCTGTGGGTTTCAACAGCCTGGTCAGGAACCCTTTGCTCACCATTCCACCTTCTCTGCAACTGGATTCCAGTTGAGTTCAGTGATTAGCTATGGGTGTCTGCTTCTATTTCCACCAGCTGCTGGATGAAGGCTACTGAATGGCATATAAGACAGTCATCAATCTCATTATCAGGGAAGGGCATTTAAGGTAGCCTCTCTGTTGCTTAGATTGTTAGTTGGTGTTATCTTTGTAGATCTCCAGACCTTTCCCTAGTGCCTGATTTCTCTGTAACCCTTAAATGTCTCCCTCTATTATGGTATCTCCTTTCTTGTTTTCTTCTTTTCTTCCCCCAACTCACCTTTTTGCTCCCTCATATCCTCCTTATCCCTCCTCTTCTCCCCTTCTCATTCTCCTAGCTCCCTCCTTTCTCCTCCCTTGCTCCCAATTTTCTCTGGAGATCTTGTCCCTTTCACCTTCTCCAGGGGAATATGTATGTCTCTCTTAGGTTCCTCCCTGTTTACTAGCTTCTCTGGCAGTGTGGATTATAGGCAGGTATTCCTTTACTCTATGTCTAAAATCCACATATGAGTGAGTACACAGTCAGTAAAACAAAATGGCAGCCCACAGACTGGGAAAAGATATTCACCAACCTCACATCTGACAGAGGGCTGATCTCCAAAATATACAAAGAACTCAAGAAGTGAGTCTCTAAAACACAAAACAATCCAATTAAAAAGTGGGATACAAAACTAAATAGACATAGTTTATGTTGGAGAGGATGTGGAGAAAGGTGAACACCCCTCCACTGCTGGTGGGAGTGCCAACTTGTACAGCCACTTTGGAAATCAGTATGGTGACTACTCAGGAAAATGGGAATCAATCTACCACAAGATCAAGCAATTCCACTCTTAGGCATATACCCAAAATATGCACATCCATACAACAAGGACATCTTTTCAACTATGTCCATAGCAACATTATTTTTAATAGACAGAAGCTGGAAGAAACCTAGATGCCCCTACCTGAAGAATGGATAGACAAAATGTCGTATATTTACACAATGGAGTACTACTCAGCAGAAAAAAGCAATGGAATATTGAAGTTTGCAGGTAAATGAATGCAACCATAAGAAACAATTCTGAGCGATGTAACCCTCATCAAAATTTTTATATTATTTATATAAATAAATGCTGATTACTTCCACTTATAAATAGCATCATGTGGAGAAAAAAGAGGAAATAACTTAAGTACATTTAAATAGAATGAAAATGACTTCTAAAATAAATCTTAAATATAATTATATATTGCTTCCCTCCTTTGGAAACTTGAATAGTGCCTACTGATACTATGAACAATGTTGTTGAAAGAATGTAAGAGCCAGAGGATAAGGGATTTCATTGCTAGACTGTGTCTTCTAATGCTGTGAGACACTAGACTAATAAAGTACCAACAACATGACTACTAAACATGCGATGAACAAGGAGAATAACAATAGACATACTAAAGTGAATGGTAGAAAGCCCACAAGGCCTCAACCCTAGGCAGTGAACTACAGGCAAATAGGGAATACTGAAAGTGGGAAGTATCCAGGAAAGAACCAAAGTAAGAACACACCAATAATTTATGCAATACCAAATGGTCAGTCCTAAAAACATACTTACAGATAACAACCAGAGAGGGCACATTCTGTTCTATTCTAATAAAGTATAAATAAAGAAAAAAATAGCTATGGCTTTTGAAGTGAGAAAGGAGGGGTATAAACGTTGGGGTTTAGAGGGAGGAAATGGAAAGAGAAAATGATGTAATTCTATTATAATTTAAAATAAAATTTTTATGGCATTCATAAAAAACTATAGGAAGCATTTCAAATGTAAAATAAGCAAGCTCAGGCAGCCCTTTCATATTTCTTCTAAATATGAAAGCAGATTTTTGATTAAAACTCATTTTGCTTATTTGTTAGTATTCAGTTTGTTATGTTGTAGTAATAAAAAACTACCATATAACTCATGACAGATTTATAGGCTACTTGAATTTAAAGGGACCATCTATCAATTCTTGTTGCTATGCTTGACAAATATTCCTATAGGAAAATAAGTAACTACCAGCTTTTATAATAAATCTTATTGTTGAAGTAGATATAAAGTCAAATAACATTTTCTATATCTAAAGAAACATAATTAGTCATAATCACAGAAATAAAATATGTACATTTATGAAAAATAAATAAATATGTATTGATTTTATTAAATTCACCTAAACCTGAGTTATAAATATATTAGAATAATGTTCCTAAATCTAGGAATATGATTTCATGTGATCGATAATAATTCATTCACTGATCTCTCCAAGTTATTATTGTGTAAGAATAATTAATGTAAAGATAGTTATAATGTTATCATTCAAAAATATCACATAAAAATAATATTTTGTGTACAAAAATCCTAGAAATGCCAAAAGTATATATTAACTCCTAAATGTAACATGATAGATTTTACTATTTATCTATGGCCTGGCAACACTAAAATTTTTCAATTAAATATATAAATTTCTATATTTCACTCTAGTTAATTTTTCTAGATTTAAACACATGATTTTGATATCACCTAAAGAGCACAAAAACATTTTACAAGTACTACCATAAGCTGAGGTAAAATTTAAGAAATATTCACATGTGCATTGAGCGACCTCCCTACAAATTATTAATTTATATTAGCCCTTCTAATTATATATGTCTCAGAGTGTCCATTGATCCAAGAACATATTTTTCTTTAAAAAATAAAATCATTCTTTAACTTGATGATGTAATGAAAGTGATTGGGAAGTCAAAAGAAAATTCTTCCACTCCTTACAGATGTACTGCTTGCTATACCTGGATGCTTGGCAGCATCAGGCAGCAAACTTTAAAGATATGGAGTACATATAGTGGCTCTTTAAAGAACAAATTTCAATAGTGAACTCAGCAAGAGTGGCACCAGAATACAAAATTAACAGATAAGTTCTCTGTGGCTTAATATGCCATCCCCTCCCCTTTCCTTCTTTCTCTTTTCCCCAGCCTTCCCCTCCCGTTTCATTTCTTCTCCTCCTCCCCTAATATCTGTCCTTATTCTTTCTTCTCATCTCTCCTCCCTCCCATCCTCTTTCTCTCTCCCCCTACTAGAGATTTTACTCTGCCATACCTTTCCTTCTTTCTCCTTCCCCTCCCTTCTTTCCTAGTACTTCACATAAACAGATTCACTTCACTTATTTAGTTAGAACCATCAACCAATAAAATCCTCAGTTTGGCAATATTCTTTGTTATCATATAAAAGCTGGGGGAGTTCTTTCTGGAATGCATGATATAAGTTTAAATTCTTAGGACAAAGATAAATATCAGTCAATGAGTTCTCAAGTAAAAACTTTCCAATAAAGAAGCAAACAGAAATCGGATAAGCAGAAACAAATCAATAAAAACAAACAAGAACCCAAATCAAGAAAATAGTGAAACATTTCTGTGGTCCAAAGTACTGTACATTTCATTTTAATCAGGTATCCACAAAATTTTCTTCTATTTAGATATGCTATTCAGAAAGCATAGACATCCAAATGTTAAGTATAGCCACAAAAAAAAAATGATGAAAGAATTTGCTGTGGGGTAAATCAGAAATGTCCATCCTGTTTCTACTAAATTTTCAGCAACCCACTGGGATACATTGAAGCTCTTTTTTTTCTTTTGTCTTTTGTCTTTAGTTATTCTTCTAAATTTCATTTTGGAAGTTATTTTAAAATTTTCTTTATTTTATTCCTTATATGTTCTTCTTCCATTTTCTTTTTTCTTCCCTGATGCAGACTAGATTGATTTCAGTGTAGTTTTCAATAAATTAATTTTTCTTCCAACCAGCAAAGTGAACTTGAAGCTATGGACTCTAACTTCTTGTGATGAATAATATGTTTATCGTAAGTTTATCTGTTTACCTACCAATACTGATAGTATTTGTGAGAACTTGTTCAGTAGTCCTGTTGAAATCCAATGACAAAGCCAAGAAAACTGAAATCAATTAGTTGTCACTCTTCACGCATTTATCTTGGTGACATTGATAAATTCCATTTATGTTTTGGGCCAGTAGCACTAATATTTTATCTTCTTGATATGAAAAACTTACAGTGAATGCACATGAAATTTCCCCATTTAATAATGATTACTGTTTAATAATAATAATGATTGTTTCCTTTTTTGTTTTATAAGAAATAAAACCGAGGCCTTTATGATTACAAAGCACAAAGTGTATAACTTTAGTTACAGCCTCAACTACCACAAACAATAATTTTAAGGATATAGGCTACTGTGTGGAATGAATTATCTATCTATATTGTGAAAATTGTTTTAATACAGTTCACAATTTGACATTTTCACTGATCCATTTAGAGAAACTCAAGAGTAATATTTTATGCACAGATTTTTGTTTATTTTTCTTTATTTGTTTATTTTCATTTCAATGAAAATAATTTTATAGCACTTCTGCCTAACCTTTCTTTCCTTCAGCCCCTCTCAGGTACTTATCTCCAAACTCTTCTCTTCTACTCCCTACTCTCTTTCTTAATTATTATTTCTCTCTCTCTCTCTCTCTCTCTCTCTCTCTCTCTCTCTCTCTCTCCCTCTGTGTGTGTGTGTGTGTGTGTGTGTGTGTGTGTGTGTGTGTGTGTGTGTGTGTGTGTTACACACACACAGGTATGCACAAAAACAAATACTTTTTCTTTTTCTGTTTGTTTGTATATAGTGGATAACCACTGTGCACAGCACAACCCAGTAAGTGTCCTCATCCTTGGAAATGGCTAATTATTTCTCCTCCAGTAGTCATTAGTATCTCATGAATTTATTCCCTCCCATGTTAGCACATTTGTTGATATTACCATTGCTTCTATTTTTATAAGCTCATTCACAAAAAAACAAAGCATGCAGAAGGATTTAATAGAATTCTCACTCCTTAGCTTGTCTAAATCAACTTTCTAGCCAAAAAACCTAGGATAACATCATGTGTCCTTTAGATGTTAAAATTTGAGAAAGTTTAAAAAGCTGATAACCATTCTTTAGAACTGCACACATAAGAAGATTAGGGATGGCTTCGCCAAATCAGCATAGTGTTATGAACTGACTATCAGCTTGAAGAAGATAGCTCATTAGCAACTTAAACCACAAAAAATACCACAGTGAACTAAGAATCTCCATGGGTGACATGCAGCGGAAAGCTGTCAGTGAGGGCTGGTACTTCTTCAGCACAATTGCTACACAATTACTTTAAAAAGAAAGTAAGTGGGAAAAAAATAGAAGTCCAGATCAATAAAATCAGCATGACCTTCAAGATGGCAGGAGGGAGAGCTGGTTCTCAAAGAGGCTAATGGCTTCCTGAGCAGCTTGTTTCTCTACTTGTTTTGAGGTTGTGGTATGTGTGTATGACATAGGCATAACTTGCACAACTTTGAAACATAATTACTTAGAAATTGCTCAAAAATGCTCTGTATTTGACAGGAAATGTCAAGAAGAAATCAGAAAGGTCATCTAATAACTGAAAGAGAAGACAGAGAAAATTTTATATTTTAATACCTAAGAAAACAAGAAATTCTAATGAAACAAAAATGCAATACTTAGGTTGTTTGTATTTGAAAAATATATTGTATGTTTTCTAAAGCATTTTTTTGGCATAAGAGAAGAAAGAGTTTAAACTAAATATGTCATTAGTAGTCATAAAGAATGAGAATGATATGTGTTAGTATGTATAAAAACTTATGAAAATATATAAAAGTATATTTTTGAGCCAAATTTAATTTATAAATATTGTAAAATAAGGAATAATATATAATTATATTCATATAAAACATGTTAATTTATGTTAATCTCTATTTGCATATTATGTAAACTATAATAATATATATGTTGTCATTTTAAATACAGAAAAACTATTGATTAACAAGGTAAAATAGAAGATTAATTTCACCTTTAACCCTAATAACAAATCTCATAAAATATTTCACTTTTTCTGATATTTCTCTTAATGACTGGTATATATGCTTTCAAAAAATATAGTATATAAATTTAATGTATACAAATGTAATCAAATAACACTGTCCACAATTTTAACTCTTTGAAAAGAAAATTAAAGTTAAAAATGTTTTCAAAGTATTTTCCATTATATAACAAACATTGCCTGTATCTATGAGTATGATACTGAATGATTTGGGGGAGTACAGAGATCCTTGTACTCATGGAAAAGCACTAAGAAAACTAGCCATGTTAGTAACATAGGTATGTCACTTCAATTAATAAGACTCCCCTCAAATACCTGCATTCTATCCAGATAGCTGAGAGTAGAAGTTCTTAAAGAACAGGTGACCTGTTTTTTTCTACCTGAAGAGACAGACTTCACCATTATTTCCAGGAATGATGATTCCAGACTCTTCCCTCCCTAGATCACTAACCATCATTATGAGAGATGTCTCATGTACTTTATAGCCTGATGACCTCTATGTTATTGGTCAGAGACCACACTAGATTCTAGGCTTTATCTATAGAACCGACCCTCATGGTCTCATGTACTTTGTATATAATTTCGAAGTAATCACCACTTAAGCTTTATTTCATTCCTGGAATTGGACTGATTGGACAGAGTAACACTTTACAAAATTGAACTGTTTTTTAAACATGCTGAAAATCTAATGATTGGCATTAGACTCCCAGAAGTCCGATACAGGTTGATGAAGTCAATTTTGGTTTTCATTCTTATCTTCTTGCCCAGATTTGTTTCCCTGTGTGACATCTGTAAGAAACTTCTGGTATGATCACTTCAAAGCACAATTCAAACAATGAATGTGGCATATCCTATTAAAATGTATAGTATAAGACTACTTGCCAGGCGTTGGTGGCTCACGCCTTTAATCCCAACACACGGGAGGCACAGGCAGGTGGATCTCAGTGAGCTGGAGGCCAGCCTGGTCTCCAGAGCGAGTGCCAGGATAGGCTCCAAAGCTACCAAAAAAAAAAAAAAAGAATACTATATATTATAATTACATTGAAATTTTATTAAGTCATCAAAGTGGTTTTTTATTTTTTATTTTTATTTTTTTTTTGGTTTTTTTGAGACAGGGTTTCTCTGTGTAGCTTTGGAGTGCCTCCCGAGTGCTGGGATTAAAGGCGTGCACCACAAAGTGGTTTTTTTAAAACTATTCTGTTGCAATTCATTTTCTGTGAAAGTAAAAAAAAAAAAATAAGAAAAAAGAAAGAAATTCTCTTGCATAAATAGCGTGATGAAGACTTTATGTAAAACCTTTTGTAGTAACCAATCTAACATTTTCCAACTACGGGAAATGAGAGTTGCACTTTTGAAAATAAATATGTTTCTTAGCTGGTATAAACTAGAAAACATCTTTGAAAGAGGAAAAACTGCCAAGAAACATGCATATCTTTAACTAAACTTTCTTTACATATTTTGAAAATAGATTTAAAATTTCCACTTGTAAAGAATTAAAAACTTTGAAATTCAAGTCACAAAACTTCAAATAAAAATTATGTAAACATGATGAGTGATAAATTAAAATAGGGATAATTTAATTAAGAAAAATAGCACTCAAGTCTTGAGCAATTTCAACAAGACTTTAAAAGAGATAACATATCTGAATTCTATATAAATACCTGTTAGATTATAAAACAAATCAAAGGGTACAAAACATTAAAGATGAAACTTAGAACAATACTCAGAGAAATCAAGAGAAGACTTCAAATACCAAATGAAATAATTATTTTCTCCACCCAAAATAAGAAACAATATCAAAGTACAAAATAGTCTACAATTTCAGGTTATGCTACTAGTAACTATACTGTTACTTTTTTCCAAATATAAAAGGATTTTACATAAAGTACTGATAATTTTAGAAAAAAGTACTCAGAAATGGTTGATGATTTGTACTAGTTTATGTCAATTTAACACAAGCAAGAGGCATGTGGGAAGCAGAATATTAATTGGGAAATTGTCCCCAACAGATAGGCCTGTGGCAAGTCTGTAGGGCATTTTCGTTATTAATAATTGATGTACATGGTGCCACTTCTAACTAGTTTTACTGCTTTATGTTCTAAAGTAAAACTGAAAAGGCCACATAATTAAGACAGAGAGCAGCATTACTGAATTGTTCTGCTCCGTTTCCTGCCTCTAGGCACTTGTCTTGACTTTCCTGCCATGACTTTCTTTCATGATGGACTTTAAAACTGTAATAAATCCTCTCTTCTACATGTTGCTTTTTGTCCTGGTGTTTAATCATGACAGTAGCACTCTAGGACATGACCTAAAAAACTGGACGAAATGGATGCTCTATCTAACACACTTTACTGTGTTGACTTTGCAAATGATAATGTAAATTTCTTTATTAACCCATTTAAAATCCATTTTCACTTAGTTTGCATTAAATATAGGAATTTCTTATTTAAATATTTCCTCCACTGTTAGTTTTACAATTTATGTGAAAATCTCCTTTTATGGACCATGAGTACATTACCATATCTTCTGCAATTAGATTCTCATGTCAAGTTATTTTGACTGAATATTCAGGCATCTATACTGGCCTGTACTTGGGATTCTGATAGCATATGCCCTCAGCTATAGCCACTGAGAACACCACCTGTGCATACTATGTTCCCCTTTAAAGGGGCCCTGCTTACAGCCCATCCTTCTCTCTCTTTCTCTCCCTCTCTCTGTCTGTTCCTCTCTCTGTTCCCCTCTTTCCTCTCTCCTACTGCTTCTTCAGGGAGGCCAGTCTCCTCCCCTCCCCTTTCCCCTCTTTATGATCCTTTTCCATAATTAAAAAAAATACTCTGCTTAACCATGTTGCATGGCATCTTTTTCTCAATGCTACTTTTCTTTTTTTCTTTTATTTTTTTTATTAGTTCAATTTAGGAACAAGCTTGCTTCACATGTCAATCCTTTTTCTTAATTAAAACAAATAGTATCTTTAAAAATCCACTCAGCAACTGAGACTTCTAACAATAGTGGATATTAAGCTTGAACTAGTCTTCCCCTGTGATCAGATTGGTAACTATTTCAGTTGTCATCAGAGTGCCTTCATCCAATAACGGTCAGAACACAGATACAGAGATCCAAAATCAAACATTAGGTCAAGCTAGGGAATCTTTTGAAGAGAGGGAGGAAGGATTGTAAGATCCAGAGAGGTCAAGGACATCACAAGAAATGTAACAGAATCAACTAATCTGCCTCATAGGAATTCACAGAGTCAGAACCAAAAATCAGGGACCCTGCATGGGAATGAACTAGGCCATCAACATGTATGTGGCAGTTGTGTATCTTAGACTTCTTATAGAACTCCTAATAATGGATGCATGGGATGTTCCAAATTCTTTGGCTGGTTCTTGGGAAGCTAATTCTCATGTTGGATTGTCTTACACAGTTTTAATAAAAGGGAGGTGATTAGTCTTCCTGCAACTTGATATTCCATACTTTGTTGCTACCCATGTAGGGCTGTCACTTTCTGAATAGAAACAGAGGAGGCATGGATTGGTTGTGGGTGGCACAGGGGAGGTGGGAAGAGAGAAACGGGAAAATCTGCAGTCAGGACAAAAATTAAATAAATTAATTAAATTAAAAATTCCACTCAGATACATAGTTTTATAAGTTAAGAGATTTAAAGGCATGGCAAATACTTTTGAGTATACTTTTTATTGATTGATTTATGTTCTTATGCTTACAAAATGACTATGTCACCTTCCCCTTCCCTTTCTTTTTCTCTCCCCAAAATATCCTTTATAATGCTCTTATATCTATTTCAAATTCATGGATTCTTTTTTCAATCATTGTTGTTACATGCATATATGTATGTACATAAAAATTCCTTAGCTTAACCTGCTGAGTCCATATAAAATTGCTTGTATGTATGTTTTCAGGGATGATCATATGATCCTGGATAAACAATTGGTATGCTCTCCCTTTGACAGGACTATTTTTTCCACTCTCAGCAGTCCTTGGTTGCTTATAGATTTTATGTAAAGTTCAGAGCTCATATTCTTTCCCTACCCACATTGGCATGTCTATTGATGTCCTCATTCAGTTTTTGTTTTGCCAATCCTCTTGGTTTAGATTCTTTTATATAATTGTTAATATGATGCAAAATCTTATCAATTATGCATTCATTACTGTAATTTGAACTAAGAGTAGTTTTATATGTATACATGATTTTTAAATTTTATTTTTTCATGTACCCTTTCAAATTTGTATGTCATATATGCTATGATTTAATTAATAGTGTCATGTGTGCTATTGTATCACTTCATGGAAAAAGATAATATATTGTTAAAACTTTGATGTTTTAGAGTATATTTATACACAGGAGATGTACTCAATCTGGGTAAAAGTATAGTTTCTGAAATCTTTTTATTTTCTTCTTTATTTAAATTAGAAAAGAGCTTGTTTTACATGCATATCCCAGTTCCCTCTCCCTCCCCTCTTCCCCTGCCCTTCACTGACCCCCTATTTCATTCCCTTTCTGCTACCCAGAAATCTTCTTTTGCAAAACATAGATATTTTAGAATTCTTAGATATATGAAGGTGCTATGGGAGGGCTAATATACACTGATGTGATATATTTCACTCTTGCTGGAAAATGTTGCTTATGGTGATGGTTCATAAGAAAATGGTGTCCTAGACACTGTAAGGTATTCCTAAGGATCCATGCAGTTAAAATATGTAAATATCAAAAGCAATATTGGGGGTCAGAGAGAGATGGCTTGGTAGTTTAGAACATCATTTTTTTCTTCCAGAAGTCCAGGTTTCAATTCCCAGCATCCACATAGAGGCTTTTAATCATCTCTAGCTCTAGTCTTATGGAACCTGACACATTCTTCTGGGGTGCAAATATACATGCAGAACAAACAAAATACACATGTGCAATAAATAATTAAATATTCTAATAAGCAATAATCACTTATGCACATAATTTGCTAATCATTAAATTCTGTCCCTAGGATTAGTAAAGGGTCATTGTATGCAAGGTTGAAGACATTGTAGGTGTATCAATTCATTATGTGGCTTGACTGAAATAAAAATTTCACAATGCACTATGTATTTTTCTAAAAACCAGTGTATTTTTCTAAAAGCATACCTTGACTTTTTGAGAGATTATATTTTGTCAGATGTTGCATTCAAGTTAATAATATTTCTTGACATTTAAGACTATGTACTTAACATGCTATTCTTTTGTGTATTCAACCTGTCTGATGTGTGTATACCCTTAAGAAAACAATGTAATCAACCTTATAATTCCTGGAATTTCCCAAATAATCCTCTTGTTCAAACTAAATTACATGTATAGGTTTTATCTCTAATTGAGTACTCCTATTGCTCCTAACAAAGATTAATGTATGTTTTTATGAGTATGTTGTGTTATGCATTCATAGATAACAGCTAGCAGTTGAAAGGAACTTTAAACAAAACAAATATGCAGTATATATCATGGAAGAAACATGTAGATATAGGTTGATAACTTCTGTTTATAGTTTTGAGTGCTACATTTTCTGTTGTAGAATCTGGTTAAAGATCTCTATAAAAGTATCCCTCATCCTTTTCTGTACCATGTGTCCTGTGTTATTCAGGAAATACATAAAAGCTCTTGTTATGGACAAGCAACATGGAAATTCTTCAGGGACAGAGACATCAGACACACTACAGACCAAAACTATAGACAGACTCTAAACACTGGGAGGGAAATGGATTAATAAAATCTGGGCTTACTCTTGCTAAACTGTATGAAAAGGAAATCTCTGTTTTCATTCCTTATTGTGACTTCAGAACATTTATTTCCTTCTCTTGGGTATCTTTAGTGATTAACTGTACACACATGCATACACAGACACAGACACAGACACAGACACACACACACAGATACACACACACACACATACACACACACACACACACACCAAAAATCAGTGTTGTGTACTCTAAATTTTTCCCCTTATTTTCTCATTTTCATTAAGCCAAGGATTCCAGCCTAGGAATAAAATGTCCACATTTAGAGTGGGAATTCCCACCTTTATTAACCTAACCTGGATAATTCTCCATTGACATGGGCCATATATTATTTTCCATGATGATTAGAAATGCCTCCATGTTAACAATCAAGGTTAACCAGCACATAAGATAGACAGCGAGAGTCTCATGGAGGACATGGCATTAAAGCAGAAACACAAAGATGAAAGGGAACTATTCGAAAATCTTCAAATATATCCTTCTATGCTCTCATTACTTCTCAGCTCCTCATATCAAACAATCACACTAATTAATGCATTTTTATTATACATCACTGAAGCTGGGAAAACATAAAACTTGCTGTATAACCATTTTTGTCTTCATCTATTTACAAAAATGTAATAATATTTAAATATCTAAATGTAGAGTATTTTTAGAAAGAGCAGTCAATATTTTAGGGATGTGGCAGGAGATATGCATGGGATGAGGAATGGGTGCAATGAGAAAACTAACCGTTATCACTGAGCGATATAAGGAGACTGATTCGGTACTCAGAAAATTATTCCTATTCAAACATGCATAAGACAAAGTAAATGCAATACTTTGAGTCCTCCACAATGAATGCTAAAGCCTTCTTCATTGGTTAACTAGGTATATAAATATACCCCAGATTAGGGTGTGATTCTAAATAAATATCTAAATTCAAAGTAAAATTGAAATTTAACTTCTGTGTTAACTCTGAATAAAAATGATAGAAGACCACCAGGACTAGAGATTTTCACAGAAAATAGTAATATTAACAAATAATTTCATCAATATCTTGGAGTACATCTACATGCCCATCTCAAATTATATATCAGATGCTATATTTATTGATTAAACAAGATTACTCAAGTTATTGTATATAAAAAGCCTTTCCAAATGACATTGAGTTAATATATTGGTGCATGATTATGTGGTCATGTACAGTGTTTGATCTATTCTTCACTGAATGTTCCATCAATCATTCCTGAAGTAATCTTTGGAAGAACTTAATTTATAATACAAAACACCTTTCTAAAAATATATTATTCTAAAATATCCATCTTTCTATGTAGTGATTGTTTACATTCTCGAACTTTCTAATTTTTTACTTCCCTATTTGTTTAGTGCACAAATATTGACAGTTTTTTTAATATGCATTATTGTTACTTCAAACATAATAAGTATACATAATCATGCACATAACTGTTAGGTCAAATTTATAATGTATGTGCATAAATGTACCTGATTTATATATTATATATACATTCAGTGTGTGTGTGTGTGTGTGTGTGTTTGGGGAGCAAAGATCATTCTGTCTCCTGACAATGACACTAATCTCATGTTGAAAACCTTCTTCAGAAATCTTCAAATTTTCCAGGCAGTGTTGGCACACATCATTAATCTCAGTACTCAAGAAGGAGGCAAGCAGATTTCTGAGTTATAGATTCAGAAAGGTCTAGAGAGAGTTCCAGGATAACCTGGACCTCTGGAAGAAAAACCAGTGCGTGTTATTAACTGCTGAGGCCCAATATTGCTTTTGTTATTCACATATTTTTTAACTGCATTGATACTTATAAATACCTTACAGTGCTTCATGACACCATTTTCTTATGAACCATCACCATAAACAATACTTTCCGGCTGATTCTGGGGGTTTCTCCATTATGGTCTTGACTACATTGTTCATATTATTGCTCCTCCCTTACTTTGATTGTATTCCAGGAGGTCTGTCCAATGGTTAGTTATAGATGTCCACATTGCTTGAATCTATTTATGTAAGAAGGACCTAGTTGCTCTGGGATTGTGGATGTACTCATTCTTAAGTGAATACCAGACAGAAAGCAAAGTGTAACCAGTGTACACTCCATAACCTCAGAGAAGCTCTTTAAACTGTTCCAAATGTTTAAATAAAGTTTTAAAACTACTTCTGTGTTACTATTTTTTGAGGTATTTATTTAATTAAAATATTTACTTTAATTTTCAATACTTAAGATTTTAGACAAGCCTTTGGCTGGATATATATTCATGAATATAAGTTATCTAAAAAATGTTTCTGATTTTGAATGCAAAGGAGAAGGGTGTTTATTGAATTAATATAAAATTATCAAGCCTTATATACCTTGTCTGTGGAAACAGGTGCTTAACTCTGTAATATACAGTCTCTTAATCATGCTAAAAGCCAAGGAGGTCAAGCAATCACTAATACAAGTTTTAAATCATAAAATGAACACAGCAATTATTGCCATTCAGTAAGTGATTGCATGATTAAGAACCAAGTAAGTAATTTTGAACATAATCACTTTAAACCCATGAATTCTATTATGTTATGTGTTTGTTTTTCTTGCCAAATTCCAGGTAGAAATTCGTTCCCTGCTCTATACTGTGGCAATGATATTATGTCATTTCTCTGAACAAAGGCCTAGCAAAGGTGAATTAGATGGCTTGACATTGACTGTCATTTCAGCCCTGCAACCCCTTACCTTGCTTCATCAGCTTTTTGGGATGACTTCTATGTCCTTGTGATGTTTATGTTTGAGATTCATAGCAAAATGAGTTCTCTGTGAATCATATAGATAAGATCTGCTGCTAGATCCAGGCATTGCACGTCCCACTTAATTAGTGTTATAGTCATTTCTGAGAGTCCTGGTGGCCTCAACTAAGAAGGCCAGGAATTTGTTTCTGAAAAGGGATCTCTTTTGTCTGAATTCTCAGTTCAGGCTCTTAGGATTATATATTGTTTATGATTTATTAAAGCCATTGGCAATCAAAATAGCAAAGTAACCAGACTAGTTAATAATAGAATCTAGGCAATGTAGGTACACACCTTTAATCCCACCACTAGGGAGCTAAAGGTGGATGGACTTCTGTTAGTTCAAGACCACACTGGTCTACATGAAATATATGCAGTCCTAAAGAAAAACAGCTCACACAAAGATGATCTCAACACTTGGGATCACACTTCTATAATCCCAGTACTCATGAGAGATGTTTAAGACAGGAACAGGGTCTCAGAGCTGGCCTTCATTCTCCAGCCACATTGAGGGTAAGAAGGTATTGATTCTCCAGCCACACTGAGGATAGACAGCAGTCTGAGGCTTGGTGAGAGACTTTTCCCTCTGAGGATTTGTGGAGACTGGCTTGCCACTTCATCTGGGAAGAAGTAATTTCTACTGTCTTGGAGCATTTCCTCTCTGAAGTTCAGCTTGAATCTTGAACCCCAATATCAGTCCCAGGGTCTTTCATTTATCATGCTCCAGGCTCTCTCAATGAAGAAGAATTTGTGTTAAGTTGAAGCCTTTGGCAAGTGAGGGCTTAACTTCACATAATGCTTCCTATTATCTCAGTGAATTAATTCTCTCTTTATTCACATCAAGGATGTAATAATTACACAAACTTTTCCTGCATGTGTTGTCTGCAATTTGCAAATTTCTATACTCCATTCCTCACCAAACTATACATTGTTAATATCTTTCTGCACTTTCTCATTACGAAACAGATTAAGAGTATTGTCCTTCTATCAACATGTCCCATGGTAGCACACAGGTGCTTTTTCACTCTGAAGCCCTAAACTTTACTTTTTATCTTCCTCTGGAAAATATTTCCAAATTCCTATGTGATAAAGAAAGTTTCGTTCTTTGGCTTCTAAACACTATTAATAAGATTATTTATAAAGGGCTTAGAAGAGTGCTAAAGGACAATTTTACTAGTGTTTTTAAGAAAAACAAAAGGTCACATAAGCTGTAAATCTCAGTTGTTGCCAGGGGGGAGAGAAATAGGGTAGAAGAAAGTCATTCCACTAATAAGCCGTCACTTACTGGACAAGCAGTGGAATGGCAGAAGGATATGGGGTACAGCTTTAGGAAAAGGGATGTGAGAAAGCACAGAATGTCTTGAATAGGATGTGGCCAGTGTTCAAAGAAAAAGATTGGGAGACACACACACACACACACACACACACACACACACACACACACACACACACACACACACACGGGAAGAGGGAGGGAGGGGGAAGGAGCGAAGGAGCAAGGGAGGAAGGGAGAAAGGGGGGGAGAAAGGGAGACAGAGAGAGAGAGAGAGAGGGAAGTTTGGAGGATCAGAAGGAGGGAGAAAGAAAGGGAGAGAGAGATTTTTCCTCTCTGAATAATTCTGAAGAGTGGGCCAGCAGCACTTGCCAAGAGGTAGAAGCTCTGCCAGTAGTTGAAAGGGGCTGTGTCCAGGAAGCAGCTTCATGGAGAATTACATTTTTGAATAAAAGGGATAATCAGTCGTCTTTTCTTCTACCTTCTCTTCAGGTTCTCCAGTGTTTCCAGAGAGCAGAGTTATGTCAGATGACTTGATTGACAAGCTCTCCTGTACTCTTGAAATAAGAGGGTAATGATGCTTAATGTGCTGAGTAGCATGGTAGAGTAAATCTCTCTACCCAGGAATGGAGGTTGCATTCACACATTATACTTTTTTACAATAAAATGTTCTTTTTTTCTGTTTAGATCTTACAAATTTTTTAATGTAACCAGAAATAAAGTAACTTTATTTTAATGGGCATCAATGAAATCCATCTATCTTTACCCTGTCATATTATAAATTTTGAGGTTGCAATTTTTAATTTTAGAGTGTGTATTATTTTGAATAAATATGCACTTTAACCTTTCCTATTTTCTTTTCTTTTCCCAATTTATTGAAAATAGATTATTGTCTTATATAATAAATCCTGATTATAATTTTCCCTTCATCCTTTCCTCTCAATTCCTCCCCATAGCCCCTCTGCTCTGATTCCACTCACATTTCTCATCATATTATATTTTATTTTTTAATGTTTTATAATTTAGTAGTAAAGAGACACTGACCTTTCTAGAGCTACAGTAGATAGGAAAAGTGAGGCCAAAACTACAGGAGGGACAATTTTATTACCAGTGTGCCTGTGAGCCCATTATTATCTGTCTAGTTTCCCAATGTAAGAGGAAAACAATCATTCTCTATGCTAATTCCTGGAATGGTTCAGTCAGAATTCAGGGTGGGTATTCCTCTTTCACTTTCTCTGGAAACATTCCCTTCTAGAAGTATGCCTCTTAGGTTATTTTATATTTAATCAAGTTTCAATGAAATGTAACTATCTTGTCTAGCTTCACTGTTACTTCACAATAACTATTATTTGAGACAAATTTAATTCAATGGTGTGACTTAGACTACCTTTATAAATGATTAGTCATGATCAAGTAAAATTGTTTAGTAGTCCACAAAATTTGTTACAGTTTTTAATCATTCCCTATTATGTGATGACAGCATTTATATCATTTTGACAACCACTTTGGGAACATGTGTGTTAGTTACCTTTCACATTGCTTCTTTATTTTCCCTAGAACAGATAATCTAAAACATCGTAAACACTTCTATACCTCAGAATCTATTGCATGTCACTCTCTATTATACTCCAGGCTTTGGAGTCTGTGATTGTATCTTTGCTTTATGCAGAGCTATTTTGTATTCAAAACAGAGAAACTTTTCTCATTAAATAGCAATCTGTCACTTTTAGCTTTGCGTAATTGGAATTCTAAAACATGGTCTTATCCAATGAGTGGTGTTTGAACCAGTATGTTGAGAACATAATGCACAGTCATGCAGTCATGTGGGTAGTTAGTTGTGTTTCCCTTCCAATCATGATATGCACACACACACACACACACACACACACACACGTGTGTGTGTGTGTGTGTGTGTGTGTGTGTGTGTGTGTGTTTGTGCTTATACATATATACATATATATGTATACATATATATATATATATATACTCATAATTTATCATAAATAATTTATACCCAAATTCATATGAGAAGAGAAAAGAAGAAATGGGACTAGTTTAAATCAGCATCCTTAACCAAGTCACAAGGAAGTTAATGTCAAAGTTTAACACCATTTGTTAATGTGTCACTCTGATCATAATCTTTTTTGTGTTCTTCCTATAACTCTACTGCTACTGGACTAATTTTATTAACTAGCTGAAGTTTATAGGAGGCCTTAATGGTTTTCAATTCATAATGTTATTCACAGCTAAGGATAATTTTTAATGCTATGTAGAAATTAAAACAAACACAAAGCCATAGCAGAAAATTGTAGCCTCTTGGATAGCACACAACACAAAAGAGTTGCCAAAGTCTTTGCATTATTTGCAATTATATAGCTTGTGGAATGTCTTACAACTTGTAATTACCTTAAATTACCTTAAATTAAAATACGTTATATGCAGATCATTAAAACATCACTCCTGATGCTAAGTAAAAAGTTTCATTTCAAGGAGAACAATCTGGGTACATTTTTAGCAAAAGGGAATTATTTGACCCACTACTAATAAAATGAAATCCCATAGGGTCTCTAGTGGGTTTCCATGTGAAGAAATACCACTTGCCTACTGGGGCAATGCAATTGTGACTGTTTGAATGAGAATGGCCACCATAAGTTCATCTATTTGAGTGCCGATTAGTCAGGGAGTGGCATTACTTAAGAAGGAAGAGGCAGTGTGCCCTTGTTATCAGAAGTGGGTTAATGTAGTTAAGCTCTGAGGTTTCAAAAGCCAAACCAGGCCCAAAGTCTGTTTTTTCCTGCTGCTTATGGATCCACATTTAGCTCTCTCAGCTACTTCTACAGCCCCATGTCTGCCTGTGTGCCACCATGCTCTCCACCCTGATGGGAAAGGACAAGCTATCTGAATCTGTATGCAAGCCCCAATTAAACACTTTCTTTTTTTTTAAACATTTTTTTAGTTCAAGTTAGGGAACAAGCTTGTTTCACATGTAAGTCCCTTCTCCCTTCTCCCTCTCCCTCCCCTCACCCCATCCCTCCTCACCCACCCCGACCTACCCCCTAACCCATCCACCCTCCACTCCCCAGGCAGGGTAGGGCCCTCAACAGGGGCTCTGCAAAGTCCACCAAATCTTCCTGTGCTGGGCCTGGGCCCTTCCCCATATGTCCAGGGCCAGGGTGTATCCCTTCACGTGGGGTGGGCTCTCAAAGTCCCTTCTTAGACCAGGGGAAAATACTAATCCACTACCAGAGGCTCCCTGGAGTGCAGAGAACTCCTTATTGAAATCCATGTTCAAGGGTCTGGATAGTCTTGTACTGGCCTCCCAGACAGCATCTGGGGTCGATGTGCTCCCACTTGTTCAGGCCAACTGTTTCTGTGGGTTTCTCCAACCTGGTACAGACCCCTTCAATCTTCATTCCTCCCTGTCTTCAACTAAATTCCAGATTTCAGCACAGTGTATATCTGTGGATGTCTGTCTCTGCTTCCATCAGCCACTGGATGAGGGCTCTAGGATGGCATAAAGAGTAGTCATCAATCTCATTTTAGGGGAAGGGCTTTTAGGTTATCTTCTCCCCAATTGCCTGGAGTGTCAGAGTGTGTCATCCTTGTAGGTCTCTGGAGATCTCCCTAGTTCCAGATCTCTTCTCAGACCTATAGTGGCTTACTCTAATATGGTATCTCTCATCCTGCTCTCTCTCCTCTATTCTTCCCCCGACTCAATATTTCTGCTCCTCCATTTCCTCTCCTTTATTCCTCTTCTCCTGCTCTTATTGTGGTAGGAATGGGAAGTGGCATGAACTCCTGAGCTAATTGGGAGCATGAGGGTAGTGGAGAGGGAGCTGCCACAATAAACACTTTCTGTTATAAGATTTACCATGGTCATGGTGTGTCTTCTTAGAAATAGGATACTGACTAAGACAACATTGGACAAATTCCTTGCTATGTGGAGAATGTGATCTTTATTTTCACCCATAAAAATGGTAGACAAGAAGATATTTTGCAAAGAAGTTCCTGCAGAATCCACCCATTATTTTTCTAATATTGAATTCTGCACCTACATAGTTAGTAGAATAACTTAGCTGTGAGTGTAATTATGTGCAAAGTCACACAAGTCCTTCCATATATGAAAAAAAAAGGATTAATTGGTTAATTCTAAGTAGCTTTAAGAAAAGGGATTTTTGTTGATTTATTTATTTAGAGTTTTTATGAGACAGGATCGTCTTAACATTCAAGTTTGACTTCGACATTGAAATCACACTCCCTCTATTCTGAGAATTGAGAATGAAAGACCCCCCAGAGGCTCAGGCCCCTACGATCTTGGCCAGGACTGGGGCAACCCCAATCACCAGGTGGAGTCGAAAGCTTGATTCAAAGAGCAAGAAGTTTTATTCCATTTGTTTAACCATCTAACCCCATGCTAGCTTGGGCCTTTCATCCATCCACCATGGCAGATGGCTAGGAAAGACTGCAAGAAGCCACTGCATAGAGATCTAGGAGTGTCTATGAGTATGCACAGGCTCAGGATTTGTGTGCCTCCAGACTTGCCCTGTGTTGATTGGTCAACTGGTTGTTTTGGCCCATATGCCCTCCCAGGGCAATTGCTATGCTCTGCAAATCATTGCTGTGCAATTGTCGGTAAAGCACATCCAGAGCCATAAAGCAAAGCACCACCAGCTAACTTCTGATAGGTTCCTTGCCAGGAGGCAGGCATCTGACCTCCTAGTGACCAAAGCAAGGTCAGGCAAGCATGTGCTAGGCTGTTATGGCTGCTGAAATGGGGAGCTGGTCCCTTCAAGATCACAGATATTTGCTAATGAGTTTGCTTTGGCATGGTGGGTTTCAGTTGTATATATACAAGCTGGAGGTACAAAGAGGGAATATTATACATGCTGCTTGATAATGGATCTTCGGACTTCTTACTAGAACTGTGTTACTTCAACAAATAGCACTTTAAAGAAGCAAGACAGTATGTTGTCAGGATTCATGACAGATATGTATGTAACAAGGGTCTTCAGATGAAAATGGCTTTCTGAAATATGACAGTACATTAGAATCTGCCAAAAGACTTTCAAAATAAGACTGCTGAAGCCTCTGAGCTATGGTTTCAGCTATCTAATTTTGGCAATAAACACTTTCTTGTATTTCATGGCCAATGGAATTGTAGTCTGAGTTTACATTACACCAAGCATGTGTTGTCAGGAGGTATGCTACATCAGAAGTGAAATATGTCATGCAAATAGTAGGTATAGAACAATCAATATATGTTCTATTTGTTATAATTTTTAAACTTGGATGAAAGAGAAATATGCGATGCAACAGAGATTTGGTGGAGGGTTTTTTTTAATAGGGGAAAAGAGAATGGGAAAAGTGAGGAGGGGAGAAGGGAGACTGGCCTCTGTGGAGGGGAAATGCAGAAGAGAAGAGAGAACAGAGATGGGGGGAGGAGAGACAAAAAGAAAGGCAGAGAAAGGAAAGAGAGAGAGAGAGAGAGAGAGAGAGAGAGAGAGAGAGAGAGAGAAGAGAGTGGTGGGCAGGGACTTTTCAAAAGGGAACATAGTGAATGTGCACAGGTGGTGATCTTAGCAGCTTCAGCTGAGGGCATATCCTGACAGAACCTCAAGGATGGGCCCTAACAGATGCCTGGACTAACAGTATTGGAACCCCTACACTACCAGAACTAAAAAGATGTTCTTAAATTTCAGATTAGGAAACCTAAGGACATAATGAATGATTCCTCCTGCTTAATGGTTTTCAGGTGAAAAGATATATTTTAATGCTTTTAGTAGCAGTAATTTTCCTATCAATAAGTCAGAATGTCAATTATACTTTGTAATCTGGAAAAAATAGCTAACAATTTTATGGTGGTATTCCAAATGAATTCAGGATGAAATAGAAAAAAAATTCATACAATAATGAAATGTAGAAATCTTTTAATGTTAACTTTACACAGATTCTTAAGATATTTTCTATTATTCACCCATTTATTAAAACCATGTATTATCTAAAACATGATAACATCATCTGTAATGCTTAAGTAATATTTGTGAGTTTTTAAATGTTTAATTTCTGTTGTTTGTAATTCTGTTAATCATATCCACCATAAATACAACCTATGAAGGCAATATATTGTAAGTAATGTGATAGTTGAAAACAACTCAAGAGAAAGTTATCAGTAATATTGAGAGAATTTAAGGGAAATCTTTTCATGGTGCAAATTTGTATTTTCTTTTCAAATTTCCTAGACTGTTAACCTCTGAGCTTCATGGCAGATAGTTTTCTGATCTACTGCCAGTAAAGGGGAAGGAGGACCAACTTAGAGAACCTAAATTTGCTGTAATTAATGTCAAATAAATCATGTCTCTACCACTTTTATCACTGCTTCCTCAATAAAGTGCACTTAACTAAAATTCACATGGCAGAGATAATCTAAGAATAAGATCATTAGAGTATACTTACAACACTCAGATATTTTAATGGCACATTCATGATAGCAAGTTATCAAGAGACATGAAAATATGCATAATTCCAAGACTACTAGTGTCAGACTCTAGATAACTTCTTTTTCTGCCAGAGTCAATATGTGAAGTATTAGCTACATCTCGCTAGCCAGAAAAGATTCTCTCAGTCATGGACTTTATATTATATACCATATATAAAATTAGCATTGTTGGGGCTGCTACATTTTATTGTGATGGGTACCTGTTGTATCCTGTTGGGTAAATATATTGTAATTTTAAAAAGTCGCACATGAGAGAAAGATACCATATGACAGGGTTTAAGCAGAGTTGTATGTTTATTAGAGAAGGGGATTATAAAAAGGGAAAGGGGGGCCGGGCATTGGTGGTGCACAGCTTTAATCCCAGCATATGGGAGGCAGAGGCAGGCAGATCTCTGTGAGTTCGAGGCCAGCCTGGTCTCCAGAGAGAGTGCCAGGGTAGGCTCCAAAGCTATACAAAAAACCCTGTCTCTAAAAACCAAAATAAAAAAAATGTAGGGAAAAAAGGGAAAGGGGGAGGGGCAACTGGTCCCTGAGGACAGGAGCAGTGGAAAAGAGGAAGAGGAGAGAGAGAGAGAGAGAGAGAGAGAGAGAGAGAGAGAGAGAGAGAGAGAGAGAGAAACAGACCCAGAGAAATAGAGAGAGGGAGAGAAAGAGAGATGCATGTGAGCAGGGACTTTTTAAAAGGAAACATTGATTAGGCACAGGTGGTGCTCTCAGTGGCAGCAGCTGAAGTATCTTTTCAGAACTCCAAAAGCAGGGGAGGAAAACCCTTCACACTAATACAGGAGAACTACATTCTCCAGTTATTCATATAATTATTTGTATCTGTAAATACAGCTTATATTATTGGTGAAACATCTGTCTTGGTTTGTGTTGATTTAAGGTTCTGGTGAGGCCCTGGTAGCTCCTGATTTTATTCTCTCACACTAACTCTTATGGTGGGGAGAGGACAAGGGAATCCATTGTCACTTAAAAAAGGCACTAACACAACACATTGAGGCTCTAAGTCATGGAATAATTGCTCCCCAAAGATATTCCAAATAACTGTAGTTCCTTTAATATTGTCACTACAGTGCGGAATGTGTTTTATCTCATGAAATTAAATAGAAACACTTACTCTCTTGAATCTTCTGATCAGATTAATTTAAATTAGGTATTTATTTTGAATTGTTGATTAATTCATCAGAAATGAGAACACTTTTGGTAATACTCACATAATTATTTCCAGCTCTGATTAGAGAATTTATGTTTTTCCCTTCAAAAGACAATTGTAGATTTCAATGAAAATATTTGAGATCTAGTATTTTCAATAATGAACAATTTAGGTAGCTCTACCCACTGTTCATTCATCTATATACTTAGAGACAAAGTGAGTACTAATCCATTGTGGAAATTGCAATTGTAAGAGAATATCTGATCCCTTGTTTTTGTCTCATCTATATTGTATATGCAATAATATAAGCCCAGACTCAAAACTGCTTACTTAAAACTGTTACATCAATTTTATGTGACTAATGCCCACTGATACATTTTCATGGAATAATCAGTTCCAATTGTAATATGGATATATAATAGAAGAACACTTTTCTTTACAAAATTCAAGTTACAAAATTCTGTTTATGCTTCTTGTTAATCCCGTGTTATAAAAGACAATTTCTTGCTTTAGGGTGAGAAATTTAGTTTACTTTCTCTTGTCTGGTTTGGAATTTCTTTTTTGAACCTATACATGTCATGTGGGTGCTGACGCAGTCTATATGATTTCATATGTTATCCAACAAGTTGTGTCTGGAAGACACTACTTCCATCGAGTCATTGACCACCTCTGAATTACACTTTGGTGCCTTCTCTTTGGCATAAATCCCCAAGATTTTGGATGAGGAGTTATTAAAGACATTTAATTTAGGGGTGAATATTCCAAAGTGTCTCATATTTAGAGCCATTATGCAATAGGTTAGCATATTACACCTGTACCTCATATTGAAAAAACACAAAAGAGACATTGAAAATGAGAAATTTTAAGAAATAATTTCTTCAATTATTAAGGAAAATTAAAGTGTACATAGTAAGTAATTGAAGAACAAATAAATATCACAAATTATGAACTTAGAAGTTTTATTGCACATACACACATGTTTTGTCATAAAATGAAGTCTTGATGTATGATGAGGAAAAAGAAAATGAGAAACAATACATCAAAGGCTTAAAGTTTTTGATTGGAGTGTGAGCATTTTGAACACATATTTTATAAATACCATATTCTTGGGTGTCTTCTGAGTTCTTAGGTAGTTCTTTCATATTTTAACTTTAAAATAAAAATATTTATGTATGTGATTTGTGCCTTTTTCAGGTATGTATATATGAGAATAAGTGTTCACTGGGGGACAGAACAATGTGTCAGATATGACAGCAGAATTACAGATGGATGTGAACCCCTGAAATAGATTCTAAGAAACAAATTTGGGTTCTCTGTAAGAGTATTCTGCATTCTCAATCTCCGAGTCAGCTCTTCATCCCAATTTCCATGTTCTTTAGCAATCACATAATCTTTGTAAATTTTGAAAAAAAGAAAAGAACAACACCAAACCTTCAAATTATGTTTATTGATTTGAATGCCAGATGATTGCTAAATGATCATTATATGAAAATATTCCTATTTAGTACTGAGACTGTATATGAAAGACACGGAGAATACACAGTAAATAAAAAATATTAGAAAATTCCCATCAGAAAAATGAGAGGACAATTGCTAATGGATAAATATTTTTTAAAATAAATTGAAAGCATGTTATAAAATTCTTCACAACTTTCTATCACCCAAATGTTTATGACAGATAGAGTTAGCACAGTTTGTTAATGGAAGGTACAAAACAAAATTCTATCCATCAGTATGTGTGAAATCAATGCTAAAGACTTATTTCTGGGGTGGTTCAGGATCGGTAAGGTTTGGAGCATGGATACTTTCTCATTATTGCTCTTTTAATCAACAAGTATGTATCCAAAACATAGCATGCCTGAATTGTGCAATATTTTTCTATTTGTTTAATATGCCATCCACTCAAAATTCTAGTAGGATCTATTCAAGTGAATTTAAACTCAGTTTATCAGTAAGTAGTTGTAATTTAATTGATGCATTTGTAATTATTATTACAAATTATATCATTATATATAAATGTTAAATCTAACACCAAAAAGGATTATCCAGGTACACAGTAGCAAATTGCAAAGATTTAATAAGGTTTATGTCATAGAATAATGAGTACAAGATGCATGATAAAGTAATACTGGATTAAATTTTTGGATATTATTTTTGTTTCATCACTGCATTGTGGTAATGTAATATACTCAGTTTTGTCATCCTATGGAAAGAATGTGCAGAAGCTTTTGAACATGTATTAGACATTTTCCTGCATGTCTAAAATGATTTCAACATAACAAGTTAAAAAAACTTCTTTCAGCTTTGGACAGCTCCTGCTAGAAACCATATTATGCTGAGCTATTATTTGTTTTCCATGGCTTCTCCCCATACATTCTAGTCATATCCCCTGAGAAGCACTAAAGCTAATGCTTTCAGTGTGATGGAGTGCTTCTGATATTTGAATAGACTTACCACATTTCGAAAATGTTAACTTTTCCAACTTAAAGATTCTCTAGTCCTTCCATTTTTTATCACATGAAAGGATATTATTAACCTCACCCTCCCATCACGTATTCTGCAGCAGTGATGTTGCTGGATCCACAGTGTTGTCAAGACCCTTCTTGACATTTCAGGCACATATACTTGACAGAAATGGTTCCTGATGTAGACCTTCAATGACTAGACCCGCTATCATTCTCCATCAACTGTCAGACCATACTAGTGACAAGAGATCCTAGCAGCTGGTGAAACTGACAGTGACAGCTTATGTTAATGTCAGCACCTACTCTAAGTGGAAATTTCTGGCAGCAGTCAGGAGAGTTCAAATTATCGTTGAGCTAACTAGTATTTCTGAGATATATCCTACATCCTTAGTGTTGCTGTAATAATATACTTAGGCAGAGTCACACTTTCATGGTTTCCAGGAGTGAAATTTCACATCACTGTGAAAACTATCATCACAATTTGTTCGACATTCCATAACAAGATGATATAGATTGTATGACCTAGAAAGAATCTCTTTTTTGTCTCATATTCTATGTGTAAACCTGTTTGGCATCTGGAGACAACACTCTGCTTGTTTTGTTCAGTTCTATTATATTCCTATTACTAATATTACTTCATAAGGCCTTTTATCAGTGTGCTCAGAAAGAAAGACAGTGACACTTGTGGAATATATGGATGGATGGATGAACAGATGGATGGATGGAACAAAGGAGAGAAAGAAATGTTCTTCTGTTACAGCTACTTCTTTGTAATTTTTTTAATTTAAAAATAGGAATGTGGGAGGAGGGAAAGAAAGTCAGTGACTAAATCACTTGATCTTCTTGCAGAGGACTAGATTTCATTTATTGTCATCTATATTTGGTGTTTCACAACCTACTCTAATTCCACCTTTGGATAATTATAAACTGCCTTCTGTCCTCCTCTTGCACTCAACCACTAGAACTCATACTGACACACAGCCACTTAATAACAAAAGTGAATCTATAAAGGCTGTTGAGATGGCTCAGCAGTTAAGAGCATTGGATTCTCTCCTAGAGAACTTGGATTCAAATCCCAGAAGTCACATGGCAACTCACAACTGTCTGTAACTCCACGATCCAACACCCTCACATCAACATATATACAGGCACCAATGGACATAAAAGTAAAATTAATAAATTTTAAAAATCTTTATAAATAATAACCACTTTGATTCATGGCCTATCCATACATGTACTTAAGAAGTTCTGTAGTTTGAGTTTTCTCATGCTCAGGTACAGAAAGATTTCATCTCAGATAAGATAATACATATTTCTCACTTATGACATTTACATATAATATAGACACTATAAATTAGATTTGATCTTGATAAGAACTTAAAATTTTAACATTATTAGAATGGTAAAATTCTATTTAGTGTATGAAAATAACATTCCCTCACTAGGTGATTGGTGCAGAACCCAGTGAATGTATTTGTTTTCCCTCAATTTTTTAAGACAAATTCCTAGATTTGCAGGTGAGGAGAAGGATGATAGTGAAAAAGTAGCAGTTAAGGTTAAATAAGTTTAAAAGGGTAGAGTGATATGACAGGAAGAAAAGTGAGATAAGTTTAAAATTTCATTGAGTCTAAATCATAACAAGGCAAAGTCTCCTGGAGGCAAAATGTCAAGAACAATCTTCCTCTTGCTCTGTTGCACACTCTATACACCAGACACACCGTCATGGTAACAATAACTGAAGGTAACAATGGGTGCTATTGTTCTTTGTCTTCTGTGTACTTACTGGAGAGTTAACAATTTTCTACACTGAGCTTGCTGTGAGAATTGGAGAGAGGAATGTGTGATAATATTTTAAATCCTCATATGATCATTTTTTTCTTGAACAACATCATATATTTATTTGCTACCTCAACCAGGCAGCTCACAAATAATGACATGAAAGCTTCTTATTATTTACAAAACTTTAGGCTATTGCTTTGACTTGTTCCTAACTAGCTCTTGTAACTTAAATCAACCCATTTATATTAATATATATTCTTTCAGAAAGCATTACCTGTCCTTCATCTTGTACCTTCTCCCTCCTCTCCTGTGTCTTCTTGCTTCCCTTCCAGTCTCCCACATACCTAGATTCCTCCTCCTTTTCTTTTCTCACCCAGAAATCCTGCCCACTATCTGTTGCCTAGTTCTTGGCTGTTCAGTGAATAATTATTCCTCAACAGGAATCCTACCCAAAATACATATAATTGTTTGTAATACACAGGCCCACGAAAATCACCAACCTTCCTAAATTTTCTCTTATTGAACATGTATTGCTTCATTGTGACTGATGATGCATTTGCTCTCACTATATGCCCTACAGTGCTTCCCTTTAGTTAGGGGGATATCTCTGTCCAGGAGACTCTATGAAAGTGTCCCTATGAAATGGATTTTTAGTGACTCAGTGTTTTATTTGCATTTTTAAATCAACTTTTGCTTCATGGATAAGTCAAAAAATTCTCAATTGTTTAAACTTTTCTTAATTAGTTTTATTCATAATTTTTATTTATATTTCATTTTTAAATTTTTCTTTCAGCTTTTCACTTTTTCATAAGCAACTGAGAAGCAAAAGGTTGAATGTTCAAATATTTTCTTAGGAATCTCCTCCTATATTTTTTGTATTTTGTCATTCACTCATAGCTTTTAAGTTTTTCCACACAAAGGCCTAGGACACAGTATAGGACTAGGACAGAGTTTATTTATCTTTAATAAGGAATTGATGTTTTAGTTATCATATTGCTTCTATTCATAAGATCAGTTTGACTCCACACCTCCTCACTTAACACCAGTGTCTCTACCAATACTTTAAAACTCTCCTAAACTACACTAACTGCTAAATTCCAAGTTTGTTCCAAAGCATTTTGAGATACTCCTTTGTAAAGAAGTCTCTTATTAGTGAGTATTCTACAGAGAAATAACACAATAAAAGTATTCATAGATCCAGACCCAAATTAGCGAATATCTATGCAATTTTCTTTTGAAAATTTAATATATTAGTAGTGTACTCATGTAAGTAATTCCAGCTCCCTTTCCCTCTACCTCACTTCTCCCTAAGTCTGTATACTTCCTCTCAAATTCTCGATATTTACATTGCAATTGCTTTTTTCTCTGTCACAAAAGTGACAAGGTACCACTCACAGATATATTTATGTCATCTTAGAAACAGAAAAGATAACTGTTTTCTATATGACAGGCTAAAAGATTATGATTGAGATAGCTATGTAAGAATAAAAAATAATGGAAGTTTCAGTTTGACAAATTCCTTTGTCCAAGCAGTGAATCAGTAGGAGGTCCTTCTTCATAAAAAGATGAAGCAATTTTTGTTATTTAGATACTTACTTTAATGAAGATCATTGAAATTAAGAATTACAATCTATTTCAGTGAGGCAAATGATTTAAATGCTATTCATCTCCTCAAGTTGACATGCTTATTATATCTGAGCAAGTATATGGGTCTGATAAGTTGACACAAAATTAATCATAACATCCCTGCCATGGACAATTGCTTGGTTAATGAAAATTTTCTGAATAAAGTAGCCATGATTATTTAGTAACTTATCTTTAGAAAATAATAAGTATTCAAAACAATGTATAAGTAGCTTCAATTTTTAACCCAAACTGTATCCAGGAGAGACTATAAAACTGTATAATGACAGTCATTGTAAAACCCTTTTGTTAACAAGAGCAACACTAAAAGAAAAACAGTATGAGTATAATGGCTGAGAGATGCTTCCTTCCATTTTTTTCTTTAATTCATTGAATCATCCTGGGCTCAGTTGAAATTGTGGCTATGCCTTCTCAAACTTTGATATCCTAATGAACTTCTAAGAGTGCAACAAAAGACTAGAGGCAATTGATGGTAGAGAGAACAATTTACTAAACTCTTTGGGAACTCAAGATTGAGAGGCTCAGTGGTTAGCATTTTAATGAGGACAGGAGACAGCAATAGAAGAGATGCATGTTGGAGTAAGTTGTTAGGTCTTAGGCTATAATAAAAGTAGGGCATAGGCTACCACAATCTCTCTTTAAAACACCCTGAACATTACCAAAAAGCACCCTCATATAGTTTTCTCCATGTATACAAAACTACCCAAAACAACTCAATGAAATCACTTCATGCTGATCTTCATTTTTGAGAGGCACATTTATATATTGTATTGAGTTCACAATGTATTTCTGTAGCATATGAATTCAAAAATTAGTAATTTGGGTCAATGTATATGAACAGAATAGTATTTGGACAACCACATGGTGGAAGAATACAACTTACAACACAGCAGATGAAGAAACAGGGTGTAAACCATTAAGTGAAGAAATAAGATGCTCCACAAACCTGTCCACCACTGACCTTTTGGGGAATATGATCAAATATTCTCAAATAGTTGCATCGGCTGGAGACCAAATGTGAAAACACAAGTCTGTGTGGGGCATACCAAATTTATATAATAAAATTGAGTACCATGATAAAGAAAATGTCTATTAACTCCTATTTTAAAGGTTCAATGGCTTGAATTTTTATTGACCTATCTTTTGTTACAAAAAAGTAGTGTTCTTTATGTTTTATGTGTGGTATTACCTATCACAATATGCAGAAGAATGGATATATATGTATGGGTGTGTATGTTCTTAGGTTTTCATGCTGTACTTATCAACTAATTCTTCAATCATGTATTTCAAAAGTTTGAGTGTATGATCTAATAACTTTATTCATAAATTTGTTCTATAATGCTAATAACATAAATTAGACAAAGCTTTCACCATTTCACTATTGGGATTAATTTCCACATTTGAATTATTGGTCATTATAGTTAACAAATTCATAAAAATTCCTGGCACTAAAATTTTTATATTGCAATATCTATGAAGTATATTTGCTTCCCTTGCTTTATCAGTAATTAAAATATAAATTTACTCTATTGTAACTCAACTTTCATTCATGATTCAGAATTTCTTTTATAGCTAATTCATATTCTACATATAGTACCAACTTAGTTTGCAGCTTTTGAAATATAGCTTGATATAAAATTTAGAGCATTCATTCCTAAAAATAGAATTGAAGAAACTGAGATATTAAAAAAGGATGTGCTTGAGATGACCCAAAGCCTCCCAGAGTCATCTAATTGTTTATCCATCAGCTATATGTACTCTCATTTGAGTATATGGCCTAGAGATTTTAGTTTCTGGAGAGAATAAACAGAATTCAAAAATTTAAGGCAGAAATCCAAAGCAGCCCTCAAGAGAGTGTTGGGAGCCCAGTGAAGAGTCTAACCAATATTAGAGGTATGTGGACATCATATCAAGGTCAGTAAAAAATTTCAACAGTAAACAGAGATGTTCCTTTAGAGAATGTTGATGTTTCAACTTAGTGTTTCTCATGAGTATGCCATCACTTTTTATTCATGACAAAACAAAAAAGAAATGCTTTACTGTTCACCACGTGCCACAATTAATTTGTATCAAAATAGAAATGATATCTTCTTGCAAGATGTATTAAATCTTGTAAGTGCAGACTCAGTAGACAAAGTAAGTATTCTCTTTGTTGCAGTATTTTGCCTTAATATATTATATGGAAAATTTTACAAGACTATCTGTGCTTTAATTTGCCTATGTGTAAGTATGCATTTTTTATTGAATTCAGAATCATTGTGATTCTAGAAGAGGAATATTATACTTTGGTTTTTGTTTGTCTCTTTGCTGGTTTTCTAATCAAACACAATTTTTTTAAGCAATGACCACCTCATATTGTTATTTCTTTTGTCTGTAACTTATATTAGAATTAGTTTAAATGGCATCATCCTTGTGGATTCCTGTAGATTTCCTTAGGGCCAGGTTTCCTCTTAAGCCCACAAGGATGACCACAACCAAGAATATAAGCAAAAGTGGGATGACTACCTTAAATGCCCTTCCTATATAATGAGATTGATGACTACCTTAAAGACCACCATTGAGCATTCATCAAGTAGCTTATAGAAGCAGGAGCAGAGATTCACAGCTAAACACTGATCTGAACTATTGGAATCCAGTTACAGAGAGGGAGGAGTGATGTGTAAAGGGGTCAAGACCATGCTGGAGAAACCTGCAGAAACAGCTGACCTAAGCAAGTAGGAACTCAAGGACACCAGCCTGACAGCTGGGGAACCAGCATAGGACCAAATCAGACCTCCTAAATATGGGTGTCAGTTGTGGGGTTTGAGTAGTCTATAGGGCCCCTGGCAGTGGAAAACTATTCCTAGTACAAAAATGGGATTTGGGAGCCCATTCTATATGGATGGATACTCTCTCAGACTAGATACACAGGGGAGGGCTTAGGTCCTGCCCCAAATGATGTGACAGATTTTTGATAATCCCCCATGGACAGCCTCAGTCTTCATGAGAAGTGGATGGGGGGATGGGATACCCAGGTTTGTGGGGGAATGGAAGGCCAGAGCACAGGTAACTGGGATTGGTTTGTGGCAAAGAGAAGTTTTCTAGAGGAGACATAAGAACTACAGTTTTCATTATTCTTCTCTCATACATTATATCCTGATGGCATTTACCATTACTTCACTACTCCCAGTCCCTCTGGCACCTCCCCTCTTCACTAGATCCACCTCTCCTCTGTCTTCCTTTAAAAAAGAGCAACACTCCCAGGGATATCTACCAAACATGACCTTACAGGTCAAATTAAGACTAGACACAAACCCTTATATCAAGACTTGATAGGCAGTGAAGTCCAAAGATCCAGGATTGAACTGAACATTACTGGCAAACAACAATAACAACAACAACAGTCAGTGAAAAGAGTCTTAATACTCTTATGTTATACCTGTAGATCAGTGCCCAGCTCAATCATTATCAGAAAGCAGCCATTCAACAACTTGTAGGAACAGATGCAAAGACTCAGTGCTGAAAATTTGGCAGAGCGAGGCTTATGTTCATCTGTGGGTATAGGGACAAACACTTAGAGTACAATTAGCAATTGTGTTGACTTAGTAAAGTTGTGCTTGTGAGTTCTACAAGATTCATGTGCTAACTAACCCTGAGGTGGTGGCTTGGTTTCCAGTACCAGAAATATTTCCCTCTTCTTAAGTGGAAATTTACTGAGTCCCCAAGTCTAACTAAAAAATATTGGTTGTTGCAAGGAAACTGTCACTGCACCATTAAGTATGTCATCCTGGCCTTTTTTATGGTTCATAGGTGTCCTAGGGAGATGAATCAGTGATGTAGGCCATCTACATTCATTATCATCTGAGTTCAAATTCTCACAATCTATGTAAACAGACTAAAATAACTTCAAGTGCCTCTAACTCCAGCACTGATTCCCTGAGGATCTCAGGAGCTCACCATCAGACAGCCTACCCAAGGGGAGATTAGCTTCCGTTTTACTGTTTTAGGCAGTAAACCAAAAAAAAAAAAAAAAAAAAATCATGCACTATTCTGCTCTGCCTTACCAGGCCAATGAAAAGACATTTATAGACTCGTGTTCATATTCAAGTACTGTAACACACACACATACACACACACACAAACACAAACATATGCACTTCCACACTTATATACAAACATACACAGACATACAAAAATAAGAGGCAATATCTTGCATATTTTGCTGAATGTGTAGTATTTATTTTTGCTTTGAAGCATATATTCATGCTTAGGCACATGAAATAAAATTCATTTTTCATTTAGCTTGAAATGATTTCTTTGTGTTTTAGATTTTATACTGGCAGTCTAAAATTGCTCAGACTGGTGGGCAAGCCACTGTCACAGCAGTCTTGGTTCCATTTCTTTTAAAAATGACGGAAAGCCATTATTCTGAAGAAGTAACTTTGGCAACTTGGTTTTATCTCCATATAAACATATTATTTTCTTGATTTTGTGGTCAATAAACAACCAATATTTTCTAGAAATTAAGCATTACATAATGATTTGTCCCATCAAAATAACTACAGTTGGAACTGCATATAGCAAACATAACTAAAATCTACAGCCTTTTCAAGAAGGTTGTCAAATACCCCCTGCAGCTATCTGGGAATTAAAGATTTGTGCCTCATGGTACAATTTCTCCCTGTGGAGCAAGGTGAGTGATCTCATCTATAGTCAAGGCCAGAGGAAATGTGTCCAATTGGAGAGCAAATGATTTGAGGAGCTAGGCAGCATGTTAGGCCTCTCTTCCTATTCCATTGCTTCTTGAATAATTGCACCCTTTGAATTCTTAGTAAAATTTAGTGCTAGATAAGGTCACTGACTTATGTCAGTTTTGACAACATAATTTTCGTGTAAGCTTACATCCACAATGTGAACAGGATTGTTTCTTAGAATTCAATCCATAATGGCTTGGGAAATTTTAAGGGAAAGTAATAATAGGTGAAAATTGGTACATGTTATAAGGTTCTCGTGGCTGAACTATAGCTTGTATATCTTCAATATGTGGCAAAAATGAGGGAAACTTATTAAAGGTAATCTGCTGAGTGAAATTTTTGCAGAAGGAGATGGAATGAAGCTGGGTAAACACACTGTAAGATAGTAGAAGGCTTATGGAAAGTGCCAGTTTGACTTTGCTTTCAGGACTTAGTTTATGCTACAACTATTTGCGATACCACTTAAGAAATCACATTTGCTGCACAACTTAAGAAATCACACACACACACACACACACACACACACACACACACACACACCAGTAAAACATTATCAGTATCCCCTCCACCTTCCATGACGTGACACACATGGATAAACTTTGTGAAGATGCTGTGCATGTGGATATAATCTCAATCATATTTGACTCTGAAAGTGTCACAGTTGATATGTGTTGAAGTCAGTGTGGCATACTGCTCCCTAGCCGTCACCAGGCTCTTATATGAAAACTCTTGATTAGCTTCCTTGAACCATGGAGGGCTTGTTATAGACATTCCACTGGAGACTGGACATTCAGGATCCATTTATTTTCAGTGTTTTGACAAGTTTGATTCTCTGCTGTCACAGCTGACCACTGAAAATTGAAGCTTCTCTTATCAGAGTTGATGGCAACACTATTTTACATGCATGATATAGCTATTAGAAAGGTTACTTGAGAAGACCACATTATCGACTCAGAAAAGTGATGCTAGAACCTTCTCCACTGGGATCTATGTCATCACCAAGCTATAAAGCCAAACATGAATTCTTTTCCAGGGGATGAGCATCAAACCTAACAAGAAAGTGATTAATTATTACTATTCATTACTATTACTGTTCCTCTTATGAGATTCTTTGGTGTACAGCATCAGTGGGTGGATCCTGCTTGACTTTGGCACCAGTTTTTCCACATGAGGCATCTTCATAGCATCTTCCAGCCTTGTCAGTGTTAAGCATTGGGATATAGGACTCTAATACCTTCCTAGCTTGATTTTCTTCCTGCTTCCTACATATAGGACATCTTCAACCATGTCATATTAATAACTACATCTACTTTTAACCAAATGTGGAGGCCATTGCCTGTGATGTATGGGGATCTCCAGGATTGCTCTGGCAGACAACTTATGAAGAGGTAAATATCCTAAGATTTTTATTTAATAACCCACTGTGTCAGTAAGAAACTTCATACATTTACACTGAGTACTTCATTCAAGTTTTTTGTTTTTGTTTTGTTTTAACATATATATATATATATATATATATATATATCTGCTTACAAAGTGTCAGATTTCATTTTGAGTTTTTCATACACTGTTAATTTTGGTAAGGGTAGACCCTTACCTCTACCCTTCCATACTTCGTCTGTACCTTTTGTTCCCTTTTTTCTTTAATAACACAGGTGTTTTACTATTCTCTCTGTCCATTAAAGAAACCCTCCCCTGATTCACATGGGTTACATTTATTTTTATTGCCTCCATATTCACTCACTCTTTTGCATACACATAAACAGAAAAGTTGGAACTTAATATCTACATTTGAAAAATATACACAGTGTTTGCTTCTCTGAGTCTCAACCATTTCACTAAACTTAATATTTTTCAATTCTATTTTTTTTTCATATAACATCCCTGTCTTAGTTAGGGGTTCTATTGCTGGGAACAGACATCATGACAATGACAACTTTTATAAAGGAAAACAGTTAACTAAAGCCTTCTTTCAGCTTGAGATGTAGTCCATTATTTTCATGTGTGCAGACATGTTGCTGGAATAATTAAGGGTTCTACAGCTTGATACTCAGGAAGCAACCCTGGGAAGAGAAATTGGATTATATCTACAGGGGAAACTGTGGCAGGGAGATGGTAAGAGGGCAAACTGGGGGTGAGGAGGTAGTAAGGGAGGACAGGAGATGAGTACAGGAGGAAACATGATGGCCTGGGTGGGGATGGATGCAGTGGAAGAGCAATGAAAAAGATATAGCAATGAAAAAGATATCTTAATAGAAAGCTTATGGAGAAACTATGGGCTTATGGAGAAACCTGGTGCTAGGGTAACTCCCAAGAATCCACAGGAGGAACACAACTATTAATAGAATACTCCTACCAATAGAAGATAGAATGTCTGAAATGGCCTACCCATATAATCAGATTGATGAATACCCCAACAATCATCATAGAGCCCTCATCCAGTAATTGAAGAAACCAGACATAGAGATCTACAAACAAGAATCAGGGCAAATTCTGGGAATATAGCTGAAGAGAAGGAGGAGGGAACATATGAGCAAGAGAGGTCAAGATGATAATGGAGAAATCGACAGATGAAATCTAGGCCTACAACTGTGGATACTCTTAGGAACTGAACTAGACCCTCCATATGTGGGAGACAGTTGTGAAGCTTGAACTATCAGATGGGCCCCTGACAGTAGGAACATGATACAAACCTGGTATATGTGCTAACTTCTTAGAGCCCATTATTTAGGGTGCGATGGCATACTCAGAGGTACTAGGCCCACCATATAATGCTAGTATATGAGCTAGCTTGTTGGAACACATTCCCTGTAGAGGGATACCACAGTCAGTCTAAATGTATGAGAGAGGGGCCAAGCACTGTCCCAACCTATTATACGAGACTATGTTGAATCATCATTGGAGCCCTTACCTATGAGAAGGAGTAGACTGGGGGTGGGCTGGATGGAAGTGAAGGAGGGTGAGAGGAGGCAAGGGGGATGAGAGGAGAGTGGGAGGGAGAATGGTGGTTGGAATTTAAAATGAATTTAAAAAATAAAAAATGAAAATAATAAATTCTGTGCTTGTCATTAAAAAAAGAAACAAAGAAGCCCAAGGCCAGATGGGTTTTGTTAAAAATTCTACCAGACTATCAAAGACAATTGATACCATTACTCCTCAAACTATTCCAAAACATAGAGAGAACATTGGCCAATTCATTTTATGTGCCCCCCATTATCCTGATATCCAAACTACACAAAGACAATTACAGATCAGTTTCCCTTATGAATACCAATGCAAAAATACTCAATAAATAATTACAAACACACCAAAAATATATCTACCACGATCAAGTAGGATTCAATGAAAGATGCAGGAAACATTCAATATATGAAAATCAATCAACTTAATCCACTATATAAATAAACAGAAAGAAAAAAAGAATAAAAATGATTTCTTTAGAGGAAAAGGGCTTTGACGAAATCCAACACACATTTGTTACAAAAGTTCTAGGAATTTAGAGATAGACGATACAGATCTTAACAAAATCAAAGAAGTTTACAGCAAGTCCATAGCAATCATGTAATTAAATGCAGAGAAGCACAAAAGTAATTCTACTAAAATCAGGAAAAGTAAGCTTTGTCCACTCTCTGTATACCTGTTCAATACAATGCTTTAAAATTATTGCTCTGAAGCTGAGCAATAATGCAACTGAAGAAGATGAAGAGAGTGCAAGTTGGAATAGAAGGGGTATCTTTATTTGTAGATGACATGATATTATAAATAAGTGATCCTAAATTTTTTACTAGGAAGCTTGTACAACTCATAAGTACTTTCAGCAAAGTAGCTGGTATAGTACACATTTCAATATCCCTGTTGCATACAAATGGCAAATGGACTGAAAATGAAATAAGGGAAACAGCATCTTTCACAATAGCCTCAAATAATATAAAATGTCATGAGGAAACTCATATGAAATAAGTAAAAGTCTTTTATGATAATTGTAATACATGGAAGAAAGAAATTTAAAAAGATAGCAGAAGTGGAAAGATACAGCATGTTCATAAGTTGGTAGGATTAATATCATAAAATTGCCCATGCTACCAAAAGCAATATAATGATTCAATGCAATCTCCATCAAAACAGCAATACAATTGTTCCCAGATATAGAAATGACAATTTTCAGGTTGATACATTGCAGCTGATCTCCTTGCCCTTATATTAACTGAAAATCAATCCACTGGCAAGTCTTTGTCATTGTAGCCCATTTCTCTTCAATATTTTACTTGCTAAACATTTTAAATACATAGCCACCATAAAGCCAATCAATAATAAAATACTTAAGTGAAGAAATCAAGGTCCTATTCATCTTGTCAATAAAATATGAGCCTCTATAGGATTGTGAAGTACAAACCCATCCACTTGGATGAAATTAAACTTGAAATATTCTCTTATTACACTGGATGGGTCACATTTCTATAGAAAATTTAAAAAAACATAAAAATAAAAGTGCTGTGTTGTTGAGGATGTGGGGAAAATGTGCAAACATGCATCTTGATCATAATATTGTAATAAAACACAGTGGCATTTAAAACTGTCATCAATAAATGCAGATTTCTCATACATATATCTTACAGAAGGTCATGCATTTCATCAAAAATCCTTTTTTACTATGATGTACTGAAAATCATCCTTATTTTCCTTTAATTTTTAAAAATTATTCTCCAAGAACCCAACAATATTTTCAACAGGTATTCAAAAGATGATTCAGTGTAAATTCACATTTCCACAGCATAATAAATTAAAATGAAATGCAATATGCATAAGTATCCACACATATTCATATACATATATGCATATATGTACTCAAAATTTATTAAATGTTCAGTTGGCTTAAAATATTAAAATAATCATCTAGAACACTAAAGAAATGAATACACATAGAGTCTTTGTTTCAGATATTTACTTTCTGAATTATTCAAAGACAGGTAATTCTACATTGTGTTTTTAAGTAAAGAAAGCAACTTACTAGGAAAAAATCCGACATATAGTTAGATATGAAATTTTCTTGTTAAAAATATTCCCCTGTTTTAGAGTTTACAATTGTTAATGATGACATGAACGGATCAAGTAGTTGGTAGTGGTTAAATCAAGGCTCTTTCAAAGATTACAATTTATAGCTGAGACAAGAGTGTAAAGTGAGAGTACTTTCAAGTGGCCATATGTTTTTCAAAGGCTGTGGACCATAAAGTGAATGTTGCAGAAAATGAAGAAGGCATATGGAGGGAGACTGCTGTCTCCTACTGACCTGTAAATGAAGAAGATAGCAACTACAGATTTATGGATGTTAGTTTGCTACTATAGGGCCATTATCGACTTTATGATTTTGTGGAACATAAACCATGTATTCTGCTCTTGACCGTGTAGGCTTCTCCACAGTTACAGGAATTCACCATTTTTGGATTGTAAGTTTGGGATGGAATTTTGGGTAAACAAAGTAGTTCTAAGATCACTGTTCTCTATATCTTTCTTCAGAGTAGCATTATTAATAATTCATCCCTTATTTCTAACTTTTGATTTTCTTCTATCAGTTAATGTGTAAGATAAAAAATATAATGCAATGGTTTATGTTATAGTTGAATGCAGTAATAGTTCTGCATAAAGCAAACAAGAATGCAGTAAAAAATGGTCTATATCTCTGACTTTAACCTCTAATTGAAGAATTTCTGTTAAGTTGCAAATATTATTACTTACAGTTTCATATTCACACACAAAATGGATTTTGTGAAAACTTGAGTATATTCTAGAAATACATTACATATTTTTATGGTTCAATTTTGCTTATGGATATGTATGTGAACCTGTGTGTTTTTATACATATCCATATAGTACTTCTATTACTTATTCTCCTCTAGTTGTATGTAAAATACAATTTGAAAATATTTAATGATGACATATATATTTATATATATACACTTTGTTCTCATTTATAATTTTTAAAGATTTATTTTTATTTTATTTATATGAATGTTTTGACTGCATGTGTACACATGTGTATCCTATTCATGCTGAGTGGCTAAAAAGATAAATGAAATGGATCTCTGGAACTGGAGTACCAGGAAGTTGTGAGCCTTCATGTTGCTACTGTGGACTGAATCCAGGATATTGCAAGAGTAGTTGAAAAATGGTTCTTATACATGTCACCTGACACTAACTGACTGTGTTCAAACCTTGCTTCCTTCTTGTGTTCTGCTTAGGAATTTTTTTTGCTTAAGGCATAGAATATCTCATCTCACATATTAAAACATGAGGCTGAGAAACATAATCAGAGTGCTTAGAAGAACTGAGAAAATTCCAAAAGAAAATTACATCCCTTGCTGTGGATCTCTGTACATTTTAAATTGGCAATAGGAAAGTAGAATGTAGAATGTAGTATATAAAATGTAAATGTAGAATTACAATATAGAACATACAAGTAGAATGAATATACCATACATAGGAAAGTAGAATCTTCGCCAAGAGTTGTGTGCTGACAGAATGAAAGAATTGAAAACTAGTGCCAAGTAGAAGTAGGGTTTGATTGAGCATACTCTAAAAAGAACAAATAAGATGACAACAACAACAGAAGCAACAAAAACAAAATCTCAACCACATTTGTTCCTGTATCTTTCTGCAGATGTAAGGCAATATTTGAAATTATCCATTTATCTACAAATTTGTGATAGAAAAAAACAAATGACAGACAGTATAGAAACTTGACTGTTTGCAACAGATTTAATACAGCGTGGAAAGTTCGGAACACATGTGAAGAAAGAGTGGATGGGAACACGAAGATTTGGACAAAATCTGGATCAAGACAACTTAGCCATGAATCTTGCTCTCTGATTTCATGTTAGTACTTTCCTGACAGCCCTGATAGGTTAAGACTCATAGTCATAAAAATACTAAAATGAGTGAAAGTTCTCCAGAATCTTATCCTACACATTTAGAGAATGGTTTAACGATTATGGAAAATGTATGTAGAAATAAATTCTAACATCGATAAGTCATAGAGTGGTGGTTAAGAGAAAGACAGCAGTGCTCCTGTATAAAAAGAGCAGGCCAACTAAAATGGGATGGAACTGATAGTTACTGACTTGAAGTTAATATGACATTTAATACATGTTACCATGGAGAGTGGATAAATGACTCTGTCTTACTGGCCCATTCATAAAATGCCCAGGCATTATTTTTCAGTATTTTCATCATACAATTTCCAAAAAGAGTTGTTTATTGGAGGAAGATATATAGTACTGTTTCATCTCCCCTAAAACAAAACCACTTAGGAAGTTCAATGTATAAAACTCCCTTTTACATGAATTTATATATTTACATTATATCATATATTCTTTTAAAATTTATTTTTATTACTTTTTTCAAAGCCTGATCATAGTTTTCTCTCCCTCCTCTCCTCCCAGTCTCTCTCTAACCCACTCTCTTCCTTTACTCATACTGACTCCTCCTCTTTCCTCTTCTGCAAAGGACAGCTTTCCATGTGTATCACGCAGCCATTGTATATCAAGTTACAGTAAGACTAGATACCTCCTCTCCTGTTAAGGCTGATGAGGCAGCCCAATAGGAGTTAAGAGTCCCAAATGCAGAGACAGACACTGTTACCACTGTTAGGACTCCCACAAGAATGCCAGGTCAAACAAGTAGATCATCCCATTCAGGCTCTCTGGTTGGTAGTTCAATCTCTGTTATTCTATGGTAATTGATTCTGTGGCTTTCATATGGTATCTTTAGCCCCTCTCATAATCTTCCTCCACATTTTCCACAAGATATCAAGAGGTCTGCCTAAGGTCTTTCTGTGGGTCTGAGCATCTGTTTCCATCAGTTGTTGAGTGAACCCTGTCTGATGGAAATTGGTTTAGGCAACAAACTTTGAGCATAGGAGAATATACTTAAGAATCGCTTCATTGTATGTAATATATACTCTTTGGATGGGAACTGAATTAACATGTAACCAAGGCTAACACTAAAGTTATGATTGTCCTGCAACCTTTTTATTTATTTATTTATTTATTTATTTATTTATTTATTTATTTTTTGGTATTTCGAGACAGGGTTTCCCTGTGTAGCTTTGGAGCCTATCCTGGCACTCACTATGGAGACCAGGCTGGCTTCAAACTCACAGAGACATGTCTGCCTCTGCCTCCTGAGTGCTGGGATTAATGGCGTGTACCCCCAATGCCTGGACCATCAATCTTCTTAATAGTAAGTCTACAGGTATTTACCATCATAACCAGACCATCCTTTCATGTAATCCTTTAAGTAATTGTACTGTATAGCACTTACCAGTTAATTGAAAGTATGGCCCATTCCCCATGGAGGGATACTCTCTCAGCCTAGATATACAGGGGTTGGGGGTCCTACCCCAAGTGATGTGGCAGACTTTAATGATCCCCCATGGGAGGCCTCATCCTCCCTGGGGAGTGGATGGGGGGGGGCGTCGGTGGGTGGCATAGGAGGATGGGAGGGACAGGGAATTGGGACTGATATGTAAAATAAGATTGTTTCTAATTTAAATAAAAATGTAAAAGAAAGTATGGTATTAGAACAATACCACAAATGAGAAGTATAAATCAGAACCAATCATCTACTAGGAATAGTGTTCTCTGTTGGGAAACATTGAAATATAATAGATATACAGTATCTCTCCTTGATCAATTTACATTCTCTGTCCACCTGCAGAATGGTCTATGTTATCTAAAAGTTATATTTTACTTGTAGTATATAGGTCACCAAAGGTGATATAAACAATATTTCTACATGCAAGAAATGAGATGTTATCAGAAATGAGTTCAAGAGTCATTCCTGAAATAGAATTCACACTTCCTAAGGTACATAGAGGTACATAGAAAAACTGACAGATTTTTTTTTAAGTTTTTGTTTTGCCAACATCAATATTCAAATTTTGGTACACATACACCTATTTCTGCTTGAAATGGAATAAGATATTGTAACAATACTATGAAATTTGAAAAACTAGTGACTTCTATAAATTATGATTATAAAAATTTTAATAGTTATTTGTTAACTATAGTATTTCTGTCAAAAACAGGCATCTTCATCTTGGTTCTAGAGCGCAAATGCTTCCGCAGATAAAACAGACTTTATTTCTCTTTTGTTGCTTTTGCTTTGTTTGGTTTTGGGCTTTTCAAAACAAGAAAAGTGTTTTCAAATGAGTGAAAACATGTTACTTTCAAGTGTCTAAGTGAGAATACTTCTATAAAGAAAAGTGTATTTTAGGCACTGAAGCTTGTGAGAGCTCATAGATAGCCTTTGAGAGCCCAAGCAATTTTGGCAATTTCTACCCACTACATAAAGTGGAACTTCATTTTCAGAATTTGAGCACAATCTGCCTTTTCTATGCAATTTCTCATGATAGACATGTCAATAAATTTGAGTCTTGTTGGACTTTAGACAGACTCAAACTTTTTCTTTGACTATAGTCACACTCGTTATTAAGGAGGAAACCAAATCTTACAAATTATTCATATTATGATGACTTGCAGCAAACTATGAATTTAAGGAAAGCAACAGCAAATACAATTTACATTCATGAATGCACTATCAAAAGAGGATATGACTGACTATATAGATAGTAGAATCTGTGAAGCTGCTAAATTTATTTCCTCTAAATAGTATTACACTGGAAGAAAAATGTTTAATAAAAGTTTATTGTTGAAACTTATAATGGCGCTATTGATTTTGACCATGCTGTTTGCTTATACTCCCACATAATGCAACTTATTCATAATTTTGAAGAGCTGAGGAAAAAGAGTCTGACATCGCTCTTCTGTGTACTTGAACCTGATATGCACCACTCTGTATTCATGCTGCAGGACATATTAGTGCTGTGTAGACTGAATAGGTGTACAGCAATGAGCTGCTTTAGTGGATATCTACACAGGTTGGCCTTGGTTGAAAGCCATTACATGTGTATGGCTATTCTTGCCAGGAGGAAATTCTCCCCAAAGTGGAACAGATGTTAATGTGGATAAAATGATCATAACAATAACATCTTAAACTTTCATTTATAAAGTTATTTTTCTCCAAATGCTTTAATATCAGTTAGAAATAATGTTCAATTTCCCAGCAAAAATCACATCTTTAAGGAAAACTTGGCTACATAATAAAGACAATAATACAGGAAAGAGATAAATCATATTGAGTTACATGTAGCAGTTCACATAATGTAAATTCATTTAAATTTTTGACTTAGAATATTCTCAGAATAACACATACACACATTAAAATTTTTAGAAATTATAATATGTAAAGCATGAGTATGTGATATGGTAAACTTTGAAGTATTCTTTATACATAAACTGATTTTCCAGTAAAGCCTACTCTCACAAAATCCTGCCCTGTATTTTTCCATTCTTAAGAATTATTACTACCACACTTTGAACTTATTTAAATGAACTCTTGAAGGTGAGAAATCTCATCTGCAAGCTGTTTTTCTAGCCAAATATAAGGTCAGTGTGTGATTTATAGTACAGTGCCGTAGGAATGAGCTGCCGCAGCCTGACAGTAGTACTGGAATGAGTCTTGGTTGTTCTAGTAGTTGTTCAGTTTAGTAATAAATGTGTTACTACTAATTTTGTTATCCAAAATGATGGTTTGGAATTCTTTTAATCACATAGCATTGGTTTAAAATACAGCATTTTGAAACCAACTATTTAAAATAATTACACTAGAAATTGCAAGGCAAGTTGTTATAGATTCTATATGACTAAAACCTAATTGAAATCACCAAACAATTTGAGAGACATAGCCCCAACTAGGAATTACTTGTTCCCCAAATGAGACATTGATGGGAATGGGTTGTATCTAAGCTAGGTCTTGGTCAAAGGGGATCTATGGAAGCCCCAAAATATCTCAGGCTACTGTCAAGGTTATATGTTTCTCCCCACAAACTTAGCATAAGACCCTATTTTGCTGAAGACAACACCTAGAAAATCCACCCAACATAGAGATTTCATGCTGGTCCCTATGTCAGGCCTTCATCCCTACTAACTATTTTTTCATAGAATGGGAATGTATTCTGCATTCTACCAGAGGAGTAATGTAAACAATCTACAATCTTCAATAGCGTCTTGGCTAAAAGATATGATGGCACAGTATTAACACAATTCTTGTTGGAGTAACAAACCAGTATCACATTTAAATTCCAAACTCTTCCAAGAAATGGAAAACATTACAGGCACTGCCTGGGTGTTCAAGAAGTTGAGACTAGATAGTCCGAGGGGAAAAACAAATGCTACTGTTCTGCCAAAGAGATGCAGCAATAAAATAAGTACTTCACATAGTATCTAGCATAAGTTATCTTTAGTGTTTTTGAATTTGGCCATTCTGACTTGGAGTAAGATGTTATCTCAGAGTTGCTTTGATCTGCTGTTTCCTGATGGCTAAAGATGTTGAGCAGTTTCTTTTGTGTCTTTTTGTGTCTGTATTGAGATTTCTCTATTTATTTCTGTACCCCACTTTTTATTTGGATTATTTGGTGTTTTGGAAACTAGACTACTAACTTATATGCCATCCTAGAACCTTCATTCAGCAGCTGATGGAAGTAGAAGCAAATACCCACAGTTAAACACTGAACTGAACTGGAATCCAGTTGCAGAGAAAGAGGATTGATGAGCAAAGGGGTCAAGACCAGGCTGGTGAAACCCACAGAATCAGCTGACCCCCAGACTGATCTCTTTGAAACCAACATGGAACTGATCCAGACTTCATGAATGTGGATGTCAGTTTGGAGGTCTGGGCCATCTATGGAGCATTTGGTACTTATCCCTATCATAGGAATGGACTTTGGGAGCCCATTTCACATAAAGGGATAATCCCTCAGCCTAGGCACACAAGGGAGGGCCTAGGCCCTATCCCAAAGGATATGACAGACTCTGAACCCCCAATGGAAGGCCTCACTCTCCCTGGGGAGCAGAAATGGTAAGCTATAGGTAGAGTGTTAGTGGGGGCAGGGGAGGAGGAGAGGGAGGGGGAACTAGGATTGACATGTAAAACAATCTTGTTTATAATTTAAATAAAAATGGAGGAAGAATAAATAAAATGAGTACTAATGGCATTCTGCTATACTCATGGATCAGTGTCTTGCTCAGTCATCATCAGATAAACTTCTTCTGGCATTAGATAAAACAAAGTCCCACCATTGGCAAATGTGCAGAATGAGAAATCATTGAATATCCAGTCCTAAATTGGATGTCTTCATTATATACCTTCTTCAGGCATCAGGGAACTCTGCAGGAGAGTAAGCATAAAGGCTATAAGAACAAGTTAACATGGAAGACATCTAGCAAACAAGGCCTTCTAGATACAACAGAATCGACACATATATAAACTCACAGAGACTCGGACATCATGATGCCATGGCCAGATGAGGTCCCAGTGCTGAGAAAGAAAGTAGACAGAATTCCACATTCCTAACACAGAAGTTATCTCTAATTGATAACAATCTGCAAATGAAAGACTGCTTTCCGCTAAAGACTCTTACCGGGCATGCAAATCACATTTAAGGACAGGCCCTGTATCCAACAGTAGATCGCCAACACAAAACAAACACAATAAAATTGTGGAGAATTTTGCTTTCATCTCATAATGCTTTGTTTGTGCATTTGCATTTATCTTACAGGTCTTTTGCTCATATATTACTCATATATTTCAATTTCCATTTTATTTTACCTGGGCTTTCCATTAATGTGTTTTGCTGAGCATCTTGTTTGTGTTTCTTCTGTTTTTTTTCCTTTCCTCCTTTTTCTCATTTGTTTGCTTGCTTTTTGCTATTCTTTTTTGCTTGTATTTTTTCTTAGTTTATTATTTTAGATGCCTATATGTTGACTGATTAGAGAGAAAAAATAATGTGTGTATTTAGGTGAGTGAAAAAAATGGGAGGAATATATTTCAATGAATGTAAAGCAACAAGGAGGATGCCAACTTTCTTGGAAATAACCCATGGTCAATGGAACACAATACTAACGAAAGAAGAAAGCACACACACAAATAATTAAGTAAGTAACAGGTATATAATTATGCAATAATGGAATACTGACTGTTTGGAAGGTGGAAGGACATTGGTCTAAGATAACAGGAAAGCATTAGAAGGGGTATAATAATGAAAACATACCAGATACATGGATTATATTTAATAATTACAGTATTATGTATTGCATATACTAATTAAAAACAAAAATGTTGAAAGAGAAAGTCCCTGATATGTTTTTCATACCACGTCATAATTCTGTGAATAATTAAGGTGGGCAATTAGTTACTTAAAGCCATATTTACAAACATCACAATTTCTTCTTTATCAAGTATTTAATAATTATTCAAGTAAGTATCAAACTGACAATATATCAATTGCAACAGGGAGTGTGTGTGTGTGTGTGTGTGTGTGTGTGTGTGTGTGTGTATTGGAATGATACCAGATACATAAGCAGTCTAATTCCAACTGTTTTGTTGGAGTCTTAGAAAAAATAAAATGTAATATATTGATCACCCACAAGCACTAAGCTGGTCTTATCTGCTTTCTTTCTAAAATCAGATAGAAAAATTCATTCAGGAAATCTTTCTGGGTTGTAGCTTGTGTCTCTTCCTTCTCTGGATCATTGAAAGCATTGGTCCATGAGGGCAGAAGCTGGGAACCAGGTTATCAAGGCTATGGGTACCAGAGAGACACCCCTCCAGTTGACAGGCTTTGGTGAATCAATTCAACTTTATCTCAGAGGATAAGGAATGTATATGATAGAAGAGCCCAGGTACAAACGAGTTTGCCTTAAATGGCATGCTCATATCATGAGGATTGTATGTGACAGTGGGGTCCTATCACAGAACTCTTTGCAAAAATCTTTTAGTAGCAAACTGTACCAAGATGAATCAGGCATCTGGCTTAGCGATGGCTTTCAGATAAAGTCAGTCCTCCAGGTCCAGGGCATTCTCCATGTAAAGCCAGGTAGAGGCCGGACTGAGGGAATTTCCATGTTGCCTAGCTTTTGGAAAAACTGCCAGGCCATGAGAGACTGCAACTTCGACCAGCCAGCAATGCCTTCCAATAGTAGCCATGTAAGTTAGGGTGGCTAAGTAATGTGGGCTATTTATGTGTGGGGAAGGCATATATGTAACTTCACAGCACTCAAAAATGTGCTTGGTATCTGAAAGGAGTTTATTAGAAGAAGAAATTACAATGTATAAAATCATCCACATAAATACGCATCACTCCTAGAGATCAGGAAAATGAACATCTGAACAACTGTGAAATTTTTTCTTACATGAATGCCAATGGTTCCTAGTAGATAAAGAGTGGAGGAAATTTCTTGTGATTTTGTGTTCCCTAGAAAAGACAGAAATGAAATTTCATCAAGATGGATCTCCAAACAAGAGCTGAACAACATTGACAACAATAGTGAGAGGCAATAGTGGAATGCTGAGAGCAGGTGAAATAGTCTCTGCCCAGGTCAGAGCCTACGTGCACAATTAACATTATATAAACTGAACATTTCGTAGTTTTATGTTTAATAATATAGGCATTACTATATTTTATGTTATTGTATTCCTATATTACATATACATACATAAAATTCATAATGTATATGTGAATTAAAGAGTATATTTGAAACAGAAAAAGGAAGAGATAATACGTTGGAATACGTAGGAATATATAGAGGAATGATAGGTAAGAGGGAAAATATATAATTATATTATAATATAAAATTATATATTTAAAATATTTACAAATATTAAATAAAATGGAGCTGGGAAGAGATTTCAGGTGTTAAGAGCAGTGAATGCTCTTTCATAAAGCTGACATTTGAATCTTAATACCTACTTAGCAGTTAACAGCCAGAAAACTCAGTTCCAGGTTATTGGGCATTTCCATCTCTTCCAGATGGGCACTACATTCATGTGGCACATGAATAGGCACACAGACAAATAAACCATACATATAAAATAAAATGAAATTATAATGTATTATAATATCATATTTACTACATATTCCTTCCTGTCACTTAAAATTAAGTCATATGAAACCTATCATACCCTCTTAATAAAAGAAAGAGAAAACCAATTAAATGATAGATATATTTTTATTTATCAGATTTCTTTTATAACCTAACATAGAAAAGAGGTTTTTACAATATATTTTAGTATCTATTACAATATTTCCAAATATTTACTTGTTTGTTTGAAATAAAATGTGAGACCATGCTTTATGGTAAAAATAAATATAATTACTCCCTTACTATGATTATGTTTTCATTTGCCATTTAGGAGATAGATATTCAAAACTTTTAAGAAGTCTAGTTTACACAACTGTTGTTATCCTAATAACCATTTTAATGAACCAAATCTCTCTCTCCATATATATATATATATATATATATATATATATATATATATGGGTGTGTGTGTAAAAAAATTGTGAGTCAAATTAATGTTGCTTTTGCAAAGGATTCAATGGATCACAAAGTGTAATTCAAAAGAAAAGAATCGTCAGTAAATTGAAATAACATCTCTAAGTATAAGCACCCAATTCATATTTATTCTGGAAGTTACATTGGAGACAGAATTAGGCCTTGAGCAAAGGGATAAGCATTGAAGGATAAGATCACAACTAACAATATGAGATAGAAACAGATAAAATATTTAAACTTGACAATAAATTATATTATATCCCATAAATAATTCGTGTACCATTCTTTTTGCCCACATAAATTTAATTCCTAGTAAACTTTTGTGTTACTTTTAAATATTGTGGGCTATTGAATATATTCCTATATTATCTGCTAATTATATGAACTGGGATGATTAAGATGAAGGACTCAAGAGCAGCAAATTGAAGATGATTTGATGAGAGTTAATTTTTCCTCCATGTCCAATTTATTTGGTGTCTTTAAGCTTTATAGGTATGTTCTCCTTTCAGTAAGGAAATTTTTCTTCTATGATTTTGTTAAAAATATTTTCTGGGTTTTTGAGCTGAAACTCTTCTTTCTTCTATCCATATGGTTCTTAGCAAGTTTGATCTTTTTATAGTGTTCCAGATTCCCTCGATGTTTTGTGTTAGGAATTTTCTTCTCTGGTATCTTCAATGTGTAGGATTTTTTCCCATCTTGTAAACTATTGGTGGTGTTTGTATCTGAGTTTCTTATTTGCTTACCCAAATTTTACATTTCTAAAATTCCATCAGCTTACATTTTCCTATTACTTCTATTTCAGTTTTTAGGACTTGAAAATTTCCTTCACCTGCTTGTTTGTTTTTTTCGTGGTTTCCTTGGCATTCTTTAAGGGCTTTATTGGTTTCTTCCAAGTTTGTGATTTCTTGTCTTCGATTTCTTTAAGGGATATTTTTCAGTTTCTCTTTAAGTCCTCTATCGTCTTCATAAAGTTCTGTGCATATGTGTGTAGCTCTGTTTTGAGCCTTTATTAGAAATCATGGGAATTCCACAAATGATTGAATTACTAAAGTCAAATAATCTTGAGATTAATCAAATTCATACTTAAACTTTAAAGTTTTTAAACAATGAAAATAAATGTGCTAAAATTCAAAACACTGACTATTTCTACTCATCTCATCATCTAGCTTGAGCTCACTGGTATCTATATGGTGCCCAGAAAGCATACAAGATAAAAAAGCTGGGAATATGATGTACAAAGCACTTCCATGAAGCTATGCAGGGCAGTAAATTCGAATGTAAACAAAAGATACTTTTTTTTTCAAATAATTGTTTAATTATGCTCTCAAAGGATCTTACATTTGTAAGTACCGTGAGAAGCTGGGGACTCTTTTTTATTTAATCACCCCAACAGGTAGTCATCAATAGAAAAAATAAAGTTTAGCATTGATATGAAAGTGATAATGCCCAATAATACAGAATCCTTTTACATCATTTACACAGTACATAAACGACTACCATAATAAATGATAGACCTAGGTTCTGGGAGTATTACTGGTTATGAATATCATACTACTCAAAGAAGTAACAGAATTCACATGTGACTTTTGAAGGATAAAATCATCTCCTGAAATTCCATGTCAGATGTAAATGTAGTATCAACAGAGGTCTCTTTTTTTAGGCACACCAGGTCAATTACTAAAAACTGTGAGAGCCAAGAGTAACCAAATATGTAGAAAAATACATCAGACTTAATGTAGTTTATATCAAGTATTTTTGTGATCATCATAGTAACAATCCTTGAGTTACAAAATTAGAAAAGAAGATATAGCATCTGTTGAGGAGATGGGAAGTAATTTACTCTAACAGATATTAAATATCTTGAAATGGAAAAAGATTTTTGCTTCTTTATAGTAATATGCTTATATATATATGTATATATAATATGCAGTTGATAGTTAATATTTTAATTCAACTAATTTAAACAGGCAATTAAAATTTAGCATCATTTATATGTGGAAGTGTGACTGCAGCTTGATAATTAAAGATAAATTAGATTAAAAATCCATTTGAAATTTTATCATGAGTTGTTTTTAAATAAGAGAGCTTATCTCAGTCTACATAAATTTTCTAGCAGTAGATTTTTTAAACATTAAAAACAATTTTAACAGTTGTAATCAATTGTGGCTTAGAAAATATTCATTTATTTTCTAAAATGTGGCAAATTATAGATAATGATTGGCTTACTTTATCTTAATCCACTAATATTGTAGCTTTTGGCATCCAACATCGAAGTATTTTACCTGCTAAATATGTTGTACAACTTAACCCTTTAGTATGTAATTATATTTTGTTGTCCCTTGGGAAAGCCTTCTTGTTTCAATAAGTCAGTAATTTCCTTTTTTTGGAGTCAGGCATATTTTTTTCAGAAGCTACAGCATATTTTTAGAATCTGCAGAAAGTGCTTCAGAGGGTGTAAACAAGACAAGTTGGTACAGAAATACTTGGGAACTATCAATACAGCCACAATTTACTATAATATCTGTATAAGGAATAAAATCTATGATGACTCCTTGCCAGCTGGAGAGTTCATTTACTTATACATGAGAGGCTACAAATATCTTTTATTGTGCTAACTAGGAAGAATATATAAGATTTAAGACTATCCATTATATGTTTTTCCACATAGCCCCTTCTTTCACGAAGGTATAATTGTTTCTGATACTGGCATTTAAGTGATGTTAACTTTCCTGATATCTTACACTACATTCCTTAGAAGGGGGAAGATGACAAAGCTTTCAAGATTTGACACTGAATGGCATACTCCTGTCTGATGCTAAAAGTGAATGTCATCATAAGATATGGATTTTGTGAATACAATTCTCTCCTGCCACTCCAAATTCTATCTAGAGCAAAAGAGTGTTTAGACACAAATTTTGTTATTAAGTGTTACTGTGGGTTCAAAGCTTCCATACTGGATGATGCATCCCTGGAATTCTGCACCTACAAATTCAGTTTCTCATTAGGATTCTAATTTATTAAAGTGTTTTTAATTTGAGGCACTTTTACACTTTAGGAAAATTTGTTATTTCTTTTTTTTATCATTTCCTACTGTTTGAGATCAGTTTCAGTTTTTAGATAGAGGAGTTACCTTTGTATATGAGACTTTTGTTCATGGAGTGTGCCATACAGAGACTAAATCTTAGACATCATTGAACAATAATTCTCTGCTTCTGCTGGATTGCTTCATTTTTTAAATTTAATTTTTGATCCAAAATATTTTAATGACTTTTCTAACCCTAAATCACCCCACCAACACAAGTTCATGTTCTCTCCTTCTCTCTGTTTCTCTCACTTTTACATTGCCTCCAAATTAAAAAAAATCAAAATACATATAAATTAGTAAGTAAAAAAAAGCAGTATTAAAAATCCTGTAACACAATAAAAGGCACCCCCCCAACACACACACAAAATAAACTCTTCCTGGGCATGAGGATTCTTGGACATGGGGTGTGCCATGAATAGAAGTTTGAATAGCAGCTCTGTAGAATAAAGGTACTTCTGGCTATTTTATTTCTATTTCCTCCCAAAGAGAGTATTTTGAAGTTTCTTATCCATGTAGCAAAGTGCAATATCCATACTGTTCTGTCTCCATGCATTCATTAAATGTGCACAAAGTCCTTATGTATCTTACATCATATGGGACATTGTGAAGAAATGTATTTCCAAGAATCTTTTGGATATTACAAGGATCTGAAGTCTCATAGGGTTGAACTGTCATCAGAATTTTGTCAGGCTTCATACAAGATTGCAGAGGATTTTCTACTCTAATTCACAGGAATACAGATATTTGTAAAGGTTAAGGTATAGAAAACTTAGTCTGAGTATTTGAAGTTAATCCACTAAAATACATATTTTACATGTGCAAAGACATTTCAAACTACTCTTGACCTTCACATATAATTATCTAATACTCCAAACTACTGTGAAGATAGAAACTTATCACCCAGATGTCTGAATACTGAATGTTGGTATATGTCAGCCTCACCAAATGTTAAGTTCTTTGATACTATTTGTTAATTTATTTTTGCTTTTATCATTCTAGTATGGAAAAAAATACTTGTGGTGATGTATGTTGGTGAAACAGACTTCTGAAATTCAGCACAAATTTTGCACTTTTTGATAATTTCTTTCTAGAGATTATCAGTTATTACACTTCTTGTTCCTTAAGCATTTTTTCAAGAATATGTTCTGGAATATATTTTTTAGTTATTCCTTATATCTTATATTAAGAACAAATGAATATTAACATAGATATCACTAAAAATGGCTAAAGTGGAGGATTTATTAACTGAAATAAAGGGAAAGATGATCTTAATGATAAATTAAAACATCATTCCCAAATTTACATAATGTTCACCAAATAGCTACTTATTATGTCTCATTTATGCCATATGTTTTTAGAAGGAAAATGGGGAACAGGACAAGCTGTTGTCATTTAATTCTACATTCTCTCTAGTTATTTTACTTTTATCAAAGGCAATTTTGCATTGAAAATCTTTGTCAGTTGCTGGGTGTAACAAGTAACACCTTAATTTGCCAGACGTCTGAGTTTAATATCCATTTTCATTCTCTTATGTTTCATTTTAAATTATATTTTTAGTTAGCATGTAAGTCACTTCTCCCTCTCCCTCCCCTCACCCCCATCCCTCCTCCCCAACCCCCAGCCCACCCCCCCACTCCCAAGGCAGGGTAGGGCCCTCAACAGGGGCTCTGCAAAGTCCAACAAATCCTCCTGCTCTGGTCCTGGGGCCCTCCGCATGTGTCCAGGGCCAGAGTGTAACCCTTCATGTAGGATGGGCTCCCAAAGTCCCCTCCTGCACCAGGGAAAAATACCAATCCACCACCAGAAGCTCCGTGGAGTGCAGAGGCCTCCTTATTGATATCCATGTTCAGGAATCTGGATCAGTCTTGTACAGGCCTCCCCGACAGCATCTGAGGTTGATGTGATCTCCCTTGTTCAGGCCAGCTGTTCCTGTGGGTTTCTCCAACCTGCTACAGACCCCTTTGCTCTTCATTCCTCCCTCTCTTCAACTAAATTCCGATTTCAGCTCAGTGTATATCTGTGGATGTCTGTCTCTGCTTCCATCAACCACTGGATGAGGGCTCTAGGATGGCACAAAGAGAAGTCATCAATCTCATCCTAGGGGAAGGGCTTCTTTTAGGTTATCCTCTCCCCCATTGCCTGGATTGTCAGATTGTGTCATCCTTGTAGGTCTCTGGAGATCTCCCTGGCTCCAGATCTCCACTCAGACCTATAGTGGCTCCCTCTAATATGGTATCTCTCATCCTGCTCTCTCACCTCTACTCTTCCCCCAACTCAACATCTCTGCCCCTCCATTTCCTGTCCTTCACTCCTCCTCTCCTGCTCCAATTGTAGCAGCTCCCACCCCCAACCCCCACTCTCCCAATTAGTTCAGGAGTTCATGCCACCTCCATTCCTGGGGACCATTTATCCCTTAGATAAATTTCCTAGTTTCCTAGTTTCTTTGGTGAAGAGGATTATAGGCTGGTAATCCTTTGCTCTGTGTCAAAAATTCATATATGAGTGAGTACATACCATGTTTGTCTTTTTGTGACTGGGTTACCTCACTCAGAATGGTTTCTTCTAGTTCCATCCATTTGCCTGCAAATTTCAAGATTCCATTGTCCTTTTCTGCTGAGTAGTACTCCATTGTATAAATGCACCACATTTTCTCAATCCATTCTTCAGTTGAGGGGCATCTAGGTTGCTTCCAGGTTCTGGCTATTACAAACAATGCTGCTATGAACATGGTCGAACATATGTCCTTGTTGTATGAACATGCACTATTTGGGTATGTACCCAAGAGAGGAATGGCTGGATCTTGAGGTAGACTGATTCCCATTTTACTGAGCAACCACTATACTGATTTCCAGAGGTCTTACAAGTTCGCACTCCCACTAGCAATGGAGGAGTGTTCCTATTTCTCCAAATCCTCTCCAGGATAGATTGTCGTTGGTATTTTTTATTTTAGCCATTCTGACAGGTGTGAGGTGGTATCTCAGAGTTGTTTTGAGTTGCATTTCTCTGATGGCCAAGGATTTTGAGCACTTTCTTAAGTGTCTTTTAGCCATTTCAGATTCCCATGTTGAGAATTCTCTGTTTAGTTCTGAACCCCACTTTTTAATTTCATTGTTTGGTGTTTTGTTGGCTGGCTTCTTGAGCTCCTTACATATTTTGGAAATCAGTCCTCTGTCAGATGTGGGACCAGTGAAGATCTTTTCCCATTTTGTGGGTGGTCGTTTTGTCCTACTTACTGTTTCCTTTGCCTTGCAGAAGTTTCTCAGTTTCAGGAGGTTCCATTTATTAATTGCAGACCTCAATGTATGTGCTACTGGCATAATGTTCAGGAAGTAGTCTCCTGTGCCAATTTGTTCAAGGGTAATTCCCACTTTCTCTTCTAGAAGATTCAGTGTGGCTGGATTTATGCTGAGATCTTTGATTCATTTGCACTTAAGTTTTGTGCATGGTGTCAGGTATGGATCTATCTGCAATTTTCTGCATATCCGAATCCAATTGTACAATCACCATTTGTTGAAGATGTTTTTTCCATTGTATAGATTTAGCACCTTTGTCAAAAATAAGGTATTCTTAGGTGCATGGGTCAATATCAGGGTTTTCATTTCGATTACATTGGTCTATCTGTCTATATTTGTGCCAATACCAAGCTGTTTTCAGAACTATGGCTCTATAGTAGAGCCTGAAGTCGGGGATGGTGATGCCTCCAGAAGATCCTCTATTGTAAGGAGTTGTTTTGGCTATCCTGGGTTTTATTTGTCCATATAAAGTTGAGTATTGTTCTTTCAATGTCTGTGAAAAACTGTGTTGGGATTTTGATGAGGATTGCATTGAATCTTTAGATTGCTTTGGGCAGGATTGTCATTTTTACTATGTTAATTCTAGCTATCCAAGAGCATGGGAGATCTTTCCATTTTCTGGTATCTTCTTTAATTTCTTTCTTTAAAGTCTCAAAGTTCTTATTGTACAGGTCTTTCACTTTTTTGGTTAGTGTTACCCCAAGATATTTTATGTTGCTTGTGGATATTGTGAAATGTGAGTGATGTTTCCCTGATTTCTTTCTCATTGGATTTTTCATCTGTATAAAGTAGGGCTACTGATTTTTTGAGTTAATTCTGTATCCTGGTACCTTGCTGAAGGTGTTTATCAGCCGTAGGAGTTCCCTGGTAGAGTTTTTCGGGTCACTAATGTAGACTATCATGTCGTCTGCAAATAGTGAAAGTTTGACTTCATCCTTTCCAATTTGTGTCCTTTGATCCAATTTTCTTGTCTTATTGCTCTAGCCAGAACTTCAAGTACAATATTGAAGAGATATGGAGAGAGTGGACATCCTTGTCTTGTTCCTGATTTTAGATGAAACTCTTTAAGTTTCTCTCCATTTAGTTTGATGTTGGCTATTGGTTTGGTGTATATTGCATTTGTCATATTTAGACATGTTCCTGTTATTCCTGTTCTCTCCAAGATCTTTATTATGAAGGGATGTTGGATTTTGTCAAAGGTTTTTTCAGCATCTAGTGAGATGGTCATGTGGTTTTTCTTTTTCAGTTTGTTTATATGGTAGATTACATTGATGGATTTTTGTATGTTGAACCATCCTTGCATCCCTGGGATGAAGCCTACTTGATCATGGTGGATGATTTTTCTGATGTGTTCTTGGATTCGGTTCGCAAATATTTTATTGAGTATTTTAGCATCAATGTTCATGAGGGATATCGGTCTGCAGTTCTCTTTCTTAGTCATATCTTTGTGTGGCTTGGGTATCAATGTGATTGTAGCCTCGTAGAAAGAGTTTGGCAATATCCCATCTGCTTCTATTGTGTGGAACAGTTTGAGGAGTACTGGAATTCGCTCTTGTTTGAATTTCTGGTAGAATTCTGCAGTGAAGCCATCTGACCCTGGGCTTTTATTAGTTGGGAGGCTTTTGATGAATGCTTCTATTTCATTAGGGGTTATAGGTCTATTTAAACTGTTTATCTGATCTTGATTTAATTTTGGTAAGTGATATTTATCCAGAAAGCTGTCCATTTCCTTTAGATTTTCCAATTTTGTGGAGTACAGGTTTTCAAAGTATGACCTGAAGATTCTCTGGATTTCCTCAGTGTCCATTGTTATATCCCCCTTTTTGTTTCTGATTTTGTTAATTAGCATGCTCTCTCTCTGCCTTTTGGTTAGTTTGGCTAGAGGTTTGTCTATCTTATTGATCTTCTCAAAGAACCAACTCTTTGTTTCATTGATTCTTTGTACAGTTTTCCTAGTTTCTACTTTTTTGATTTCGGCTCTCAGGTTGATTATTTCCTGGCATCTACTCCTCCTTGGTGTTTTTGCTTCTTTTTGCTCTAAAGCTTTCAGTTGTTCTGTCAATTCTCTAATGTGACTTTCCCCCAGTTTCTTCATGTGGGCACTTAGTGCTATGAACTTCCCTCTTAGCACTGCTTTCAGAGTGTCCCATAAGTTTGGGTATGTTGTGTCTACATTCTCATTAAATTTTAGGAAGTCTTTAATTTCTTTTTTTATTTATTCCTCAACCCAGGAGTGGTGCAATTGGGTGTTATTCATTTTCCACGCAAATGTAGGTTTTCTGAAATTCATATTGCTGTTGAATTCTAGCTTTAGTGCATGGTGGTCTGATAAGATACAGGGGGTTATTTCAATTCTTTTATAACTGTGGATGTTTGCTTTGCTACCAACTATGTGGTCAATTTTTGAGAAGGTTCCATGTGGTGCTGGGAAGAAGGTATATTCTTTTGTGTTTGGATGGAATGTTTTATAGATACGTGTTAAACCCAGTTGGGTCATAACTTCTTTCAGATCCTTTGTTTCTTTGTTAAGTTTCTGTCTGGTGGTCCTGTCTAGTGGTGTAAGGGGGTGTGTGTGTGGCTTTATGTGTGGTTTGAGCTTTATTAATGTTTCTTTTACAAATGTGGGTGCTTTCGTATTAGGGGCATAGATGTTCAGGATTGAGACTTCATCTTGATGGACTTTTCCTGTGATGTGTATGAAACACCCGTCTTCATCTCTTCTGATTGCTTTCAGTTTATAGTCTAATTTGTTAGATATTAGGATTGCTACCCCAGCTTGTTTCTTGAGCCCATTTGATTGGAAAATCTTTTCCCATCCTTTTGCTCTGAGGTATCGCCTGTCTTTGAAGTTGAAGTGTGTTTCTTGTAAACAGCAGAAGGATGGATTCTGTCTTCGTATGCATTCTGTTAGCCTATATCTTTTTATGGGTAAGTTAAGACCATTGACATTTAGGTTTATTAATGTCCATTGTTCATTGGTTCTTCTTTGCTTTGGATTTATTGCTGGTGGTGTCATTGCGTGTGTATTTTGCCCTTCTGTTTCTTTTTGTGTTTGGTAAAATTAGATTATCTATTGCCAGTGTTTTTGTGAGTGTAGTTATGTTCGTTGGGTTGGAGTTTTCCTTCCAGAGCCTTCTGTAATGCTGGATTTGTGGATATGTATTGTTTAAATACGTTTTTGTCTTGGAATATGTTGTTTTCTCCATCTACAGTGATTGAAAGTTTTTCTGGGTACAGTAGTCTGGGTTGACATCCATGCTCCCTTAGTGCTTGTAGGGTATCTATCCAAGACCTTCTGGCATTCAGTTTCCATTGAGAAGTCGGGTGTGATTCTGATTGGTTTGCCTTTATATGTTACTTGGCGTTTTTCCTTTGCTGCTCTTAATATTTTCTCTTTATTCTGTAGATTTGGTGTTTTGACTATTATGTCTCGGGGGAACTTCTTTTTGTGGTCCAGTCTGTTTGGTGTCCTGTAATCTTCTTGTACTTTCATAGGCATATCCTTCTGTAGGTTGGGGAAGTTTTCTTCTATGATTCTGTTGAATATGTTTTCTGTACCTTTGAGCAGTGTTTCTTCATCTTCTTCTACACCTATTATTCTTAGGTTTGGCCTTTTTATGGTGTCCCATATTTTTTTTGGATATTTTGTATAAGGGATTTGTTGGACTTGAGGTTTTCTTTGGTTGATGAATATATATCCTCTAGCGAGTCGTCAGTAGCTGAGATTCTCTCTTCCATCTCTTGAATTCTATTGGATATACTTACATCTTTCATTCCTGATCATTTATCCAGCCTTTCCATTTCCAGCATGGTCTCATTCTGTGTTTTCTTTATTGTGTCTGTTTCAGCTTTCATGCTTTGAACTGTTTCAAGAGCTTCCTTCACCTTTTTTTTTTTCTTGGCTTTCTTTAGATTCTTTAAGAGATTCATTTATTTCTTGAATTTTTTGGTTTGTCTTTTCCTCCATTTCGTTTAATTTTTTGTTTGCTTTTTCTTCTATTTTTTAAGGGATTTTCTTGTTTCCTCTTTAAAGGTCTCTTATCATCTTGATGAGATAATTTTTGACGTCCATCTCATCTTCATGCTCTGTCTTGGGCTTTTCAGATCTTCATGGAGTGGAGTACTTAGATTCTGGTGGTATCATATTGGTATTTCTGTTGTTGAGTGAAATCTTATTCTGTCTTCTCCCCATATCTTCTTTTAGTGGGTGCAGGTGGGGTCTCTCTATCTCCTCTTGTGACACAGTGTTGTGTGGGGGCCAGGAATTCAATGTCCACAACTCTGGATGGTCTTGAAGCTCCTGGAAGTCTCCTCACTAGTTCCTGGGTCAATTGGCGGAATGCAAGGGTGGGGAGGGAGCAGATTCAGGGAGCAGTGAGCTCCTGGCTGCGTGGGTGTGTCTACTCCAGGTGGGGGTGGGGTTATATATAATATATATATATATATATATATATATATATATATATATATTAGCACGATCCATAAATTTTGTTATTTGATTCCCAGTAGAAAATTTTCATAATAATAATTGAGTATGTCTTGATTTCCCCATGGATTTAAAGCATCAAGTTTATATTTTAAATGAGTTTTCAAGGATATAGAAGGTATAGATGTGGAAACAAAGTGAAAAGTGACTCATTTGTTTTATTTAAAGGGATAACAATGAGAAAGTCACGAAGTTTTGAATATTATAGTTCATTATCTGAATAATCTGACATGTCTTATAGTGAAATTAGTCATTTTACCAAAGAAAAACCTAAACTCATGTGTGTAAAATTAAACCTGGTTATCCATTTACTAATATGGATTCTCTATGTAATTTCTTCTCTATATCAAGTGACTAAAATCTGGTAATAGCAATTCATTGTGTTGGCAATGGCCTGTCAATATTCAAGGGTCTTCTGAAGCCATGATGCTAATTGTGGTGTCTTTGTTATTGCCAAATTACAATTTTCTATATCACTTCCTCAGTTTTAGACACTGGTGTATATAGGAGAAAACATTGCAGTTTCTTTACTATCACTCATTTTACCTACCTTGCAGGTTGTTAAGGGTAAAGGATGAAGAGGAAAAGAAATCCCATCATGTAGGGCTAAAGCCGCTTTAACAAAAAAGATACAGTGTACTGAAACCGTGTTTCATAAAAGTCTATGCTTTCATTTTATTGTTTGTAGATACTTTGATTAGAAGACACAAGATACTGTCATTCAACGTGATATAATGTACATTCGTAAGGGAAACAGGCTGGTGGTGTAGGTAACAGGAGTAGTCTATGTATGATGCTTGGAAAGGTTTAAAGAATGTAAGTTTATTACCAGTGTTCTTTAGAGAAAGCCTTGGCAAAATCAAATTTTATGAATTTATACATATACATATAGAAATTATATTGATGAATTTTAATACATGGCTAGACAGTTCATCAGGGTCTATCTACATATTGAAAAGCAAAGATGATATATCTTCAGTCAAGGAAGCTAGGAGAATAACAAACCATGTCAAATTCTGAAGATTGTGTAGCTTCCTGGAAAGTTACTAAAACTGAGTCCACCTTGAATATTTCAAAGACCTGGGATGTCCACTGCTACAATATTTGACAAATATTAAATTGTATTAGAATGAATACAATATACACATGTATGTCAGCTTCAGTTTCCTCCAAATTTATTTTATTAGAATTCTCCATAACCTATCATTATCTCCATAAACTATCAATCTCTCACCACTGTTGGTATTCAGGCATCTGTACTGGTCTGACCTTGGGGTTCAGAAAGGATTTGTCCTCAGCTTTAGCCAGTAAGAGCACCCACCACCTGTGCATATTCACTATGCATCCCCTTAAAATGGCCATGCTCACCTCCCATTCTTCTCTTTATTTCTCTACTGCTCTTTCTGTTCCACTCTCTTCCTCTCTCTCATCCTCTTTACTCTCCGCTGCTACTTCTGTTTCCAGAGACTGATGTCTCCTGTTCCCTTCCCCCCTTTTATGATACCTTTCCCCAATAATAAAAAGAAATAAACTCTCTGCTTGAACCCTGTCTTACGGCATATTTCCCTTGCCTGCTGCTTTTCTTAAATTACAACAACTATTACTATTGATTATCATCCATAATCAATTTTCCTACTGTGTTCAAAGAGTATTTAAACTACAATGTTGAAATGGACTTTAATTTTTTGTTATTTGTTTTGTATGTTTGTTTGTTTTCAATACTGGGTTATTTATTCAGTATTGTTTTAGAATTGGATGGAATTATCCAACCACTACAAAAGTAATGCATAGAGAGTGAGGTATGGAGAGCAGGATTTGTTCTGGATGACCAAAAAAACCCTTATTTGAGTCCTCTTAGAGTCGACAATGGTCTCAACTACTTAGAAAGCAAAACCAATTCAAAATTCAGGAGCATCTTAATTGGGAAAAATCAGAATCTACTCAAGATAAACATTCTAGTATAATCACTAAAATGTTATCCTTTAGCTTCTTTTAAAATTTCTCAAATTGAATGGAAGATGAACTCTGTAGAGAGTTGCATTTGCTGGATATGGCATTTCTTTTCCAATTAAGAATGAAATGGGAAATGTATGGAAAAGTACTCTTGGTCCCATTAACCTTAATAATATTTTAGACCCATTCTACAGGAATGAGTTTTAATATATATATTAAATATATTAAATATATAAGAGCTAATTACAGTACAACCTCCAAAGCCACAGAGAAACACTGTCATGAAAAACCAAAATAAAAGAATTAATATATATCTAATAACTACCAGAATCCTCTCAGTGGTTTTCTTGTTTAAAGAATTAAGAATGTTTTTATATGAAAGCTAAATAGAAGGTACTGGAAATGGACCTGCTTAGTTTTGACTTGTAGGAAACAGAACAAGACAAATTTTCTTTATCTCTAGAGAAATTACAAAGATAGTGCCACCATAAATGATTGCAACTATGCAAGAGCACTAATTCTTACCATATCCCTATTTAACAGTCTATTTAGACAGCGTAAAGCCAGATGTGTCAAAAAGAATGACAGTTGATTATCATATTCATAATTAGGTTGTGGTTCCAATCACAGATGGATTTCTAGATATGGTATCTCCCTCAGAGAAAATTAAGAGAGGCCTTGGCACCAGGTGTACAACTATTGAAATGACAGTACATTTTTTTTAAACCTGTCTCTGTCAGCCAAGAAAAGCTTAAGCAATTTTCTGTCAAATGATAAATGTCTTTTTTTTCCACTTTATTTAATTAACATTTTTTTCAGTTTCACCTCCCCTCTCTCCTCCAGTTTACTCCCCCATCCTTGCCACTCCTATCTCCTAACTACTCCCTTCCCCATATACTCCTCCTTTGTCTGCATTCAGAAAGGGCAGGCCTAGGGCTTGAGCAGAGCATGGCATATTAAGTTGAGACATGACCAAGTTCCTCCCCTTGCATCAAGGCTGGGCAATTTGGGAGTATAAAGGAGGGGGACAGTAAGAAAATTTCTTATTTCATTTGTCTAGTTCTCTGTACAGAACTGTTGTTTGAAAATGAACAGAGTGAAACTCCACTGAAGAGTGTCTGTGAGGGTAAAGTCATGGAATTCCTGATTATAATAGCATTACAAAGTAGATAGGCACAAGTATGAAATACTCAATACCCTTATAATGAAGTGAATGAAAAATGAGAAATACAAACATAATATACAGGAATATGCAATATTGGTAAAAATATTGAAATTTCATGGACTATATAATATTTACTAATATTGTAAAACACAAAAACATAAAACCAAAATGGTAGCACAAAGCAAAAGCAAGTATTATTTAACCAATAGATGTATTTGCCATCTTTAGATTTTGAAGGCAATAGGAATGTTTACCAATTTTGAATTTATTTTGAAATTGTTTTATTGAGAATTTTTACATGTTTATCAGGGAAATTGCAGTATAATTCTCTTTCTTCATGTGGTCTTCATCTGACTTTGGTCTTTTGGTAGTAGTAGTGGGTTCATGAAATGATTTGAATGTTTTCCATTTTGTCTATTTTACTGAATAATTTGAGTAGTATTAGTGTTAACTCCTATTTGGAGTTCTGATAGAATTTTCAGTTTAGTTGGTTTGGCAATTAGCTTTTTGTTCTTGTTGTTTGAAGAACTTTAATAATAGTTTCTGTATCCTTCTTTGATATAGGGATGTTAAAAAATTCTAATGTAGGAAAGATAGATTCTTCAACAATTGGTGTTGGTGAAGCTAGACAACTACATGTGGAATAGTGTAACTAAATCCAGTTTATCACAATGAATGTAACTCTACTCCAAATCGACTGGAGATCTCAAAATAAAATACTCTAAATTTCATGAGAGATTGTATCTCCTGAACACTAGCAAGTAAAAAGGCAAATGTCTGGCATAGGTTATGACTTTTAACTCAGAAGTCGTGTCTGGAAGCACTAAAGGCCTAACAACTTGAAATAGGTTTGATTATAGGTCATATGTCATAACCTAATACTGTGGTTTAATTAAATATATATAGAAGTAAATTGCCTCCTAAGTTTCTTTCTTTATGCATATAGATTTATGCATCTCTCATCCCCCAGCAAGGAAACTCCTTTTTCCAAGAGATGTAGTTAATACAAAGATACAAAATTAAATAGCATAATAGAGACGAAAAGGGACTCTGGAATGCTCACATGTAAATTATGTATTCTTAGCTGCTTTTATCCCTTCCTCCCTTAAAGTCTAAGAATAATTGAAGGACGTAGAAAGAGCAAAACTTAGCTGACAGCAACACAAAACAGTGATTGGATATAAATTACATTTATCAGCAAAATATAAGCTGAATACTATACTAAAATTGATTTCTTCTTATAACCTTATTTTTATTAGCAATGTATAATAGATTCAGTGTTAGGTAGATAATGAGCTATATTATAATACTAACATTCAAGCAACTAAATCACAAAGTTATCTTTGTTACAAAATTAATGTTGTCAGCAGCAGTAATATTTGGAGTAAATGGAGACGGTAGAGTAGACTGACTTAAGGTTCTCATGTGTGTCTTATTTCATTTTCTGTTTTCTTGAGCTTTATATGTAATTCTGTGGTTCATTGTATAGCTTCTTTTTATGTCTCTGTTCTGAATGAATGATATGTGTAAATTGCATGAGACACTCCAGTTTTGGTTTCTGATGATTTAGACTAAATAGAAATATGAGGATATTTGAGATAAAGTGAAGAGTAAAATTGAGGTACTGAGTTTCATTTGTTTGCCTATATGCTAGATTGGTTGGTTTGGGTCTGTTGTGCAATTATTGTTCTCTACATGATGCTGAATATCTCTGGAAACTCTATGAGAATCTCAAATCCACTTGGAGATACTTAATCTTGTAACTTCTTATTTATTGCTTATCTTTCTTTCTTCTTATCTTTCAAGGATATGACTATATCATTTAGTGCCCTGCAAATAATCCCTCCATGTTTTCTTATATTTTGATGACAATACAGTTTTCTTCCTTAACTCTTCTCAGAGTTTGCAGGTTTTGGTTTCTTTCATTTAACTTGTTGGATGCTGATGGCACTGTACTTTACCACATGACATGGATAATTCTTATAGTATTAAGTTGAAATGTTTAATTAACTCTGCACATATTAGACTTGTTGTTTTTTTTCATTCATGTGTTGTTCATAATAGGAAAAATACAATAAAATGGAGGTTAAAAAACAAATATGAAAAAATAATCTTCACTATAGTCTATTGATTAAAATGAAAGGTAACAAAAATGTAATTTTAAAGATATAGAACTTCAGCCCTTCTTGTGCATTACCATTTTTATATTGTGATTAGTAATGATATCCCTATTTGCTCCAGGATCCTTTTTCAAAGAGTAACACACGACATTGTATTTTGTCAAAGGTCCTTTCTACCTTTAATAGGATGACTAGGACTATGTTTATTTATTTACATAAGATAAATGCTTGCATCTCTGGAATGAAGTCAAATTTGTCTGAGTTGATAAATTTTGATGTGTTATTGAATTCAATTTATAAGTATTTTAATGAGAAATTATACATCTATGTTCAATAGTTATACATTTGTGGGGGAGGCAGTAAGGCCTCTGTACTAGAGTAACACTAGCTTCACAAAAGGAATTTGCAAATGTTTCTTTCCTTTCGTAAATTGTGGAATCATTTGTGAAGTATTGAAGTGTGTTTTTGGAAGTTCAGTCAAATTCCATGCAGGATTTCACGGGTTCTGGGCTTTTCACTTGGGAGATGGTTTGCTTCTAGAATACAAAAACAGTTAAAAAAAAACAAGCAAGAAAAAACATACTTCAAGAAAACAAACCTAATTAAATATGGACCATGGAACTAAACATTGAGTTCTAAAGGTGATATGCAAATGTTTGAGAAACCTTTTGTAAAACAGTCCAACATCTGTAGGCATCAGAAAAGTGCAAATTAAAACCACTGTCAGATCTCCTCTTATTCCAGCTCAAATGACCAAGATAAATTCTAACAAACATAGAAATGATGACAAATGCTGGCATGAATTCACTTTGTTTACTGTTAGTGGGAGTGCAAAATGATCTACTTCCTTAACCCTGTGTTATCTTCTAGTCCAGCATAGAGCAACTAGAAGATTGAGCTGAATCCTGTTTCCACTGTAGCTGACTTCCTTTTAGGGTAACATCTTTTAGGACATGGTGTAACTCAGAAAGATAATGCATACTCATACAAATGGTGTTCTCCCAAAAATCAAATGCATATATACTCATTCCTCTGAGATTTCCTTTTTATTTTTCTTTGGGAGTCAAACTACTGAGTGAGGCAAAACATATTGAATCTAGTTCTTTCCTGCTTTAAATCTTATTTGATTTGGTCTCAACTGTTTATGCTATGAGTTGGAGGTTGTCTGACTCAGCAGCTGGATAAGCTTCCCTTCATGGTCAGGCTGCATCCCAAACTATTGCAGAGAACTCACAAAGATAAAGTCTGAAACGGGTCCATTCAAATTAGGGACAAAAAGAAAAAGTGACCTTGGCAACAAAAGCTACAATAGATTGACAGAGAGGGAGCCAGATGGCTGAGCAAGGAGCAGTGCGAATTGGAAAGAAGGCAATTCAGATGAGGGAATAAAACACTTTTTAAAAAAGCTACATTTTTAAAAAAGAAGCAATCTTAGTGAAACTAGCTGTTTTCTCAACTTAAAATTACAAAACTGCTATTATCACCATGTTGCAGAATTAGTAGTAACTATGAGTTTGTTCATACTTTATTATCCCCAAATTACTGAATTTTATATGCTGGAAACATCAATTTCTACTTAAAAAAAACAAAAAATCAACAGCAAACTTACTTTTGAAGACAGCTTTTAACTCCAAGGCCCAAATACTGTAAGAGAAACAGGGGGCATGAAAATCATATTCTGATTTCTGGCATTCATCCAAAAAGATGTACATCAGTATCTCCTGAAGGGAACAGAAACATGTGCATGGCCCTATGGCTGCAAGCAAGATCCAGTAAATTTACAGCACGGTTCAGGCTGTACCCTGGAGCTGTTATAGCAACCTGTACATCTAATTGACAGCTTTTCAGATGAAAACATCAATAATCTTTTGTGGTGGGCTCCCAGACCCAAGCAGGACTCCAAGGGCTCATTTCAGTAAGTTATTGCTTTATAGGTCACCTTTGCAACAGATTTATGTAGGATTCTCCCTTACTCTCTGAAAACCTGGGTTAAGGTTCTACGAAAAATCAGAATGAAACAAAGAACACAAAACACATTGATTCCATCATTTCCCTTATTACCTAAAATGTTATAAAAATAGTCTATAAATGTATTCTATCATTCTTCCCTTCTTTTTCCTCTCTCAAAAACATCCCATATGCATCCTTCCCTCTGTTTTAAGATCTTAGTCTCTTACTTTAATGTTAATATTTTTCAATCCCTAATGGAAAAATAATGATAATAAAAAATGTCTATTGAAGACAGTAATAATTGTAACATGAATAAGAAAATGCCCTTGAAGTCTAACGTTGGAGGAATTATTGCCCACTAATGTACTTCTAGGAAAGAAGAGATACTACTTTGGGATTTGGCCACTACTGTGTTAATTCTGGGAAAGAAAATACAGGGAATTGAACTTAAAATTTTTTTGTATGACTCAGACTGGGAGCCCACAACAGTCCTTTATCTATCATGTGGAAAACCTATAGTGAAGCAAATACAAAGGTGACACACATTAATCAAAGTTCATGTTTCATCTTACATATTGAGCACCAATATCTGTTTGTAAACAGATTTTTCTTTGGACTGCCAACTCATAAAAAATGACATGGAGACTTATTAATTATGAAAGCTCAGCCTTAGCTTAGCTCTGCTCCTAAACAGCTCTTAAAACATAAGTTAAGCGGCATCTTTATTTTATTATATATTTAATTTAGAAAACAGCTTGTATTACATGTCAATCTAAGTTCTTTCTCCCTCTCCTCCTTCCCTGCACCTACAAACCACATATCCAATCCCCTTTAAGATCCCAAAGGAGGGTGAGTCTTTCCATGAGGGATCTTCAAAGTCTGTCATATCATTTGGAACAGTGCCTAGGCCCTCCCCCATGTTTCTAGGCTGTTATAGTATCCCTCTATGTGGAATAGACTCCAAAAGTCCATTTGTATACTAGGGATGATTAATGATCCACTAACAGAGTCCCCATAGATTGCCCAGGGCTACTAACTGACACCCACATTCAGGGGGTCTGGAACAGTCCTATGCTGGTTTCCCAGTTATTAGTCTGGTGTCCATGAGCACCTGGTTGTTCAGGTAAGCTGTTTCTGTGGGTTTCTACAACCTGGTCTTGACCCATTTGCTCATCACCCATCCCTCTCTGCAACTTGATGCCAGGGGTGCAGCTCAATGTTTAGCTGTGGGTGTCTGCTTCTTTTTCCATCAGCTACTGGGTGAAGGCTCTAGGATATCATATAAGGTAGTCATCAATCTCATTATCTGGGAAAGGAATTTAAGACAGCCTCTCCACTATTCTTTACACTGATAGTTGGTGTCATCCTTGTAGATATCTGGAAATCTCCCTAGTGTCAGATTTATTTTAAACCTATAATGGATCCCTGTATTATGTTATCTCTTACCTTGCTCTCTTCTACTCTTCTCCCAACTCAAACTTCCTGCTCCCTCATGTCCTCCTCTCTCCTTGTCTTCTCCCCCTCTCTTTCTCCAAACTCCCTCTCCCCTTACCCAATGCTCCCAATTAGCTCAGGAGATCTTGTCTCTTTACCTTTGTTTAGGGGACCATGTATGTCTCTCTTATGGTCCTCCTGTTTACTAGCTTCTCTGGCAGCATAGATTGTAGGCTTATAATCTTTGTTCTATATCTAAAATCCATATATGAGTGAGTACATACCATGTTTGTCTTTTGATAAAAGCATTACCTCTTTTGGGATGATTTCTTCAAGTTCCATCCATTTACCTGAGAATTTTAAGATTCCATTTTGTTTTTCACCGAGTAGTACTCCATTGCGAAAGTGTACCACATTTTCTCTATTCATTCTTCAGGTAAGGGGCATCTAGGTTGCTTCCAGGTTCTGGCTATTACAAATCATGCTGCTATGAACATATTTGAACAGATGTCCTTGTTGTATGAATGTGTATCTAATGAGTATATGCCTAAGAGTGAAAATGTTGGAAGCTGTGATAGACTGATTACCATTTTCCTGAGGAACCAACATACTGATTTCCAAAATGGCAGTATGACTTCATACTCCCACCAGCAATGGAGAAGTGTGCCCCTTTCTCCACATCCTCTCCAGTACCCACTACCATTGGTGTTTTTAATTTTAGGCATTGTGACAGGAGCAAGGTGGTATCTCAGAGTTGTTTTGATTTGTATTTCCCTAATGGCTAAGGATGTTGAGCACTTCAGGGTCTTTCAGCCATTTTAGATTTCTCTATTGAGAATTTTCTATTTAGCTCTGTACCTCACCTTTTAGTTGAATTATTTGGTGTTTTTGTGACTAGCTCCTTGAGTTATGTTATATGTTAGAAATCAGCCCTCTGTCAGATGTGGGGTTTGGAAATATCTTTTCCCATTCTGTGGGCTGCCATGTTGTATTGTTGACTGTGTCCTCTGCCTTACATAAGCTTCTCGGGTTCATGAGGTCCTAGTTATTAATTGACGATCTCAGTGTCTGTGCTACTGGTGTTATGTTCAGGAAGCAGTCTCCTGTAGCAATTTGTTCAAGGGTACCTGCAACTTTCTCTTCTAAGAGGTCAGTGTGGCTGGATTTATGTTGTGGTCTTTTATCCACTTCCACTTAAGTTTTTTGCATGCAGATAGATATGGATCTATCTGCAGTCCTCTAAACTCCAGCATCCACTTATACAAGTACTATTTGTTGAAGATGCTTTTTTTTGTTCCAGTGTATAATTTTTGCTTCTTTGTCAAGAATCAAGTGGTATGTGGGTTCATATCAGGGTTTTCAATTAGATTCCATTGGTCTACATGTCTATTTTAATGTCAATACCAAGCTGTTTTCAGGACTATGGCTCTACAATAGAGCTTGAAGTCATGGACGGTGATGCCTCAGGAAATTCCTTTATTGTACAGGACTGTTTTGGCTATCCTGTTTTTCTATATAAAGTTGAGTATTATTGTTTCAAGGTATGCGAAGAATTATGCTGGTATTTAGATGGGGATTGCATTCAATATGTAGGTCGTTTTTGGCAAGATTGCCATTTGTACTATATTGATCCAATAGCATGGGAGATCTTTCCATTTTCTGGTATCTTCTTTAATTTCTTTCTATCAGGACTCGAAGTTCTTGTTATACAGGTTTTTAACTTGTTTGGTTAGCATTACTACAATTTATTTTATGTTGTTTGTGGCTATTGTAAATGGTGATGCTTCTCTGATATCTTACTCAGCCCATTTATTGTCTGTATATAGAAGGCTGCTGACTGACTTTTTTGATTAATCTTCTTTCCTGCCTCTTTGCTGAAGGTGATTATCAGCTGTAGGAGTTCTCTGGTAGAGTTTTCTGGGACACTTATGTAAACTACCATACCATTTGCAAATAGTGAAACTTTGACTTCTTCCTTTCCAATTTTTATCCACTTGATCTCCTTTTATTGTCTTATTGCTCTAGCTAGAACCACACGTACAATATTGAAGAGGAATGGAGAGAGTAGACAGTCATGTCTTGTTCCTGATTTTAGAAAAATCACATTGACTTTCTTTCCATTTATTGTGAAGTTGGCTGTTGATTTGCTGTATATTTCATTTTTGTGTGTTCTGGTGCTTTCCTCTTATACCTGATCTTTCCAGGATCTTTATCATGAAGGGGTGTGGAATTTTATCAAAACCCTTTTCAGTATCTAGAGAGATGATCATGTGATTTTTTCAGTTTGTTTATATGATTGATTACATTGATGAATTTTCATATGTTGAACCATACCTGCATCCCTAAGATGAAGGATACTTGATCATAGAGTATGATTTTTCTGATATTTTCTTGGATTCAATTTGCCAGTATTTTATTGGGTAGTTTTGCATCAGTGTCCATGAGGGATATTGGTCTGTAGTTCTCTTTCTTATTTGTGTCTTTTTGTGGCTTTGGTCCCAAGGTAATTGTAGCCTCATAAACAGAGTTTGGCAATGACCCTTCTGCTTCGATTGTGTGGAATACTTTGAGGAGAATTGATATTAGCTGTTCTTTGAATTTCCAGTAGAATTTTACACTGAAGTCATCTGGCCCAAATTTTTTTTTTGGTTGGGAGGCTTTTGATGACTGCTTCTATTTCATTAGTGGTTATTGGTCTATTTAAATTGATTATCTGTTCTTTATTTAATTTTGGTAAGTGATATGTATCCAGAAAGTTATGCCTTTCCTTTTAATTTTTGAATTTTGTGGAGTACAGGTTTTCAATGTATGACCTGATGAGTCTCTGGATTTCCTCAGCGTATGATGTTATGTACCCTTTTCATTTCTGATTTTATTAATTTCCATGTTTTCTCTCTGCCTTTTGATTAGTTTGGAGAAAGGTTTTCTATTTTATTGATTTCCTCAAAGAACCAACTCATCATTATATTGATTCTTTGTATTGTTTTCTTAGTTTCTACTTTACTGATTCAGTCCTCAATTGGATTATTTCCTGGTGTCTACTCCTCTGGGGAGAGTTTGCTTCTATTTTTTACAGAGCTTTTAGTTGTATGTTAATTCTCTAGTGTGACTATTCTCCAGTTTTTTCATGTGGGCAATTAGTGCTATGACCTTTCCTCTTACACTGCTGTCAAAGTGATGCATAAGTTTGGGTATTCATTCTTATTGGATTCTAGGATTTCATTAATTTCTTTCTTTATTTCTTCCTTGACCCAGAAATGGTACAATTCCACATTGTTCAATTTCCATGAGTTTGTAGGCTTTCTGCAATATATATTGTTGTTGAATTCTAACTTTAAAGCATGGTGGTCTGGTAAGATACATGGAGTTATTCCTAATTTTTTGTACCTCTTTAGATTTGCTATGTTGCTGAGTATATGTTGGATTTTGGAGAAGGTTCCATGTGGTGCTTTAGAAGTAGGAATATTCTTTTGTGTTTGGATGGTATGTTCTATAAATATATGTTAAATACAATTGTGCCATAACTTCTATTTGTTCCTTTGTTTCTTATTTAAGTTTATGTCTGGTGGTCCTGTCTAGTGATCAGAATGGGGTGTTGATGTCTCCCACTATATGTGTGTGGGGTTTTATGAGGGATGTAAATTTTAGTAATGTTTCTTTTAAGAATGTGGGTGCCTTTATATTTGGGGTGTAGATATTCAGAATTGAGACTTCATCCTGATGGACTTTTCCTGTGATGAGTATGAAATTCCCTTCTTCATCTCTTTTGATTGATTTTAATTTGAAGTCTAATTTGTTAGATATTAGGATAGCTACACCATCTTGTTTCTTTCTTTCTTAGGTCCATTTGATTAGAAAATCTTTTCCCAACCCTTACCTCTGAGGTAATGTCTTTCTTTGAAGTTGAGTTGTGTTTCTTGCATGCAGAAGAAGTATGGATTATGTCTTTGTATACATTCTGTTAGCCTGTGTGTTTATATAGGTGAGTTAAGACCACTGATATTGAGGGATATTGATGACCAGTGATTGGTAATTCTGTGTGATTTGGATTTTTTGTTGTTGTTGGTACTGTGTTTGTATTCCCTCCCTCCCATTTTTTCTTGTCACTGTTGGTAAGGTGGGGTTATTGTGAATGTAATTAACTTCCTTGGGTTGGAGTTTTTCTTCCAGATCTTTCTGTAGGGCTGGGTAATGGATATGTATTGTTTAAATCTGGTTTTGTCATAGAATATCTTGTTTTCTCCATCTATAACAATTGAAAGCTTCTGGGTATAGTAGTCTGGGCTTGGTTCAATGATTTCTTAGTGTTGATAGAATAATTTCTTACTGTTGATAGCAAGAAACCTTCTTGCTTTCACAGTTTCCTTTGTGAAGTCAGGTAAAATTCTGATAAGTCTGCTTTTATATGTTACTTAGACTTCTTCCTTTGCTGTTCTTGAAATTTTTTCTTTATTCTGTAAGTTTTATGTTTTGGTTATTATGTGGTGTGGGTATCACTTATTTGTGGTCCATTCAATTTGGTCTTCTGGAAGCTTCTTATACTTTCATAGGCATGTCATTCTTTAGGTTAGGAAAGTTTTCTTCTATGATTTTATTGAATATGTTTTCTGTACCCTTGAGCTGTATTTGTTTGCCTTCTTCTCTACCTATTATTCTTAGGTTTGCTCTTTTCAAGTTGTCCTATATATCCTGGTTATTTGTGTTACAGATTGGTTGGACTAACCCAGGAATTTCCAGGAAGGGGATGGGGAATTTGGGTCAGACTTGCCTTAAGCAGAGGACATGGGGGGGTAAGACCTCCATCTGGATCTCATACTTATTTTGTCTCCTCTTCCTGAGAATTCCCTGAGCTCAGAGAGGGGTGGGATTATTTATAGATCACCAATTTGATTTCCACTCCATATAATGCCTGGCTGTGGGTCTCTTCTTCTATTCCTGTCTCCTGCTGGATGAATACTTACTCTTTGATGCTGACTGGAAAAGGTAGTGAACTGTGAATATAGAAGAACATCATTGGGACTATATTTTTTATTTTTTTAAGACCAGTAGTGTTACGTTTTACACTATCTCTCTGGGATATATAGCCTTTACTTCTTTGTTACCCAAGGAGTGTCAGATATGGATTCTGTCTCTTGGAGTAGGCCTTTTTTCCAATCAGGCTACTCCCACAATTTCTTTGCCAATATTTCCCTAGTGTACTTTTCAGGCAGGACAGAATGTAGGTCAAAGTTTTTGTGACTGGGTTGGTGTCCACATATCTTTCTGGTACCCTGCAATATACCATCCTGTACCAAAGAGAATATAACATAGGGTTGAGGAATTTTGTAGGTAGTAGCTCTACTTCTCCATGCTAAATAAACCTAGTTGGTGGTGTCCTTGACCAGGGAATCTGCTGTCCGTTTTCTGAAAATAGATATGTCTTATCAGTATTCTGTTTTTTTTTTTTTGTGTGTGTGTATTTCCATTGGAAACCCTTGGACAACAATTTGAATGCAACCTAGTCCTACCAATAGAAGCCTTGCCTATGTACAAGAAATGGCTACTTGAGAATCCTGTTCTCAGTGTGTGATGGACAGTCTGTGATTTAAGCTATAGAAGTATTTCTTTAACAAATTAAGATGATTATGTGATGCAGCATAATCATTATGAATTGAAATAAATATTGATGTTATTTCTCTGTCTTTGGTGAAAATGTAGTGCCCATCCCTGTACCTTTTGATAGCTTTGGTTTGTAATCTATTTCATTAGATATTAAAATGTCTATACCAGCCTGGTCTTAGGTCCATTTGCCTGGAATAACTTTTCCAAAACACTTTACCATGAGCTACTGTTAACCTTTGGTATTTTTATTAGGGGATTGAGACCATTGATATTAAGACATATCAATATCAAATGATTACATGTTCTTTTCTTGTTGGTGGTAGTTGTTGTTTGTATGTGTTTGAAAGTTTCTTGTTACAGTAGTCTGGTGTGGCATCTGTTATATTTTTCAGCCTTTAGCACATTTGTTCTGTCTTTTCCTGCTTTTAGAGTCTCCTGTGAGAAGTGAGATATAATTATTATAGGTATGCCTTCATACATTATTTTGTCTTTTTCCTTTGCAGCTTTTTAATATCCTTTCGTTTTTCTTTACCTGTGATGTTTAGATTATGATGTACCGAGGGGATTTTCTTTTATGATCTAATATATTTGTTATGCTGTATTCTACTTTTGCCTTTATAGACTTATTCTTTAATTTAGGAAAAGTTTATTCTATGATTTTGTTGAAAATATGTTCTTTGTCTTTGAGCTTGGTTTCTTTCTTCCTCTATTCCTATTAATCTTGGATTTGGTCTTTTCATAGTGTCCAAAATTTTGTGGATCTTTCATGTCAGAAGATTTTTGGATGTAACATGTTCTTTGACTAATACATCATTTCTTCTCTTTTGTCTTCAGTGCCTGAGATTCTCTTTTCCATCTCCTGTGTTTGGTTGGTGAAACTTGCCTCTGTAGTTGCTATTTTAGTTCCTGAAATTTTCATTTCCAAAATTTGCTCAGTTTGTGTTTTCTTTATTGCTTCTATTTCAATTTCCAGATTTTGAATTGTTTTATTAATTTTCTTCCACTGTTTGTGTTCCCCTTGACTTCTTTAGGGGATACATTTATTTCCTTTAGAGAGATCTATCATATTCATAAAATCTGTTTTAAGTTCTTTTTCTAGTGCTTCAGCTATAGTGTTTGGTATCTGCTATGGTAAGATGGCAGAATCCTAGTTGAAACATATCATCTAGATGGTTGTTTATTGTGTTTACAATGGCCTCTCAGCATCTGGGTTTGGAATACTAAAGGTCTAAGTGCTGATTTTTGATTTGGTTTTTAATTTTTGGAGGATACTGTTGGGTAGGTGGGTTTTCCTTGGTGTCTGCTCAACTTGGGGTCTGGGACAAAGCAACATGGTTGGAGAAGGAGATTTAGAGAGGGGGTGTGATTCACAGAAGATGTTGGCAAGGGTAAAGAAGAGCTGCATCTGCTGTTCCTTTGACATAGTTGGGATGAGACTGAGTATGTGTCTGGAGAAAGAGAGAGAGAGAGAGAGAGAGAGAGAGAGAGAGAGAGAGAAGAGAGAGAGAGAGTCTGTGAGCAGCCTACCTGGTATTCTTGCAGGCAGGGTCTGTGCTTTTGCATCAGCTGCCTCCTGGACTTGGAGGAAGGCATACAGCTACAAGTTGGATGAGGAGGTTAGGAAGAGATGTTCTGTGGGATCAGCAAACTATGTGTGCACCATTGCATCCACAGTGTTAGGGACTAGACTGGGCCATTGTGTAGATTGTATGTTGTCAGTGTACCTTGAGGTATATTATATTCGTTCCTAATTTCTTAAATAATTTTATGATGAATGGATGTAGAACCTTGCCACATCCTTTTCTGTATCTACTGGAAGAATAATGTGTTTTCTGTCCTTATTTACATGCTGCATCAGATTTACTTCTAATTCTCAGACATATAGATAGATCAATAAGAGATTAATAAACAAGGAAATCTCATCACAAGATTATATATATTTATAATGCTAAATAGCAATATGTGTATTTGGCAAGAAAATCTGAAAAAAAACCTGAGTAATTTTTATTTAAATTTATCTCTAATATTGATTAACAAGACATTCTTTTCTATCCCACAGAAACTCAAATAGCATGTTGTATGGTCATAAGTGATGTATTTATATGTGTACTGTCATATTCTATAGGTAGCTAGCAAATAGATGTAGATATTCCATCTAATATTATAAATTTAAGTATATAAAGTGAAGCTTAATAGAATAAACATTGATTTTAAGCAGAACACACTAAATTTAGAAGATACTAGAGCTAGATCAGTAATAACCATAACTAAAAATGATTGCTCAGATTAATGCTTAAGAAGTGAAAAGAGACTTCCCTAGTATAGAAAATATGAACTGTTTTAGAATAATATAAGCTAAATAATAACCAGAAGAATAGATTTTTCTTTAGATAAATATTGAAGCAGATATTTGAAATCTTGCAGTGTTCCCTACAGTTCCCATAGACTGATTCTTTTCATTTAAGGAAACACTGCCAAACAGCTGTTTTTTAATTTGAACTTCATGGCTCTAGGGCTCAATATATTCACTATAAGATATACATACTAAACACTTTTGCACCCATGAAAGCTAAACAATTCCAGACAGACTTATTTCGTACATACATTAAGGAAGGCAGAATTTATATTAACTCTATAATATAAATAAATATAATTTTAGTTAATATAAAAGAGCATATGTTTAATAATTTTATTTTAAATTATAGTATGTTAAATAAGAGAACTGTTTTAGTGAATTTAAAAATACAGTAAAATTTCAGTGAAATAAATATGTGATTTTTCAATACACTTAATCACTGTAAATTAATATATCTTAAATATAATGATTACTTATGGATAAGAAACAAAGGCTACATATTTTAGGAAACTTAATATGTAAAATTTGTAAAATTGATGCAATTCTGTGGAAGAAATTTTCGTCCCAAATTTTCAGTTCCATTGTCCATTTGTGTTGCTCTAAAGAATATCTAAAGTTGCAAAACTTAGAAAACATAGACATGAATTTTTATTCAGTTATAGAATTCTGATGTCTCAGCTCAGGTGACAAATGGGTGTGGTGCTGGTGATACTCAATAGGAATGCATTTCCTCCTACTTGTATCAAATACATAGAAGGACATTGTATTCCCATATTGAAAAAGAACAGATTAAAAATGGCATAATCCCTAGATTCTGGGTGGAGGTCCTCAGCTTTGCCCCAAATGATGTGACAGACTGTGATGATCCCCCATGGGAGGCCTCACACTCTGAGGAGATGGGATGGGGAGATGGTAAGGAGAATGGGAGGATTGGAGAGAGAAGGAACTGGGATTGGTTTGTAAAATAAAATAATTTTTATTTAAATAAAAATTAATAAAAACTGGCATAATCCTTTTACAAAGATTTTATGTAAAAGTTACAAATATTGTTGATGGTGAAACAACAACAACCTTCTAAGGACACACTTCATAATACTGTTTTATGAGTGACAAAGCTTAAGTATATTTTTTATAAAAAGATAACAACAGTTAAGTTATAGCACTCTGTATACTGTCTATTCATATCCTTCTCACATCCAAATTGTGTTAATGCCAAATGAGTAATTCCAAAAGTATTAATTTATTCATCATGAATATCTTCTAATTACCCTCTAAATTGAATATGTGTGACTCTTAATATAAAGTTCATCAGGATGCAAAATTCTCTTCCCTCCGATTGTGAGTCAGCAAAATCAGCAACTCTCATGCTTCAAAATACAACAGTAGAATAGTTTTAGGATAGGTACAGAAGGAATCATTTGGCACAAAAGAGCAATTTCAAGGGAGGCCTGAAATACATCAAGGACAACAAGAAATTAGGTAATAATAGATACCTGTTCTTTGCTTTGGTCAGGGAGGTCTCTCTGGCTATTCTTGACCCCAGCTATTTTACATGGTTTTAAATTCTACTCCATTCTTCTGGGTTGCCCCCTACTTAGAATTGATGGGAGTTTGGTAAAGGTATAGAAAGTGTTACTTTTTTCAAGTGTTTATTTTAACACTGTATGAAAGACATAGTAAAAGCAAACTTGACATGGAATAGTAGAACACCTCACAATATTAGCTCTGTATGTTGAATGTAACCTACAGGCTCAGCCATGGTTTTTCATATAACTCTAAGCTTTCATCAGGCCATTGAAAGTAAGTGGCTGGGGTATGGGAAGAAGTTTATAATGGAAAGAAATTAATATTTAGTATTTTAAGTAAATATTGATACTCTGAGAGAGGTCTACAAAAAAAGAAAAAGAAGCTTAGATGATACCATTCAATTAGAATTACTTTTAAGCAAGATATGTAGCCTGAATTGATTTAAATACAGATTTTCTTCATTTGAAAACTGGCATTTTTATCCCAATAACTCCATTGTGGTGGTTAATCTTGATTATCCAATGGAAGTTAAAATCTCCATAGAATGAAACATCTGGGTATATCTAAGAAAGAAATTATAGATTATGTTGTTTGAGCTGAAATGACCCACCCTAAAGATGGGTGGAGTAGCAAACTAGATTAAAAGGACATAAGAAGGTGAGATTAGCAATGAGTACTTCCCGACACTAAGCAGAAAGTTAGCTGACACTTCAAGATCCATTCAATATTACCTCCTTAACAGGATGCTTTATATCTTTAAACATAGAGACAAAACAAAACAAAACAAAACAAAAAAAACACCCAGCCTTCCTTAAATAGTTTTGTCAGAATGTTTGTCCCAGTAATGTTAAAGAATAACTAATGTAGGCATTATCATTTTATGAGGTAATTTTGCATTATTACACCTAACTTAAAAGATATCACAACTTACCAATTGAGTACACTGTATAGCATCTTAATTTTTTTTTTTTCTTTTTCGAAACACGGATTCTCTGTATAGCTTTGGAACCTATCCTGGCACTCGCTCTGGAGACCAGCCTGGCCTTGAACTCACAGAGATCTGCCTGCCTCTGCCTCCTGAGTGCTGGGATTAAAGGCATGCACCACCAATTCCCTGCTCTCATCTTAATTCTTATCATGAAAGAATATGCACTGCCTATCACCAGCCTAGCAGAAGACCAAAACTGAAACTAAAGTTTATCTGCATACCTGTAGATTCTCCATTATATTGGCAGGTAATTTTAAGCAAAGCAATCACCAGTTGGAGAACAAATGTATTAGGGTATGATGATCATGTTTAAAAATAGATGCTTGGCCCGGCATTGGTGGCCATGCCTTTAATCCCAACACTCAGGAGGCAGAGGTAGGTGTGTTTCTGTGATTTTGAGGCCAGCGTAGTCTCCAGAGCGAGTGCCAGGATAGGCTCCAAAGCTACACAGAGAAACCCAGTCTCAAAAAACCAAAAGAAAAATAGATGCTTAATTATTTTTATTACATCATTGATGTGCATGCTGTGAACTGAAGATAAGAATGGAAAAGTTGAGAGAGACATTATTGCACTAATTTAGATAGAACAGTAGTTGAATGAAATGGACTGATGTCAATAAAAAAGAAATATTTATTCATAAAACTAAATGACTGAAAGAGAAAATGTACAATCAATAGATAGAGAAAGTGTTGTGGGGTCAAGAAATAATGCTTTGATTAAGAAAAAGAACGTATTGTCACTGAAATGATGGCAAAATCTTCCTGGAGACAGAGTTTCAAAATTAATCACAATAGAAGTGAATATTTAAGTAGTGAAAATTGATTAAATAACCTGAAGTATGTGTGTTGATTAAAAAGATAGAAATGATTAACTTTAAAATCATTCTCTGCTAGATTAATTACTAATCATAGTGTAATTTTTACAAAAATTAAATAAAAGGTTATAACCAATTCCTCTGCATAAAAAAGGTACGCTTATGTGTCCAAAAGCTAAATGACATTGACTTCTCTAATAAATATTCTCTAATAAAACCCTCCTTAAAGAGCATTTATTTATACTATCTAAAATTATTAAAGCCATCTATCTATATTGCCTTCCTACATTTGGCTTCAAGAATGATAGTAAGAAAATAGCTATCAAAATATTGTGTTTAATCAATCAAAGTAGATAATAAGAAGGGTAAATAATATGGCAGAAACAAAGACTGTAAGTGGTAGAGCTCAAAACATATAGCATGATGGAAGTTCACATGAAATATAATTAAACATGGAACTTTCTCAAGCTCTTACCTCTCATTTCTTGAATGTCCTAACCATGAAAATCCAACAAGCAAGCTGAGTAAAATGCACTTCAAATGGTCATTTGCAAGTGACTCTCTCTCTCTCTCTCTCTCTCTCTCTCTCTCTCTGTGTGTGTGTGTGTGTGTGTGTGTGTGTGTGTGTGTGAAACTTTGCTTCTTGGTAAGGTTCTCTAAAAAGTCATTGGCATTATATAAGGAATAGGGCATAGTCAGATTGTATTTAATTAAGAAAAAATAACATTTCAATCCTAGTTTTATTCTTCTAATATGATTAATACATATGTATGTTATTAATATATTCATATACATTACATATATAAAGAATATTTTACAATTTCAGTTTACACTCCAACCACACTTTTCCCTCTCACACCTCCTCCTATTCCTCTTCACCTCCCTTCCAGTCCACTCCTCCTCAGAGGTCAGGACTCCTAGGGGGAGTCTACATAGTCTGGCACAATACATTGGCACAGGGAAGATCATGATGGAGAAATCTACAGGAGCAGCTAAACCAAGCTTGTGGAAACTCAAAGACACTAGACCTACAATTGTGGAGATGCTAGGGGAACTAACTAGGCCTTCTGCATATGGGAGACAAGTGTGAAGCTTAGACTAGCTGAGGGGCCCCTGGCAGGAGGACCATGATACAAATCTGGTTTATGAGCTTCCTTATTGGAGTCCATTCTTTAGAGTGTGATACCACACTCAGTGGCAGTAGGACCATGATATGATCCTGCTACATGTGCTAGCTTATTGGAGCTTACTACCTATGGTGGGATGCCATACTCAAACTTAATATAAAAGAAAATTTAAGGACATAGATATTCTATTAGAAATAAGGCTGTCATTGACATCCTATGAGTTGAAATCACATGTAAGTACATACTGCCTTTCTACTGTTTTGAATTGCACAGTGTGGGCTGAATTTGTCTTCTTCAAAATGTCAGTTGATAGATGGTATTTTTGTGAAAAACTGAAGTATATTCCATTCAATTTCATTTTTAATTTTTTATTTAGAAATGTTCATATTCTTTCTCTTCTCCAAACTCTTTCCAGATCCTGTCTCCAAATAAGAACATAAAGCTTGAAGTCCATTTTTATGTTTGAGCATAAGACCAGTCCTCGATTGTGTTTGACATTCCCAGATTTACTCTGTTGAAGAAAACTGAATTTTCATTCTCCAAAAGCTATCAGTTGCAAATATCTTCTTGGCTAGGGATGGAATTTCTACTCACATCTTCTACTTGCCAGGATATTCTAGCTTGCAATTGTGCAAGTCTTTTTCTTACATACTTTTATGCTTAGTTCATGTGTCTGTGAGCTGTGTTCTACCTATAAAATGCTGTTTCCTTGTAAATGTTGACCACCTCTGACTTATTATCTTTCTGTCTTTCATCATCATAGATATATGAGATTTGGACAAAAGTGTATAAAATATATTTCATTTAGTGATAAGTGGTATAAAGTATGATTTTCTGCACAATTTTCAGACATGTGACTCCAGGTTATTTATCTTGTATAGCAAGTGTCCACTTCTATAGGAGGCTTTGAGTCATTCACTTGTCTATGGACATAACACATTGGCATTAATTGTAATTTCATTGCCATGTTCATTTAGGATAATTGTCTTAGAAAGTTTTCTTTGGAGGATCAGGACCTTTGTAGTCTCAGTTCTAGGCCTCATAAAAAATGTCAGGTATAGTTTTCACTTCTTGGAGTGGGCCTTAAAGCCAAACACAAAAGGACTTGTTACTCCATATCAATTGTGCCATTATTGTTACAGGAAGATTGCAGGAAGATTGCCATTGTGGCTCACTTAGGATTCATACCTGGGTGCTAATGAGAATACTTTTCTTCTCCAATAATACCTTCCAGTACAAGGAATGTTAGTCAGTGTGGTTAAACTTCTAAGTGAGCACCAGCTGTATTTCTCTACATTTGATGAAATAAATCTTTCCTGCATTGAAAAATGCCTATTTTCAACAGGCTTTTAATGTTGCATATCTTCACAAACATAAAGACAAATTCTTGAAATATTATTTGTAACACTTTGTCCTGGTGCTATATTGTTCATGATTTAATAAAGACAATGGAGATCAAAATTCAAAGTTAGTCACAGCCATAGAACCAGGCAGTTGTGATGCACACATTTAATTCCAGAACACTAGTCAGCCATAAAAGCCAGGCAGTGGTGGCGATGGGTGGTGGTGGTGGTACATGCCTTTAATCGCAGCAGGTGGGAGGCAGAGGCAGGCAGATCTCTGTAAGTTCAAGACCAGTCTGGTCTGCAAGAGCTAGTTCCAGGACAGTCTCAAGAAACACTGTCTTGAAAAACAAACAAATAACAAATCAAAAAAAAAAAAAAACAAAAAAAAAAAAAACAAAAAAGCCAGGCAGTAGTGGTACACACTTTTAAACCCAAGACTCAGGAGACAGAGGCAGATAGATATCTGTGAGTGGAAGGCCAACCAGTGGTTATTCTATAGCCAATCACTCAAAAATAGAAACAGCTCACACAACGGAGATCTCGGCACTTAGGATCCTATGCCTTTAGTCCAAGATCTAAAGAGGTATATAAGATAGTAGCAGGGTATTCAGTTTCAGTCTCAGAGATTTATTCTCCAGCCATACTGAGGACTGGACAGCCCTTTGAGGCTGAGGTAGAGGTAGGAGCCATTGGCTTTGCTTTCCTGAATGTCAGCTTAAACTATAATATATGTCTTGGTTTTTATATTAATTGATGTTTCACTTGTTTTATAGTATAGTCGTGTTCATTTCAATTTCATATTTTCTGTTGTATTTTTTCTTTTCATATAATGTTTTGTTTTTAATATAAGTGTATTCAGTGTCTTGATGTTTATACTTTGCAAGCACTTTAATTTCTTAGGTAGTTGTCTTCATGGGGAAAAAGGAAAATTATCTCAAGAATTTTTAAAAAAATTAAGTTTGGTAGTTTGTTGTCATAATAATAAAAATGCTTGAAGAAATTAGACATGAATTAGTATCAAAATAATAGAAAAATTTTATGAGCTATCAATTCTAATCCATTTGAAAATAAATTCATTCATAATAATATTTAATTTCACTAAATGTTCAAATGAATAATTGCAAATATAAAGAACACAGAAACTAAATATTGATACACAACTTATGGCTTCCGTTGTTCTAATATTTTAAAAATATGAACTTGACATGTTGTAAATTATATAATCTAAATTTAATTTCATGGCTACACATGAGCAGAGTATATATGTTTATAGAGCTAAGGGATATTGTATATAAGGCTAAAAGAGATATTTTTTACACTGTGTTTAAAGATTACATATGAACAACTTGTTATGTCCACTTCATGTATATTACAAATATTGGCTATGTATTTTCTTATATCTCATAAGATCATTATTATTAAATTTGTTATATTTTTAATGTATATATATATATATATATCTGCAACAATTTCAATATTTTTGCAGATTTATTTTATTTGAATTAGAAACAAGATTGTTTTACATGTCAATCACTGTTCCATCTCCCTCCTCTCCTCCCCTACTACTCACCCAACTAAAACCTTACCTATCATATAACCTTTCTGCTCCCCTGGGAGGGTGATGCCTTCCATAGGGTGTCATCAGAGTCTATCGTATTCTTTTGGGATAGGGCCTAGGCCCACCCCCGTGTGTCTTGGCTCAGGGAGTATTCCTCTGTGTGGAAGGGCCTGCCAAAATCCACACCTGTGCTAAGGATAAGTAAAGAACCACTACAGGAGGTTGCATAGATTTCCAAGCTCTCCTCAATTAAACCCACATTCCTAGGGGCTGGGTCAGTCCCATGCTGGTATCCCAGCTATCAGTCTGGGGACCAAGAGCTCAACATTTTTCAGGTCAGCTGTTTCTGTAGGTTTCACCAGCCTGGTCTGGACCCCTTTGCTCATCAGTCGTCCTTTTCTACAAGTGGATTCCAGTTCAGTTCAGTGATTACTTGTATGTGCCTGCTTCTACTTCCACCAGCTTAAGGATGAAGGCTATTGGATGCCATATAAGTCAGTCATCAATCTCATAATCAGGGGAGGGCCTTTAAGGTAGCCTCTCTGTTGCTTAGATTGTTAGTTGGTGTCATCTTTGTATGTCTCCATACCTTTCCCTAGTGCCTGATTTCTCTGTAAACCTAAAATGTCTCCTATTATGGTATCTCCTTTCTTGTTTTCTTCTATTCTTCTACCGACACACCATTCTACACCTTCATGTCCTCTCACCCCTCCTCTTGTCCTCTTGTCATTCTCCTAGCTCCCTCCCTACTCTGTCCATGTTCCCAATTTGCTCACGAGATCTTGTAACTTTCTGCTTCTCCAGGAGATTCTTAGGGTCTCCTTATTTACTAGCTTCTCTTGAAGTATGAATTGTAGACTGGTAATCCTTTAATCTATGTCTAAAATCCACATATGAGTGAGTACATACCATGTTTGTCTTTTTGTGACTGGATTATCAGCTCAGACTGGATTCTTCTAGTTCCATCCATTTTCCTGCAATTTTCAAGATTCCATTGGTTTTTTTTTTTTTTTTTCTGCTGAATAGTACTCCATGTACCACATTTTTTCTATTCATTCTTCAGGTAAGGGGCATCTAGGTAGCTTTCAGGTTCTGGCTATTACAAATCATGCTGCTATGAACATAGTTGAACAGATGTCCTTGTATGGATGTGCTTCTTTTGAGTATATGCCAAAGAGTGGAAATGCTGGATGTTGTAATAGACTGATTCCCATTTTCCTGAGGAGTCACCATACTGATTTCCAAAATGGCTGTACAAGTTGGCTCTCCCACCAGCAGTGGAGTAGTGTTCCCTTTCTCCACATCTTCTCCAGCACAAACTGTAATTGGCGTTTTTGATTTTAGCCATTCTGACAGGAATAAGATGGTATCTCAGAGTTATTTTGATTTGCATTTCCCTGATGGCAAAGAATGTTGAACATTTATATGTCTTTCAGCCATTTTAGATTCCTCTATTGAGAATTCTCTATTTAGTTCTGTAGGCCAATTTTTAATTGGATTGTTTGATGCTTTAGAGATTAGCATCTTGAGTTCTTTGTATAGTTTGGAGATCATCCCTCTGTCAGATGTGAAGTTGGTGAATAACTTTTCCCAGTATATTGGCTGCCATTTTGTCTTGCTGACTGTGTCCTTTCATTAAAGAAGCTTCTCAGTTTCAGGGGGACCCATTTATCAAGTGTTGATCTCAGTGTCTGTACTATTAGTGTAATGTTCAGGAAGCTGACTCCTTCCTGAACCAATTAATTAATTAGTTAATTAATTAATTACCAATTAATTCAAGGGTATTTCCCACTTTGTCTTCTAATAGGTTCAGTGTGGCTGTATTTATATTGAGGTCTTTGATGCATTTTGACTTAAGTTTTGCGCATGGCGATAGGCTTGGATCTATCTATAGTCTTCTACATGTCTGCCTCCAGTTATGCCAGCACCATTAGTTGAAGATACTCTGTTTGTTCCATTGTATAAATTTGAATTGTTTATCAAAAATCAGGTGTTCCTAGGTGTGTGGATTAATATCAACATTTTCAACTCTATTCCATTGATCTACCTGTCTATTTTAGTGCCAATACCAAGCTGTTTTCAGAACTATAGCTCTGTAATAGAGCTTAAAAATCAGGGATGGTGATTCCTCCAGAATTTCTGTGTTTTACAGGGTTGTTTTTGGCTATCTTGGGTATTTTGTTTTCCCATATAAAGTTGAGAATTTTTCTTCCAAGGTCTGTGAAGAATTGGGTTGGGATTTTGATGGATATTGCATTGAATCTTTAGACTGCTTTTGGCAAGATTGCCATTTTTACTATGTTGATCTTCCCTATCCAAGAGCATGGAGATCTTTCCATTTTCTGGTATCTTCTGTAATTTCTTACTTTAGAGACTCAAAGTTCTTATGGTACATGTGTTTCCTTTTTTGGTTAGCATTACCCTAAGTTATTTTTATGTTGTTTTTGGCAATAGTAAAGTGTGATGTTTCTCTGATTTCTTTCTCCATGAATGTATCATCTATATATTGTAGGGCTACAGATTTTTTTGAGTTAATCTTGTATTCTGCCACTTTGCTGAAGGTGTTTATCAGCTGTAGGATTTTACCGGTAGAGTTTTTCTGGTCACTTATGTAGACTATCGTATCATCTGCAAATAGTGAGAGTTTGACTTCTTCCTTTCTGATTTGTATTTCCTTGAACTTTTTTGTTGTCTTATTGCTCTAGGTACAACTTCAAGGACAATTTTGAAGAGGTATGGAGAGAGTGGACAGCCTTGTCTTCTCCCAGATTTTAGAGGAATTTGGTTGAGTTTCTCTCCTTGTAATTTGATGTTGGCTGTTGCCTTGCTGTATATTGCTTTCATTATGTTAATGTGTTTTCCTGTTATCCCTGATCACTCCAAGACCTTTATCATGTAGTAGTGTTGGACTTTGTTAAAGGCTTTTTTGGTGTCTAGTGAGATGATCATGTGTTTTTTTCCCCTCAGTTTGTTTAAATGGTGGATTACAGAGATGGATTTTCATATGTTGAACTACCCTTGCTCCCCTGGATGAAGCCTACTTGATCATGGTGGATGATTTCTCTGTTGTGTTCTTTGATTCTATTTGACAATATTTTATTGATTACTTTTCCATCAATGATCATGAGGGATATTGGTCTGTAGTTCTCTTTCTTAGTTGTGTCTTTGTGTGACTTGTGTATCAAGGTTATTGAAGCCTGGTGAAAAAAGAGTTTGGCAATGATGACTCTGCTTCTATTGTGTTGAATACTTTGAGGAGAATGAGTTTTAGCTGTTCCTTGAATTTCTGGTAGAATTCTGCACTGAGGCCATCTGGCCTTGTGCTTTTTTTGTTGGGAGACTTTTGATGACTGCTTCTATTTCATTTGTGGTTATAGTTCTATTTAAGTTGCTTATCTATTCTTGATTTAATTTTGGTAAGTGAAATCTATCCAGAGTATCATCAGGTCATACTTCAAAAACCTGTATTCATCAAAATTCAAAAATCTAAAAGAAATAGACAATTTTCTGGATAGATTTCACTTACCAATTTAAATATTTTGAAGCTACATACTTTAGGTGTCAGTTAAATTGACAAAAAATTAGAAGTGTCGTTAATAAAATTTAAATTAGTGAAATCCAGATTTTTGAAACAGAAATTGATAATTAGAGGAACAAAACCAACAATTCAGCAACTCTGACGAAACAATGTTGAAAGCTTAGTGGAAAAGTTAAGGTTGTAATTTGACAAGGACAAATTGTTAAAATAGTATAAAATTATTTCCCTAAGTCTATTGACAATTAGACTGGGGATTTGGCTTAGTTGGTATAGAATGTGCCTAGTCTTTCTAGATTGAAAATTAATGTTTATAAATGATAAAATTTTAAGAAAAGTATATTTCACAATGCATATAATACTTCACCACATAGAATTTCTCCTTTTCTCCTTTTCCAAGGACTGCAGCGTTCCTTCAGTAAATTGGAAGAGGCTTGATGTGGACTAATTGTAGAGAATACAGATCTTGGAAACTAGGAAGATCTCTAAATGCTGCATTTCTCCACCTTCTGAAAGAGAGAGTTTTCTGCTGTCTGTAGGTCCTTGAGAAACTTCCACAAACATTGGAACCAGTACATGGAGACCAACCCTTTCTATTGTTCTAAAATTCCTTGAGAATATAATTGTAATTATCAATAGATCGATCTCAAATGACTGGAAAATTCTTAGAGAAATGTTCACCATCCTTACTTATCGGGGAAATGCAAATTAAATCTACTCTGAGATTCCACCTTACACCTGTCAGCATGATTAAGATTAACACAAGTGACACCTCATGGTACTGAGGATGTGGAGAAGGCAACTCTCCTGCATTGCTCTGTGAAGGCAAAATTGCACAGCCACTATGGAAATCAATATGGTGTTTCCACAGAAATTTGGGATTTGATCTACCTCAAGATCAAACCATATGATTAGTTGAGTTAAGCTTTTTATTGCTGGGAAGAGGCATGACCATAACAACTCTTATCAAGAAAACACTTAATTGAGGGGCACACTTCTTTTTTCCATGATTCTTTCCCTTATCATCATAACTGGCAGTGTGGTTATATGCAGGTAGACATGGTACTAGAGTGGAGAATACTACATCTTGCAGGCAACAGAAAGTCAACTAAATATGGCACTGAGTGAAGCCTAAGGAAAAAAATAAAACCTTAAAGGCCACCACAATGGTAATGTTCTTTCTCCAGCATATCCGTATCCCCCAAAAGAAATTAAACAAACTACAAATAAAGACAACTAAACTTCTAATAGAGCCACTCCCTATAAAATTATAAGGGCCAGTTACAAAAAACTACCACAATCTCTCAGGAATATAAGCAAAGGATGGTCTATTCTACCACAAAGACACTTGGTAAGCTATGTTCATTGTGGCTTTATTCATAATTCTTAGAAAACGGGAACAACACAAAAGTGGCTCATTTGAAGAATGGATAAATAAATTTGGTATATTGTTTTAATAGGGTATTATATTCAGTGGTTTAAAATGACATGATAAAACTTGCAAGCAAATGGATGCAACTGGAAAAGATCTTCCTGAGTGAGATAACCCAGTCTCAGAAAGACAAATATGTTAAGTATTTACTTATAACTGGATATTAGCTGTTAGAAAAATGATATTAAAGCTACAGTTCACAGACCCAGAGAGGGTAGGAATAAAGAGAAGGTATATGGGGGAAAATATGGATCTTTCTTCTGAGGGAAATTACAGTGTCTTCTGCAGGTGGCCTGGGGGCAGAAAGGGATAGAAGCAGGAGGGATCATGTTGGGGAAGGATGGATAGAGGAAGAGAGTTTGGAGAGAGACAGCTGGAATTGGAGACCTGGAGAGTGGAAACCTAGAACAGTGGAAACTTTCTGGAGTCTATGGATGTGGCCCTTGTGAGAACTCATCCTAATGAAGGAAACATGCTTGAACTGGGCATCTTTTGTTATCAGGGAAGGCTTCAATAGTAAGACTTAGTAATATTTGATTTGGTTATTGGCTGAGGTGGTTCCTGGAGATTCCTACACCATCCAGTCTGATGCTAACACAGAAGTGCACCTTCTGAAACTGATATTGGACCCATCACATATGGCAACTTCCACTCAGTTCACTGAATATACAGAGCTCAAACTGATATGAGCTTGGAGCTTTTGTCCTTACATTTTAGTCTCTTTTTTATGAGCAGATACTCTTCAGGTTATAGAAACAGAAACTTGCACACCAACCCAAACACAAAACTTTCTACCTATATTCTGTCCATCCATGACTGCAAGATGTACTGGGATGATGGCAGTGCTGAGTATGTAAGAGCAGACAACCCATGTTTGGTTTAACTTGAAGCCCACAACAAAATAGAGAGCCCAGGCCCAACTCTGCCTAGAAGGCCATGACTAGGACCTGGTCACTGGATAAACCAGAGACCGAGGGTAGAATCAAACACAATTGGCAAATAATAATAAAAAAGAAAGAAATGATTAATAAGGATATTCTGCTATACTCATAGATGGGTGTCTTATCCAGTAGTTACCAGAGAGGCTTCCTTTGGAAGCAGATGGCAGTGGGTACACAAACCCATGACCAGATATAATATGGAGAGACAAAGTCTAAATTGGAGGTCTCCACAGGGTGTCTCCCTTCAGAGATCAGGGAATACCATGGAAGAGTTGAAGGGAAGTAGGAGTCAGAAGGGATGAAGGAGACTAGGAGAACATGGCTCATAGAATCAACTAAGCAAAGTTTACATGGGCTCACAGAAGCTGAAATTGTGAACACAGGGGCTGCAAGAGTCTTATGAATATATCTTGTATCTGTTAGCTGTGTATTTCTGAGAACACATACAGTTGTGGGAGAAGATATATATCTACTCTTCTGCCTGTTCTTATCTCTTTTTCTTCTTTTGGGTTTCCTTGTTCAGACTTGATTCAATGGCTTTTTCCCTGACTTAATTTACCTTATTTTGTTCTGTCTGGCTGCTGTTTCTTAGAGACACTCTCTTTGCTGAAATGGAGGAGTGAATCTAAGGGAGAGATGAAATGGAGTGGAGCCAGCCAGAGTGGAGGGAGGGGATGCATTGGAGGAGAGAAGAATCTATTTTCAATCAAAAAACATATAAAATACACTTTTCTGCTATGTTTAAAATATTGCATTGACCAAATATAAATCTAAATATATTGCTCTAGTATAGAGGCTATGCATATGACTAGCTAAGTAAAAGTTTTATTTTATGATTGCTAAAATAATAGACAATATAACAAAAATATTGAAAATGAGCTCAAGGATACATACTAATTAAGTAGACTGCAAAGGAATATTTATATGATGCATTTCTTTTCCTTTTTCTAGTGTCATATTCTATCTAAATAAATGGCATCTTTATATACTTGTTTTATAGAATGTATGGCATATGAGCCAGTCAAAGACAGTGCTGAGGGGAAGCCAGATGGTCACTTCCTCCCTTATGGGAAAGACACATCCAAATCCTCTTCCTATAGTAATTATTGGGTTTGGGCCCCTCCATTGGGATGTTAAAGGGTCTTTGCATTTGACCTTAACTTAGGGTTCAGAGTTTAGGTGTTCCCAGTATTTTTGGAACTTAGATTTTGTTGCTGTCTTAGTAAAAATTAAAATATTAATATTAAATAAATCCATTCTTAGTTGTAAATTGGGACTGATTACCCCTTTTTGTTTTAAAACAATGGTATGGGGGTTTAGCCCATAGTGTCTCTGGGCTTGGGTCCTGTCCTTTATGATGGCATAAGCGACCTAATGTGCCTGAGAGTAGATCCGGAATATTCTTCCCTAAGATGTTTGGACTCATGCCAAGCATTTGTCCAAAGCCTTCTGAAATACAAGGAGCATCTCATGGTGATGTTACTTGTTGGATCTTACTGAGCCATTATACCAGAACCAATGAAATATTTTTTTGAATACATTGCTCCCTATAAAATGATGTGATTCAAAATAATTTGGGATTGAATTTAGAATCATAATTTTTGGAAACATATTTATCAAAGACAGCAATGCATACACATGTACTACCAACTCTATTAATTTACTTTGTATTATATGTAAGTGAATATAGCACAAATTCTAATTGGCATTAGTGATAAGAATCCAGAGACAGATAGACAGCTATTGGTGTTAAAGCCGAAAATCAGAGAAGCAAAGAGGCCAGCCACTAGAGAGTTCTCACCTCTACCAATGCTCAAACTCAAAGGGCAATCCTGTCCTCAGATAGCATCTCCAGATTGCAGTGTTTCCACCAAACCTCAGAGTGCTCTGCTCCTGTCTATTTCATCCTATATTCCTCTCTAGTGCTGGAATTAAAGGCATGTCACCACAAGTGCAGGAATCAAAGGTGGGTGCTCTGTTTTTCTTTTAGACTGATTCACTCTCATGTAACCCAGGGTGGTCCTGAACTAACAGCGATCCACCTGCCTCTGTCTGAGTGCTGGGATTAAAGGTGTGTACCACCTCTGCCTTGCTTTTATGGCTGACTAGTGTGTCTGATGGGATTAAAGGTCTGTGCCACCACTGCCTGGCCTCTATAGCTAGGTAGTGTGTCAAGCTTTGCACTCTTATGTTCAGGCAAGATTTATCTGTGATATCATAAATAAAATATCACCAAATATGCTGCTAAAATATTGCTGAAGTTGTTTCCTTTTCTTTACATGCAAAGAAATCTTTATAACATGGTGACCATTAAGTACATTACAGTAGAGATGATTACATGGGTATTGAATTCCATCTTCCTAAATACTATAAACTGGTGGAATGACACAATACTTGAGCCAAGCTAATAATTTATTTTTGTTAAAATAATTTTTATATCAAGTATATCATAAGAACTTGTTTTCCATGATATAAACATCCATTGATAATACATTTTTGATGGGGAATGTACTGTTTATCTTATTGATTGTTAAATAAAATACAGTTTGGCCAATGAGACAGGAATGTAGCAAGGACTAGGAGTCAAAGAGGATTCTGGGAAATGTAGTAGAGAAGTGATGATCCAGGCAGTAAGTGACATGGCAAGGAGACTCATATCTAAGCGAGGAAACAGGAAGGGCTCTCTTTTCCCCTCTGCTCCTGCTCCAGTGGTACAATGTGATCCACCCACCAGCAAGGAGGGACACCAATAAGGCATCCAATAAGATAAGTCTTATAAACTATATAGACTTATGATAATTAAGACTGAGCTAACAGATGAGGAATACTAGTCATTGGCCAAGTAGCTTTGAACCTAATACAATTTTCTGTGTATTCATTTGGGCCTAACTCAGGCCGGCCGGTGGCTATCGTAAAGCTCACACATGGTGGTGAGGCTCGGCGGCCTTTGGCGGAAAGATTTATTGTAACACATTTTTATTGATACATTACATTTATCATCAATTGAATAATTCATAGAGTATGTCTTTCATGCACTGATATTCTGTGTTTAATGAAGGGCAGACACTTTCTTATATTGCCCTTAAAATTAAATTCATACTAAATCCATGTATAAGTAAAGACAATATTATAAGTAGAGAAGTGTGCTGTCAATAGGCAAGACAGTTTGAAAATATGTGATAAAATGAAATGCATTATACATAGAACTAGATGTACAAAAGTTGGAGAATACACAAAGAGGAAGCTAGGGCAAGTGGACACATTTATTTCAGTAGAAATGATTTGACTCTCTGGCTACAAATTACAGTGTCACATACTCTGAAAAAAGATCAGAAGTCCAGGCAGCATTAGAAAGAATTTTTTAAATTGCTGTACAGAGGGCTCTTAATGTACCTTAGTGGTAGAATGCTTACCTAACAGGAGCAAAGCATTACTGTCTATCCCTGGTACAAAACATAAAATTTATCTTTCCATGTAAGGTTTGTCTAATATTTAATGAATATTATAAGTAATGATGAATAGTGAAAAGTAGGAAAGATGAAAACCTCTAAGCTTGATAATATCTTTCTTCATTATATTAATTTAATTTATTAATGTTCACTTGAAAGGACATGCCTAGGAATCTTGTAAAATAAAAGAAAATATATGTGGTCATAGAAGTTCATATTATAGTTTGCATTTTCATGACTTCAGAACCCCCAAATACAGCTGAGTTAGGTACCCTATATTGACAGATTAGTTTATGTTTTAAATGTATTTAATTTAAAATTATCAGTAATGACACTTTGTTCATTTGTTACTGAATTATTCTATTACAATATTTAAACTTCTACAAAAATTTTCCGAGTTCTTTCCATGTTGGCCATGATATTTAAATGTTTAAAATAAACAAACACGTGAATATATCAATGAGTAGCTGGAAACATACTGCCAGGTGATTCTCCTGTAGAATAAAACAGGAATCCAAGAACAGGTAGGTTGGAGTAGGCCTTATCAGGGTTCTAATGAGTGGTTTATGTCTTATCTTCTGTCACCTGTTGCATTATTCATTCTACTGTCCTGTTTCCTTCTTGTTTCTTTCCTTCTATTGATTTACCATTGGTCACCAGATGCTATAATTTTTTCATTTAGCAAGTTCCATGAAGATAAATCATTTGCTTCTGAGAGATCCTCCTTTAGACACAGGATGCGCTATTAAGATCTGAAATATTCCATATTTCAATCTTCTTCATCTTAATCAGCAAACAACTCAAAAGTTTCATGAAGACCCTCAAACTAACCAGATTCACTAGTTTCCTCTCTTCCCTTATATATAAACTATTAGTGCTCAAGAGAGATACTTTCAGAGAAGCCAAGTTGCTTAGAAGACTCTCAGAAAAAATATTTGCATGGAAGACACTAAGAACACCTGAGCTACCTGGAAGAGGCAGATGCTGGACAGTCTTATTGGAGGAGACACACTGTCAACTGCTAAGCTTTTTCCTACAATTTTCCTCAGTAAGTACATTTTAAAATGTCACAGTAACCCCCACTGTTCATTCAGTATCTCCTTTTCATAACCGTTCTTTTCCTTGTTGTAAAATAAGGATACAACTTATATTCAGAGGAAATATTTAGAATGCAGGACATTGGTCTGATCATCAGCTACATAGGAGAAATGATAATTTAGCCTGATTTATCTATATCTATTATTTTACTATTTTCTCTCAAGTTTAATTTCTGAAGGAAACACATACTTGAGCTTGGTCTGGTGACAAACATTTAATTCCAGTACTCAGCTTAGATGGAGACAGAAGGGTCAGGAGTTCATTTCCAGGTTCAGCTACTTAGCAATTTATAAATCAGGCATTGTATAAAACTAATGAAGAAAAAAAGAGAAAACAATTAAGAAAGGAAAAAAGGAGAGCTTTACTGTTTCCACAATATATCATAAGACATGGCAACAAATGGCTAATCAAAATGTTTGGTATGGAATAAAATGAGATGATGGATCCTGTGAACATTGAAGTTTTTCAAGTTTTAATTATGTCAAGTAAGCTTTAAAAATATCCAAAGCAGCAATGACACAAATTCATGATAATTGTCTATTATCACCAGTGACAAGAAGTTGTTAGGAGCTTTAGCCTATACTTGACTTGAAAGCAATTCAGATGCATATTGGGGAGGACCTTAGAAACATCAACTTAAGGAAAAACATATGAAATGGAAATAAAATAAGTGTAGAAAGGGTAACAGATGTAAAATGTGTTGTGTTGTGATGGTTTGATATTATACTATTCAGGAACTATGAAATTAATTGAGACCATCCATGTGAGAAATCTGTGGAAAAAATATAAATGAACATTCCAAAAATAATCATAAAATCTCATCATACATTTGTCTCCATTAAGACTTTCAGACAACTTGACTTTGGTCATGAAAGTTACCAAGTGAAATAACCCTTCTTTAGTGACAAAACAGTTTTTTGTGTGCCATGTAAATCTGATTTGTGAGAACTCAGAACAGACAATATAGAAGATGGGAACACATGCACAGAAAGATTGACAGACACATACAAGCATACAAACACCCCAAAACATACACCCATAGACATCACATACATAACCTTTCACATGAAGAAATGTACATACATGTATAAATAGGTATATAAACACAAATGCACACACTCAGAGACAACATACAAACATATACATATATACTTAGACACATATACAAACAGAAACACAGACACACACATACACTGATAATACATTTGTCCTTAATATTCATTTTAGTAAATGATAATATACTGCAATTATTTTTTGAAAACACCATCATGTATGTGATAAAAGTATAAAATAGAATTCACAATGCTCAGTTATTAGATTGAATCTTAAATGATTAATGTGTCCAAACTATAACATAAGAATTAAATCTGATAAAATCATAGAGAAAAAGGTAGAATAAAGTCGTGGCATGTGTTTAGAAAAGTCTAGACAAAATAAATATATGCTATTATGGAGGAAGTGAAAAAGCACATAATTTTTTCAAGGAAAGACACATACAGCAAACAACTAGAGATTTGAGTAATGAATATGGTTACTGGAGGAAAAAAATCAATGCAAGGCCTAAAATGTTATACAAATAGTATGTCAAAACAAATACTGAAAATAATATTCATTAGACAATATTTTTTTAAAAAAATAATCCAAATTTTAAAGCACACGATGAGTAACTTAAAGCCAAACAAAAAGTCCAAATCTATTAAAAGCCAAGTGAAACTTGTCAGGTCACCCTATCCTGCACAATATTTGAATTTTGTGCTCGCAGACAATAAATTAGTTATTCATGATACGTAAGAAAACAAACTATGAACACAGAGAATGTCTGAACATTCTTTTATTCAAAATAAAAGGCCAAAAATATACTCTTACTTACATGAATGTTTTATAATCAATTTTATTTTGTGCCTTCTTGAGAATTTTCCATAAAATATATTTGAATAAAAAATAGTTATATATATTCAATACAATATATTTTTATTATTTTATTCATTGGTTGTCTCATTGCTGTGATAAAATACTTCAAATAAGCAACTTAATTGGCTCATAATTTGAGGGTGCATAGAGAAGACATGGAACTGATGCAACTACTGATTCAGTGGGAAATACTGGCATTTGCTTCTTAATTCATACAGCTAAGGAAGCAGATGGAACTTGATCAAAGGTTATTGTGGGCTCTAATCCTGATGTCCTTTATATTGTATCTATGCTAGTAATACTATAAAACAAAAATTGTGTAGTGATCCATATTGCACTCTCTCTAAGTTTTGGTCTATAGATTTTTGCCATTGGCATTCAGTTTTGTTTTATTGTTTGGATAATTGCTTTCTAGAGGGGCTGAATTTTATCCTAAGGAAGTAAGTGACAACCTCTTGGTAATATTTCTTTTATAAAAATGGAAGCATTAATATTATTGATAGGAATGATAAAAATAAGATGCAAAAAGTCATGATCAATGTCTACCCATAACCAGTTGATGGATCTACATTAATTGACATGTCATCATGGATGGAGGAAATCTGAGATGCCCTTGTGTCTAAAGTAGAGACGCAAGAAATTCATAAGAGAAAGAGAATACCAATCTTCTGCATGGATAGGTTCCCTAATTGACTATTCATTATCAAATAATAAGTACTATGAAAACATACATATGAACAACATTTAGTGTAATGTGTGTACATATATATGCATAAGTATACATTTCTATGCATATATATGATATGTGTAGTTATATATAATGTGTGTATATATGTATATATTAATTAAAGAAAAGAGTCCATGATTTTGAAGGTGGGAAGAATAAGAGAGTTATGGGATTTTTTACTTCAAATCAAATATTCAGAGAAGACATACTCAAAACCTAATAAAATTATCTTGGCATGAAAGGAAAACAGGGTGTATACATCAGAAAAGGAGACAAATACATTTTATTAAATTTTTATTTCAAAGAGCATATGTATTGAAGTAAAATATTAGTATGTAAACAATAATAATTACCTGAAACCCAGGCACCTTCAAATTTCTTATGAATCTGGAGAGGTAGAATAGATGCAACGGGAAGATAAACACAGTACCAACATATATTTCTTTATTATACTACAGTCAATCTGAGACAGAAAAAATAGAACAATAATTTCTTCAGAGGATAGGATCTAAAATGTGGATTCTAAACATATCATTTTAATAGCCAAAGAATAGCTCAGACATAGCTATGGACCACTTGTTTTGCTGTCCTTTGTCTTATGTGTCAAATTTGCAACAGTCCATGCCATGGAGTTGATTAGAAATTAAAGAGTTAAATTAACAATATATGAGATTGCACTACAGAATATTAGTGAACTTGAGAACTCATTCCAATCAGCTGCAGGGAGAAAAGAAAAAAAACAAGAGGGAAGGAAGTATAGAGGAAGGAAGGAGTAGAGAAAAATCAAAACAAATGAGTAAAAATAGTGTTCACCAGTTGAGAGCATTTAGTTTTGACTTAGTGTCGAATGTAACAGCTTTGGATCAAAAGTCTAGCACTAGTACTTCAGATTTCCAGCCTAGCTGGCTACATAGTAGATCTTAAACTTGTCAGCTTCTTAATGGTTTGAGCAATTCTATATAATAAATATCCTTATATCACCTTATTATGTTCCCCTAAGGACTTATCATTATAGTCTTTCAATAAAAGAATGAAAGGACATTACATCTCCTGGTACCACTAACTTCTAAAACCATAAAGAAATCTACAGTATATTTTCATCATGGTAGACACAGCTAATCTCAGCCTGGGGTAGACTTTGTCAGTATATTGAGTCCAGCTCATTCTACACAACTTTCAGGTCAGGAAAGCAAACATGGTTACAAAAAGACTCTAGACAGAGGGAGAAAAATACTTAATAATTCCCTGTGAATGACAAATATCAAACAAAACAAAAACTTCCATTTTCTTCCAGGGACAAGGGATGTTTATTATGACTTATATCTCATAATGGCATGATGCAGAAAGCAAGAAGGTGAGAAAGTAGGAGAGTAAGAGAGTCCAGGCAGTCTTAAGTATGTAAGACACAGCTGCAATTCCAACTGTAATCGGCAATCATAAGTTTTCAATTCGTACCATAATGAGATTCACATGGTATTAAAAAATAATATTGCAGATAATAGTTATAGAATTAAAGTAGACAATGAAGCAGGGAGTAGTAATTAAACAATGACACATGGTAAATTGGCTAAGTTAGCTGCAGTAGGTACTGAAAAATGAACACATTGAATTTCAAATAACCAAATCTTCTGATCACTGAGCCATAAATTAAACCTTAAATTAGACATACACAGACAAGTGCATTGTAGTTGGTGTAGAATTGAAAGACAGTTAACCAGTGCTTAAGATCTTAATATATTCTGCAGGAAGTTATCCAGAGAATACATATAGAGAATTAATAAAGAATGGGAATTAATTACTGTGCCTGAAGAATAGTGGAGAAAACAACTATGAGCCAATGTTAGAAATAATATGCCTTCCTAGTCATTTAAAAAGTTGGTTTGGTTTGGCTACATGATATGGAATCAATACCTGACACTGCTTGAATGACCAAGAACCACATAATAGATAGTCTAGAGACTTAGGGTAAAACCAGATATTCAGTCTAAAAACAACAACTACAAAAAAACCAGTATTAATAAGGTAACTCTTAATGATATTCCTTTATACTCCTAGAGCAGTGCTTTATTCAGCAATCATAATAGTACCTTCCACCTGCAGCAGATGGAATCAAATGCAGATAGGTACAGCCTGACATGGCTACAGAGAGACATCTTGGAATTCAGCTATAAATGAGATGTCTCTATCAAATACCTCCCTCAGAGGAGAAAACCCCAAAGAAGAGGCAGGAAGAATTTAAAGCCAGAGGGGTAGAGGTCACGAGAAGAACAAGGTCCTCTAAATGAAGTGAACAAAACTCATATGAACTCATAGAGACTGAAGCAGTAAGCACTGGTCTTGAGAGTCTATATTTTAGCTTCCAGTCTTATTTTTTTGTGGGAATCCTGAGTGTGTGATCAAGGTGGTCTCTGATTCTTCTGCCTTTTCTCAGGGCTCTTTTTCCTCTGTTGATTTGCCTTGTCCAACTTCAATGTGATGTTTTGTGTTTTATCTTGTTATATTTTTTGTTGTGTTTTGTTGTAATCTCTTCAAGTATGTTATTTTGTGATGCAAGACAACAAGGGAGTAGACCCAGATGGCATGGGACGTTTGCAGGAATTGTTAGGATTTTAGGAATCAGAATATATTTTATGAGAAAAATATATTTTCAAAAAGTTGGGGAGCTGTGGTCATTTGAATGGGATTCGTACCTTATTGTCTCAACTATGTTAACACTTGGCCCCAAGTTGTCAGTGCCAATTAGACAGGTTTCGAATATTTAGCCTTGCTGGAGTATGCATATCTTGGGGGATAAGGATTTTGGACTTGGAGAGATTATAGGCCCATCACACTTCCAATTCACTGACTTAGCTTTAAGAAATGTTTCAATATGTGATATCTCAGCAGACCTCTCCTGCCACTATGCCTGACACTTAGTGTCATGCCGCCACATACACAATTATGGATCACAAAACCCTCTTGAATATTAAGCTGAATAAACTTATTTTGCATAAGCCATTTTCATCATGTCGTTTTATCACAGAGTCAGGAACACAAATCACACAAGCAGTTATAATAGAAAGCTAAAAGGGTAATTAGGAACATGGTTATGATAGGTGAAATGAAATTCATCAAGAATCAGGATGCTTTTCAAAAATGCTGACAGTGTTTAAAAGTAATTAACATTGGAATAATATGGTCTGATTTGCTTTTCTAAAGTTCAGGTTAGCCACACTTCAAAATAAATGATAAAAATTCTTGAAGAAATACCTTGTTTGAAATTTATTAAAAGGAGACTAAGTTGAAAGTTATTAAAAGGAGACTAAGAGAAAAGCAGTGATTGAAATTGAGTATTGTAAAGAACTAATTTAATGTACATAAAATGTTTGATCAGCTACTAGCTAATACCATGGTGATTTTACATACCATAAGGGTTTTCTTTTGAAAATAGCTTTTAATAAAATATATTCTTCTTATGGATCCCCTCTCCCAATGCCTCCCTGTTCCTTCCAACTTCCCCATTCACCCAAAGTGACATTCTTTCATTCTCTCTCTCATTAAAAGTCAATCATCCAACCTATTAAAATTAAATTAAAATGAATTAAAACAAAAATTAGAATGGGACAAAGCAAACATTTAAAAAATGAGTCAAAGAAAACACACACACACACACACACACACACACACACACACACAAACACACACACACACACACACACATACACAAATCCACAATTATAGCAGCCTGTGGGTCTGTGCATAATGGGGCCCCAACACCCAGAGTGAAGTAGACAATTGCCCATATTCCAAGCACACCCACTATTTCTAATTGAAAAAAACTCAAAAATTAAAAATTAGTTTTCTTCAAAGAAATCTCACTAGGGATATAAATCAGTCTTAAGTTTAACCCCCATATCTACCTATTGATTGCCAAAATAAAACGAGCTCAGTGGATATTCTTTTACTTGTAATGCTATTTTAGGCCTTTTTCTTCTTCCCTAGTATGTCCATAGTGACTTTTCAAACAACATATTAGTCATCCTCTATCAAATATTATGAATTTTCAGGACAACTTAAATAGTCTCAGACTTATATAAAAACTACTAGTATACATGCAGTGGATTAAATAAAATAGCAAAAATATTAACTATAAATTGTGAACAATATAGGCCATTAAATGCTTCCTGCTTTTGTTTGGATGGTGTTTTAACTTTATTTCTTAGGGTGTTTGAAAAACCAAGGATAAAAGAATTGCATATGAGAGAAATAAGTGACTACATTTATGTTTTTGTTTTGGCGGTATTAACGATAGCTAGATTGGTAGGATGATTTTACAACATGGAGTCACTGCAGTCTTTTTCTTTACACATCATAATAGAGTCTACCAGGTTTAAATGGAACAAGGCCTGGAGTGGGCCTCAAGGCAAGAAGGATTGATATGTTCCCATAGTACCAAATGATTTTGCTGTCTACAAATATTGTGTGGCTTTTAGAGGAAAAATCTTACACAGATTGAAAGTAACCTGAGATTTCATACAACTATATCAAAGTATTCTTAATTTATAAAATACAGCTTCATTATCATACATGACAATTTTATTTATATTCATTCTTTGAAAATTATAGAATATAATATCTTTGTTCCTATCACTAGAGAGAAGCTATATATTTTCTTGATAACACACAATTTATTAAGATATCTGATGGTGGATGTCCTTCTGTATTCTGTTAATATATGTTTCTCTTATTGGTTGATGAATAAATCACTGATTTTCCAGGAGCCAGGCAGGGCTAACAGGCAGGGAGAATTAAATGGAGAGGACTCACAGAAGCCTCCAGAGAAATGCTATGTAGATACCTGCAAGATAGGATACCAGGCATTACAAGGAAGATAAGACCATGTGTAAAAGTGCATATATTAATAGTTATGGGTTAATAATTAAGATAGATCTAGCCAATAAGAAACTTGAGTCATTGGCCAAACAATGTATAATTAATATAAGTCTCTGTGTGTTTATTTAGGAATAAAGATCTGTGGGACAGAAACTCTGTCTACAGATATCTACAGAAACAAAAAAATGTTGAACTTTGGCACTATTTAAAGCAATAAATATCACTGAAAACTTACAGGATTTCAGTACTGGATATACTGGGAGAAGATTTTCACACAGTTGTTTTTTTTTTGTTTTTTTTTGTTTTGTTTTGCTTATCTGAAGAACTAATTTATATTTCCTTCTTACCAGTAATCATTAGGGACAATACGTTGTTAATCTACCTCATGATTTAAAATAGAAAAATTACTTTGAAGTATCATTGTAAAACATATACAAACCTTATTGACTTTTAAATAGTAAAAGGAAGTATTAGAAGACAACATAAAATGAATGTATAAAAATTTGGGGGAAAAATTTTCTGTTCTATAGAAAGCAGGAGTCCCATGTGCTCAAGGATAAAGCACTAGGGAAACCAGGAATTTTAAATACACAGGTAATTTTCTTCAAAGGAAAACATATATACCTGTTTCTGTCCAAGAAGGCAGGGAATGAACATATTTAAAGCCTAGTGACTAGTGCTTTATATATGTGGCCATGTCACAACTGATTCTCCCAGACTATTATGTCTATCCAGGCTCTTCCTCTCTAGACTTAATTTTTCTCAAGAATTGTTTCTCAGTTAACAGAACTCACCCTTATTGGAGTTGTCATATCTATTTTATTGCTTGGTGACATCTTTTCTATTAGTTTGACTGAGATCAGATCTGATCCTTAATTAACTTTAAGCTATAGAATCCAATTTTTATGTAAGAGATCACTTGTACTCTGAAAAAGAGTTTCTATGTAGTCATGTCTTGTGCTTGATTCTGGACAATTTGTTGGAATAATTGTTATGAAAAAATCTTTTCCAAATTACTGGCTGATGTCAGAGTAGAGAAGTTTGAACCAACATTGGCCCTGAATCATGTTGAACCAAATCTTATTCTTTCCTCATGTGATTCATTATTCCTCTGGTCTTGCTGTTTACAGAGACCAGCAGACTGTTGTGTTATTTCTAATATTTGGACTAAAACAGTATTGTACATTAAAAAAAGTCTCATGTTTCAAATAGTGGCTGTTGTATAAACATGGCATGATCAGTTACAATCTTACCAGCCATGCAGTTCTAATAGTGACATATTAATGTTATCTAGAAGTTGGCCCATCATTACATTAAGCAAATAAAAACTACTTACAGTTTACTATAGAAGATACAAATTTGTTAATATTATCTATGTTTAAGAAAAGATGAATATTGAAAATATTATCCATATACAATACATAATTGGCTATGGATGCTAAATGGTGATGACTAAATTGCAAAGGTAATAGAAATGCATGATTTTGAAGTTGACAGGTTTCCATGATGCTTCCTTCATGACTATAAATCTTGAGTTAGGAGTTAGGTGAGATGGCTTAGCTGTAAAAGCACTTGCTGACAAACCTGTACACTTGAGTTCAATCCTCAGGCCCGGGAAAAGTCACTAGAATATTCAATAATCCTGAAGCCTATTAAATAAACATTTGAAATATTTGTCACAGAAATTACACTAATGCTGCCTGCTCTTACCCAAAATATATTCAGCCAGATCTAGAGGTTTGCCTAAAAATAATGCTATACAGGCATTTTAGAAAATTGTTTTAAACTCTACTGCAAAAAATTATTTCTCATCACCATATTTATGTTAGACAAAATGGGTAACTGAGTTGTCTATTTAACATATCAAAGTGGACCTGGTTGTCAGGTTCTCCTAGCATCCCTTAGTCCCTACCTGTTACAGTGTTTGGCTGACATACCTATCCCATACTCTGAACTCACTAATCCTGTGGCTGGACTCACCTTCCCATGAGGCTCTTCCCTTCATAAACCAACCATTTGTGGTCATTGTTCATTTTCTGTATATCCTTACTCATCTGGCCAGTCATGTTTTTTTTGTTTATTTCTATTTGTATTTATGTCCTACTAGCAATTTTAATTTATCTTCACATGTAGTGTTTACAAGCTCTGTAAATAAAGTTTGGGATCAGTATAGGTAGTCCTGTGATTTCTTGCTTAATAATATAGAAATTGAGAATTCAGTCCTTTTCTTATTTTGATGTAAAACACTTGAACCTTATGATGACATCATCTGCCAAATCATGTTCACTTCGTGTTTTATGACTTTGGTACTACAATATTCATATGTAGGTGTACCTTTATAAGGTAAGCATGCAATAACTTTGAATCGGCACATTAGCTATGAACTATGAACAAATTAAATGTCCTTCAACAGACAAATGGGTATTGAAAATGTAATACAAAAAATTATAGAATACTACTCAGCTGAAAAGAAAAACCAAATAATGAAATTTGCAAGTAAGTGGATATAACTAGAAAAGAATTTATTAAGTGAGGTAACCCAGACCAAAAAACAAACTTCGAATGTTTTGCTTAATCAGAGGATCCTAGCTCCAATTCTTCAGATATGGGTACATATTGGAACTACTGAAGAAACCAGAAAAGTAAAACAGAACTGTTGCCAGGTGTTGGTGGTGCACGCTTTTAATCCCAGCACTCGGGAGGTGCAGGGAGATCTCTGTGAGTTCGAGGCCAGCCTAGTCTCCAGAGCGAATGCAAGGATAGGCTCCAAGCTACACAGGGAAACCCTGTCTTGAAAAGACCAAAAAAGAAAAAAAAAAAAAAAACAGAACTGTTGTCAGGGTAGAGAGAGGGCTGCCTGGATACTACAGAGGATGTAATGAGTACAAGTGATATGACTGTAGAAAATGGGATAAAATGTGGTCTCATTATTGTAATAGAAAGTAGACAAACACGGAGGAAAACTAATAGCAAGTGTTTTTGAAAGCATTTTAAGAAATCATACTATTAACTATATAAAACATGTGTGTATACATATACATTTACTTTAAATGAAATTTCGTCATTGAGGATAACAATACTCAGTCCAAGAGCCAAATGATCAGCTAAGGGAAACCTTAGTGTAAGGCTTGAAAATTAGTTATTTCATGAAAATTAGTTATTTCAATTGTTGGTCATCGTTGTCTAAGAGAATCGCATAATATTCAGGGCAATTGCTATTGCCTGCAGTTGCTCCACAGAGTTGGAAGATAAGTCCCATAGGTATATACCATGCACTTCAGATTCAGGGATCAGAAGCTTCTTAACTGAATCTGACCTGAATTACTATGGTCCTGATGTCTAGCTTTCATAATTGCTTCCAAAGGAGAGATGCAATAAATAGTCTTACCTTGTTATGATGATTATGAACCACCTCAAAGACTAGCCTGGTGGAAGATTGCAATGTGGCATATCTACCATGACAGTAATCAACAGGTATCTAAATATATATAAGAGGGAAATCATATTTGTTACTGGAAACCTAGACAAACAGCCACAGAAAATGAAGTTATGGAACTTTGAGGAAAACCTACAACTGACACTTTACTAAACTATTTTAATCCTTAACTGTACTCTAAACTTTATTTATTTATTTATTTATTTATTTATTTATTTATTTATTTATTTTGGTTTTTCGAGACAGGGTTTCTCTGTAGCTTGTAGGCTGTCCTGGAACAAGGTTTTGTAGACCAGGTTGGTCTTGAACTCATAGAGATCCTCATGCTTCTGCCTCCCAAGTGCTGGGATTAAAGGTGTACACCACCAATGCCCAGCTATAAACATTTCTTTTATCTACAGATATACATGGTCCTCACCCCTGTTAAAAAATATCTAGTTTTCCTACAAATGAAGACTACTACAAAAAATCAGAATCAATCAGAATGCTGAACTGTGAAAGCCATCCCAATGGATAATTCTACAGAACAAATTCCATCCCTAAGACTTGGGGAACATTATGGATGAGAGGCAGGAAGATTATAGGAGCCGAAGAATTCTGTGAGATTTTTATCTCCTAGAAATGCCAGAAACCACACTAATAAAGTTGCATCAACATGATTGCCTAAGCATGAGATGAACAAGGACAACAACAGATATGCCAATATGGTGGGGGAAAAGACCACAGGGCCACAACTAACCACAAATAAATATCAGGAATTAAGGGACTCAGAGAATTGGAAAAGTAGTCTTTTCCAGGAAATAGAATGAGTGGCTATCCAATATCAAATGGTCAGCCATGAATGCAAAGAAACAAGCATCATTATACAGATTCCACAAGTTACATTTAGGAATATATTAGTATATGAGTGTGTGTGTGTGTGTGTGTGTGTGTGTGTGTGTGTGTGTGTGTGTGTGTGTGTGATTGTAAGAACAATTAATTTAAAGAGGAATCATGGAAAAGGAAGAGAAAAAGGAAAGATATATGGGGAGGGTTTGAATGGAGGAAAAAGCAAGGGCAAAATGATGCAATTATAATTCCCCAAAAAATTAAATGTGAGAACTATTTAATTATCCATTAATAAAATTTGACAAGATACATTAGAGTTCTAAAATGTGATTTTGTATGTTTCTAAGAATGTTCGGCTTTTATTATCCTGTAGATTTTAGCTTTAGAGACAAATGTAAAAGGCCCAGGTCTCTCACAGTGGTGCATGCCTTAGGTCAGAGTATTACTCTTTTTGAAAAAGAATATTTTGCCTTTGATTACTTTTAAAAAATTATCATATTTCTCTAGGCTTTAAAAATTCTGCAATAATATTGCCTGCAGTTCAATTTGACAATCTCTAAGTATTAAAATTCATATAGAAATTTTTAAGTATGTTCATTTTCAGGGATTCAGTAATTTTTATTCTCCTCAGGTAACACAAATAATTTACCTGTACCTCTATGTTGGTGCCAGTTTGTCTTTACTAATCCACAATGGGGTAATGAATTTTAAGAGAGTATGTCATGCATCCACAATGCTAAACTTGAATAGGCTTTTATATTACTTTTTAAAACAAACTTGCTCATTTAGACTAAAGATACATTCTAGTTCTTTGGCCATGAATTATATTTATTTCTGATCACATTTAATGTTCTTATATTTATTTCAATTTTCACATTTATAGTACCTATGTAATTTTATATATATAATTATCAAGTTGATTTTACTTTACATTACTTCATCCATTCTTGCAATATTCAAATGTTATAATAAATAAATCCAACTTCTCTAACTATTATTAGTCTGGTATAATATGTGTTGTCATTATTCTTTATGTGAACATGATATTTTTCCACAAACTTTTTGGGAGCATTATACATTCCTGTAAATACAAATTTTGAAGTTTCTTCCTCAAAACACAGCAAAGAAACACCCTTTTAAGACCCATACATTTAATAACAATGCAAAATGAAATACTTCAAAATTGTGTAGAGTCTGAAATTTAAAACCATGATCAGAATATATAAAGTATACCTAGTGGTAGGGGGAAAAGACACTATTTGAAATTTTTTCATAGAGATAATATTTATCAATCATTATAAGACTGCTCATGGAAGACATATTTTAAAGTATCTGAGACCTTTTATTTAAAATGTGTTGAAAGACAGAACTCCCTTTAGAATTATGTAAATTTCAAAGTTTCAGTAAGATGAAAATACACACAGCGATTCAAATGCCCACACATACACAGATACACACATATGACAATAGAAGAAAAAATAATTATCTCAACATGTATTAAATTGATGATTCCAAGGTTACTGGAAGGTTACAGTAAAATAACCTTAAAAATTAGCTAATCATTTAATACTTATGTTATTAAATTTTACCTGAAATCCCTTTTAATGTATTACCTGAAAGTATCCATTACTTCACCTACAAAAATGTGTTGATTAATGTCTTTGTAAAAAAATAACATTCATAGTTAAACTCATTTGGATCAATAAATTGCTTTATTAGCCTGCAATCACATGTACTAATTTATGTTCATTTTGGACTAGGCTGAAAAATAGATTTGGTCAAAATATTATTGGACATTAAATCAAGTCCTAACATACTAAAGAAAACTTAAATAAGTGAGTCTGAGGTCATATTCAATTATATATGTGCATTGCTATGCCAAGAACATCAACAGAAGAATAATTTCATGAGGAATAAGAATTTTTATCCAAATAAGGCAATATAGAATTTTAAAAATATTAAAGTGACATACAATGTTTAAGCATATATAAACTTACCTGAGTAACTGAATAGGTTACTCTTTCTTTAAAAGCACTTGAATTTGAAATTTAGCAAAGAAGGTTATATACAAGGATTTCGAGGGAGGAAACAGAAGTGAAAGACTTATAAGTATATTATAAACACAAATCTATAAAGCCTCAGTCATCAATAGAGTCACACTTTGCCATTTCATTTCACAGCTTAATGTTGCTCATTTTCACTCCCCTAACTAGTAAAATTTCAATTGATCCCCTTTTTCTGGAGAAAGATGCAGTAGCTGTATTGAGTCTAAGACAAAGACCACAGAAACTGTTCACAGCATTGGCCTTGATGACTAAATGCAGACAAACTTAAAGGTACTCTCTATGTGGATTATGAGATGCTCTAATTATTTTGAGCTAAATATTATTAACAGCAGTAGCTGTAGGAAGAACCATATAACAATTCACAATTTCAATCTCCTATTTTATCCACTTCAGGGAACTATGCTTTGACTATTTACATTGTTTTCTTGCATTTACTTGAAAGAACAAGGACTTCTTTTGGGGGGGGGCTGGTTCTAATGGGAGAATTACAAATAGCGAGTCAGGTAAAAATATAAGGCTATTTATTAGGGAGATGCTTTACTACAGAACAACCTCTCCAGCTGGCAGGGCACGGAGTAAGTATAGCAAGCTAATGATAAAAAGGAAGAAGGGGCTTCCACATGTGCACCCCTCACTCTTAAGCCTTCCCCACATCACCCTGACCACGCTCCTGCAGGCCTAGTCAGGCACATTTGTTGCCTGCCCTGAGTAGGTGTGGTCACGGTGTCTCCTACAGGTTTTCTCCATTTTTTTTAATTTAAATTAGAAATAAGGTTGTTTTACATGTTAATCCTAGTTCCCTCTCCCTCTGCTCCTCCCCTGCCCCCAACACTAACACCCTACCTATCCCATACCATTTCTCCTCCCCCAGGGAGAGTGAGGTCTTCCATGGGGGAGGGTCTTCAGACTCTGTCATATCCTTTGGGATAGGGCCTAGGCCCTCTCCTGTGTGTCTAGGCTGAGGGAGTATCCCTCTATGTGAAATGGGCTTTCAAAGTCCATTCCTATGCTGGGATAAGTACTGATCCACTATAAGGGGCCCCATAGATTTCTGAGGCCTCTTCACTTACAACCACATTCATGGGGTCTGGATCAGTTCCATGCTCATTTCCCAGTGATCAGTCTGGGGGCCAAGACCTCCCACTTATTCAGATCAGCTGTTTCCTTAGGTTTCACCAGCCTGTTCTTGAACACTTTATTCATCATTCCTCTTTCTCTGCAACTGGAGGCCAGTTCAGTTCAGTGTTTAGCTGTTGTTATGTGCTTCTACTTCCATCATCTTCTGAATGAAGGCTCTAGGATGACATATAAGTTGGTCATCAATCTCATTATCAAGGGTGGGCATTTAAGGTAGCCTCTCCACTGTTGTTTAGAGGGTTAGTTGGTGTCACCCTGAACAAGGACATCTTTAAAATTTTATTTGAACCTTCATGTTTGTCTAAGTTGGACAATATTTGAAAACAGATAAAGTGCTTCCTTTCAAATACAAATCATCTTATATCATAGTGTTGACGTCTGTTTGCTATGATATTACATTCAATACTTACCACAAAACAGGAATATACTATATTGAAGGAGTGACCAAAGAGAATTATAGGTGATATATAAAAAAATATAAAATTCATTCCTGAATCAATGTGTGGACTCCATTTTTCCTTCTCTAAGGAAATTGAAAGCCTAATGAAAAATACATTGAGGTAATGTATTCTTTTTCATAAGTCAAATGCAGGTTTTTTTGTGAAGATGTCCTAGAAGTAATAAGTAATACCAAAACCTGTCTTCACCTCTTAAATAAATAAATAAATAGATAGATAGATAGATAAATATATTTGTTCACTAGAAAAATACTTTAAGCCATAAACATGTGAGATATTTTAAACCATTATTCCCATTTTATTTTATGCTTCACTTAATGACACTGAAGAAGAAAACATTGTTCCTGCAGCTCATTGTCCACATGAAACAAATTAAATATATGTGTATATAGAAAACTCCATCTTCCTTATTCTTTCTTCCTTAATCCTTAAAGTAATATTCATTGTCACCTTTGCAACAATGTACTTACAGATTAGCTGCTGTAATTGCTTTATCCTTTCTTTTCCCAAAATACATTTCCCTAAACTCTATAGTTACAATACTGTCTCTTGAAATATACAAGAATATGTCATACTATAAAATTTCTCAGTAAACTACTGATGTATGTTTCTATAGAACCCTTAAAAGGTCTTAACATAATAGTGAATGTGTTGAATAAATTAATAAAATAAATGAAGGAGGTGGGATATTTAAACCATTATTGGAGTTTATATTGAAATACTATGATTAACAACAGATTTAATACACAAATTAGATAGTTGTAATGAACTATATTAGGTTTCAGAGAGTTACATATTTTAGTCTTCATAAAATTATATGCTACTGTATTGTGATAACCTTGTTCCATATCAAATCATTATTATTGATGCCTTTATTTCTTCATTGAAGGCATTGAATATTTAGACTTTAACAACCATGCATTTCATTTATTAATTATTAATTCATAATTAACTCCACATTAAAATAGTTAATAATTAATCACAATTACTCCTGTGTACTAACTGAAAAATATTTACCAATTATTATAAAATATTTAACATCATCTAATTTTGTTCCATATAATATTTTATATTCATAAAAGTTTAATTGTTACAGTGTCAAAAGATAGACAACAGTGTATTTGAGATTTAGGTTTTGTATATGTATATGTTTGTGTATTCGAGTGTTCCTACATAAATATGTCAGTAGACACACATGCTATCATTTGCATATGGAGAATAGAGTTAGAAACTTGGTGTTATCTTCAATGGATCTCCTCCTTTTTTATTTAGGTAGAGTTTCACTTGATCCCTGAGCATGTTCATCCAGATCAGCTAGCTAATCAGATTGTTTCTAGAATTTACCAGTAAAAGGCCCCTTTGCTGGGGTTGCAGGCATGCTGTCACAAGTGAATGTTGGGGTTTCAGAAAGCAAAAGCTTCACACCTAAAACCATCTATCTAGTTCAGAGACTAGACTTCTACACCAACACAAAAATACATAATAGTTTTGATGAAATAATTAAATGAATAACATAAGTTTTGAATAACTAGAAAATATTATGAAGCCAATTGAGCTTATATTAGTTCTCAAATATGTTTTCAAACCATAAATTATACCTAATTCCCTTATAAAATGTGTCCTTTATTTCTCACTGAAGGTATTGTTGTACACATCAGCATCGGTTTGCATTAATGGAGTCTGAATGCAAATATAATGGGATTTTTCCTGTCACTCGATATTCAGCATGTATTTATGTGGAATTATCAGTATGTAATTGTAAAATTTATCAGTTGCATTGCTTCAATAACAATAAAATATATTGAAAAGGCAAAAAAGGTATTGTCAAAACTGAATATGGATCAAGAAGAAAACTATTAAAAATATGGGTTAGTTACAGGTATATGCACATAAGTAAAAGTAATTACATTACATTATAAAGGAAAAAGACAAAGAATAGTATCTATATATTTTTAAATTTACTTTATAAAAAGACTCACATTCATTAACTAGTGACAAACATTCGAAATGTCTTGATACAGTAATCATACTGAAAACCTGACACATATTTTGAAATAAATGTTTTAAAAAATTGTATGCCACAAAATTCTTCCTCACCTTCTGTTTAAAAGAACAAGAGCAATAGCCAAAGCTGAACAATTTGGGTGCCTTAAGAGAGTACTGCCATGAGTTTGGAGCCTGCATGGGATATTGAGTTCCAGGCTAGCCTGTGCTGCAGACAAAGACAATCGCTAACCAACCAGCCAAGTGAACAAAACAACATGAACAGTGAAAAAAATATTAGACAACATAAGAATAATTTTACAATTTTAGAAATTATAAACTGTATATCACTATGTGATTTCTATTTACTCCCCAAAACAGAATATGTGGATTTAACTTCTCCTCTCCAGGAACTGGAGTTGATTTAACAGGTGTATCAGTAAATTTAATCAGAAGTTAGCAGGGTTTCACTTGTAATTTCAGCACTTACATGACTTTGAGTATTTCGCCTTCCAACTGTCATCTCACTGGGTGGAGTGCATTCACTTGCAAGCCTTTTCAAAATAGGGAAATGATAAGAGTCACGTGGAAAGCCTTTCCAACGGTGCTGAAGCCAGCATATGAGACCCAACACTGAACAACAGATGTGGATTGAAAAGCAGCTATTCTGCCAACACCAAACACCCTAAAGATTTGGGAGAAAAATTAAAAAGTTTGAAGTCACTGAACATTAGGGTGATTTGACATTGGGCTTTCTTGAAAGATTGAATCAGGGGAAGAATAGAAGAATAGAAGAAAACAAGAAAGGAGATACTATAATAGAGAGAGACATTTAGGTTTACAGAGAAATCAGGCACTAGAGAAAGGTCTGGAGATCTACAAAGATGACCCCAGTTAACATTCCAAGAAACAGAGGAGAGGCTACCTCAAATGCTCTCCTCTGATATTGAGATTAATGTTTGTTTTATATGCCATCCTATAACCTTCATCCAGCAGCTGGTGGAAATAGGAGCAGACACCCACAACTAATCACTGAAATGAACTGCAATCCAGTTGCAGGGAAGAAGGTGTGATGGGCACAGGTGTCCAGACCAGGATAGTGAAACCCACAGAAACAGATGACCTGAAGAATAGGGAGCTCTTAGTCCCCAGACCGATAGCTGGGATACCAGCATGGGACTGATCCAGACCCTAAGAATGTGGGTGTTAGTGAGGAGACCTCGGGAATCTATGGTACTTTCTGTAGTTGTTCAATACCTATCCCTAGCATGGGTGTGGACTTTGGGAGCCCAATCCACATACAGGGATACTTCCTGAGCCAATACACACGGTGCTGGGCCGAGGCCCTATCCCCAAAATATGATAGGTTCTGATGGCACCCTATGGAAGGCCTCACCCTCCCTGGGGAGCAGAAGGATATGTGATAGAGTATTAGTTGGGGGGGGTGGTAGGGGAGGAGGTGAGGGAGTGGGACCTGGGATTGACATGTAAAACAATCTTGTTTCTAACTCAAATATTAAAAGAGAAAAGGAAAAAAGAAATATGAAAACTGATAGAAAAACATGGTTTTCTTATACATAAACAAGAAGTACAAAAAATAGTATCATTTAAATCTGCATGAATTATGAATCTATCAAATTGTTTTTGAACATATGTTTGACCCGGTTTGTAAAAGGTCTTATTTTCTCTTTGAAGTATATGGGAAATTAATACAACATGGAATAAGTACTGGAAAAAGTTCATCACATGAAGATAGCCCATGAACATCAAAAAAGATGCCTAGAGAAGAAAAGCATAGAATTACAAAAGATAAATGATGAAGTCTTAGGTACTAGGTCATAAAAAGTAAGTGTATAAGTGAAAAAAACTCAACAGAATTATCAAAAGAGAATAGAATCACAATCAATAGAGCAAAATGATGATGACAAGCAAAGTACTGACTTAAAATAGCACTTAAGGACATATATCTAAATTCACTTTCAACTGCAGATATATGACAAACTTGAGAATTGTCCCAGTAGGGTATTCTTTGTTTCAGCAACAAGTAAAAAAACAAGACTTGCTCATCAACTGAGGAGCCTTTAATGCATATTGATGAAAGAGACTTGGTCATCTCAAGTGATTACATGGACCACCACCTGATGTCCCTGCTTTTCCTTGATTAGATGTCTATACAAGCCAGTGAAAATGTGAGAATCCTGAAATCATCTGTGAGTAGTCCCCTCTATAGAATTCTAACATATGGTGGAAGTATTAGTTCTTTAACTAGAAAAAAATATGAAGGCAGCTAAAATGCAAGGCATCAATGAAAGTCAAATAAAGATTTTCATGTTTTCTTTTTCCATTATTGACCTCTCACTAAAGGGGAAAGTATTCAACAACACATACAAACTGGAAACATCACTGCATTAGTGAAAACTTTCTCTGGGAATGCAAGATAGCGAGTGTGATGATTTAGTTATCAAGCTATCAGAGATAATGTTGAAACGGAATCTAAAGTTCTGGTAAAAACTCTAATACTTTCTGTTGATTTAATTACCACTGTCTGTCATCACAGGAAAGTATAGTGAGGCATAACTGCTTACCTGTTCACAGGTCAGGATCATATAATCCATTTAGGACATATACTTAATGACCTAATGTCTTCCAACAAGCCCCCACCTATTTTATGTTTTAACAATTCTTTTTTAATTTGCAATCCTCCTCACTATTTTTTAAATCTTTTTTCTTTGCAGGACATTCAATAAAGAAAATGCATTACTGTTAATTGCCTATTTTCTATGACTTTTTTTATACCTATGTGCTATTTACACATTCACAGAAGAGATAATTTAGATATTCCTTTTCTCAAATACATTGAGAATAGAGATCTCCTTAACTGAAACTTTAAAATAGTTGTTAGGCATTTTCATAATGTTAATAGCCATATAAGCTTAGGCAGGTGCTACCATCTGTTTTTAAAGCCCTTAGGAAAATTTAAATGAGAATTTAACTACAAACAGAGAACAGCATTTGTTCCAAATTAAAGAGAATGGAAAATTGATGTAAGGAAATGTATTTACAATAATCTGCCAACAGTATTCCAATTAAATCATTGCAAAACAAAATTGGTTACAGAGACCCCATATCTTGAAAAAAATGGACTACAATGCATACTAATGTATTTGCAGTGTTTTGCCCTTTTTCAAATATGGGTAAAACAGAAACTAATTTGGAACAAGTATAACTATGTGTCATGATCCTTCTTTAATAAGTGAATGATAATTCAGCATCTTCAATAATACAAATTATTAACATGTAAACATTACTTTAAGATTACTTTAAAACTAAAAATTATAAAAAATAAAAATGCACACACACATATGTATATAAACACAGGAACAATATTGTTCCTGTGCTGCAAACTTAATGCCCCACCCAAACTACTCTTCAAATAAAAACTTATTCATACATTAACCTATACTGGCAAATCTTTTACAATATTTAGATGTGTGTATGTGTCTTATTCTTCTCTTGGAGAATTCTCATATCCTATGACAAAATGGGCTCCAGAATAGTCTTCAGTGTTACATGAGTGTTTACTAGATCAAGAGATGATCTGTTTTCTTTCACATTTCCAGCCTTCATATACTCTCCTAAGTGCTACTACTGCATTTATTTTTTTCTCCCTTTAAAAGACAGTAGTCCTTAGAAGTAAAAATTGCATCAATGTTTACTCCTAATAGAAATCTTTAACAAATTTAATTGCATGTTAGCGTCAATGATGGTCAAATTTTCACTACAGTTTACTGAACATTTTCAAAGGTGTTTTTAAATATAAATTTTAAATTATTCCTTAACATTTTTATATATGTATATTGAATTTGTGGTCTCTCTGCCTCAACCATTCAAGTACCTGGCTTATAGGTTTGTATCACCAATCTTACACAGTTTCCTTTGAACTTTATAGTAGGGCTTTCAAATTTACTGAACCAAGTAGAAACTTATTTAAATAATCATAGAATATTTTTCACTACAAAATAAAATGTGTTAAGGAAAAGAAATTTTCTTTCACTTATGAATCAATACTAAAACATAAAAAAATGATGAGCATCATTAACATATATTGAGATTATTGGATAATTATTAGTACTAGCACTTTTTAAAAATTTTTCAAATGTAAAACAGAACAATACCCATGATTTCTAGTCTATTCTATATACCGATTCTCCAGAGAAGGGGAGTCATTTCATGTTCCCCTCTGAGAAACAAATGGACCACATAAATACGGTTTTGATTGGACACTGCCATAACTCCAGTCAGTATCATCCAACGTGGTGTTGATTTCTTCTTTTATGAAAGTTAGCCGCACTCCAGTCTGTGTGTTACTTATCAGATACAGCTGAAAGTTTTTCATAATTTGCCTTGTAATTGCTATCAGATGATTAGGGGGAAAATCAGGGATGATGTCCAGAGTCAATACAGACTACTCCTTCTTTAGAACAGATGTCTGGAAAATAACAAAGATATAATTTTGTACCCGGTGTAGGGAAAAAGATGTAGCCAAAGAAACACACCCTGAGCAGAGCCAAAGAGACACACTTTGTCCCAGCAACCAGAACCAAAGAAGTGTACCCTGACTCTGAAACTAGTGCCAAAGAAACACACTTTGTCCCTAGAAACAACCAGTGAAATAAATACAACCTGGCCCTAAAACTAGAGCCAGAAAGCCAAAAAGGCCAGTAAAAGAAACAAAACTTTGGCCCTGAAACTAAAGCCCAATAAGCCTATTCAGACAACTAACCAATCCCTGAACAGAAAGCTAGCCAATCAGTTCAGGAATTCAACTTTGACCAGTCTCTGCCCTCTGAAAAAACTATATAAACAATGTGTCCCCAAGGAATTGTAGAGAAGAAGGAGAGAGCATAAAAATTCCTAAAGGAGCTTTGAGTGAAGACCTTCCTTTGCAGTGGAGAAGCAGAGAGAGAGAGAGGGGCAGCAGAGAGGGGTGGAGCAATGGCTGAAGAGAGCAGCAGAGAAGATCTCTAGTATAGCAATGGCTGAGCAAAACTGCAATGTTGCAACACTTCTGTCCAGGGAAAACTTGACAGAGCAGACTGGAGGGGACTGGAGCTGAAACAACTTCACAGGAGAAGCCCCCTTTTTTTTTTTGCCAGAGCAGAGCTGATACACTGGGGAAGCCACCCCTTGAAACAGGGTTGTAAGCTGCTGTGCTTACTGTGACCTGTGATAGTCCTTGGCTTCCAAGCTCCAGGATAACTTTCCATCTGAGCTGTGTAACACTTAGTATTCTGTGACTCCCGAGTTCCAGGATACCTGTCCCATTTGCGCTGCCCAAAAGGCTTACAATTAGTTCCAGAATACCTGTCCCACCCAAGCCATCCAAAAGCCTTACACCAGGCATTGTTGGCATAGACCTTTAATCCCAGCACTTGGAAGGCAGAGCCGGGTAGATTTCTGTGAGTTCAAAGCCAGCCGGGTCTACAGGACAGGCTCCAAATTAATACAGAGAAACCCTGTCTTGAAAAAAACAAACAAACAAAAAGATATAATTTTGTTTTCAGAATTTTAGTTTTCCCCATCTACCTGCTTGATACTTCCTGCTACCTGTTGTGGGAAATTAAGGATTTGTCCATATTTCAAACTCCATTTTTTTCTCTGTAAATGTTCTTAGTATTAAGATATTGACATAAGATTTATATTTTCACAACTTCTGTTTGATGTGTTCATTTTAAAACTGTCTTACGCTTTATTTGTTATTTCAATATACCACCGAAGCTTTTCCACAATAAGACAGTATAAAACACTGATTAAATGTATTCAGTATTTAAATGTTATTAAGGCTGTATAAGCAAGAAAAGAACAGTCACAGCTCAAAAAATTTACCTTTATTTGGAATGAATGGCTGTGCTTTTATTTCATCATTTATAATTACATTATATCTTTACCTTATTATTTTAAATTAGAAATTAAGCATGGCATAAAGATATGTAGATGGATATCAATCAGCCTTGATTTCCCCAAATGACTAAATTAAGTAATATATCTAAGGCTAGTAAAATATAGACTTAGTATTCTATGTTCTAACACTGTTTACAGTTACTTTAAAATTTCTCATCATTTTCAGTATTCTTAGATCATTTAACTTTTACAGTTTACTTATTCTCTAATTAAAGTTTACTTTTATTTCTCTTTTGTCTTCCTTCTCCATTATCTCATATTTCATATTTCCCTTTCAATGAATCTTTTCAGCATTCATATTAGCTCATAAGATTTTGTAAAGAGATGTTTTCTAGTCCCCTTGCTTGCACTATGCTTTCTTATATGATGCATTAGTACATATAACAACATAAATCCTGACCCATCGGGACCTTTCTACACATATCATATACTTTCCTAATAGTCAAAAAATGGAAGTATATGGTGGAAGAGGAGTGAGATGATTGTAAGAGGGGAAGATCAGGAAGGATTACATTTAAATAATATATTCTGGATATAACATGAATTCCATGCATATGAACTCACAGCAAGTGTGGTTATGTAGGAAAAAGATGAACAAGATAGACTCAGTCAACATTCTATTGTGAGGCCTCAATAACCCAAAACCCTGATCAAAACAGATGTATCAGTCACCATTTCTAAGAATACATGATACAGCAATGATATGACTCCTGAAATATAAATAGAGTGAACTTTAAAGCTCTGTTAAGAGTCTGTGTTTTTATTTCTGCTGTCAAATGTTCACAGATGTAACAGACACAGCTTCATGTTTAATACTGCTGTATGTTCTCATCCAAAAAAAAATGCCTCTGGATACTCTTATTACTCTTTGAATAGATAAAGAATAGGATTACTCTAAAGAATTCAAATATTACATAGTAAAATATTAAATAACATTGATGCACTAGTGCTCACAAGTAGTCTTTCCCTTTTAAATTACAGTACAGATACTCAATCTTCAGAAAGTAAAAACAAAAATGTATCAGGATGCTAAGCAAGCATAAAATTTTGGTTGTTTTTGTAGTTCCCACTTTAGTCCTTCAGCAAGTCTGGCCTTAACTAAGTATATTCATTTTCTTTGAGAAGTTCCAATCCTCTTTCACGGACAGGTCTATTGTTTACTTTAGTCAATAAAAGATTTGCAAAATGATCCTTGTTTCTCTTGTTTTTAATTTCCTGCTGTTGTGCATCATCAGTGCTCAAGAGCCCATGATGTTATGTGAATTGAATCACTTTTAACAAGTGGTGACTAGGATGTCATTGTCTTAATACATGATTCTACAGCCAGCTGTGCTTTCTCACAACATGTGACATAATAGGCATGCTGCAAGATACATTTCTAAATATAAAATGTATCTTCTGCTTCAAAAGTTTGTTTTTGCCTTGTTTACCCATATTTCATATAAACAACATTTATAAAATTAATTATCCATATGATCATAGTAGAGAAACACATGGAAATAATTTTTAAGATGAACACGGGGGATCCTGAAGGTTATGAGATTTAGTATTTATTATTTGCTAAAAGGAAGATTTAATAACTATTCATGCCTTCCCCCTCTGCTGCCCTGACCTCTCCTGGGGTGAGTGTACCCTCTGCTCCTGCCCAACTCCTGCCCAACTTATGCCAACAGCCCACCCCTGCTTTCTCTGGGCCTGCAGCTGGCTTAGAGTGGACTCGCCTAGACAGGGAGAATCTCCCTGAGTCCAGAAACAACTCACTCTTCCTTCTCCCTCTGACACCTCCACCTCTGCTGAGGTGAAAATACCCTCTGTCTGATCCTGCCCAACTACTGCCCAACTCCAGCCATCACCCCAAGGATCTCTCCAGGCCTGGGCCTGGCATAGAGTGGACCCACCCAGACAGAGAAGAGCTCTGTGAGTCTGGAAACACCTCACTCATTTTCATCCTCCACTGCTCCAACCTTTCCTGAGGTAAGTGTACACTCTGCTCCTGCTTGGCTCCTGCCCAACTCACAACTTCACCCCCAGATTACTCTGAGCCTGTGCCTGGCATAGAATGGACCTGCCCAGACAGGGAGGGTCTCCTTGAGTGCAGAGAAACCTCACTCTTCCTTCCCCCTCTTCCCTAATGTCTGCTGAGTGAGGAGACTATCAGGAGAGGTAAAACCATTCAGACCTGCAGACAATGAAGTCTTGGCCCACACACATCACTGGGTGACAAGAGGAGATAGAGGAACCCCACCTGCACCCATTGGAAGAATAAATGGAAAGAATACAAAATAAGAAAAGAACACACTCAAAAACATAAAGACCAATATGACACCACCAGAATCTAGGGACTCCACACCAGCAAGATCAGAAAAGCACAACACAGAGGAACAAGAGACATACCTAAAAATCTACTTTATGAAGATGTCCAAGACCATTAAAAGGGAAGAAAAATACACTTTTAGAAAAATAGAAAAAAACAAACAAAACCAAGAAATAAGTAATTCTCTTCAAGAATTTAACGATGCCAAGAAAAAAACAATGAAAAAAATGAAGGAAGCACTTGAAAAAGTTCAAGCCATGAAAACTGTGGTAGAAACAATGAAGAAAGCACAGAATGAGGGGATGCTGGAAATAGAAAGGCTAGATAAATGATCAGGAAATAAGGATGTGAGTATAACAAATAGAATACAAGAGACGGAAGAGAGAATCTCAGTTGTTGAGACTCCCTAGACCAAAGAAAATCTCAAGTTCAAAAAATCCAAAACACAAAATATCCAGGAAATATGGGACACCATGAAAAACCAAACCTAAGAATAATAGGTATAGAAGAAGGTGAAGAAATACACTTCAAAGGTACAGAAAACGTATTCAACGAAATCATAGAAGAAAACTTCCTCAACCTACAGAAGGATATGCCTATGAAAGTACAAGAAGCTTACAGAACACCAAATAGACTGGACCACAAAAAGAATTCCCCTCTCCACATAATAATCAAACCCCAAACATACAGAATAAAGAGAAAATATTAAGAGCAGGAAAGGTAAAATGCCAAGTAAGATATAAACAAAGACCTATCAGAATCATACCTGACTTCTCAATATAAAATTTGAAATCCAGAAGGTCCTGGATAGATATCCTAAGGGAGCATGAATGTCAACCCAGTCTACGGTACCCAGTAAAACTTTCAATCACTATAGATGGAGCAAACAATATATTCCATGACAAAACCAGACTTAAAGAATACATATACATAAATCCAGCACTATATAAAGTTAGGAAAGGAAAACTCCAACCCAACCCAGATAACTACACTCACAAAAACATAAGCAATAGATAATCCAATTTTACCAAATATGAAAATAAACAGGAGGGCAAAATACACAATGGCAACACCAACAATGAATCAAAAACAAAAAAGAACCAACAATCAATAGACATTAAATCCCTCAATGTCAATGGTCTTAACCTGCCCATAAAAAGATACAGGCTAACAGAATGGATATGAAGACAGAATCCATCATTCTGCTTTATACAGGAAACACCTCAACTTCAAAAACAGGCATTACCTCAAAATAAAGGTTTGGGAAAAGATTTTCCAAACAAATTGGCCCAAGAAACAATCCCAATATCTAACAAATTAGACTTCAAACTAAAATCAATCAAAAGAGATGAGGAAGGGAATTTCATGCTCATCGCAGGAAAACTCCATCAAGATGAAATCTCAATCCTGAACATCTATACCCCAATACGAAGGCACACACATTTGAAAAACAAACATTACTAAAGCTCAAACCACACATAAAACCACACACACTTATAGGAGGAGACTTCAACACCCCTCTTTCACCAGTGGACAGGAACACCAGACAGAAAATTAATAGACTAGGACTTCTCATCGGCTAACTCAGTCTTAACTATCATAAACCTATATATTTTATAAGACTTATCTTATGGGACAGCTTATTGGTGTCCCTCCTTGCTGGGATCACATCTTGCTGCTGGAGCAGGAGGGGAAAAAAGGGGCACTTCCTGTTTCTCCTTCACTTAAATATGAGTCTCCTTGCTATGTCACTTCCTGCCTGGATCACACTTCTCTACTACATTTCCCAGAATCCTCTTTTACTCATAGTCCCGTCAACTTGCTGTCTCATTGGCCAAACAGTATTTTATTTAACAATCAATAAGATAAACATACACAGAAGTACTTCCCATCAGACATAGAAATAGTCTTGGTGGACACACATGTATTTGGCATGTGAAAAGACACATGGGTATGCTCATGTCTTCCTTTGTAGATTTCATGCTGGGGTTGAGGGAGAACTTAGGTCAAGAGGGCTGTATCATTTTTAACTGTTAGTAAATAAAAATATAATTCTATGTCACAAAAAATAATAATTATTCACACATGTATCTTGACCATAAGAAATCTATAGATGAGAAAAGTTAGCATAATGGTCTTTTTGCATTTAAAAAATAAGAAATCTCTCTTTAAAATATAATTGCACAATTCTTGTATGCAATTCATTGTTAGCATTGTTTTTCAAAGATTTCTAGAAACTTGCTATTTACATGTCTATAAGTCTACAGGGATTACACAAATCTGCACATTTCATCCTCCCCCAAAACACTGGAAATTATCAACATTTTGATTTCATGATGCTGCCTATTTGGAAACATTATGTCCTGAAGACTTAATCTATACTAAAATATGATGAAATTCCTCATTTCAAAGGCTCAATAATATTTCTTACATGTCCACCTGTAACATATATTCTCCATTCATCCATCAGTAGATATTTGATTTTTTTCCCATGGCTTAACTATTGTGGATGAGGCAGTCATGGGCATATATAAAAGCATTTCTTCAAGATCTGTCTTTCAGTTACTTTAGGTAAATACCTGGAAGATGCATGGAGTACCACATGCTTTCTGGATCATATGGAAGTTATAATTTTACTTTTTCAGGAATATCCATGGTGATTTCCTTGCTTGATAAACCAGTCTGCATTCCTCCAGGCTTCATACTAATGGTTCTAATTATCTTCTGTTAAGACTTGCTATTATTTACAATAGCAATACTAATGTGTATAAAGTGAACTCTTATTCTAGTTTTAGTCTGTGTTTCTATAGTAATTCAATTGCTCCTTCGAAAATCATTTGCTCTTTTACTACTGAATTAAATAATCCCCCACAAAATCTGAAACTCAACTCACATTATTGTAATAGTGTTTGATTTTACTTAAAATATAACAAGATTGTCTTATCATAATAGATAGTATACCAACAATCCTGTCATTCTTTTCCAGTAGGAGCCCTTGACTTCCTCTGGGAACAAAGACTGAGAAAAATATAAACAGCCCTCCTTGTGGCAAAGCTTGAAGACCCTTACCCATTGGGTAAGGATATTTGGACAGTTCACTGCATTATTGTAGGCATGACCCCAGAAGCTATGTGTTCCCCTTCACTGTGCTAGCTATACTGCTGGCCTGAATGAGTCACAGTAGGACATGAAGTTTTATGATCCATATTTGCATAAATATTCTCAAAAGAATAGTTTAACCATAAGAGCTTTAGAGAAATTCTATTAAATAGATGATATAAGGAGTTCATTAGAATATTCAAGGAATAGGGAATGAAGCAGAAACCCAGAGTTCCCTCATTTCTAATAACTGTGCCAATACCCTAAGAAGTTAAGAGAGGTAGACATAAGGACAAGGGATAAACAGTGTCAATTATTAACAGTAGGTCTCCAGGAAATGTTGTCCATGTGATAAATTGAAAAAGCTTGGTATAACCCCAAAAGAGACAAATTTGTTCAAAATATATAATATATTGATCCAGCTTTGGCTGGTGAGTTGGTCATGAGAAACAAACCTTATTAGATGTAAATATTAATATAAGAGACAAACTGTCTATTACCAAACATGATGCTTTATCCACTTGTGTTGCTAATTGGGCAAACTGACCTACCTGTAGGTGTGCCTAGTTAGAAAAGTTTTTATGTAACATGAAAAACTGCTTATGCATCTGAAAATAGAGGTAGAGATCAAAATATAATTGCTATCTGTGGGAAACTTAGGGGATGGAGGAGGTAAGAGGCAAGAGACAATCTAGTAATTATTTTAACCATTTTTAGAAAATTAGGAAGTAAAAACTCATTGTAAAATTGTTCAATCCAGCTATTGAAACTATATAAATATATACAGTTCAGCTGTCTGGAGCCACTTGATTGCATGACAACAGGAAGTCATAATCTCTTTATGGTGCTGACTCCACATATCTGTCCCAGGTCTACAATCCCATCTGGAGCAAAGTCTCCAACACTTTTCCTTGTTTCTCTATGGGATTTGATTCCATTATGACACTAGATATTTTAATTTCCATAACACCATGCATAATTTTTGTTTTTAGTAGTGTCATTGTGATCCAAAGAAATACCTCATTTCTGAGACAAATGCTTTAAAATTTGCACATTTTCTCTCCATTTACAGCTTGTAAAATTACAGATATTTAATTTCAGTTGTTCAATTTTGAGTTTATTTTTGTATATGTTGAAATATGGTTTATTTTTTTCTTTTTTCTCACAACTAAACATTACTGACTATGATGATGTAATTCAATGCTCATGATTAATGGTTGAATAACAATAATACATCACTTAATTTTTTCATTACTTTTGGTCCATGGAATCTATCCATTCATGAATTGTTTTCCTCTACAACAGACCACACTGTAGTAATTACATTATTATTGCTGTAAAACACCATGGCCAAGGAAACTTACAGAAGAAACAAAACTGGGTTTAAGATTTCATACAGATGCACCCATCCTGACATGAACCTGTGGCAGAAACTGTCAGAAATGGTGACAGTTATATTTGAGAACCAACATCTGGAATCAAAACCAGGAGACAGTGTAAACTAACAATGACATGGGCCTGTTGAAACCTCAAACTGTTGTCCAGTTATTTACTACTTCCAGCCACCCCTCCTAAACTTCCTTCAAACAGCACCAACTATTAATTTGGGACCAAGTATTCAAATTCCAGAAACAATGTGTGACATATCATATCTGAAACAGTAATTAATTGCCTTATAATACAAGTAATAATGTATTTCATCAATTAATTAGAGAGATATTACCCTTGATTTTTCAGTTCTAGATTTTCATACAAGTCATAGACAGTGTCCATCATAGAATTTTCCTGTATGTACATTTCATGGTTATGGTCTAATTTTATTTTTAGACCATGATTAGGTTCAATATGAATGAAAAATTATTGAATTAAAAAAGATCTGTTAATAATTAAATTCAGAAAACATAAGCCATTTCAAAAAGAAAATGTCAGTCGCCTTCTATTTGTAAATTTACCACTTCATCATTTTGTCAGTTCATAATTATTTAAGTGATTAGTAAAATTACTTTAAAAAATCTTACCTTATAGTTTTGTAAAATTCTGCCTGATACCTTAATTCACAAGCATTAATTTCATCCCATGATTTCTTATTAACTCAATCTTTATGTCCAGATACTAAGTCTGAAAGACTGGTTCTCTAGTACATTCTTTGTCTTTGTGCAGTTATCTTGGTTAAATTACAGTCCCAGCAATTAAGAGGCATCATTTTGCAAGTAATTAAAAGATAACTCATTCTAAATCTGAATCCAAACCATTGCTGCTTTTAACTCAATACTATTGTCTAGTTTTAAAGGCAGATATGGTGTTAATTACTTGGAGATTTTGCACTAAGTCCTGTCAAATCTTTCAGTGGTTATAGAATCTTGTGAATATCAAGGTAATAAAATCCTTACTTTAATTCAAATATGTGCTCTGAGTTACAAGGCAGCACCCAATTTAGCAATAGGAAACCAGTGAGCTGATGTGTGTCAAATTCTCATACATATGGCCCCCATGAATTTCCCATGAGAGAAGCTTCATTATTTAAAAATATTAATCAGAGAGATGTTAAATTGAATTATTTCCTCTACTTTCTCTCATTTCTCCTTCATTTGTCAGTGTATGTGACAAATACTGTCTTATTTTTCTGAGCCAATATTCCTAGTTCAACTTTTGCTGTGAATGTGCATGGAGCTAATTTTCGCAAAGAAATGGTGGCATAATTAATATTTTAATCACAATGTTCTTTGAATAATTACTCATAAAATAGTCATCTGGTATTATCAATATCACATATTTTTGGAAGTGAAAGCTATACTTTGAAAACTTCTGTCTGAAGAACATTTTACATTACCAATTTAGAAACTTTGTAAGCCTGTATTATTGAAAATCTATAGGTCATTATTTAGTTGTATTAACAATATATTTCATATCCCTTAGTATGTCCACTTCTAGCACACAATTAAGACAGAATGAAAAACTACATTAAGTTTATATATTCATAAACATTGTTTTAACTGAGGGATGAGTGATTCTGGAATCACAATACAAGTACATATAACATATTGAAAACTTGCTAAAATTCTAATATTTTTAAAATAAAATATACATTATAAGTTACTAAGGAGTAGAAGGTTGTTAACCAAATCATTCCTTGGTGACGTTAAAATTATGCAGTTATGAGATAAGATTTACTGATTAAGAGTGATTTTTGTTTACCCAGAATAACTGTCGATCAAGTTACATGGTTTGACTTGAAAAAAAAAAGATATTCTTTTATATACCTTAACAAACATGACCCATTATAAGCCCATTCATGGCTGTTTTACTCCTGATTAATATTCAGTTCATAATCACAATTATGTAACTAGTAATCATTTGGGGAAAATGAGAAAAAAAGGATAAAAACCCAGTGCATCTCATTTCTGACAAGCAAATTCTGCTAGAATCTGTGCTTGTCCATCAATTTCTTTGGTCTTTAGTTTGGATAACTTGCACAAAACTTATAGTTTCAATCTATAAGAAGTTCTTTACAATAAGGCTTTATTCATAACCTCACAGAGAACCAGAAATGCCAGTGATCAATTCTTAAAATGCAAATCCCATCATTCTTAAAAGCCACATTGTTCTTAGGATAAAGTCCAAAGTATTTGATATGCTTGCTTCTTTGCATCTTAATACAGCAGGGCTTCTGCTTCTTGTTTTATACTTCTCAACATGATTCATTCATGCAGACTTTCTCCCTTCACTTAATCTTCTGTTTCCCCATTGAGGGCATTAAGTTACACAGCTCAATATGCAAGAATGTAGTGTATTTTCTTCTTCACTGAGGTACTCTGCTGAAATACATTCTTCCATCAAAGCTGACATAGCCCCCCAACCAAGGATGAACAAGAGGTACTCATACATTTCTTAAGGTACTTTACAGATTTTCTCAATATGTGTATTATTATGTACATGGACACCTGTATTTAGATGTTTCAGTTTTCATGCTATTCTAGTGAACCATTTATCTCTTTTAAGCATAGGTCTCACATGATAGAAATATGAAGAATATTTGCGGAGTAAGTGGACATGTGAATCCCCAAAATGGCTTCAATTCTTTACCTTCCTTATTCTTATTCATTTGTTTTCTTTTAATTTTTATCTAAATATTTCTCTTAATAATGTAAATAAAAATTCTAAAAATAATTCATTACCATAGGTTTACCTCTATAATTACTTTGGTTTTTGCCTTCTGTACCTTGGCACTGCCAAACACAGGTTTGGAATCCTGTCACTTGTCTCCCCAGTGAGGATTGTAATACCCCTGATATTTTCCATCAGATTACAGACAGTTCACATGTTCTCTGAGATAATCTCTGTAAAAATAACCATAGTACATGAATTCCTGATAATCAGACACTGAAGCCTGGCTCTAGCTTAATGATCTGGTGCAGACCTTCAACTTGTCACACAGGAGAGTAAGGGAAACAATTAGGTCTATGGAGTCTACATATGTGTGACAATCATCAACCATGATAGTGACAGTATTGATTGACCAATACTGTCAATACAGGGACAGTATGGACCCATTCTCAGAGAATGTTAGATATCCTTTCACGATCAGCTTTATCTTCAGCCAAAGATAATAACCTCTGCTTCTATTCCTGCTTTAAGTCTGGCCCGTGCTTGTCAATTGCAGGATACAATTTTAGCAAATGATAGGGAGGAGGGCCCTTTGTCTCTTCAGCCAGTTTGGTGAGGCTTTTTGACGATGTGGTCCCTGTTTTTCTGCAGTATATATTCAAAGCCAAATACCTTATGATTTTCTTCAGATTTATTGTCTTCGTGGCATCATTCTTATTAAGGAAAAAGAAACACTGCCACCTTCCTCCCTTAGTCTTATTTCCTATGTGCAGCTGGAATGCAGGGAAAAAGAGGAGGTTATCTTAAAATCCCTATTCCAAAGTTTCATGAAATACTGGAAAACATAGATGGAATTGTAAGAAACAATAATTACAAAATAAGAATACTCTTCATGGGAAAGATATCCTAAATAAATAATGGAATATTAGGTCTTTCACGGTCAAGCAGTGACTGAGAAAATCTAGAACTCCTATGTCAGCTTTAAAATAAATAATTAAAATATGTGGATGTGTCACAATAAGATGGCATCGTAAGCTTTTTTTTTTCATGAACTCAGTGGAATTAGAATAATAACCATTCCTAGAATGTAAAAGAACGGAAATACAAAAGCATTCAGAAACTAAAATATAGGTGACAGGACAGGAAGCTTCTAAAATGGATACAGGCAAGAAAGTGAAATCATACCGTGGATTTCACTAGCTCTCAGTCCACATAAAGCTACACCATTCTGGTGACACCAGGGAATAGTTCCATTACACTCCAGCTAAAAGCCACTGCCCTCCACAAACCTAGCAGAAGTAAAAACCCAGGAACCACATAGTCACTTGCTGCTTCACTTCTAATCTTTGAATTATTTTTAATGATCATCCTCTGTGCCAGTCTATAAGAATTAGTATTTAGAATGATTTTAGGAATTAGGTTGTGTTAGTGTGGTATCACTTATAGGCTGTTCTCCAAAATGAATGACTTCACAAGAGTATTTACCTCAGTTTTCTACACATGGCATGCTTACTTGTTGAGTAGTCATTAACTCTTCCTGGAGAAATGCTGATTAGCATCAAGGTATTTGTGTTACTATTGTGTCCTTAGGGATATTGTCCTTTGCTAGAGTATTGTTTTATTTCATAGGCATAATATCTGGGTTGCTGATCATCTTTAGAAACTTGAATTTTGTCTATTGGTACCATGAAAGCTGGTTTTCAGGGAGAAAGACAACAGCTGAAATCTGGCTGGGTTGGAACACTGTGTCCTCAAAGAACATGGTGCTTTCAATAGTAGGGACATATCTTACATCTCTTGGAGGAAAGGTGCATGGTCGCTTCTGATACATCTATAACGCAATTCCTGTATCAAAAGCTCAAGGGTAAGAGTGGAAGAGGGGGTCCAAAGATAATAAACACATGAAGGACATGAAGTTTGCAGTGAGATTTCATCTCTAAGATATGTGTGAGAAACTACATCCACAAACTTCGTCAACATTGATGCCTGAATAGGAGCTCAACCAGGTGATGCCAATAGACATGCTGACATGAAAGACGGAGAGTTTTCATAGGCTTCAAGAATAAATTTGAAAAAAGGGTAAAGAGGGGTAAGAGTGTAAACACAGTACTTAGGTATAAAATGCTTAAAACATATAACTTTTAATCACAGACATTAGAACTTTAATATTTGTCAACATTATAATATTATATTGATGGAAAGAAATGAGAAATGACAGACACATTTTATTGTATTTTGTCAATACTGCTATGAAAGTTTTGTGAAGGAAAACTGCTGCTTGGTTTAATAATCTGAAAAAACAACAGCCTGGTAAATTAAAATATCCCAAATACAAATGTATTTTAGGTATTTATTATCAAATTGTTCAGAATTGCAACCTTTTATCCATATGTATGTGTGTATAAGAAATGGTTAAAATTTACCCTCACCTGCCTCCTTAGTGCAATAGGCAGGAAGTCAGTCTCATAATCTGAAATTTTTACCCTCAATAAAACTATATCCAGAAGAATTTGCTTATCTTCTACATTTATTAGATCACAGAATTTATGTTTGCATTGAGAAATATAAGCAAATATGTATTAGGATTTTATTTGGACTGATGCTTGTACCATGTAATTCACTTCGCATCCAAAGAATCCATGAGATTAAATAAAATGTCATTCACAGTTACTTGTTTAAAGCTGTCTTTTAAAATACTGATTTAGGATCTGATTTATATGCAATGAAGATCACAGTAAATTTTAGACAATAAGTCCACTATTTTAAATGCAGCAAAACAATTTTGATTAGCATTTTTTACTATTTGTTTCATATTCATAACTTCATGTAGAAATGTCAGTCCATCTTTAATATAGTATTTTGACAGGGTGTTTGTTTATGTTATATTCCACCAAAGGATTATTACTTTTGAAATAAAAACTAAAATTACTATTTTGTGCCATTTCCTCATATCTACCTGGATACTGACCCCTAGTTATTATATCCTATGAGATGTTGTTTTAGGAAAGCAAGACATACTTTAAAAGAACTACTGGTCTAAAAAAATGACTATGTGTCCTCTTGGATTCCAGAGTCACTATGACAACCAGGAAAGAGGGGGAGTTGCTTAGCAACCAGGAACATTAATGAAGAGATTACCAAACTTTATTTAGAAAAAAAAACTTGGATGGACTTCAGGAAATGAAATACATTTATACTGGGACTCATTTATGGAACACACTGAGAAATTTTTCACAAAACCAAAAGATAGAATGTTTCATATTTTTAAAATGTCAATTGAATACATTAGAATATATTTTAGCATTCTTATTATAAAATTTGATTAAAAATATGAAAATATAGTAAACCATTACTATTTTTTATAATTTGATTAAAACAAAACTAACCCTATCATAAATCTATTATGCTATATTTTGTCATTTTGGGTGGGTCAGGTATTAGTTTGGCTGAATGAATCACCATTTCTTTTTTCTTTTCCTTTTTGTTCTTTTTCTTTCTTTCTTTTTTTTTTTTTTTTTTGGTTTTTAGAGACAGGATTTCTCTGTGTAGCTTTGGAGCCTATCCTGGCACTCACTCTGGAGAACAGGATGGCCTCAAACTCACAGAGATTCGCCTGCCTCTGCCTCCTGAGTGCTGGGATTAAATGTGTTTGCCACTAAAGCTCTGCCTATGAATCACCATTTCTAACATAGATGGTAATGATTATCTTTCATTTCGGAGATTTTCCTTTGGATCTGAGAGGCACAAACTAGTCATACCAATTCGCTAAGTTTAAGATGACTACAAAAGTTTTTCCTCACTGAAAAAAAATTTCATTAGCAATTCATTCTTTACATGACATAATCATTGACAAATGGCCCATGCAAGACTTTTAGGATTTCAAGTATGTAATAATACCTAACTGGATCTCAAAGAAATATAAAAAACAATTCTGATGTCTTTATGTTGTTGAAGTTTCAATGGATGGTTCAATTCAAATTTGGTACTTTAACATATACCTAAACTTATTATCTCAAGTGTGATTTCATTAGCATTAGCAGATTATTTTTCAATAAGGTGATAGTATAGTCATTATCACTGCCCTCATTTTTTGTATAATAAGCATTCCTTAATAATGGAAATGTTTATCTTTCAGAAGCAGCATTATGTTAATGACAATGGAGAATTATAAGTACATAAGGATAGTATTTTCAAAATATATCTCAAAACAATAGTCCCAAGTTTAAGATGAATCAGTTGAGAATATAAAAATTTAGTGAACAGAGATTACTGATTACAAGTATCCATTTTAGTTTTGCTCCCTTGACTGGAACTATCTGAATCTAACCAACCAATCCTCATGGCATCTTAAGTTATTAAGTCACTAAGTCCTCTAGTTATTCATCCTTTAAAGCTGTTGGTATTAACATATATTGAACAAATAGTTTATTGTGATAAGGAAAGAATTTAATATCCTTAATGCTTTCATTAAAATAGACCCATGAAATGATGTATTTCTTTTTTGTTCTTTTCATAGGTTATTATAAATTGTTTATGTTTGTTTTTCTCCATATTATTCATGACAATCAGATGATCTTCTCAGGTGTAAGTTCAGGTAGACTTACACTAAAACTATTACTTTTATAAAATTTAAGAAAATCTTATATTACTTTTGACCAAAGGAATAGGAAATGCTTATCTTTGAAATTATTTTATATTTTTAAGATTTTTATTTATTTATTATGCATATAGTCTTCTGACTTCATGCAAGCAGAGGGCACCAGATCTCATTCAAAGTGGTTGTGAGCCACCATGTGGTTGCTGGGAATTGAACTCAGGACCTCTGGAAGAATAGTCAGTGCTCTTAACCACTGAGCCATCTCTCTAGCCCCCTGAAATTATTTTAATCATTTATTAGTTTAAGTATTTCTACTTAAACATCAGGAAAGGAAACCTGAAGCAAATCAAAGACTAACCCAAACTTAATGTCTTTAGACTATTATGAAGGGCAATGCATATTCTATCAGATGGAGTTATTAATTTTACAGCATTTATAAAAGTATTTTATGTTATAAATATATATTTTTTCAATTTAAAATGATTTTTTAAAAGCATTTATTTTGCAGTATTTCATAACTGGCTGTTCTGAGTTTTATGTCTTCTTTCTGTTTCTCACAGACTGAAATTGAGATGTTAACTGGATTTACTCCAATCTAAAGAATATCAAAAATTTCTTATCTACTTGTTTGATTTTTATAACAACACATGAGGATAACCTTTTTGGGATCCCTTCCTTCCTTGCTTGTTTCCTTCCTTCCTTCTTTCCATCCTTCCTTCCTTCCTTCCTTGCTTCCTTCCTTCCTTCCTACCTTCCTTCTCCCTTCCCCTTGTTTTTATGTTTCCTCTAATCCTGTTTCCTTTTCCTTCCTTCCTCCTTTCCTTCACCATCCTCATCTTACACTTTTGTCTCATCTTCCACTTTTTGTTATTATTATTATTATTTATTATTATTATTATTATTATTATTATTATTATTATTATTATATTATCCTTTAATCTATAATGGTCATTTGAATCTATTTCTTCTAGTAGCTTCCTAAATATTTAGCACATCCCTCTGCCCATATGCAATTAGTACTGTCACCTAGAATTTTTTACTCACAATCTTTTGACACTAACCAGGGCAACACATTTAGAGTTCTACTATCATGGTAATGGAATGTTTCCTTAGTAGTACCCTCCCATGTTAAGCTTAACTAGAACTGTGGCATCACTTTTGTAGCCAAGACACTGGAAATTTATGCAAGAACGGTCCATTGTGAGTTAGTGTACAATGATACGTACTTGGAAAATTGTCCTATTTAGTATTCTATTCCTGTGATGAAGCACCATTACCAAGGCAAGTCTTATGAAAGAAAGCATTTAATTGGAGGCTGACTTATAGTTTCAGAGAACAGGTCCATTATCCGCATGGCAAGATGCACAGTATCATGCATGCAGGATTGGGGTTGAGTTTACAACCTAAGTGACAGGGAGACAGGGAGGGAGGCAGGCACACACACACAGAGAGAGACCCTAGTTTGGGCGGTTTGAAACCTCAAAGACTACCCCTCATGACACACCTTTAACTATCTGTTGCAACAGGGCCACAGAACTGAATCCTTCCAAACAGTTCCACTACCTGACAAGAAAGTATGCAAGTATATAAGGCTATGGGTGCCATTCTCATTCTTACTGAAATTATCAAAATGCCCATAGCTTTAATATTAGAAAATATTATTTAAATACTATCTGACCATGTGGGTCACATTTGAGTATTTCTTTCTCTTTTCTTGGCTGTTTGAGACAGGGTTTCTCTGTAGCTTTGGAGACTGTCCATCCTGGAACTGGCTCTTGTAGACCAGGATGCTCTCAAACTCACAGAGATCCTCCATCCTCTGCCTCCTGAGTGCTGGCATTAAAGTTATGCACCACAAACACTCAGCTTGGAAGAGACCCTTAACTTATTTTTGCTATGTGCATTGTTAATTATTGATAATATGGAGATAACGGCTTGAGAAAGCCATTCTGCATTCAACATAAGAAAAAAGCAATACAGTTAACCAAGGTCCTCTGTAATAAGCAGAAATTCTGTGTAATTGTAATATATGTGACTATTCCTCTGAATACTGGGTGACAATTTCATGCTTTTTTGCAGATTTTTTAAAATTTGAATTAGAAACAAGATTGTTTTACATGACAATCCCAGTTCCCTTCTCCCTCACATCCTCCCCTACCACTCCCCCCAACTAACCCCCTACCTATCTCATATCCATTAAGCTCCCCCTGCATGGTGAGGACTTTCATAGAGTGTCATCAGAGGCAATCGTATCCTCTGGGATAGGACCTAGGCAAAACCCCATATGTCTTGGCTCAGGGAGTATTCCTTTTTGTGGAATGGGCTCCCACAGTCAATACTTATGCTAGGGATAAGTACTGAACTACTACAGGAGGTCCCATAGATTTCCGAAGTTTCCTCACTGAAACCCATGTTCCTGGGGTCTGGATCAGTCCCATGCTGGTATCCAAGCTATCACTTTTGGCAGCAAGAGTTCCCTGATATTCAGGTCAGCTGTTTCTTTGGGTTTCACCAGTCTAATCTGGACCCCTTTGCTCTTCACTCATCCTTTTCTTCTTCTGGATTCCAGTTCAGTTCAGTGATTAGTTGTGAGTGTCTGTTTCTACTTCCATCAACTGATGCATGAGGGCTATCAGGTGACATATATCAGGCATCAATCTCATGAACAGGGAAGGGCATTTAACGTAGCCCCTCTGTTGTTTATATTGTTAGCTGGTGTCATCTTTGTCAATCTCTAGACATTTCTCTAGGACCTAATTTCTCTGTAAACCTAAAATGTCTCCCACTATTATGGTATCTCCACTCGAGTTATCTTCTATTCTTCACCTGATTCAAACTTTCTGCTCACTCATGTCATCTACATCCCTCCTATTCTCGTCTTCTCATTCTCCTAGCTAAATCCCCTTATTCCTGTGATCCCAATTTGCTCAGGAGATCTTGACCCTTTCCCCTTCTTCAGGGGATCATGTGTGTCTCGCTAAGGGTCATCCTTGTTTACTAGCTTTTCTGGCAATGTGGATTGTAGACTGGAAATCCTTTACTCTATGTCTAAAATACATATATGAGTGAGTACATACATTGTTTGCCTTTGTGTGATTGGGTTTCCTCGATCAGAATAGTTTCTTCTAGTTCCATATATTTTCCTGCAAATTTCAAGATTCCATTGAGTTTTTTTTCCACTGAGTAATACTCCATTGTGTAAATGTACCACATTTTCTCTATCTATTCTTCAGTTGAGGGCCATCTAGGATGCTTCCAGTTTCTGGTTATTACAAATAATGCTGCTATGAACATCATTGAACAGATGTCCTTGTTATATGAATGTTCTTCTTTTGGGTATATGCCTAAGAGTGGAATTGCTGGATCTTGTGGTAGACTGATTCCCATTTTCCTGAGGAATCTCCATACTAATTTCCAAAGTGCCTGTACAAGTTGGCACTCCCACCAGCAATGGATAAGTCTTCCCCTTTCTCCACATCCTCTCCAGCATAAACTGTCATTGGTGTTTTTGATGTTGGCCATTCTGACAGGAGTTAAGATGGTATCTCAGACTTGTTTTGATTTGCATTTCCTTGATGGCTAAGGATGGTAAACCTGTTCTTATGTGTGTTTCAGACATTTTCCTCTATTGAGAATTGTGTATTTAGTTCTGGACCACACTTTTTTCTCTATGGCTTTGGAAGCTGTCCTGGAACTAGCTCTTGTAGACCAGGCTGGTCTAGAACTCACAGAGATCCACCTGCCTCTGCCTCTCGAGTGCTGGGATTAAAGGCATGCTCCACCAACGCCTGGCCTGGACCCCACTTTTTAATTGGATTGTTTGTTGTTTTGGAGACTAGCTTTTTGAGTTCTACGTATATTTTGGAGATCAGCACCCTGTCAGATGTGGGGTTGGTGCATATCTTTTTCCAGTCTGTGGGCGGCTGATTTGTCTAACTGACTGTGTCCTTTGCCTTACAGAAGCTTCTAAGTTTCAGGAGGTCCCATTTATCAAGTGTTGATCTCAGTGTCTGTGCTACTGGTGTTATGTTCAGAAAGCAGTCTCCTGTACCAATGATTTCAAGGGTATTTCCCACTTTGTCTTCTAATACATTCAGTATGGCTGGGTTTATGTTGAGGTCTTTGATCCATTTTGAGTTAAATTTTGTGCATGGCAATAGGCTTGGTTCTATCTACAGTCTTCTCCATGTTTGCATCCAGTTATGCCACCACCATTTGTTGAAATGTTCTCTTTGTTCCATCGTACAAATTTGAATTGTTTGTCAAAAATCAGGTGTTCAAATGTGTGAGGTTTAATATCAGGGTTTTCAACTCTATTCCATTGGTCTACCTGTCTGTTTTTGTGCCAAAACCAGATGTTTTCAGAACTATAGCTCTGTGATAGAACTGGAATTCAGAGATGGTGATGCCTCCAGAAGTTCCTTTATTGTACAGGGTTGTTTTGACTAACCTGGGTCTTTTGTTTCTCCATATAAAGTTGAGAACTGTTCTTTCAAGTTCTGTGAAGAATTGTTTTGGGATTTTGATGGGGATTGCATTGAATCTGTAGATTGCTTTGGGCAAGATTGCCATTTTTACAATGTTTACTCTACCTATCCAAGAGCATGGAAGATCTTTCCATTTTCTAGTATCTACTTTAATTTCTTTCTTTAGAGACTCAAAATTCTTATGATACAGGTCTTTCACTTTTTTGTTAGTGTTACCCAAAGGTATTTTATGTTGTTTGCAGCAATTGTAAAGGGTGATGTTTCTCTGATTTCTTTCTCCACCAATATGTCATCGGTATATATTAGGGCTACAGACTTTTTGGAGTTAATTTTGTATCCTGCCACATTGCTGAAGATGTTTATCAGAAGTAGGAATTACCTGGTCGAATTTTTTGGGTCACTTATGTAGATTATCATATCATCTCCTTATAATGAGTGATTGCCTTCTTCCTTTCTGATTTGCATTCCCTTGATCTCCTTTTGTTGTCTTATTGCTCTAGCTAGAACTTCAAGGACAACATTGAAGAGGTATGGAGAGAGTGGACAGCTTTGTCTTTTCCCCAATTTTAGAGGAATTGTATTGAGTTTCTCTCCATTTAGTTTGATGTTTGCTGTCAGCTTGCTGTGTATATTGCTTTTATTATATTGAGGTATGTTCCTGTTATTTCAGATTTCTCCAAGACCTTTATCATGAAAGGATGTTAGATTTTGTCAAAGGCTTTTTTGGCATTTAGTGAGATGATCATTTTTTTTTTATCTCACTCTGTTTATATCGTGGTTTACATTGATGGATTTAGTATGTTGAACCATACTTGCATCCCAGGGATGAAGACTACTTGCTTGGGGAATAATTTCTCTGATGTGTTCTTGGATTCGATTTGCCAGTATTTTATTGAGAATTTTTTCATCAATGTTCATGAGGGATACTGGTCTGTAGTTCTCTTTCTTAGTTGTGTGTTTATGTGGCTTGGCTATCAAGGCTACTGAAACCTCATAAAAATTTTTTGGCAATGACCCTTCTGCATCTATTGTGTGGAATACTTTGAGGAGAATCGGTATTAGTTGTTCCTAGAATTTTTGACAGAATTCTGCACTGAAGCCATCTGGCCCTAGGCTTTATTTGGTTGGAAGACTTCTGATGACTGCTTCAATTTCATTAGGGGAAGTGGGTCTATTTAAATTGCTTATCTGCTTTTGATTTAATTTTTGTAAGTGAAATCTGTCCAGACAATTGTCCATTTCTTTAGATTTTCAAATTTTGAGGAATAGAGGTTTTCGAAGTATGACCTGATGATTCTCTGGATTTCCTCTGTTTGTTTTTATGTCACCCTTTCCATTAGTGATTTTATTAATTTGATTGTTCACTCTCTACACTTTAGTAAGTTTTGATAAAGGTTTCTTCTCTATCCTGTTGATCTCAAAGAACAAACTGTTCATTATATTGATTCTTAGTATTGTTCTCCAGGCTTCCAATTTATTGATTTCAGCCTTCAAATTTATTATTTGCTGGCATCTGTTCCTCCGGGATGTATTGGCTTCTTTGTGTTCTAAAGATTTCCATTGTGGTGTTAATTCTCTAGTGTGATTATTCTCTGGTTTCTTCATGTGTGCACTTAGCACTATGAACTTTCCTCTTAGCACTGCTTTCTAAGTTTAGCAGAGGTATGGGTATGTTGTTTCTACATTCTCAATGATTTCAAGGAAAACTTTAATTCATTTTTTTTATTTCTTCCTTGACCCAGGAATTGTGCAATTGGGTGTTACTTAATTTCTATGAGTTTGTAGGTTTTCTGTAATCCGTATTGTTGTTGTATTCTAACTTTTAAACATGGTTGTCTGATAAGATAGGGGGTTATTTCAATTTTTTGTACCTGTTGAGGTTTTCGATGTTGCCAAGTATGGGGGTGCTTGTAGAAAATGTTCCATTTGGCATTGAGAACAAGTAAATTCTTCTGTAATTGGATGGAATGTTCTGTAGATATCTGTTAAGACCGGTTGCCCCATAACTTCTAATTAGTTCCTTTGTTTCTTTGTTAAGTTTCTGTCTGGTGTACCTGTCCCGTGGTGAGAGTGGAGTGTTGAATTCTCCCACTATAAGTATGTGCACTTTTATGAGTGATTTGAGTTTTAGTAATGTTTCTTTTACAAACGTGGATGCCTTTGTATTTGGGGCATAAATGTTCAGAATTGAGACTTCATCCTGATGGATTTCTCCTGTAATGAGTAGGAAGTGACCTCTTTCATCTCCTTTGATTGATTTTAGTTTAAAGTCCAATTTGTTGGATATTAGGATTGCTACCCATGATTGTTTCTTGAGTCCATTTGATTGGAAAACATTTTCCCAACCTTTAATTCTTAGATACCCTCTGTCTTTGAAGTTGAGGTGTGTTTCTTGTATGCAGCAGAAGGATGGGTTCTGTCTTCTTGTCCATTTTCTAATCTGTTTTTTTTTTTAATAGGAGACTTATGACCACTAATGTTGAGGGATATTAAGGACCATTGACTGTTTATTCTTCTTTGTTTTTTATTTGGTGGTGGTGAAATAGTATTTGGGATTCTATCTCTTTTTCCTTTTGGCTGTTGGTAAATTGGGATTACCAATTGCCTATAATTTTCTGGTTGTAGTTAACTTCCTTGGGTTGCAGTTTTCCTTCCAGAATTTTCTGTAGGGCTGGATTGGTGGATATGTATTGTTTGAATCTGGTTTTGTCGTGGAATCTGATGTTTTCTCCATCTATATTGATTGAAAGCTTTGCTGGGTATAGTAGTCTGGGCTGGTATCCATGGTCCCTTATTGTAGGTAGAATATCTATCCAGGACCTTTGGCTTTCAGAATTTTCTTGGAAAAGTCAGGTGCACTTCTGATAGGTTTGCCTTTATATGTTACTTCACGTTTTTCCTTTGCTGCTCTTATTATTTTCTCTTTGTTCTGTATGTTTGGTATTTTGATTATTATGTGGCAAGGAAACATTTGATTTTGCTTAAGTCTATTTGGTGTTCTGTAGGATCTTGTATTTTTGTTGGCATATCTTTCTTTAGGTTGGGAAAGTTTTCTTCTGTGATTTTGTTGAATATGTTTTCTGTGACCTTGAGTTGGACTTCTTCACCTTCTAGTATACCTATTATTCTTAGGTTTGGTCTTTTCAAATTATCCTATATTTCCTGGATATTTTGTGTTAGGGACTTGTTGGACTTAAGATTATCTTTGGTCGAGGAGTCAATTTCTGCTAGTGTGTCTTCAACTTCTGAAACTCTCTCTTCCATCTCTTGTATTCTGTTGGTTATGCTTACGTTTGTAGTTCCTGATCATTTACCCAGCTTTTCTATTTCCAGCATTCCCTCAGATTGTGCTTTCTTTATTGTCGCTATTTCTGTTTTTAGGTCTTGAACTGTTTCCTTGAGAGATTTGTGATATCTTGCATTTTTTTATTGCCTAAGTATTTTTTCTATTATTATTATTATTATTAATTCAAGTTAGGGAACAGACTTGTTTCACATGTAATTCCCCTCTCCCTCTCCCTCTCCTCACCCCTATTCCTTCTCCCCCACCTCCAACCTACCCCCCACCCCATCCACCCACCACTCCCCAGGCAAGGTAGGGCCCCCAACCGGGGCTCCACCAAGTCCACCAAATCTTCCTGTGCTGGGCCTAGGCCCCTCCCCATGTGTCCAGAGACAGAGCGCATCCCTTCAAGTGGGATGGGCTCTCATTTTTGGTTTGTTTTTTCTTCCATTTTTAAAAGGGATTTTCTCATGTCCTCTTTGAGGTCCTCTATCATTTTCATGAAGATGTTTTTAAGGTCATTCTCTTCTGCTTCATCTGCATTGTAATGTTCAGGTCTTGCTGGTGTGTGATTCCTTGTCTCCGATTGTGTCATATTGGGTTTTCTGTTGTTGAATGTGCTTTTACATTGACCTCTTCTCATTCATTCTTCTGGTGTGTGTAGCAGGAGGCTCTTCCTCTCCTGGTGGGTATGGTACCAAGGTTCCCTTTTGGTAGATGAAAACAGATCCAATACTCTGATGTCTTCTTCTCAAGAGTGGAGGTGGCACTGTTACCAGGACCTTGGCAGTGTCCATGTGTGTTGGATCCAGTTTGGATCCAGTGAGCAGATCCCTGGTGTCAGAGGTTTCCAAGCAGGGGCACAGGACCATTGAACCAGAAACAGAAACAGCCCCTGGCCTACCTAGGTCTCCTGAAATTTCATCTTGGTATGAACATTTAATCTGTTCCAAAAGAAGTGGGATTCATTCAGAAACCTCTTTTAAAAAATTTATTTGTATGTAAGGTCTTAAAAAAAAAGAAGGGATTTTGAGAGACCCTCCCTTGTGAAGGGATGCTCTCTTGGCCTGGCCCAGGATGATGTGGTAGACTTTGGGAAGCCCTTTTTGAGGGCCTTGCCCTGTCTGGGGAGTGGAAGAGGAATGGCTAGGGGCAGGTGGCATGATAGGGGGGAGGGGAGGGAGAGGGAGAAGGGATTGTCATCTGAAGCAAGCTTGTTCCTAATTTGAACTAATAAAATAAAAATTATTTGTATGTTATTTAGTCTAATGAAGTGTTATTTTCCATATAATTAATATATACAATTATTTGAATTGGAAGAAATCTGGCATGTATTATCTGTCTGCCACTGTCATTTAACATTTATCTTATTTTATTCTTTTGTCTCTCACCCTCTGTCATTTTACACACACATACACACACACACACACACACACACACACACACACACACAGACACTTTTTTTTTCAAGACACGGTTCCTCTGAGTAGCTTTGGAGCCTATACTGGCACTCGCTCTGAGACCAGGCTGGCATTGAACTCACATAGATCCTCATGCCTCTGCCTCCTGAGTGCTGGGATTAAAGGCATGCGCCACCAATGCCCGGCCACACACACATATTTTTAATTCATCTTCACAAGATACATGCATCTTTAAAGTATTTTTCTTAGCTAGTAAATATTTCATTTTAATGTTTGTTTTGTATTTCATTTCTTGATACGAAAAAATGAACCATATATATATATATATGTATATATCTGCATATATATATACAAATATATACAATTATTGTATATATTTGTATATATATATACTATATATACAGTATGTATATATACAATTGCATATATACATATATATATATGTAAACAAAAGAGCAAACAAGCAAACAAAAGTAAAATATTACTGTGCATAGACTTATTCAAGATATCATTGATTAATTTTGTTATGATAGTTAGATTTCTCTACTAACTTTGCTGTGATTAATAAATAAAATACAGGATCTATTTGCTACTGGAGTGAAAGTAAAATCTAAATGAATTTATCCTGCAATATCTTAAGGTATAATACTCATGCACATCTTTCAGTACTGGTTTTATTACTGTTTTTAAATTACTTGCTAGAAATTGAAGTGGAGAAATGATGACCTCAAGAATAAGATATCCCAGGGAGAGAATTAATGTCAAGATAATTACATGGTTCACAGTCAAGGCTGTATGGTTATTAGCAACTCCAGAGAAGCTAATTAAATAAGTCAAAAGTGTGTTTAAGCCAGTTAAGTCAGAGGGATTCTATGACTTCTGAACAAATAGGTAACACCTCAGAGCTGAGGCTGTACTCATTAATCAAAGGAACTGAAAGTTATATCACACTGACTAAAACCACATGTAGTAAAGATGCCAGTTAGTCTCTTTTAAGTGACATCTAAGCAAATACTTCATTATTACTAAGCATAATTCACTTTGACACCTGAACAAGGTCTTAATTTCATTATTTTATAGGGATTATTTTTGAAAAATTATCTAATTTTTGGCAATTTCTTGTTCTCTTTTTATTAATATGTATAATTTGTTTTAAAAAAATCAAAATTTCAATTTTTTAAAACAAAGACCGAAATTCTTATATGAATCCAACAAAGCAAGGAAAATATGAGGTGCAGGCAGATGGTGAGAAGATTTAAGAAACAAATGAACTCAAATTTACTCCTCAATAACAGAGAAGTTAGTTCAATCATGTTTAATTTAACAAAAATTCCTGGTATTCCATTTTTAAAAAATCCCTTATTTTACCCATGTGGAACAGTAATACAGTTTCTTAACTCAGTGTCTACATACTATACAAGATGTAAAACAATTACAGGTCACACAAGTAAACTCAAGTCCCACTTGGGTTTTATTTTAACTAAATTTTTATACATAAATATTTTGATGATATATATTGTATAGGCCTAGAAACTTTCTATTAATTGCACATCATGGTTTCTATTTCTTTCATTGACTGACAATTGTTTTTAATGAACTGTTTTGAATAGATTGTCTTCATATTTTCATGAAATAGTTAAACAAGATATACTAATTTAGCCAAAGATTTGGTTTAATGTCACACAAACTCAGTAGCTGCCAGCAATAGTTATGTAAATGAATACTAATAATTAATTACAAAGAAAAGTTTTTCTCAGTTTCAGGAGGTCACATTTATCAATTGTTGATCTCAGTGTCTGTGCTATGGGTGTTATGTTCAGGAAGTGGTCTCCTGTACCAATTAATTCAAGGGTATTTCCCACTATATATTCTAATAGGTTCAGTGTGGCTGGGTATAAGTTGAAGTCGTTGATCCATTTTTGACTTAAGTTTTGTGCATGATGATAGGCTTGGGTCTATCTACAGTCTTTTCCATGTTTGCATCCAGTTAAGCCAGCACCATTCATTGAAGATGTTCTGTTTGTTCCATCATATAAATTTGGATTGGTTGTCAAAAATCGGGTGTTCAAATGTGTGTGGGTTAATATCAGGGTTTTCAACTCTATTCCATTGGTCTACCTGTCAATTTTTGTGGCCATACCAAGCTGTTTTCAGGATTATAGCTCTGTAATAAGAGTTTGAATTCAGGGATTAATGATGCCTCCAGAAGTTCCTTTATTGTACAGCGTTGTTTTGACTAACCTGGGTCTTTTGTTTCTCCATATAAATTTGAGAATTGTTCTTTCAAGGTCTGTGAAGAATTGTGTTGGAATTTTGATGGGCATTGCATTGGATCTGTAGATTGCTTTTGGCAAGATTACCAATTTTTCTATGTTGATCCTCCCAATCCAAGACCATGGAAGTTTTTTCCATTTTCTGGTATAATTTTTACTTCTTTCTTTAGAGAATCACAGGCAAAGGACACATTCAGCAAGAAAAAATGGCAGCCCACAGACTGGGAAAAGTTATTCACCAACCCCACATCTGACAGAGTGATGAGGTCCAAAATATACAGAGATCTCAAGAAGCTAGTATCCAAAACACCAAACAATCCAATTAAACAGTGGGGTCCAGAACTAAATAGACAATTCTCAATCGAGGAATCTAAACTGGCTGAATGACACATAAGAAAGTGTTTATCATCCTTAGTCATCAGGGAAATGCAAATCAAAACAACTCTGAGATACCATCTTAACTCTTGTCAGAATTGCCAACATCAAAAACACCAATGACAATTTATGCTGGAGAGGATGTGGAGAAAGGGGAAGACTCCTCCATTGCTGGTGGGAGTGCCAACTTATACAGCCACTTTGGAAATTAGTATGGAGATTCCTCAGGAAAATGGGAATCAGTCTACAACAAGATCCAGCAATTCCACTCTTAGGCATAATCCCAAAAGAAGCACATAGATAGAGAAAATGTTGTAAATTTACACATTGGAGTATTATTCAATGAAAAACAAAACAAAACAAAACAAAAAAACAAAACAAAACAAAACAAAAAAACAGCATCTTGAAATTTGCAGGAAAATTGATGGAATTAGAAGAAACTATCGTGAGCAAGGTAACACATGCACAAAAAGACAAACAATGTATGTACTCACTCATATGTGTATTTTAGACATAGAGAAAAGGATTACCACCCTACAATCCACACTGCCAGAGAAACTAGGAAACAAGGAGGATCCTAAAAGAGACAAGCATTTTCCCCTGGAGAAGGGGATAGTGTCAAGACCCCCTGATCATATTTAGAGCATGTGAAGAGGGGCGAGGGAACTATGAGAATGAGACGGGAAGAAGAGGAGAGATTCAGAGGTCTTGAGGGAGCAGAAATTTTGAGTCAGGTGAACAATAGAAGAAAGAATATGTGATACGTAGGGTTTTAGTTGGGGGGGTGTGGTGGGGAGGGCGGGAGGGAAAAGGGAATGGGGATTGTCTCATAAATCAATCTTGCTTATAATTCAAATTAAAATGATAAAAAATAAAAAGTTTTTCAAGATTTAGAACTCCCAGCATATTCTTGAGCACCATGTCTGCCTGGGAACTATCATGCTTCTTGAAGCTATATGCCAGCCCCAATTAAGTGTGTTAGTTTATAAAATTTGCTGTGGTCATGGTGTCTTTTCACAGCAATAGAAATCTTGATGTAGATATATAGCTAATTCTAAGGGTGATTAAAAATATTATGGACACTTACTATCTATAACCAAACATACAGTTTTGTCTTTCTGTGTGGATGTGTGTCTGTGTGTGTGTATAAAAGATTTAATAGTATTTTGTTGAGACAGGGTTTCTCTGTGTAGCTTTGGAGCCTACCTGGCACTTACTCTGGAGACCAGGCTGTCTTTGAACTTACAGCGATCCGCCTGCCTCTGCCTCCTGAGTGCTGGGATTAAAAGTGTGCGCCACCAACGCCCAGCTAAGATTTAATAGTATTTATGAGACACAGGGTATTATGCTCATCCCAGAATCCATAGGTTGCCAAATAAAATGTTGATGCCAGATGTGGGATTCATCCATCCATTTGTGTTATTTTGAGTTATTTTTAGAGATTTCCTAGAGATCTACAAAACAATATATTGGCATTGGGTTTTATTGCTCACTGAATTTTAGGCTAAGATGATATTGCTAAATATACCACATACATTTATCATATGACTTTAAAGTAACTTTGTAGTGACCAGAAACCTACTTCTTTGCTATCCAGCTTTGTGGCACTAGAAGGCACTTTGCAAGCTGCCAGGGAAAGTAATCATCAACAGAATCTATCTATCTATCTATCTATCTATCTATCTATCTATCTATCTATCTATCTATCTATCTATCTTCTATTATCTATTAATCATCTATCTATCCTCTATTCATATATGCATATATTTTCTCTTTTCTTTTTATTCTTATCATGCTTTTAGAAATTTCAGATGAGAACTAATAGGACAAAAGAGAAGTACATATGAATTACATTTAAAATTTTTGACGTATTTAGAGACTCTTGATTATTGCAGTCAAGGCCCTACCTCCACCAAAAACTTAGTGGTACTAAGATATTAATGGTCTCAGAGGTCATTGAGACGGATCACTCACTACACTCAATAGCCATTAAAAGAAAGACCTCAAGTTGAAGAACTGCATTACTATTCAGAATATTGGAGTCTTAACTATCTTTCCATCTTTGGCATGGATATGACAACCTACACCTACCAGAAAGCCATTAATGACACCTGCTCTAATCAAATTCCTGAGTCCTAATCTTTACAACTTTAAAATATACTAATAGGATTTCTTATAAAGAAATCCCTTCCTGCATCAGTCAATCTAAATATGCTGTCAATGCTCACACAAAAGTAATTACTCAAGAGACCCTGATTATTCTAGGGAATTTAGAAATAGCTTTAAAAACTATCAGAGATATCTCTTTGGAGAAGGGTAACTTTGGCCATTGTTATCTTTCACCATTGTGCATGGGCTATGCTCTATAGCAGACTGTATCTTTACCTTTCCTTTCCTTGACTATCATTATCAGTTTCATATGAATTTTGAGGGATATCACATTAGTCATGGAAAGGGGAGAAATTTAGGTAGAGTTGTAATGATATTGGCTAATCTTGAAAAGTCCCCTGCTGTGTGCTGGTCCCTCAACCTTGGGAAAAATATCACTGCCTTGAGAAACACAAATGTTGTTATAAGTAGTTAACAACCCAAAAGAGCAAAAGAAATAATCCATTTGATACAGGGCTTCTTTTTAAAAATTTGTTGATTTGTAAGTGATCATAAGAAGGAGGAATAATATTCCTCTGTACTGGAAAATAAACTGCTTAAGGTCTCCTAAAGCTATGAAAACCAAAGAACATCTTACTTGGTGGATGTAAAGGCCATCAACAAATATGGATCAGTTCATATAGGAAATTTAGGACCATCAGTCAAAAATTTATGTCTCATGGAAAGAGGGCAAACAGTTTGACTTCACATGAAACTGAAAATGATTTTTGTATATTGTCAATGCTTCAAGGCCCTTACTTGTTGGATAGTTACCTATTCTGTATGCTCCTACACTCTTGATACCAACATCTTGTGATAATACCTCAGCAGTGAATGACACTAAAAACATAGAGTCTTAAAATAACAAACGGTAATAAGATCACAAAACATGCCACATTTTCACCTCTAACTTAATGACGTAAGAGACAAGGAAAGAGTTTGTGCTTGTATAGGGCTGTCAAAGATTGATGCTGTTCTTTGATACTTTTGCCTCCAATGCTAGTGGAGACTTGAGTATGGCTAACTGTATTAGACTGGTCCCTGTCACTTTTTAATAGATTCAGAAACTGTATAAAATTTATCCTTCTCAGATCTGAAAGTATTAATGGTTGTCAGCTTGGCAGCATCAGGTAGCCAAATCCACAATACTATGGTCAGCTTGGTGGCTCATTTTATATATGTAAATATCAAGCCTTAATATGGCTCCTCAATAAGAATCTGAAGATATAAGTTTTAAAGATTTAAAAGTTCAGATCAGTCACAAAACAGATTTCAGAAACAGGTATTTTAGGGTTTATCTATGTAAAGATAGAAAAATGTAAAGTATATAAAGGTCTAAATATGTAAGTTACAAAAGTCTGAGGATATCAATGACAAGGTGATATATATACAAACTATAAAGGTCTAAGAATATAAGTTATAAAAGTCTAAAATAAAAAGTCTAAGATGGTAATATAAGATGAAAACCTGTTCTAGATTCTCTATTTCTCATTATGCTAATGTGCATGTTCTTAACATTAATCAATAAAGTTCTGATAAACTAAGATGACTTTTCGTCAGACTAAAGGCACCTCTGCCCAATCAATATATGGCTGTGTGGAAGAAGACAAATTTACACCCTTCTGTCCCAAATCTGCAGTTTTTGCTAGGAATATGTTCCTGCTATTTGCCAGACAGCCCAAGTATCTGCCTTTTCTGCAATGTGGATTTCAGTACAGATTGAAGATGCTAATATATCTAAAACTGCTGTGTCCATTTTATAATAAAGTTCATATAGACTTCAGAGGATCAAAATCATGAAACTTGGATCCTCTTCTCTCAGGTCACCTGTCTGTTCCAAAGAATGGAATTTTCTGTCCTGGTCTTGGAATGTCCACCATTCTTGATCACTAAAACTATGGCCCCAAGAGTTTGGCTCAGAACTATGGGCTCTGATTGAATACATAAGTTTTAATTTCTGTTCCCAGTTCAAACATGTCTTAAACAGGTTTTCACTTCTGGCAGACATATCTGAGCATCAGTTGCTGACTATAGCCTGCTCCTAGAGATGTTGAGCCCTGGACTTGCTCCAGATGTGAATCAGTCCTGCTGATGCAGACAACAGCTGTTTCTTCAACAGAGTCTGCCAACCAACTGCTTCTGATTGATAACCCATTGCCTGAATTCTCTTTTGTTTTGACTAGAATTTCAGCCTTCTTATGTCCTTAATGATGCCCCAAAGTCAGCAGGAATTATCACAGGAAAGAACACATTGCCCCCTTTCCCTTGTTGAGATGCCAAGTAAAACGGAAACTTCCTTACATAGGGGACAATATAACAACAGATGCAAATGTCCCTCCTCAGAAAAATCTGTCAGCTAATGGCAGGGCCTATCACAACCCCTTTGAGCCCCTGACAGGCAGGACTCAGGATTGAGTCCTGTCACTCCCTGGTCTTCTAGTAGGGGGAATGAAGGACCAGCCCCCTGTTTTAGCACCCATCACAGGCTAACATGTGCTTGCTTGACCATGCCCCTCCTGCCTTACTCACTAGGAGGACAGATAAGATTCCCTCCTGGCAAGGAACCAATCAAATGTTAGCTGGTGCGGCTGTGCTTTGCAGCTCTGAGAGTGCTTTACCTATAAGTACACAACAGTGAGATGCAGAAGACAGCAGCCATCCTGGGAGGGCCTATAGGTCACAACAACCAGTTGACAAATCAGCACATGACAGACAGTCCATGCCCAGAAGTACACCAATCCTGATACTGTTGCATACTCCTAGACACTCCCCTTACACTATCTGATACATTCCCAGCCTCATGGTATCATGGGGTCTTTTTCCAACCATCCTCATGAAGAATGGATGAAAGTCCTGAGCTAAAGGGATTAGCTCCTTAAAAACTATAAAAAAAGTCACTTTACTTTTTCATGAAAAAAATAAAATAACTGTGGAAATAACATGTGGTAGAGACAGAGTGTTAGGAAAGCAGATGCTCTGATCATGTGGATGATACAAAACCAAATGAAAGGGAAAGATAAAATACCATATTTTGATCATGCAACTTTGTAAAGGAAAATAGAGAGAAAAACATTACTATGAAACGACCAAATACATATACACCACAGTCATCATTTAAGATCAGACTGGAATTTATACCATATACTTGACTATAGCTCTTTAACAATTTAGGTTGCATCTAGGTCTATCCATTTGCCTGCAATTTCAAGATGCCATTGTTTCTTACCACTGAGTAGTACTGACTTGTGTAAATATACCACATTTTCTTTATCCATGTTTCAGGTGAGAGTACTCTTGGTTGATTCCAGACGTAGAAAGACAAACACAGTATGTACTCACTCACAAGCAGATATTAGACATAAAGCAAAGAATAATCAGTCTATAGTTCATGCTTCCACAGAAGCTAGGTAACAAGGACAACACTAAGAGAGACATATATGGATACCCCTGGGAAGGGGAAATAGACAAGCTTTCCTGAGATAATTTGGAATGTGGAGGAAAGTAGAAGGCAGGGCAGAAGGAAAGGGGGAGGGAAGAAGAAGAGAGGGGGAGTATAACATGATGAGGGAATGTGAGATATGGGAAAGAGAGAGAGGAGAGCAATGAAAGACATCTTGATTGAAGAAGCCATTAAGGTACTAGTGAGAAACCTGACACTAGGGAAATTCCCAGAAATCCACAAAGATGACTACAGCTAAGACCCCAAGCATTAGTGGAGAGGGTAGCTGAACAGGTCTTCCCCTGTAACCAGATTGATGACTACCTTAATTTTCATCATAGGACCTTCATCCTGAATCGGATGGAAGCATATGCAGAGATCCATACCTAAGCATTAGGCTGAACTCCTGGAGTCCAGTTGAAGAGAGCAAAGGGGTCAAGACCATTTTGGAGACACCCACAGAAACAGATGACTTGAGTCAGTGGGATCTCACTGACTCCAGACTGACAGCTGAGGAACCTACGTAGGAACAAAACTAGGCCTTCTGAATGTGGGTTACAGTTGTATGGCTTGGGCAGTCTGTGGGGCCACTGTCAGTAGGACCAGAATTTATCCCTAGTGCTTGAACTGGCTTTGTGGAGCCCATTCCCTATGGAAAGATACTTTGCTCAGCCTAGATTCAGGGGGTGTGCCTTGGTCCAGCCTCAAAATGATGTGCCAGACTTTGTTAATTCTGAGGAGTGTGTGTGTGGCAGTAGGTGTAGGAAACAGGAGGGGGAAGGGAGAGGGAAATAAGATTGGTACGTAAAATAAAAAAAAGATTTTTAAAAAATAATAAATGATCAAACTAAACAGGTTGGTGACAATTTGTACTGCTCATCACAAAATGTCTAAAGGATGAAAATGTGATTCCTCTCTGTTCAAGGGCATTTGAATTGGAAATAAAACATCTTGTGATTTACTGAAACATGATAAACACAAATTATATTTGTAACATTCAGTGAATTTTCTTAAATAATCTCATATGTAGGGGTAAAACAACTGATAATACTCAGACTGTCTAATTATGACATGATATGTAGATATTTTAGGGCAAGAAACATTAAATTACATGTATTTAAAACCACAAAGAAAAGATGGTTATGTGTAATTTCAATGCACATGCTATCCAGAAAATTCTCAGATTTTGGGCAAAGTAATTACTGCTACTCTTCTGAACTTTAGCTACCTGCTATTAACTCAGTAGGAAATTCTAAATTGTAACTTTTCCTGAAGTCAATGACTCACAGAAATACATGAGCTCCTCCTTCTAATAGAAATAGCAGACACTCCCCTCCTTCTTCCTCTAAACATAAGAGCTGAACATGGCATGTAAATGGTAGGTGTGCTTTCTAAGTGTACTTTTGGGCTCAATAGTTCCCCTAGATTCACCAAAAGTTAAAAAGCCAGGAGTAAATAGAATGTTTTAGTATTAATTGTTAGTTTGTACTTATACTAAATGTAGACTGGGTTAGGTACAGATAAATAGCAAAGGCAATACATTTAAACAAAACTTTGAGAAAAGAAAAAGAAAACAGTTTTTGTCCAATTTAGAATGGCACCTATTAGATACTGACTGTGTTTTCTCACTGTTAACTGTCCATGGTGTAAGAATCAAAAACAGATGCAACAAGGGGTAACAGGAGTAGTTCTTTGACACTCTAGAATGGACTTCCTATAAACCAAAAATCACATTATGTTAAAGAAATTGCAAGTTCCTTTATCTGTTTCTAAATTGCTGACTACAGAGACTTAGAAAATGGAATATGCACAGTCAAATAATAATGTTTACTTTTCTTTTTCAGTTTTTATTAATAATGTGTAGTCATTCTTGTTAATTGAATACATGTATATGTAATCATAATGATCATATCTATATGCCATTTCCTCCCTAACTCCATGCATATGATTTACAAAACATTTCCTTTCACATTTCACATTTATGTTTTTAGGATAATCAACTGTTGTATATTAAAATATAACTAATAATTCTACCCTTTCCTTCTCCTTCCTATAATCACTTCATGTACATCTTCTGTTGCTTGAGGGGAATTGGAGGAATGGATGGGAAAAGCAAAATGTTTTTATCTTTACTCATATTAATTTTCACTAATTGTCCACCTCTGTATATGGTTTTGTATCCTTTCTCTCTGTTCATGTCAAAATTTGAAATGTATTTTTAGAAGACTATGAGCCCCACAAATCCCAAGCCTCAAATCATGATCATACAGCAAATGCATTTTATATAAAATTTTACTTGCTATGCTGTTAGACACCTAGCTATGGTCTCCATCAATCTATGGAGTACACTATCATTTATAAATTTTCTATTTTTCTGTAGCTTCATATTTCATGAGACTGCCTGCAGGCTGGAACAAGTCAACTAGACAATGCAAATCTGTTATTGGAACAAGGTTCTAATATTTGGCTCATAAACTTGCTTCCTTATTTCTTTTAAGGTGATGTTCTATTTTGCAGAAGCAATACTCTCAAATTTTTGCTTCTGTTACTTTCAGACAACCAGTTTAGCAGTAACCAAGGATACATAATTTGCAACATAGGATGTCTCTTTTTATTATAATGACATGCTTATCTGATTCTATCCATTTGTGTTCAAGTGTGTTATGTACTTATCTTTATTTCTGTTCTCTAAATTTCCCTGTGTTCAATATCATAGTGACAGTAAGAAAACATTCTCAAGATGTGTTCTACACAATATCAACTGGTGAACAAATAATAATATACACATGGTGTGATATACTTTACATAAATTTTTGACACACTGGTATGAATTAATGGGGGTGCCTATTGAAGAACTTACTGACACTCATGGGAAAAACTAGACAAGCAGTGTTAAAGGTAGCAAAATTATTTTAATTGATTGAATTTTGAAATGGCAAGGAAATTACATGTGTAATTATGACTGGAAATTATCTTTTGTTTAACCAGTTTATATGATGAAGTGGGTCCATGAAAGCATGTTTGCTTTAGTATCCCATGTTTATACTGTTATTTGTTCATATGGTGATCCAAGGACATATAAAGAAGTTTCATGCTTTAAGCTTTCTGACATTTGAATCATAATATTTGCAATAATATCTCTTCTCACACTTCAGTAGAAGGGTTTACTCTGAAAACATGTACTATGTTATGAAAAGGAAAATGCTTATGTGGAAATGACAACTCATTTCTTTTAGTTTCATCTTTGATCAGTATCATGATACATGTTTTACAATTGGGCAGAATACTCAAGTTTCAGAGGTATTTGTATGTATACTTTGTTTAATATAACTTATTATTCTCAGAGATCACAATAACAATTATTGAGTAGACTAAAGTAATAATATCTACATTTTAAGAAGGTGAAATTACTTAAACAATCTTAATCTAAATTATTGTAATTAAAATAATTTAAATATAATTATTAAACACTCACATTACATGTCACTTAACTCAATGATTTATAAAAATTTAATTAGAAAATCTATAAACTATGAGGTAAAATATGGTGTAGATTTTTATTAGATTCCTAATTTTAAAATAAACCCAAGTTCTTAAATTTACATTACACCATTACAAGTAAGAATGAAGCCTATGTGAATTTTAAAATACATCTGCATAACCAAGTTCATAATAGAAATCAAATATGAAAAAGTTCCCACACTAAAATAACTTTGCAATGCTCCCTTATCAAAATAAACATACAAGAAAAAAATGCAAAGCTGTGAAAAGTGAAGCATTAACACTAGTTTACCAGCAGACTACAACTTTGATTGTATTTTCAGAATTTTTTTTTTAAGATTCAGATTCACTTTACTTCTTTCACTCTTATTTTATGTGTATGCATGTTTTGCTTTTATGTATGATTGCACACCAAACATATTCCTGGTGTCTGCCTAAGGCAGATACCATAGGACTGATACTATATGTATGATTTGAATGGAATCCATGAACTCTGGGTAAACAGATAGTGCTCATAACCAATGAACTAGTACTCCAGCACATTTTAGGAAAGCAGATCGGAGGCCATCACTCAGCAGTTAAGAGACTATTTGCTCTTGGAGAGGACAAGTGTTTGCTTCCCAGCATGCATGCGATTTATCTCAGTTGCATATGAGTGTAGTTCATGGGCATCAGATGTCCTCCCATGATCTCTTCCAGGTGCTATAAATATGTGGTAAACATACTCCTACAGGCTCAACATTTAAATGCAGATCTATATGAACCCCATTTTAAAATAAAATATGGCAAACATATATACCGTAATATTCACCACACCAATTAAGGGACTTGTTTTTATTTCCACAGTATCCTCTTCCTCCTTCAAAATAATACATTCTCTAAGATAGTAGAGTATATTGTCCTTCTACAACCTCTTGAAAATATAAAATTACATTACAGATTATTGTTCACCCAGGCTCCTCATTCTGTATTATGTTCTTAAAGTGCTATTGAAACATATGCTAACCTAAAATGATTGGAGTTTGCATATGTTTATAGGTATAAACACTAAATAGTTATCTAGAAACTATACTGTATGACCATTTAGCAAAAGAAGTGATGATTTTTCTAGAAGGGCCTGTAATATTCCCATTTACATGCTTTTGATTGGGCTTATGGTAACAGAGATGAAATCTCTTCTATGGCGCAGGGTTAATATCCATTCTGAAAGCCATTGGTATTCCCCATAAATATCATACCATTATTTCACCAGTGGAAACATCTTGCCAATTATGTTAGTATTGTGGCATGCAGTGGTCAGAGAACATTGATGTCTGTCCTTGTTATCATATTTTGCAACATGAAAGATACATGGCAGGTAAAATTTCCTAGTAAGCTACAGGTTGATTTCTCTATTTCCCGCATCCCAATTTTGTGATGCTGTCATCATTGAAGTTTCATCATTTTGTTTTAGTGGGCAACCGAATGGTTGTAAGGGCCTGTGTTGTTTGGATGTCTCTGGAATGTTTTATGGATGCTTCTGAGATAATTATCATTGAATCATCAATTTTCAATATTGATTTCTCTAGTGGTAATTCTTATATAAGGAATATGTATTATTTTTGCTTCTTTGTATCCTTCTTTCCAGGAAAGGACATCCATTCCCCCACCCATCTGTCCAAATGGTAGAGTCCCTCTGGTAGTATTTGAAACTTTTCTTACTCTCTGAATTTTGTAACAAAAGCCAATTTCAGGGTTCCAGTTTAATTTTTCTGACCCTGACCCCAAATTATGAGTATCCATCTTTCTCATTTGTGCTGTGTTGGGAGCCAGACTAAACCAGGAACTCTTCAGAGGCACCGATGAAAAGATAAAGGGGTTATTAGTTCTGTGTGCTTGTTCAAAGCCAAACTTGGCAAGGTTCTGTCTGAGGCTGGAACATAGGTCTCAGAGGAGTTAAGTTTTCTAGTGCTGGGAACCTAGTTCTCTCCCATGAAAGGCTGTTCATCAGTCTTCAGACAGCTGTGTTTGAGGTATGCTGTGTTATCTCTTGCAGTATTGTGTGACTTAGCTCTCTGCTGACCTTGGCCCATTTTACCCTGGAAGTACTATATAAGACACTATACTTCTTAATGAACTTACAAAGCAAATGTTATCACCTTAGGCACGTCTTCCCAGCCCCATGTATCTGTCTTTATTATTTCTCATCCCTGGTCCACCCACTCAAACCCTTGCTGTTAAGAAACCTTTCTCATATGGGTTCGTTTCCGTAGGGATAGCTTTTGGTTGTGGTTGATGCCTTATTTTAGGAATTACTCCATGTGGCATCGATTTTCCAGTTCATGGTTTACACGTTTCAAATTGAATTTTCACAATTTCACTTGCTGCTATAACCATTTATCTATAGAAAGAACTCTTAAAAATATATGACAATACTTAGCTAAATCTTGTCTTAAGTAATGTTTATGAAGATTTATTTCAATACTTAAGTGATACAAATTGACTGTAATATTTCTAATCATATGTCTATTGTAACAGGTTAACAAACATTAAAATATTTATCCTCTGTATATCATCTGAATATTCAAAATATTTCTTCCATCTCTGAATTGTACTGTATGCTCTTTTCATCTGTAAAAACACATGCTGTGCAATGACACAGCAAAATTTGCTCTTTCCTTTCCATAGCTTGACATTACTGATCACATTCCTTATCTGTAAATCATGTATTCTCCTAAGCCTCTAATATCAACCATACTATTTGCAGCGTACTGTTGAACTCCTCTTTTCATTGTCTTCCCTGAAAATGTTTTCATTGTCATTTTTTCTTAGTTTCTTTTATAGGATTGGACTCCACCAAAATTATGAAGTATTCATTCATCATAATCAACTTAATATGAAGTCTTAATTTTGGGGGTACATCTCCCTGTTAGATTTGAGGAACTAAAGCTTAGTTGTCAATTATTCTATACTATGCTCATGTGTTTAATGTGATTTCATTCAGAGATTTCAAAGATAATGAATATTAATCAGTTACAGAATTATTTTGGAAAATCTTCCCAAAAACTTTCTTGAAATAAGTCCAGGAATCATTTTTGAATTAGTTTGTATCCTAAAACCAAATTTAGTTTTTAGCTTTTTTGTCTCATTTATTACTCATTAATAAAATAGAAGTACCTCATTATTAAAATAGAAGTAAACATTCATCAACTCAGGGGCTAAACAAAAGCATCCCATACTTTAGTCTTTCTATAGAAGAAGCTGTCACATCCCTCTTTAATTCTGATTCTTATAAAAAAAAATCACAGTAAGTGGTGAACTTGTGTCATGGCATTTAAGTTGCCATTCACTGTGATGGATGTACATTAATCAAGTTGTCAATCCCTGAATCTGCAAAATGTAATTTAATATGCATTTGTTTGAAATATTTATTCTATGGCAAGGTATAACATCATATAAATATTTCTTTCTAATATATTTATGCCATGAATAATACAAAGTCATTTGCCTTTCAATCATAGCATCAATTTGAACCAGGAATAGATATGAATTTTATATGCAAATGAAGAAAACTCAAAAGATAATTGGATTTCTTTGCACTATAATGGAGATTCCACTTAATATCTTATTTCAATTCGAAGCTAAACATGTAGCAGGCTGTGGCTATAAGCAGGTACTCTTTATTGACATTGTAGGGAACAAAAGACTTTTTTGTCGAATTTCTTAATGATCAATTTTATAAACAGTCAAACTTTCTGATGCTCTGAATTTTATGTTTACACTCATTGTGCCAAATCTATGGCTCTAAATGAGTTGGATTCCAATTGAAAAGAACATTATTGTATATGCAAAATTATTATCAATATAGAATGCATGATACTGACATGGGGATTTTCAGCATTAGACAATGGTAGGTGCTTGATTTTATGAAGTTTTCAAAATTATGTAGAAAGTATAAAGGCAACAGCACAGGATTTAATATTCAATCATTAGACTATTGTGAAGCTGCTCTCAATAATGTGTGATTTCATTTTATTTATATTTAAAACAAATATGATGACTGTCAAAGTATGGTATAATTTATACCTGTATTAAATATTTAATTTTTCAGGATATCTAAAATCAGTTTTTATATCTAATTTCATATAATATTGGCCATAAAATGCTATAGAGAACAGTGAAAACAGATCAAATTTTAGATGAATCAAAACATTAAACTGATTGCTGGTTTAAACTACAGAGATCAAATGTAGAAGACTCAAATCCTGACTTACAACCTTACGGAAGCAAGCCCTATTCATTTTAACTTTCCATTATATCTTAACTTTCTAAGAATAACGTGTTTTGTTTCTAATACAAAAGCTTATCCAAACTCTCAACTTTGCTTGTATAAAATTAAATTCATTAACTTCAAAAATATACTTGATATACTGCTTTTTCTGGATGATTTTGATATATGTCATAATTTTATGGGGCAAGTTTTTATAAATTATGGTAGTTTCTGCTCATGAATTTGAGATGATATGGGGTCACAGCATGAGATAGTGTCATGTTTGAACTAGCAATCAGACTAGGGGTCAGTGTAACATATTTCATAATTACCTTTTTGTCGTTTGAAAGGAAATCTGCCCCAAAGATATTAGAAACTTTATTAGTTTTCCTGTGCCAGTAAAATTGCATTGGAAATTACAACCCAAGACAGAATTCATTCTGTGAACTCACACCTCAAATCTTAATCAATCCCTTGTGTAATTGAAACAGGTTGTCCCAATCTGATCATGTACCTTCTTCATCCTGTTGACACAGAGAACCCCCAATATCCTAGTAACTTTAAAGTGTATAAGGAACATCATTAGGAAAAAATATCTTTTCTCAGATTTCCAGGAATCTACCTTTAAACTCTTCTTTACATAAAAACTTTGTTTTTAATAGTTTGCCTTATAGTGGATATGAATATGTTTGATTTTTAAAGATGCTAACCTATAACTGATAATAGAACCATACTGAAAAGGCAGGGCCCTAATATTATTGTTTACCTAAAGTACTATCATGTTGGAATACTTTCTGAATATTTATTTACATAAATAAAGACAATGCTGCTCTCAGATTAATTAGAGAAACTTCCTTTTCCAGTAATTAATGCTGAAAGAAGAAACTTATTGGTACACAACATCTTGAGAAAAAGTAACAAATGAGTGCTGAGTCTCAAACAAGACATGTATATCATGCAGTCTAAGACTAGAGAATCATTGTGGAAGTGGAGAAAAATCAATGTAAGGTCTAGTAGATCTTAGATGAGATGCAAATGCCAACATTGAACTCACCATGGTGGGGGATACTTCCAAAGAATCTTGACAGTCACTGGGTTATTCAACAATTAGGTATGGCTGCAGTAGGTATGCAAAAAAAAAACTTATTACTTAATACTTAACTATTTGCTACTGATTCAGGTATATGATTCATTGCTCCTAGGTGTGTGTGCACTTCTGACTGCACCAGTTTCCAGTGAGTCACAAAACAAAGCTAAATATAAATTTGGGGAAAGAACTGATAAGGCAAAGGGGAGTTCTGGATAGAAACAGGAGGCACAGATGTGACAATGCGAGGAAAGAGTAATCAAAAGCACTATACACATATATTACACATCGTAAGGTTTTTAGTTTCTAAAAAGTCGGCAACAGAGCAAAACTAAACTTGATTGAGGTCTCTCATGAATCTCAATGAACCTTCAACTTACTGCTCCATTGAACTTTTGACTGAAATACCAACAGTTTTTAATGTTTACTTTCTGTGGACAGTATGTCATTAATGGAAGTATTTATTCATTGGTTCAGTGTCCTTATGGTTGTACCACATCCAAGGAGAAGAATGTAGATACTGTATATACAATTGCTGGTCAACAAAATGTGTGGTGGTTCTACATTTTAGAACATTTGTAATGCTTGCAAACTGTAACAATAAATCTTTCCACCAAACTCCGCCTGAGCCCCATTGCCATGTGTGAGATTTAAGCCAGTCACCCACCCAAGTTAGGCCCAAATGAATACACAGAAACTTCTATTAGGTACAAAGCTGCTTGGCCAATGACTAGGATTCTCATCTTCTAGCTCAGTCTTAATTATCATAAATCTATATATTTTATAAGACTTATCTTATTGGATGCCTTATTGGCGCCCCTCCTTGCCGGTGGATCACATTGTGTGGCTGGAACAGGAGTGGAGGGGACAAAAGGGGAGTTCCTGTTTCTCCTTCTTTAAATATGAGTCTCCTTGCTATGTCACTTCCTGCCTGTATCACCACTTCTCTACTACATTTCCCAGAATCCTCTTTGACTCCTACTCCTGTCTAACTGTCCCATTATCCAAACAGTATTTTATTTAACAATCTATAAGATAAACATACACAGTACATTCCCCATCATCTCCTCTTTTCTGTCTAAATAAAAGAAGGATAACTTATCTTTTATAATAACTGAAGAAAACTATAACCATAACTATCTATCTTCAACTCTATCAAAGATCATAGAAGGAAAATATATATAAACTCTAGAATTGGCAGAGACATCCACTACATGGACAGTCACCCAAAATTCCTCTGTAATGTTGGGGCATCCATCTTTAGCCCATAGGCCATAGTGTGTCTGGCACACTTCTCCATTACAACAGGAACCCCTCAGTACTGTCTTGTTTTGTAAGTTCAGTAGTCACTTTCTTGTGGGTCCTGCATGTCCAGTTTATATAGCAACAAACACTCCAGGCAAGAGCAGTTTCTTGCCAAAATGACTAATCTTGCCATGTTGAAAGCAAACTCCATAACAAGTTTCTTCCATGCCCATCCTTCTTTCTACCGTAATTAGTGTGCCAGGAGCAGTTGTGTCTTATTGCCAATAAAAACCCTAAACCATTTAAATGCCATATTTCTGTAGGTCTTTGAAAGGTTTGAAGAATACCTATCCATCTCAAATACATCCCTGTATATCTAGAAAACCTAACTAACCTAATTATAAGTATAAACACAATACCTAAACAAGAGGAGACATATACATATCACAAAATTGACCTTAAAGTTGTATCAATAAATGAAAATCTATACCAATTCAAAGTATTCATTCCCTATATCCTATTCTGCTTTTTTTCTTTAAAAAAATGGCTATGTTAATTATCATTTATAACCTACTCCATTTAAATGAAAACATTTATAAACAGTATTTGGGCATATGGGCGTCGTTCTTTCTAAACTGCTTCCTGCTGATTTGGGGCGATGTTCATACCATTGGGATCATGATAAAACACAGAAACCTGCCCAAGTACTTGTTTTTGTAGTCTGTAAGGCTGTATCATCTCAGCTTCAAGGAGTCTTGCTTGATCAAACTATATTAGTCAGGAAGGAATCCACAGCTTTTCATTTTCTGTGGAAACATAAGCAAAACCTTTATTTCTAAGTAGCCTGTCCTTAAACTTAAATTTTGAACTCAAAGCATTTTTAAAATATATAAGTTGGATTAATTTAGCAGTATTTATAATCAAATGTATTTTAGCAGCAGTAAGTCTTCCCTCAGCAATCAAACAATTTAAAGACAACAATATGGCATATAGTATCTAGATTCTCTCTGTATTTTCCATCTTTATGTGGCTTTTTTATTACTTTATTTTTACTTTCTTTTGTTTCTTTTTTTCCCCAAGACAGGGTTTCTCTGTGGAAATCTGCCTGCTTCTGCTTCCTTCTCTCACAAGCCTACATATATTTTTAAATGTAGTATAAACCTTTAGAGGTTTTTCTTTAACTGGATGAGTCTTTATCATCTGAGAAGTGCTGAGTCCCAGGTCCAAGAGCGCTGAGATGGCATGAGCTGCTACAATGCCTCTCAGTGGCCCAACAGAGCAGGCTGTGGTGGCAATTTTCCCTCTTTCTCTGGGAACCTTGGGGCCTGGGGTCATCCCACTCTCTGACACCATTCTGTTACGATAAATCTTTCCGCCAAACGCTGCCTGAGTAAACTATTACATTGGTTCTTTTAAATAAAAAAAAAATGACAGTTGCCAACAAATGTAATGAAAAAGCATACAATGAAACTCTCTTTCAGAGAAAAGGAAAGTGAGAAGAAATAAAACAGAGAAAGAGAGGCTGAAGCATTCCATGAAACTCACAGTCATTCTGTAGGAATAACCACTGAGTGTTTACACTTTTGTGTTTCCTTCATTCCTACAATTGGCAGGAAGGACATTTTATATTTTCTATTTTCTAAATTTCCTCTAAAAGCCAGAATGATAATCCCAGTCCTCTCACATTTAAGGATATGTCTTAGAAGTACAGGAGGCTTATATGTGAGTCATTACTTTTAACTATGTATTTGCTGTAATTGTCTTTTGTGGGTTCCCTTTCTGGGACACCCCTTGGGGGAGGGGGTGAAAAGAAGCAACACCAAGGACTCAGGGACTGGAAATCATTGAGTAGCAGAGCATGCTGCAAACTTTTTTATTATTAAGGAAATTAGGCCTGCCTTTATACCCCCTCCCTAGGTCCTATTAGCTCAGGTAGCTGACTGTGCTGTGTTGTCATTTCCTCATTTGGGTCTCTGGGTCAGGTGTCTCTTCTTCAACAGTGTCTAGGCTCTGGACGTAATGGCAAGTTGGCTCAGGGAAAAAGTATCTACCACACATGTTCATGCAGGCTGCCCTGGGTACCTGAGACTTGGATAGCATGGCCAGCAGTTGTTCCTATAGTCTTTGTGTGATAATCATCAGAAACCCCTTCTGTAGGGATGCCAGTGGGGGTCAGAAAAAGGTTCAGTAAAGCAGAATGCTTATCTTCAAATAAATTTCTTCATGCTACATATAATTTCATTTAACCTCTACAGGTGATAGGCTTCTCATTGAGAGAATTAAATATCTGCATGGGGAAAAAGCTGTAAATATCAATCTTGATGTTTATATTTGTCAAAGAAGGGAAAATTGTCATTTATCACTGATCTCAAACAGAAGTGAAATGAAAATGATTTTATGTAATCTGGAGTGTCAAATAAGTGGTCTGTGATCAATATTAAATTGCTGGACAACAAGAAAGATGAAACTGTCATAGTAAGATGTGAAAATAGGCCCTGTCAGCCACAGTCAAATACACAAAAATTAAATATTCTATATTACTATTGGAAATTTAATTCAAACCTAAGAATGTATCCTTAGTCTTCTGCAAGAATAAACATTCTCTTTGAACGTACTCTTCGGTGAAGCATTTTCAAACTAATTTAAACCAACATCAATTCAGTATGAAACAAAGTCAAATTAACTGAAGATGAAGTTCAGAAAAAATAAGATATTTGAATCTCTCCCCTTATCCTCTCAAAGTCCTCCAGAATCAGTATGATCAGCTATTAGGTATTATAAAGTCTATCATTTTCCTGGTGAATCATTTGCAATATCAATATGAGGGTACAACTATTCTCTGCACTCTTACAGTTCACCAGAAACAAATGAAATAGAATAACTGGTTCTTTGTGTTTCTATTCCCATTACAGAAATCTTTATTGCAAACCACCTTTTCCACAGCTCCAATGTTTTGCCTATCACTTTAAAACCAACTTTAATAGGACTAGTTTGTGAGATACACATTTTCATTAAGCAATTTAGCTGTAAGTTGTTCATTGAACATGTAAAATTGTATTTTCTAATTCTTATTAAATTTATTTTGCTGTATTATATAAATGGGATGTTTTATTTGAGCACAAAACATGCATGATTCATCCATAAATATAACTTAGTACTTTGAGTTGACAAGAAGTTAAGGAATTTCTTATTTCTAACTTAATTTAGGAGGTATTATTAGAATTAAATTCTTGGGGAGATACCTTCACTTATGCTATGCAAGGAATATTTTGAGGAAAAAGAAGCTTAATACATCTCATTCCTATCTCAATCCCTATATTTTAAGTCAGTAAAACAATGAAATTTTTATAATCCAGTAGAGAGCAAAACGAATAAATACTTAAAAATTAATGGAAATATAACAATAAATTGATCTTAGTGTTTCTGTATTCTGAAGGAATAGATAAAGATGTCCCTATAGCTGCAAAGAAACCCTTCTTGAGATATTAAGAATATCCATAAAATACAATGCATTATGTTCAGAAATTTGACATAAGAACATACTATTTAATGTTTATCATTCCATGATTAAAAAAAACAAATACTGTGATTAGTCTACTATAGTTGAAATCTGAGTTCTGCCATTTGAATTTTATATGTTTGTAAATTTTCAGAAAATATAAATAAAACACACCATATATACGCTCATGTAGAGTAATAACTGAAATATGGTGAGTGCAGTGTAACCACTTATTATAATCAGTACTTGTACCAACATGACTATTACTTTTGGCAGAATGTCAAAAATGTTATCTTGTTTTAATTCAGTTTAAAATAGTGGGGTCCATGTAGCTGGAAGGTGTAAATCATGTTCAACAAGATTTATTGTAATCATACAAAAGTGAAAAAAATGTTTATGATAGAAGATACCTTAGTTTAGTATTATATAAATATATGTGCTTTAATGTTTATGTAATCATTGCCCCAACATTATTCTGTGTCTAAATTGCTTTCATTATGCCATGCTGAATATTACATTGTAAAATATAGTATTTGTTTACCCTAAAAGTTAGTGGCAGTTTAATTAAAGTTTTGCAATATTTTACAAGCTTTTATATTTGACTCAAATTTCTAAAAATTTCTGAATATATTTTTCCTGTAGAAATGAAGTTCTATTACTAAAATTATCTTCCAACAAAATATTGCTGTATGTGTCAAACCACAATATTTTCTATTGAAAATGATGACTTCTTCATGTATGCCCATTTCTAAGGTAGTTTATACACATTAGTGGTGATATAGACAAAATTTAGGTATTGAGATAGGAATAAAAAGAGGTAAAACATTACTAAACAGGCATGCTGCTACTTAAGATCATCTTACTAATTTTTTTTGATGTGGCAGCTTTAAGGAATGCTCCATATTTTATAAAAGTAGAACAAAACACTAAGCTGGAATTACAACTCAATTTTTTTCTAAAAGAAGTCTAGAAAGGGCAGTTATAATACGGAAATGAATACCCCTAAAAATCTTGAAATGCTGTAGAAATTTTAAAGTTCATTAAAAATAATTTACAAACAAATTTATTTTAAAATCTATTATATATTAAGTATCCATCAACACTTATTCTGCTACTCAAATTAAGCAAGAAACCTGTGTTACATGCATTTTTCCTGCCAGCCTGGGCTCAGAGCCTTGTCAGCCACAAATAAACACACAAGACTTATATTACTTATAATTCCACTGGCTGTTGGCTTGGGCTTCTTACTGGCTAGCTTTGTATTAATTATTAACCCATTTCTATAAATCTAAGTATTCCCACATTGTCTTATCTTACTGGAGAAAGAGTCTGTACCTCTTACTCCTTTTTTGTCCTACATGGTGACTGACTGTGACTGTGCCTATTTTTCCCAGAATCCTCCTTGTCTCCTAGTCCTGCCTATCTTTCTGCACTATTGGCCAACAGTGTTTTATTCATCAACCAATAAGATAAACATATGTACAGAAGATGTTCCCCATCAAACCTAAGTCTTTTGCTTCATATTATAGACAGTTAGATATGAAGTGCTAACAATTCCTTTACTCAGGTCAAGAAGAAATCCCTTACAATCAATGCTTTATTGATATTTCTAAGGGCAAAATATCAAATCTAAGTGTAGCTTACCCAACGGAGATGTATCATATCATCTCAAGTTTTAGGACATTAAACACAAGAGGTTTGGCCCACATCCCTCTGAATCCTCTACAGAGATTCACTTTCCATGTACACCATATGATTGCCCCAGACTTTGCACAGCTTATGGCAACCTGATTTCTGCTTTTGCACTTACTATTGCATCTATGTCTCTGCTCATTCTCCTCCTTCTCATCTGTGCTTTTATGTTCCTAAGGATAAGCTCATGTTTAAGTATTCCTTTCAAGGTGGTCAAAAGCAATATTGAATCTGTGTTTTGTAAACCACATATCCTTAAAGCATGGGTTAAATTGCTTACTGCTCTCAATATATTATTTTCAATAATGATCACTTCATGGAGAATTTGCTTTGCTTTTATATATTTGGAAATATTTTGTACTCCAAATGTCCTACAAAATAAACACTGCTTAATAATAATATTAAAACGTATTTCAGTAGTTTATTTTTCTGATATAAATTTGCTTTATCTTTGTCCCCATTAAGTTATACGGTTCACTCAAATTACTCGTTTCTAAACACTGATTTGCACAAATAAACACTGTAAGTGCATGTGAATTAATTCTGAGTAGCAATGATTAAAGTAGTTCAAGATTAAAGCAATTGCCTAGTTTGCACAAAATCTTGAGTTTAAGCCACAGAAACAGAAGAAAGCAAGGAAGGAGGAAGAAAGGAGAAAGAAAGAAAGAAAGAAAGAAAGAAAGAAAGAAAGAAAGAAAGAAAGAAAGAAAGAAAGAAAGAAGCCAGTTTATCTTAGGGCTAGGAAGACAGTCAAAGTCTGTAAAGTTTTTGCCAAACAAGCATGGCTCCTGAATTGAATGCCTACAATCCATGGAAAATCAGGTTGGGGATGCTAGAGCTAGGCTTGAAGTCTCAGAATTGGGGAGGAAGTGGCACTTGGATCTTAGATATAGCTAGCTATCCACCCTGCCTTGTCTGTATGTCTCAGGCAAGTGAGAAACACAGTGTCAATACACAAGGTGGACAGTGGCTGAGGTATATCATCAGAAGATTACCACTGCCCAGAAAATTCAATTGCAGACATATGCCCATATGTCTACACACAAATCACCTGCATACATATAAATACATGCATACACATATACACACAAAAAAACCCCACAAATACAAACACATAGAGTCCAGAAAAACATATATGAAATATAGTACCTTAACTTAAAATTAGATGTAGAGTATGTAAATTTAATCATATATGGGAATCAGCTAATTATTGTTTATTAATGAATCCGTTTTGTTTTCTGACTTTATTATAAGTATAACTGGTTTATTCATATAATTATACAAATGGAAATAATAAAACTTTAAATTTTATATTTGTTCAGAATTCAAAATTATTATTACATTTACAGGTTTTAAAGAACTTAAGTAAATAAGCATGTCACGGGAATGATACATTTAATGTGAATAAGGTGAAAGAAACTGAAGAAAATGGTAAAAGTACATGTGACTTCCAGAAGAGAATATCTGCTTTTAGTTAAACTTTGCAGTGAATTTTATTTAAAATATATTTGGACACATTAGGAACAAAAGCCTCCAGCCATTAAATACATAATCACACTTAATTTTTATGTTATCTCAGTGAAAACTTAAGCATTGGAACTGTTTCTACAGGAGATACTTCAAAGTCCCAGAGGATTGCGCAACGACTGCATTTGGGATACAATATGCATGAGCACACTACACAAGTCCATTTGTTTATTTACAAGTCCAGTTACCGATGGGCACATTGCATTAAGTATAACTCAGCAAGGTGTTGTGATTGTACAGACCAGATGTGGAGTCTTCTGCTTGTGAATCTTAATTACAAGCTATAATTTACAAAAGTAATAAGTATACATAAAAATTATTTCTCATTCATTTTGCCATGTTATTTCCATATGCACACAAATTAGCCACTAGAAAAAAATTGTATAGCTATTAGCAATATAAAGAAGTAATAAATTATGAACTCCCATAATGTACATAAATTATGAACATAATAAATTGTTCATTGGGTATTCTAGAAAAATATTTTGTATAACTTACAAGATAAATGGACTAGTTTTAGTAACTAAATGAATAGTGTTAATTTATCAAATTTCAGTATGAACTAAATATCACTAGCTGTAATAAGTTAGAATAAAAACCAAAGAAAATTTACTATTTTATATTATAATCATTAAACACTACCAATATTATACAATTCCACTTGACAGAACACATTCCTTAATCTATATACATGTAATACATTGTATAAAATGTAATGCATTTTAAAATGTAGTATTTTAGCATATGTTACCCCCAATCAGAAATAATAGCTTTGCCTTACGAAAAAACATATCAGCAGGCAAACTTTAAATTGAATTTTTACTGCACATGTGATACTATTCTTATAAATCAATTGCTAATAAAATATGTAGCACAGTATGGAGATGGTTTTCAAGATATAGAGCACAGTCAGTAGTGCAGATTCATGTTTAGAAGTGTATCTAAACATTTATAGATAACTAGTCAAGTTAACATTAAAAATTTCAGACATTTGATATTATCTAAATGGAAACTACTGTCTTATCCCATGTCATGGCAAGCACACTTTAACTCGCACATATGCATCACACACACAGACACACAGACACACACAAACATGCTGAAAACAAAAAATTTAAAAGATTATTAATATACAAAATTCAATTAGAAATTCTTTTAATCACAAAATGTACCAAGGGACCATTCCTGCATACACAACATGAGAATAATATACTTTAAAATATAGAAAAGAAAATATTCTATATTTAAAGGGCATGTTGCAGATACTAATTTCCTTTGGCACCAATGTACATGGATAATTCTGTCAGCAAATTTATCCTGAGCTTTGAGTAAAATATTATAAAACCTTAAAACATATGAATATATACAAAAGAACTAAACTAAATAAAATAAACTAAAGTATTATGGACTCAATCATGAATGTAGTATGAACAATCTAAGTATGTGAATGAGATAAATATATAATTTCAGGTTTTATCCCACATAGTGACATAGAAATGAATTAGGAAGTTCATTTCACTGCTGAAAACCAACAACATGATAATAAATTCCTCCTGATGTTATTTTCTTCATCATAGCCTTTTTGATTTGTGTAATGTGAAATCACAAAGTCAATTTGATTGACAATTCCTGAAAGGATAGGGATGGTCTGTTTCTCTGTGGATTTCTTTAGGGCATAGAAAATGGATGATTTATACAAGTTTATTCTGTAGCTTTCAATGTTGCTGATTTTTTAAAATCATTTTAGAAATCCACTGGTAAAATTATTCCAGACTGCTGTGGGATTTCTTAAAATTTTTCTCCATTTAGGAAGTTGCTTGTTACTTTCACCTATATATCTTGAATTAAGTCAGAGACTTTTCTCTTTTGTTCACCTTTCTCTAGGACTTTTATCATGAAATCATGTTCCCCATACACAAAGGCTAGTTCTGCATCTGTTTAAAGCAAATGGTCAGCAATTGGAATTTCAAACAATTCTTTTGATGTAGGCTATTCTATTTTTTAAACATTTGTTAAATGTAGTTACTTATCAGTCATGTGTGAACATGCGTGTGTGTGTGTGTGTGTGTGTGTGTGTGTGTGTGTGTGTGTGTGTGTGTGTGTGTGTGTGAACATCTGCTGATATCTATGTTCATGTGGAAGTCAGAGGGTAACCTACAGGAGCTGTTACTCTCCTTACACCTTGTGGGTTTCTGAGATCAAAGCAGTCTTCAAGGCTGAGCAGCAAGAACCCCTTTCAGCTGAGCCACTGGAGCAAGCCTGGATTGTTTTCAACTCCAGTTTGGGCAGTTTATTTTTATCCATGTCACCTTCTAAAGATAAAAGGAAAGTCAGAAGTGACATAATAAGATTGTTGACTTGCAGTAACAGAAACATCAAGAAAAGATGAAACTGATGACTTATCAGTCATATTTCATCTCTGCCAATGATGCCTTTTTCCTCTCTGCCAGCATAAAAAAATAGAATTGGTCCCAACATTAAAGAACAAATTTTATTTATAGTCCACCAGGCTTGAAATTCTCCATTTTAAACCTTTGCTGAACTTTAGAGAAACCTTTAAGACTCAAACACATCTATACAAGGCTTTTATCCAGGCTATCAGAATCTAGAATTCTAATTCTAAGGAAAAAGTCACCAATCTTTAAAAAATATCGTACATAAGAGTTATATAAGAGTTATTCTTTGACTTGTATAATCTAAAATATACTTAGAATGCCTTTCCTTGAGACAGAATATAAGGAGATATTTATCTTAAAATTGATGTTTGTTGCCTCTCAAGTAAATATTATGTCTTGACAGATATTGTTCATGACTTAGCACATTTTGAATATTTCAATGTTATCCTTTAAAAAAATACACAAATCTGTATAATACATTTTAACGACCCTTACCTAAGGACTCCTATCTCTTCCCAATTTGTCACCACTCCCACTGTCCAGTAATTCCCTTTCCTACATTCATATATTTTTGTTGTGTTTTGTGACTTAGTGAATTTAACAAACCTGTCTATGATAGTGTGTTCCTTGTGTCCTTTTATTCCTTGCCCTCCTCCTCTTCCTTCTGCTATTTGCTATCACAATAACAAAGTAAAGTGTGTCTCTCCCAACTTCCCACTTCCTGATGGACTTTCTACACCCAGGCCCACTTCTAGACCTAAGGCCCAAGAAACTGCTTTGCTCATGGGTTTCCATTGCTGGCTAGGTCCCCTCATTCTCTCTCACAATCTGCCTGCCACCATCTTCCACACCAAGAAATTCTTTGTGAAATCTTCTCCTCAGCTCTCCTATCTTCTCCTCTCCTCCTAGGCTTTCCCCATCTCCTTCCTTCATCCACTCTCTTTTCCTCTCCATAAATTCCACTCTCTCCAGGAATACATGTAACACAGACTGATTTTTACATTTCTACTTGCATATTTTATCTTCATTTTTGTCTAATGCCATTTCAATGGCAAATGTTGCTTCATCATTCCTTTGTAGTGATGTAAAAAAAATGCACAGTGATTACACTAAATATCTAGCAATATACTATTTACTATTTATTTTCATATACGTTGTCACTTTTATAAATATTTTGTGCACCAAACTTTAGGACATGCTCAATTTTGTAAGTTCAGCACTGTCTGTAGTGTTAATATATCACATAACAAAATAATTTGTATAATATCAGATAAACAAGGTTGAAAAATGATTCCTAGGTAGTAAAGAAAACAATTTTAAATAATCTGTATTTTCTGCATGTATTCATAATATGTACTCAGTCTATAAAATTAATGATAAATAGCCTTTTAGAAATTATTTTAATTAATTGAATTATATTGCTGTATTGAAGGGAAGTATAGAGTTCCTTCATTTGGTGTAGGACTCCAAATATTTAAATATGATGATTCATGTAACAATTTGTGCATCTGAACACATCTGGTTTAGAGACAAGCTGACAGGTTTAAAAATTTATAGAAGGAAACATTTGGATTCATCCCCACATTTTCAACCTCTTTGGAAGTCATCTCAGGAACAACCTTTCTTCTAAATTACACATTTTCCACCATACACACCATAAATTTCATTATTATTTGTTTTTAAATACTAAGAAAAAGTACATGGTGGTTTATCTGGAAGAAAATTTGCAGAGGAAACTATCTGGAGCATTGGAAAAAGCTTAAGTAAAGGGATCTAATGTGCAAAATAATTTGTATTCTAGTCATTGGTGTGGTATATAATCATGTACTGTATGCAGCTAAATGAGTCTGTTGTCTGGTGTAATGAATATCTACATCCATCCTAACAGTTAATGAGGAATAAATGACTTATTATCCTTGAATGGCTGTATCTAAATAGCTCAGCAACAAAAACAGAATATTAAAATGTGTAGCTAAGATAGATCATAAATGATAATGAACTCACTTAGTTCATTAATTAATTTTTAAGCATGAGAAGGTTCACTTCCTGAGTTTAAAATTATCAATGTGGTGAGTTCATGCACAATGATACATTTTAAGGTTGCATTTTCAAGTAAATACAACTTCAAATGTATCATTTGTGTGTACACATACACACATTTGCAAATATTTGAGAAGGATAGCTTGTGTAGGTTCTCCAGCTATCAGTCCAGAGTCAGTTATCTCTCACTTGCTTGGGTTAACTGTTTCTGTGGGTTTCCCCATCATCTTCTTCACTGCTTTTGACATATTATTGCCTTGCCTATCCTCAATAGGACTCCAGTAAGTTGGACCAGAGGTTAGGTATGGATCTCTTTATCTGCTTCATCCTCAGTTAATCGATAAAGGTTATGATGACAATTAATGTAGTCATCCATCTGAATACAGGGGAAGAGCAATCAAGGCACCCTATCCACTATTGCTTAGATTCGTAGCTGGGGCCATCCTTGTAGATTCCTGGGAATTTCCCTATTGCCAGGTTTCTCACTAAAGCCATAATGGCTCCATAATGGTATCTCTTTGTTGTTCTCTCTCTCTTTCCTTTCCCCAACTCTACCTTCCAAATTTCTCATGTTCTCCAGCCTGTCCTCCCCTCCCCATTCCCCTACCACCTTCTCTCCTCCCCTGATGTTCCCAATTTACTCAGGGGATCTTGTCTAATTCTCCTTCCCAGGGTGATCAATTTATTCCTCTCTTAGGGTCTTCATTGTTTTGTAGCTTCTCAGAGGTTGTGGATTGTAGGCTGGTTATCCTTTGCTTTATGTCTAATATCCACTTGTCATTTCCTCATTTGGGTCTCTGGGTCAGGTGTCTCTTCTTCAACAGTGTCTAGGCTCTGGACGTAATGGCAAGTTGGCTCAGGGAAAAAGTATCTACCACACATGTTCATGCAGGCTGCCCTGGGTACCTGAGACTTGGATAGCAAGAGTGAAAACATATGGTACTTGTCTTTCTCTGACTGGGTTACCTCACTCAGAATAATTTTTTTCTTGACTGAACTAGACCCTCTGAATGTGGATTTAGTATTTACTCAAAATGCTCACTGTTTCCCTTTCCTCCTTTTTTGGAATAATAATGTATATTCTGCATCATTGCATGTTGGAAGTATATGATCTGCTTTTTGATTATGATATTATAGGGCTTACAGTTAAGGGACTGCCTTGAGTTTAGGAATGAATTATGACATCATGCTCTCTCTTTCTTTTCCTAAGAAGAGAATATTTTTGCCAATGCTTTCCTCAACTAAAATACATCAATTAAAGAAAAACAATGTATGGTTAAATATTAACAATTATCCCTCCCCTCATATGAATGAAAAAAGTATCACACATGTCTTCTGAGCGAGAAAATCATGCTTTTTTTAAATTAATAGTCAATGCATTAACATATTATACATTGCAACCAGGTTTGGTTTCTATACTAGCTCAATAAATGTCATGTGCCATATAAAGGAAGTAAAGTATAAAAATCACTCAATGGTCTCAGAAGACAGAAAGCAAGCATTTGGTGAAGCTCAGCATCTCCCCCATGGAAAAATTTTAGTAGTTTAGTGTAATAGATCAAATCTCACCTTAATAAAAGTCCACAGTCATTATCACTCTGAGTGGGAAACTATGAAAACATTCCTGTTACAACTAGAAAAAGACAACAGTATTCATTCTCACCAGTCTTATTCAGCATAATACTGGAATGTTCAGAAAAATCATTATGTGTTATAAATAAAAAAGAAACAAAAAAAAAGAAATAAGTCAAACAAGGGCCTCTAAATCAATAGGAGCAATGTTCAAATGATGCAGAGACTGATGCTACAAGTGCAGGGCCAACAGAGTTTTGCCCTGGCCCACCTTCATATATATTATGGGTTTCATTTTAGTGATTTATTGTATTCATGAATGTATGAAAAAATGGATCTATGTTTACATGAGAAAATGAAATATATCCTCACTAAAAAGAAAAGAAATACTTTAAAAAGATTTGCTACTGATACCCCAGACAGTAGGTGTTACTTTTTAAGTTAGATGTTAAATGATTAGTTGTTAGTGAAGTCTGACTTTAACTAAGAGTCAGGTGAACAAAGCAAAATCCTCCGTATGTAGGATTCTTTTCTTGATAGTTTATGCCTGACAATTGACCGACAGCCATGCATACATCAGACTAACTGGTCAAATTAAGTACTGGTAATATAATGAACATTTTATTTTAGAAAATTCATGTAATTCAAATGGGAACTCATTAACGCATTGCAAATAAAATTTAAGAATTTGAAAATGTGCATCTGCCCTCAGCATGATGCATAATTCCTAGCACCCATTCCTTGAGATGAAAACAACAGTCTATCCTTAAGAAAAGAAGTCTATTTTTATTCTTATCCAGAATCCACACTGTGGTCCATTTCTTAAGTAGAAAATGGACCAAAAATTTAAGGGTATATGTCTTTCAGTAATAGATCATTTTATTTAGACTAATTGCATTAGAAAAACAACTTGACTGATTGCGCCATGTTTGTTCTCAGTAAAAAGTGGTCCTGTGCTATATTTTGTCAATTGTCAATAATTTACATAGATCATATTTTTGCAAATATTATGTGAGAATTTGTAAATCAATAATTGAGATTTTTGTTCCTACAAATTGCAAAATCTATGCTAGGAATATTCTTGGTATAAATAAAAAATGAAAATAAATTACAGTAAAGACAATTACATACTCAAATGAATGGATATTTTTAATGCTTTATAATTTGAAATTTTTATATTAATTGTTGTCACATAGTTGTCATAACAACAAAATACACCTGAGAAACAACATTATTATTTTTTAAAAATTTTTATTAGTTCAAAATAAGAAAAAGCTTGTTTCACATATCAATAAATTCTCCCTTTCCCTCCTTTCACCCCTACTCCACCACCACCGACATGCCCCCAACTCCATCCACCCTCCACTCCCCAGGCAGGATAGGGCCCTCAACGGGGCTCCACAAAGTCCACCAAGTCATCCTGGGCTGGGCCTAGGCCCTTCCCCATGTGTCCAAGCCAATAGTGCATCCCTTCATGTGGGATGGGCTCTCAAAGTCCCTTCTTACTCCATGGAAAAATACTAATCCACTACCAGGGGCACCCTAGAGTGCATAGGCCTCCTAATTGACATCCATGTTCAGGGGTCTGGATCAGTCCTGTACTGGCCTCCCATATAACAGTCTGGGGTAGATGTGCTTTCCCTTGTTCAGGCCAGATGTTTCTGTGGGTTTCACCAACCTGGTTCCAACCCCTTTGATCTTCATTCCTCCCTCTTTGCAACTAAAATCCAGAGTTCAGTTCAGTGTATATCTGTGGGTGTATGCCTCTGCTTCCATCAGCCATTGGATGAGGGCTCTTGGATGGCATAAAAAGTAGTCATCACTATCATTTTAGGAGAAGAGCGTTTAGGTTATCCTCTCCAACATTGCTTGGATTGTCAGTTCATGTCATCCTTGTAGGTCTCTGGAAATCTCCCTATTGCCAGATCACTCCTCAGACCTATAATGGCTCCCTCTAATATGTTCTCTCTCATCCTGCTCTCCTCTATTCTTCCCCCAACTCAGGGTTTCTGCTCCTCCATTTCTTCCTCTCCTCTCCTCTTCTCCTCCTCTCATTATGGCAGCTCCCTCTCCCCAACCCTCATGCTCCCAATTAGCTCAAGAGTTCCTGCCCCTTCCCATTCCTGGGATCCATGCATTTTTTCCTTAGAGTTCTTCTTGTTTCCTAGTTTCTTTGGTGAAGAGGAATGTAGGCTGGTAATCCTTTGCTCTATTTCTAAAATTCATACATGAGTGAGTACATACCATGTTTGTGTTTTTGTGACTGGGTTACCTCACTCAGGATGGTTTCTTCTAGTTCCATCCATTTGTCTGCAAATTTCAAGATTCCATTGGTTTTTTCAGCTGAATAGTAGTCCATTGCATAAATTACCACATTTTTAATTTGTATCTTCAACTACTTATAAGGTAAAACTAGAAATTAATTCCAAAAGTAACAAACTAGAAAGACAAGTGCACTTTGAGTGTCCCATATATAATATTGATTTAAATGACTTTTAAAAGAATTTACAAACATTTGAAATGAGAAAAATATCTGCAGTTTTTAGAAGGGTCTGAAAATGATAATAAATTTTCTCATGAGAAAGATTATGGGAGGGAAATATATAGGGGATGTTTTGGGTTATACAATGATGCCCCATATTCTTAATTCACTATCCAATGACAATATTTATTAATAAACATGAATTTGGATCAGTGACCCAGATAAATATTTCTACAAAATGTTTTAGCACATTGTTTTAAACATAAAACAATATTTTTTGTTTTTTATTTAATTATTTTTTGTCTTTTAGAGGCAATCATATTTACAAATCCATCCCCCACATTCCCTCACACTCTCATACTCCCTTAACCCCATGAAACCCCTCAATGTATCCATCAACTCCTCCCCGTGGATATTGAGGCCCTCCACAGCGGACCTTCAAAGTCCATCATGTCATTTGGGAAAGTGCCCAGGCCCTCCTTGCTGTATCTGGGCTACAATAGTACCCCTCCCAAAGGCATGGTCTCCCACATTCTCTAGGGATAAAGATTGGTTTCACTGTTAGAGGTTCCATAGACTGCTTTGGCCTCTTAGCTGGCACCCACATTCAGAGGGTTTGGTTCCATCCAATGCTGTTTCCCCAGCTTTATGACTAGGGTCTCTGTGCTCTATATAGTTCAGGTCAACTGTTTCTGCTGGTTTCTCTAGCACTGTCTTGATTCCTTTGCTCATCCCTCCTCCCTTTCCCAAACTGAATTATAGGAGTATGGTTCAGTGCTTAGGGAGCCTATTTATGGTTTGAACAACTACTAGATGAAACCTCTAGGAATGGTAACCAAGGTAGACATCAACTCATTATAGGGGAAGGACATTAAAGGCATCCTTTCCACCACTGTCTAGATCCTTAGTTGGGGTCATCACTGTGGGTCCCCTAACATTTCCCTTATGCCAGACATCTCTCCAAACCTGTACTGTCTCCTTCTATCAAGGTATCTCCTTTCTTGACCTCCTCTATTCCTCCCCTCTCTCAGGCCTCTTGTTATCCTCCCCCCTCAACTTCTTCCCTTCTAACCTCCTTCCTCTCCCTGATTCCAATTGCTCCCACTTTGCTCAGGGTTCTTGCACCCCCTCCCCTTTTTCAAGGGACTATTCAATCTTCTATTGGTGTCAGCCTTGCATTGTAGCTCCTCTGGAAATGTGGATTATATACTGGTAATCCTTTGCTCTATTTCTAAAAATCATGTGTGAGTGAGGACATACCATGTTTATTTTTTGTAACTGGGTTACCTCACTCAACTCACTCAAGATGGTTTCTTCTAGTTACAACCATTTGCCTGCAAATTTCAAGATTCTGTCCCCCCACACACCCTGGCTGGATAGTAATCCATTGTGTAAATGTACCACATTTTCTCACCATTCTTCAGTTGAGGGGCATCTAGGTTGCTTCCTTGTTCTGGCTATTACAAATAATGCTGCTTTGAACATAGGTGAACATATGTCTTTACTGCATGAATAAGCATTATTTGGGTATATGTCCAAGAGAGGAATTGCTGGATCTTGAGGTAGACTGATTCCCATTTTCCCCAGAAACCACCATACTGATTTCCAAAGTGGTTGTACAAGTTTGCACTCCCACCAGCAATGGAGGAGTGTTCCTCATTCTCCACATGTCTCCAGCATGGAATGCTATTGGTGTTATTGATTTTAGCCATTCTGACTGGAGTAAGATGGTATCTCAGAGTTGTTTTGAGTTGCATTCCCCTGATGCGTAAGTATGCTGAGCACTTTCTCAAGTGTCTTTGAGCCATTTTAGATTCCTCTCTGAGAATTCTCTATTTAGTTCTACACTCCACTTTTTTATTGCATTATTTGTTGTTTTCGTGGGTATCTTCTAGTGTTCATTGCATATTCTGGTAATCAGCCCTCTGTCAGATCTGTTGTTGAAGAATATCTTTTCTCATTCTGTGGGCTGGCATTTGTCTTGTGGACTGTGTCATTTGCCTTACAGAAGCCAGCACCATTTGTTAAAGGTGCTTTCCTTTATCCATTGTATAACTTTAGCTTCTTTGTGAAAAATCAGGTGTTTGTAGTGTGTGGGTCAGTATAAGGGTTTTCAATGGATTACATTGGTCAGTCTGTCTATTTTTGTGCCAATTTCAAGCTGTTTTCAGGACTATGGTTGTATAATAGAGCTTGAAGTCAGGGATAGTGTTGCATCTGGAAGTTCATTTATTGTACAGGGTTACTGTGGCTATCCTGGGTTTTTGGTTTTTCCATATGAACTTGAGTATTGTTCTTTCAAGGCCCATGAAGAATTGTGTTAGGATTTTGATGGGAATTGCATTAAATCTGTAGATTGCTTTTGGCAAGATTGCCACTTTTTTCTATGTTGATCCTACATATCCAAGAGCATGGAAGATATTTTCATTTTCTGGTATCTTCTTTAGTTTCTTTCTTTAGAGACTCAAAATCCTTACAATACAGGTCTTTCACTTTTTTGGTTAGTCTTACCCCAAGATATTTTACATTATTAATTGCTATTGTAAAGTGTGATGTTTCTTTGACTTCTTTCTCATACCTTTATCACCTGTAGATAGTAGGGCTACTGAATTTTTTTAGTTAATTTTTTTTCTGGCTACTGTGCCAGAGGTGTTTATCAGCTGTAGGAGTTTCCTGGTAGAGTTTTTCAGGTCACTTATGTAGACCATCATATCATCTGCAAATGGTGAAAGTTTGACTTCTTTCTTTCCACTTTGTGTCCCTTTGATCTCCTTTTCTTGTCTTATTGCTCCATCTGGAACTTTAAGTACAATATTGAAGACATATGGAGAGAGTAGACAGCCTTGTCTTGTTCCTGATTTTCGAGTAACCATGTTGAGTTTCTCTCCATTTAGTTTGATGTTAGCTGTTGGTTTGCTGTATATAGCTTTTATCATGTTAGGTATGTTCCTGTTATCACTGATGTCTCCAAGACCTTTGTCAAGAAGGTATGTTGGATTTTGTCAAAGGCTTTCTCAGCCCCTAGTGAGATGATGATGTGGTTTTTCTTTTTCAGTTTCTTTTTATATAGTTTTTGTTTTAACTTTTTATTGATTTTTTTTGTGGATTTCACATCATGTTCCCCGATCCCACTTATCTCTCATCCCCTCATCTTCTCCCTCTGCCCTGAGACCTCCCTGACAAAATAAAAAAAAAAAATTAAAGGTATACCTAAAAAACAAACAAAATTTTGACATGGATGCTATAGCGTGGCCCAGTGAATCACACAGTATACCCTTTAGTAGTCCACAGATGTTTAAGAGTAAAATTTTTAGCCCAAAATTGAACTGATCCAGACCCTTAAATGTGGATATCAATGAGGAGGCCTGGGCACTCTATGGGGCCTCTGGTAGTAGATCAGTATTTATCTCTGTAGTAATAAAGTATTTTGGGAGTGGGCTCCCAAGTGGAGAGATGCTCTCTCAGCCTGGAGACTTTGGGGAGGGCCTAGACCCTGCCCAGGGTGATATGACAGACTTTGGGGATCCCTGTGGAAGGCCTTACCTGCCCTGGGGAGCAGAAGGGGGATAGGGTGGGGGACTCTTGGGGGATTGGAGAAAAGGGGAGGGAGACGGAGCAGGGATTCCTAAGCATGTATATTTAAGTGAGATGATATTTTCACCAGAAGATTTACATGTTAAAAACAACTGGTAATCCAATTCCAAGAGTATGATACTCAAGATTATATACATACAGTTAACATTATACCAACTGAGAAGGTTGTAGCAGTATATTGAGGAATATATGCATACATATATTCCTACATAGATGTGTATACATATGCATGTATATATGTAACAACAGAGAAAAAGAGGACAGGAATTTGAAAGAGAAAATGGACCCCATTGAAGGGAGAAAGACAAAAAGGGAAAATGTTGCTATTATAAATATAAAATAAAATTGCTATTTTAATTTCAAAAAGTAAAAATTATTATAAAAAATAACAATGAAACAGTATCATCTTTCCTATTTAGTCAAAATGTATTCAAAGCCATTGGCTTAGGATACAGTTCTTAGATATAAGCTGTGCATTTATCTAAGGAAATCACTGAGCTCTCTCTCACTTTCTTCCTGGGGGAAGAAGTCAACTGTGCTTAGGAGGTAATAATAGACTTGATACACATTGCTATGAAGTAGAAAATTCTACTGTCAATTTTTTCCAAGAAATGATTTTTTTGTTAGTTCAAAGTAGAAACAAGCCTGCTTCCCATGTCAATCCTTTTTCAATTTCTTAATGGTGGATTACATTGATTGATTTTTTGTATGTTGAACTGTCCCTGCATTCCTGGGATATAGCCAACTTGATCATGGTGGATGATTTCCCTGATGTGTTCTTAGATTCCATTTACCAGTTTTGTAAATTCTTCCTATTTTCTAATTTATTATGTTCATTTATATGCAGCCCTCAGTTTGATTATTTTCTGGTGTCTACTCCTCTGGGGTGAGTTTGCTTCCTGTTGTATTAGAGCTTTCAGTTGTGCTGTCAATTCTCTACTGTGACTATTCTCCAGTTTCTTCATTTGGGCACTTAGTGATATGAACTTTTTCTTAGCACTGCTTTCAAAGTGTCCCTTAAGTTTGGGTATGTTGCATCTTTATTCTCATTAAATTCTAGAAAGTCATTAATTTCTTTGTTTATTTCTTCCAGGAATGGTGCAATTTCACATTATTCAATTTCTATGAGTTTGTAGGTTTTCTGCAGTTTGTGTTGTTGTTGAATTCTAACATTAAAGCATGGATACAGGGAGTGATTCCAATTATTTGTATCTGTATAGTTATGCTATGTGGCCAAGTATGGGTGTCAATTTTAGATAAAGTTTCATGTGGCACTGAGAAGAAGGTATATTCTTTTGTGTTTGGATGGAATGTTTTGTAGATGTCTGTTAATCCCAATTGACACATAGCATCTGTTAGTTCTTTTGTTTCTTTGGTAAGTTTCTCTCTGGTGGTCTCATCAAGTAGTGAGAGTGGGGTGTTGAAGTCTCCTACTATACATGTGTGAGGTTTTATGTGTGATTTGAGCTTTAGTAATATTTCTTTTACAAATGTGGGTGCCTTTGTATTTGGGGCATAGATGTTCAGGATTTAGACTTCATCTTGATGGACTTTTCCTGTGATGAGCATGAAATGACCTTCTCTTTTGATTGATTTTAGTTTGAAGTCCAACTTGTTAGACAATATGATTGCTACACCAGCTTGTTTCTTGGGTCCATTTAATTGAAGAGTCTTTTCCCAACCTTTTTAACTGACAGAACATCTGTCTTTGATATTGAGATGTGGTTCTTGTATGCAGCAGAATGATGGGTTCTGTCTTCACATCCATTCTTTCAGCCTGTATCTTTTTATAGCCAAGTTAAGACCATTGACATTGCACGATGTTAGTGACCATTGATTGTTGATTCTTTTTTGCCTGGGATTTGGTGGTGGTGGTGTTATTATTTGTGGGTTTTCCCCATTTTTCTTTTGTAATTTGGTAAAGTGGGATTATCTATTTCCTATGGGTTCTGAGCTTAGTTATCTTCATTGGGTTTGAATTTTCCTTCCAATAATTTCTGTAGGGCTGGATTTGTGGATATGTATGTCATAAATCTGGTTTAGTCATGGAATATCTTGTTTTCTCCATCTATATTTATTGAAAGGTTGCTGGATGCAGTAGTTTAGGCTTGCATCCAAGTTCCCTTTGCATTTGTAGAACATCTATGCAGGATCTTCCAGCTTTCAAAGTTTCCATTGAGAAGTCTGGTGTAATTTGGATAGATCTGCCATTATATGTTATTTGCCCTTTTTCTTTTGCTGCTCTTAATATTTTTTCTTTATTCTGTAAGTTTGGTGTTTTGACTATTTTGTAGTGAGTGGACTTTTTGTGGTCCAATCTATTTGGCGTTCTATAATCTTCTTGTAATTTCATAGGTATATTCTACTTAAGTTTTGGGATGTTTTCTTCTACGATTTTGTTGAATATGTTATCTGTACCTTTGATTTTAATTTCTTCACCTTCTATTGCTATTATACTTAGGTTTGGTCTTTTCACAGTGTCCTATATTTCCGGGATATTTTTGGTGAGGGATTTGTTGGACTTGAGATTTCCCTTGTGATGATTGTATATCCTCTATTGAGTCTTCAACACCTGACATTCTCTCTTCCATACCTTGTATTCTATTGGTTATTCTTACATCAGTGGTTCCTGGTTGTTTACCCAGCTTTTCTATTTCCAGCATCCCCTCATTCTGTTTTCTTTATTGTTTCTAATTCTGCTCTCAATCCATGAACTGCTTTAATTTTTTCCTTCACTTGTTTGGTTATTTTTTCTTGGATTTCTTTAGATTCTTTAAGATGTTTATTTCTTGAATTTTTTGATTTGTCTTTTCCTCCCTTTCAGATAATTTTTGTTTTTTCTTCTATTTCTTTATGGGATTTTTTTTTTTTGTTTCCTCTTCATTGGTCTCTATCTCCTTCATGAGAAAATTTTTAAGGTACATCTCTTCTTCATCATTTGTTTTGGGCTTTTCAGGTCTTGCTGGTATGGTGTCCCTAGATTCTGGTCATGTCATATTGGCCTTTCTCTTATTGAGTGTGTTCTTATTCTGTTGTCTTCCCATCACTTCTTCCAGTGGATACAGGTGGTATCTCTCCCTCTCCTTTAGTCTCTTCAAGCAATGTGCAGAGTGCAGAGGGGGAACCAAGGGTGAGGTGTGTCTGGACTCGGGGTTTGCCTGAGAGTGGATCCACTCTCAGGTGGCAGTTGGAGGGAGGAGGGGGTGCAAGGATGAGGTATGGCCAGACTCAGGGTGGGTCTTCCTGTCTGGGCAGGTCCACTTTACAGGAGGGGCAGGCTCGGGAAGAAGCAAGGTGGGGTGATGGGGGAAGTAGGGACCAGAGCATCACCCAGACTCCTAAAGCAAGGGTTTAAATACAAAAAATTAACATGAATTTAAAAATGAAACTATTGTTAAAGTTATCTTAAGTTATAGCATATTATAAAGCTGATCTCAAAAGAAAAAATGAAAAAAGAAAACAAGGTATAAGCAAAAATGTACACTGTAAAAGAAGGGTTACTAATGTTCCATGTTCTAGATTCTTCCTTAAATCTTTCAGTGTCAATGAATAAAGATAAATTGTCAAGCAGGAGTTTAAATTATTCATATATGCTTCTGAAACTTTTGATCCCAATAGTTTAACTTGTTTAAATTATTAGCTTACTAATTAGAAATGCATCTTACTGAGGTAATGCAATGTCACTACTCAACTTTCTACATATATGAAACTATCCAGTGCTGATAAACAATAAATATAATATGTGGGCCATTTATTTATATTACATAAAAAATGAATTCTTTCCCTTATAGTGAAAACGGAAAACTCTAAAAATTAAATGATAGCCTATAAATTCTGAAAAAAAAACTGTCCATTGTTCAATATTTTGGAACATATTTTATTTAAAATCAATTTGGATTATTTCCTTTCACAATTGCAGCTCTGCGGTAAAGAAAAAAATGTTGTGATTGGTGCTTTCTAAGTGTTCTCTAATCTGTTAATGAAATCAAAACATATAGTTTATTCCTTCGGATAATTTTGACAGGTTCCTACTAAATTTATTAAATTGTGAAGTTTCATTCCTTAAATAAATATCAGAAATACTAACAAAACCAGACCTGGTTAGGGAAACAAAAAAGTAAATTTACCGAATGTAGACATAACCCAGTATTTGATAGTTTATTGCACTCTGCATGTTATTTTACTAGAGAGTATCTGCAATCTTTCATAATTACTTCAATTATTTCCAAAGGAGTTCTGCCTTTTCCTAATTTTCTAATTCCAGCAAAATTTCTCTTCATTATTAAGACTATATATAATTTGAACCAGAATATTTGTATAGCATGTATGTTTATGAATATTCACTATCTAGAACATAAACCCATATTTATCTTAAAACAAATACCATGAGAGTATGAGCCACATTGAATTATATCTAAGGCTTTCCTCTAATATATAAATTAAAAATGTAAAAATATCTATGTTTAAGGTAATGCTATGCTAATCCCCTGAACTACACACAAGCCAGAAACCTATGGTCTCTTAGTAAGACTTATTTTAGTTTCTTTAATGCAAGGTGTTTATTGTAAACTTCACATTAAATGTGATTTTAAGAAATTGAATAATAAAAGACTTATCAGCCTTTCATGTTTTTGTTTAGTGATGAGGAGATAAGGGGAAACAATTCTTCTGGGTCATGTAAATAATGGAAAAATGGTATAATTGCTTTAAATATTTGACTGCCTCTAAATATAATATCAATGTCATCATAATTCATAATCTAGAATATTTATTTCACAAAATAGGAACAATATTTATTGAAAATATTTGAAAATGTACATCTACACAAAACCTGAACATAAATAAGTATAACACATTTATTAATTAATATTAATTCTTAGATGCAACCAAACCAACCTACTTAAATAATAGTTATTTAATCAACTGTGCTATATTCAAATGATAAAATATTCTTCAATTCATTAAATAAGTAAATAGAATAAATGCCATTGAAGCCACTATAATTTGAAAAATGTACATCCTTGAATCAATAAAGCCAACCCAAAAATTTGCATTTTAGACAATCACAATGCCACAGCATATAACACCAACAAAAATCATGCATTTCACTCTCTTCCATTAGAGTGCATATTCTTTCAAAAACAGCTTTAACATCTTTTTATCTCATTTTTTTCATGTGTTTGAGTATTTACCTGGTTGTATGTCTGTGCACCACATGCATGCTGTGCTCACAAATTCCGGAAAGACAGGAGATTCCTTGGTCCAGGTGTTACAGAGAATAGTGAGCCCCTCTTTGGATATTGAAATTGTAACCTGGATCTCTGGGAAAACAGCCATAGTTCTTAACCACTGAGCTCCCTCATGCTCCATGTTTACTTTTTTGTATCCACATAAACAATATTGTACAGTTTCCATATCCTTATCTGTTCACTCAAATATGATTAAGATGTTTGCTTATGGTAATTTCATTAATAAATCTGTGTTTTCTAATAAAAATATTCTGTTTTGGGTGTTGTAATCTCATAAAGCTAAGGAAGTAACATCATAAGTTCAACTACAACCTGACCTATAGAGTGATCTACTTGCCTATGCAGCAAGACTATTTAAATATTCAAAGCATGATTCATAAAATTACATTGCAAATTTGAAACCTAACATTGCTGAAAAAAGTATCTGTTTTTCATTTTCTTAATATTAAATAAAATTCTTTATATACAGAAAGATAATATATTAAACATAGGAGAGTTTATTCTTTTTTTTCTGAGAAAATATTTCTCTGTGGCTTTGGAGACTGACCTGGAACTAGTTCTTGTAGACCAGGCTGGTCTCGAACTCACAGAGAACTTGCCGACTGAGTGCTGGGATTAAAGGGAGTGCCACCACTGTCCAGCTTAGGAGAGTTTATTCTATATGTTTTGGTAAGTAAGTCTTGGAAGCTATGCTACTCAAAACACACACACACACACACACACACACACACACACACACACACACACACACACACGGTTTTAGATAAGTATAATACTAAATTCAAAATATGTACAATCTGTGCATGCATAAATTTTCCTTAACGCTAACTTTTTTCTTTCAATAATAAAGTGTCATACATTTCTCTGAAATTATTTTATGTGTTAGAGATGTAGTATTTATCCTAAGTACAGACTTACTTTGGCAGTATTCCTTAGTGTTTGTTATGACCCAGTGTTCTTGATTAGAGTTGGAACAGAGTTCAAAAATCAAATCATATGAGAATTCAGAGTGCTTGTGGGAGAATTCCAAGAAAAGAAGATAAAAGGCTGTGACCTCAGTTTCTTCAGAACACAGAATTGTTATTAGAATGGATTTTGGAGTGAGTTTACTGAGCTTTTTTTTTTTCTTTTTTTTACTATGTCTCTATGGACAAACATCTTTTTACCCTGTGTGTCTTATCCTTGTGACGGAACATCTTAGTTATGTAATTCTTCTTAACCCTGATAGAATACATTTTGTGATGCTCTAAATAAAGTTGACTATTGCATGAGATAATTAATCCACCACACTTCAATGTGTTACTCTCTCAAGTTCATGCCACCAACTAGAGTGGTCAGTAGTTCAGCACCTGCATTTCTTCTGAAGTAACACTAAGTGTTGATCTTTTAAATAATTATTTTTAACTTCAATGTAGAGCTATATTCAAAGATAAAGGAATCAAGGTTTAAGCTTTCAGTTACTGTTCCAGTACAATCTTGCCTGCATGTTGCCATGTTTTCCATCATGATGGTCATTGGTTTGTCTTAAGAAACAGTAAACTCCAAATAAATTGAATCTTCTTTAAGGTACATTTGGGTAATCCACTATCACAGCAATAGGAAAGTACCTAAGACATTCATCACACATGGATGCATGTTGTCAGTGATGACAACTTGGTATTTTACAAGCAATTCCTGTGATCTTCCCTAGGGGAAAATGTTTCTGCAGATCTAAAATTCTTTATTTACCAGTAGTAGTTTGTATAGCGTGGGGTATTGTCTGTTTTTACCTCTGAACATTGGCATGTCTGTCAGTTTTGACGTCTTTGACTCAAGTATCTTTATACAGAGTAGTTTATATTTAGAATATACTAATATACTTACAACAAAAACTAAAGGAAAATGATATCATGTGTTTTACAGAGATCAAATGATTATGTGGGAGAATTGGGAGGGAGAAGAGGGAATATAGTTGTCTGTTTAATTACAATCTTAAATTTAATTTTAAAAGTAAGAAAAATTAGAAAGAAATGCACAATTACAGATTTACCTGAATAAAAAGGTCTGACTTAGAGAAAATGTTCAATATATTCATTAAAATAGATTCTCCAATGGCTAGGCTGAATATTATTTCAAAATTTGATTTTATTTTAGAAAAAAATAATCAAAACATTATCAGGAGAAATCATTCATTGTGTGATTGAAATTAGTCTTTTTACATAAAGTTTGTTAACATTTAAATTTGTTATATAACTGGCAATCAAATTTAAAACCTCATTGGTATTGGGATATATAAATCCTAGATCCTTGAGATATAATTCAGTCCTTTAAAATTTTACTAAATATCTGATTTAATAATTCAAAACATGTTTAAAAATCCATTTTCAAAACATGTTACAAATGATGGAAGAACACCATCATTGGCCAAATACTCACAAAGCACCCTAACAAATTTTAAAAAGTACACAATGAAACAGACCACATTTTCCATAAAAAATAGTTTCCTAAGGAAGTGTCTGCAATAAAGATTCCCTGCTACTCCACTGTCATTCTTAGAAAGAAACCCAGTACAAACTCCAGTGAACGACCAAGTCTCTTTCTGTTTCTCTTTCTCGTCTCACACAAATTGTTTCTAATGTTCTTTTTTATCCTACATATCCCATTTTTCTCATTGAATCCTTACTTGACTTTGGAGAACATAAGATTTCCCTGTCACTGGAGTCCCTGACTCTTTAGGTTAGTGCTATCCCAAGATATTTTAAGTTTGTGACTATTGTAAAGGGTGATGCTTCTTTGATTTCTTTCTCAGTCCATTTATCTTCTGTATATAGTAGGGCTACTGATTTTTTATTTTTTGAGATCATCATGTATCCTGCCACTTTTCTGAAGGTGTTTATCAGCTGCAGGAGCTCCCTGGTAGAGTTTTTTGGTCACTTATGTAAACTATCATATCATTTGCAAACAGTGAAAGTTTGACTTCTGTCCCTCTCCATCGTCTCGCCAGCAAGAACGACACGGGACACTCGGATCATTCTGCAGTAAAGCTTTAATGCATCTTGAGACACAGATGATCAGCTTCCGAATAGGGAGACCCCAAGCCAAGAATCCCGTCCCCTTATAAAGGCTCATAAGCCCCGAGCAGTGCGTGTACAGCTGGGATAGGTGGATGACTCATCACCCTATATGACGCCACGGAAGAGGCGAGGCTAGGCAAGTGGAAAAACACTGGGCACATCCTCACCAACGTTGTTTACTTGATCCGGCAGTGGATGTCAGCACCATCTTGTAATGGCGAATGTGAGTGCGGCTCCTCACAGACTTCTTCCTTTCCAATTGGTATCCCCCTGATATCCTTTTATTGTCTTACTGTTCCAGCTAGAACTTCAAGTACAATATTGAAGAGATATGGAGAGAGTGGACAGGTTTCTTCAATTATTTTTTAATATTTTTAATTACTCATATTTACATATCCATCCCCCATTCCCTCACCCTCCCTTCCTCTCATGTTCCCCACCCAACCCAACCCAACTCTGGACTACTCGCCAGAGATAGTGAGGCCCTCTATCAAGGACCTACAATGTCTGTCATATTGTTTAGGGGAGGGTCTAGACCCTCCTTGCTGTATCTGGGATACAATAGTATCCCTTCATAGGGAATGGGCTCCCAAATTCCATTTGTGCTGTAGGGATAAAGACTTTCTCCACTGTTAGAGGTGCCATAGCCTGAACCACCATCCCCTGACAATTGTGGACCTGCCCAGACTGGAATGCCCACCTTGAATCTCGACACACCTCAGCCCTGCCCACACTCTGCCTTCTGTCCTATGGCAGTCACGCAAGCCTCAGATAAGTCTGGGGCTGCTCTGTCCCCCAACCTCCTCCATCAATACCTTCTCACTTCTGCCTGAACTCCCCCCACAACAGTGGACCTGTCCAGACCAGTAGGCCCACCTTGAGTCTGGATACACCTCACCCCTGTCCACACTCTGCCCTCTGTCCTGTGGTGGGAGCCCGAGCCTCAGGTGAGTCTGGGGTCTGCTCTGCCCCCCAACCTAACCAATCAACCTCTGCTGAATTCTGCCTGAGCCCACCCAGACAAGAGTGGACCTGGCCAGAGCAGGAATGACCACCCTGAGTCCTGACACACCTCACCCTTTTCCACCCACTGTCTTCTGCCATCCAGCTGCTTCCAGAGCCTGAGCCCTCTGCCTGCAACCTGAGAGAGGGTGAGACCCCACCTGCACCCACTGGAAGAAAGGATTGGAAGAAGACAGAGTAAGAACACACTCAACAACAGAAATAACAATATAACACCACCAGAATCTAGGGACTCCACACCAAAAAGAACTGAAAAGCCCAATGTAGAGGATGAAGAAGTGATAGACCTTAAAAATTATCTTATGAAGATGATAGAGACCAGTAAAGAGGAAACAAGAAAATCTCTTCAAGAAATAGAAGAAAAAAACAAGAAAAAAATTACATGAAATGGAGGAAAAGACAAACCAAAAAATTCAAGAAATAAACAAATCCCTTAGAAAATGTAAAGAAAACCAAGAAAAAACAACCAAACAAGTGAAGGAAACAACTCAAACAGTTCACAGTTTGAAAACAGAATTAGAAACAATAAATAGAGTGGACAGTTTTGTCTTGATCCTGATTTTAGAGGATTGAGTTCAGTTTCTCTCCATTTAATTTGATGTTGGCTATTGGCTTTCTATATTGTTTTTATTATGTTCAGGTATGTTCCTGTTATCCCTGAGCTCTCCAGGACCTTTATCATGAAGGGGTGTTGGATTTTGTCAAAGGCTGTTTCAGCATTTGTTGAGATGATCATGTGGTTTTTCTTTTGCAGTTTTTTTATATGGTTGATTACTTTGATAGATGTTCATATGTTGACCAACCCTGTATCCCAGGAATGAAGTTGTCTCTATTTCATTTTTGGTGATCAACTGCCCTGTAACTAAAATGAAGGCAAATTCAGAAAAGGAGTTTCAGCTACAAAATTTACCATCTCTAAAAAATTTTTATACACCTTCAAGTAAGTTACTTTATTGAAATAACACTATTTGTAAAAATCTAAGTAATATGTAATTATACGGGAAAATAAATTGTCAAAATTATCCATGTTTGACCCCGGCATTTGTGGCACAAGCCTGTAATCCCAGCACTCAGGAGTCAGAGGCAGGTGGATCTCTTTGAGTTCAAGGTCATTCTGATCTCCAGAGCGACTGCCAGGATAGGCTCCAAAGATACACAGAGAAACCCTGTCTCGAAAAAACAAATAAATGAATGAATGAATAAATAAAATTAATTAATTAATTAATTAATTAATTAATTAAACTGTCCATGTTTTGTCATGCTTCAAGTTAACTTCTGTAAGTTCCATAGAGAAAAATAATGAAAGAGTTTAGAATTTGACCATTAGAAATCAGAACGCTGAACCCTTGATGCTAACAATGTGAAAAAAAAAAAAAAACCTACGGAGGAATGCAGCAAGTTTACTTTACCATAGGCATGAAACTTGGCACATTAATACATTTCAGAGAATTTTCTTTGGGCTTACTTTTTTTTTTTTTTTTTTTTTGCTGTCAGTTAGTATCAATCATTTTAACTTTTAGAAACAAACTAAAACAGACTTGCTAGGTCACCTCTATTTTCAGGCTTTGCAAAGAGGATATATTTAAAAGAGAAATGCTTTATTGAAAGAGTCAGTGTCATGTATATTAAATGTGTAGACTAAATCTCTCAGACACTTCCTAGGCCTTGTCTATCGTGAAGTTTATTTTAGAATCTATATGAGCCAAATATATTTATCTCATTATGAATCTGACATAAGTACCTCAGAGGCTTACTGTGGCATATAAGATTCTTTTTAGTTTGAAAAGTAAATTTTGACATTACAAATCAATGCTCACGTTCATTAAAACTAAGCAAAGTACAATAAAGCTTCAGTTGCATGTCTTTCTTCATTTCTAAATGAGCTTCAACAAAGTGAGTTTAAACTTTTCAGATGAAAGCATCCATACTGCATGTTGGATCAGAGTGTTTTTAAGATTACCCAAGCATAATTTAAAATAGATTGAAACTTATGTCTGTTTCACTGTTTAAAAATAAGAAAACCAGTTGCTTGAGACAGAATCATCAAGAATGTCTGCAGATGTTTTATTGTCACCCTCCCTAAAAAGTTAAATGAAATCAACTTGAATTCAGTGAAATTAATTTTACATAATATCCTACCATTATTTATCATTGAACTCCATTTCCCAACATAGGAATTTCAACATGGAAATGTTTTACTAATCTTACTTCAATAATTTAGTGAGTATTTAAATAAATGGTTATCATTTATTTTTACATAATCATAATTTCTATAATCACTCTTGAAATTATTTTATTAAATTACAGTGCCTTGGGCAAAAATTTTCTTTGTGGAAACATTTATGTGTTTACAATGGATATTATTTTACATTTTAAACATTTAGTTAACTATATTATTAGATTGATTTTCAAGCACTTACATTTGTCAAATTTAATCCAGAGTCAAACATTTCAAATAAGTAACTACGTAGGACTGATTAAAGTCAACTTTTCAGATAATTCAAGTAATACTGAACTATAATTTTGTGGACAAAAGTGACACATGTTTAACTAATCAAATGTAACATCTTCATTAGTTTGACCTCATAGATTATGAATATAGAATTTAGAAAAAGACAAAGATTTACAAAATCATACTTAAATGTGCCAAGTGGGGACATACTTCTAAGTCCTTTTTGAAAATAATTTTTTATTTAAATTACAATCTTATTATCAATAACAATCCCAGTTCCCTCTCCCTCCCATTCTTCCATTATCCCCATCCACTCCTCTGGGAGGGTAAGGCCTCCCACGAGGGTTGAATGAAGTCTGACACATCATTTGGGCAGGACCTAGGCCCTCCCCAGTATATCTAGGCTGAGAGAGTATCCCTCCATAGGGTACGGACTGCCAACGACCATTTGTGCACTTGGGATAAATACTGGTTTCACTACCAGACGCTCCATTGACTGCCCAAGCCTCCCAACAGACACAGCACCCCTGAAAGCTCTAAAACAAATAGAGGCAAACTCACCCAGGAGGAGTAGATGCCAGGAAATAATCAAATTAAGGCATGAAACCAATAAAGTAGAAACAAAGAAAACAATACAAAGAATCAATGAAACAAAGTCTTGGTAATTTGAGAAAATCAACAAGATAAACAAACCTTTATCCAAATTAATCCAAAGGTAGAGAGAGAACACAAATTAACACTATCAGAAATGAAAAAGGAGACACAACAGACATTGAGGAAATCCCAAGAATCATCAGGTCATACTTTGAAAACCTGTATTCCACAAAGTTGGAAATTTTAAAGAAAATGAACAATTTTCTGGGAAGACATCACCTACCAAAATTAAATCAAGAACAGATAAACACTGGGGGTTGGTAGTGCATTTTTTTAATCCCAGCACCCAGGAGGCAAAAGCAGGCAGATCTCTGTGAGTTCAAGGTTAGCCTGGTTTACAGAGCAAGTTCCAGGACAGAAAAACTCTGTCTTAAAAAAAAGGAACAGATAAGCAATTTAAATAGGCCTATAAACCCTTATGAAATAAAAGCAGTCATCAAAAGTCTCCCAACCAAAAAGAGGGAAGGGCCATATGGTTTCAGTGCAGAATTCTACCAGAAACTCAAAGAGAAGCTAATACCAATACTCCTAAAATTTCTCTACATAATAGAAGCAGAAGGGTCATTGCCAAACTCTTTTTCCAAAGCTACAATTACCTTTGTACCAAAACCACACAAAGACACAACTAAGAAAGTGAACCAGATTTCTAAATTCTTGATTCAATCCCCTCTCTTTGAGGTCTTCTAGTAGAAAGTCAGAATATAAGGAAGAACTACCACATCAGGTACATAAGAGAAGAAAAGGCATAAAATTTAAACACAATGACTGCTACTCAATGTATGAGTATGGGAATCCTTCTTAACCCTTATTTTTAATTATGTTGACTGATGATTAGTTACTGGAGACATACTAATTTGCAAACTATGGGACCCTATATACTATTTCCTCCCAACACATTGTAGGTTCTTGTCTACAGCTAGGTTTTACCTAATATTTAGTGAACTAATTATTTAAGTAGAAATACCAACATAAGGAAAAGCCTTAGGAAACATTATCCCACTTCTCTAACATCATTTTTTTAAGACTTCATCTCCTGCCCATAAAGGATGCAGTATTTTCTTTCATTCACAATTATGCATAATTAGGAAATATGACGACCATGTAGTCAAAAACTCATGTGTTATCACTGTACTCCAATGCCACTACATGTTTTTTCTCAATTCAAATATGCCCCTTCACATTCTCTTCTTCATCAAAACTCTTCTGCATTTTTAAATTGTAAAAATTTTCCAGATCATTTTAGATTTTATGAATTATCAATGTCCTCAATACAATATAGATATGTAAGACATATCTGTAAATCACATATGAAAAATGAAACAATGTTATTTCCAAGATTTTTGTTGGACTACACTAGTGAGTCATTTTGTCATTCAAGTAGTGTTAAATACTGAGCATTAAATATTTGAAAATCGTTGCGTCCTACAATTTTTTGTAAGATTTTATTTGGGGAAAGCATCTGCTGAGAGATCAAGAAAGTGGTGGTTGGTGTCCTGTTCAGAGGTTAGTATTTCACAAACACGGAATTAAAAGAAATCTTCAATGTGGCTGGATGGTGGTGGCACATGCCATTAATTCCAGGACTCAGGAGACAGAGGCAGGCAGATCTCATACAGAAATCCTGTCTGGAAAGAGAAAAACAAATCCTTTTCTATGCAATGATCTTGGTAAATTTTCTCCAACATTCCAACAGAGCCAACAGGCCTTTGGTTATTAAAATGACTCATCTAAGTACTTAGAATAATTCATTTATGGTTCTATAAAAACACATCTGTAAGTTGTTTTGGAAATCAATCAGTTGACAAAGATGATTGATGCCTAGTCTTACAACCTTAGTGAGTCCACTGGATCCACATTTTGGAATGAAAGAAGTTACTCCCACAAACAAAAGTATTTTCTAACGTCAAACTAGATGGTACGACATTCATGTGCCCTTCTTCAAATACAGAAGGAGGGAAGGAATGAAGAATGGAGGAAAGGAGGAGGGAGGGAAGGAAGTTCTTACTGGAGAGACCAGGAAGAGGTACTTGTTGCCAAGCCTGAAACCCTGAGCAGGTTTCCAAACACTCACAAATGTAGGAGTGACATGACTCCTGCATGTTGTTCCCTGTCCTCCATGTGAGCATTTTGGTTCTGCATCTAGACACAGACACATAAACACACACACACACACACACACACACACACACACACACACACACACACTATGTGCACATACATACACACTTATCTAACATACTCTAATTACACACACATATCCTGCACAGAGACAGACATCCTATTCCTATAAACCCACCCACATACTTCCTATCCACACATATGCATATATCTTTCACAACATATACACGATCATACACACACATTCTATACAATGAGAAACACACATCCAGCATACACATTCATACAAACACACACACACACACACACACACACACACACACACACACACACAAGTACACACATATACACAAACTCAGAAATACAAAAACACACAAAATAAGCATAAAAATAATACTGTATAAACTTATTTTTAGATCTTTTGTCAAATTAAGCTTTCTGATCACTTTCTAAAAATATCTAAAACCCTGTTTTCACTTCTTTTAATCTGTATTTGTGTCTTCCCTTTTGTCTTTGTCTCATACTTTAATTTGCCATCAGAAACATTTATCTTTGTTGTCATTTGTATTACTAAATAGCATGAAAGCTTTATACAGAAAATGATTTCTCTTTGGTTCCTTATTTTGTTTTTGATGTTAAACAGAGAATCACATAGGTTGTACATAGCTAATTTGTGAAAAAAATATGTTTTACATTAAGAGTGAATGTGATCATTATTTAAGATATGAAATGAGCTTCTAAAACAAGCATATATATGGTTTTGTGGCCCTGATATTCTCAATTTTCACATTTTTAAAAGACAAACTGTAGAGTATACTCATGTAGCAATGTCTTGAGACAATGACAGCCAGTCCAGAACAGGCTTGTTCTTGTTCTGAATGGAGATTTCCTGAATGTAGGTTTCTCACTTTAGTTTTAGCCCAGCAGATCATGTTTCTCACGAGGTATGGAGCTAATGTTGAAATGCTTTTGTTGAGGCCACAGCTGATGTGTTATGAGTGTTGTGTTCAGAAGAGATTCTAGTCTTTCAGTAAACTCTTCTGAGGTTTAACTGAAACAAAGCCAAGGAATCCAAGAGTTTTACTGTTTCACATTATCAGTGGGAAAAATCTTTCTTATACATGTTTTGTGAATGCTGCCTCAGCAAACTCTTGTGTGGTTAAATTGTACCCAAGGAATGTGGGATTGATGTGCTAATCTGCTATTATGAACTTAATTCCAAAGATGTTTTATTTGTATTTACAATAGAAATTTCACATCTAATTAACTTATTTTGACCTTTACATAATATGTATTTGTACAATAGAAACCAAATGAATTTTTGAGAGTAGCTTCATTCTTTAACTAGTTATCACTACATGAGAAAATATTAAGGGATATTTTTACATTTCATTGGGAAGCTACAATTTGCTCTTAGAAATTTAGGACACATAATATCTTTATTCATGAATTATACTATTCTAATGATACATGTATGTGCACATACTCAGACATGACCTTAGTCATTGAGAAAAGAAGCAGTAAATAGCCATTAGCTAGAGTTATAGGCAGAAATGTGCTTCCTTCAAGAATGCTGGGAAAATAACTCCAGTCTTTTGAAAGAGCTCTACATAGACTAGTCCTCACCTCTCATCAAAAAAAACTTCTCTCTTCAAAATATGGAGGCCATTACAGAAACCACAATCAATCAAATTGCAGATTTGTGGAACAATCTCCTAAAGGGTACATTTGTAAAGCAAGTCCTACAACTAAGGCTCTGGGGACATTGTGGTGACAGTGTAGAAAATTTGTAAAGAAGGATAAGGAATTTTCCTGTGACATTTTGTCTCCTATGAATGAAGAAAAAAGCTACATGCAAAGTTTGATAAACATGAATGACTAAGCATGTTATGAAAAAGGACGACAAGAGATATACTGAGTCACATTCTTGAGTTTAAATTCAGAGAACTTTAACCATCAACAAAGTTGCATTGGAAAATGGGCAAAGTTGATTGTGGGAGATTCCAGTGAAAGTGCACACTCTCCAACAGTTAAAGCCATATTTGAAAGTAATAAAATAATATAATTCATACATTTTATTTTTATAGCATTTTGTCAACAATAGAATGGAAAAGGAAATAAAGGACTGAAAACGGTTTAGGGTTGTACATATAGAATATAGTACATTGTTATTACAGATGTGAGACTGACTGTTGAGAAATGACAAGAAAATTCAAATTTAGTGAGTGTACAAACTAAATAGTAGGTGATGATTGGCGGCCCAAAGATGTGACTCGGTAACATTTTCATGGGGAATCCTTCCCTTGTATTTACTGACTGCTGAGGAATCTCTAGTGACAAGACATTCCTACCTGAGATCTTGTAAGGAGATAGCATTTTCATCATCTCAAGTGTTTAATAACTTGTTAGCTCCTTTGAATATTCCTTGATGCAGTACTGAGACCAGCCAGTATAATAGGCCAAACAAGAGCTAATGGGTCCATTGAACTCCTAATTACTTGGGGAGATATATTAGACAGGAAGGTCAAATATCTTTTATTTAATCATCTCTCCATGAGGTCCAGGTCATCCAAAATTAAATCTTATGTTAAAACTAAGTCTAACTGCATTATAAACACATTATCAGCCTGAAAAGAAATCTAAAATTCAAAGAGTGATCACATATGACAGGATGAAACAGGATATTATAATGCCTATCAATTCATAATAACTTGATAAACATATATTTAAAAAGAGGAATATGATGTTGAATGAGGAAATTATCTCACTCTTTTTTAATTTTTAAATTTATTTAATTTAGAAACAATCTTGTTTTACATATCAATCCCAGTTCCTGCCCCCTCCCATCCTTCCATGCCCCCTAGTGACCCTGCACCCCACCCCCATACACACCCCATGGAGGGTGAGGTCTTTCATGGGGAGTCATCAAAAGCTTCGGCATCATCTCAATCTTTATGTCATGTTATATTTGATTTGAATGTTAGAGATTTGCTAAAGAGAACTAGAAAATTTTGTACTTTCTCTTGATAATTGAAGCACTAAGAAAATAAAATGACTCTATAATTACTTAATGTTACTCTTAAATTCACTGAGGATGGAATTACATGCTTGTAATGTTATAGATATATCTGCTAGTTTTGTGAGAACCCTGAACATGCAAAATTGATGTTGATCTGTGTCAGAAATTTCTATATGGTTTAATATGGTTTCCTTCCTAATGACATTGATTTCCCTCTTCATGATATCCCCTTGCTTTCTTGGGCAGATAAGGTGATCAAGTCTGCATGCATGTCTGAAATGCCTGAGAAGAGTCTTATCGGCTGTCTCATGAAGTAAAACAAAATGAAATATTTTAAGGAAATAAGCTCAATGAGGAATAAAAATAAAAGACTATTACTTAAATGGAAATTTGTATTGTTATAATATATATATATATATATATATATATATATATATATGAATTATACCAAGAGTTAATTTTATGAGTGAATAAAATCAGTGGTATATTAAAGCCATTACTTCCAATTACACTGAATATATGGCAAGTATTTAATCATGTTGGACAGTATACCATCAATAAATTGAAGGAAGTGGTGACATACTCTGAAAGACTGAAAGTATAGTAAGGGACAACACTGAAAATATACATTTCTTGGAAACATACAAGGTTTGTATAAAGTCAGCCATATCATTTTCTGTGATAGACTCAATAAACAGTAGAAATTAATATAAATGTAGTTTAGATGTGTGTTCCATTATAAAATGTCATATGAAATGAAAGAAGTCAGAACAAGAATTGAGTAATCAAACAACTGCAATGACACCCTGCTCCTTGAATAGACATTTAAAGCTGAGTTATGAATATGGATGAAGACATATTGACAGAATATTAACTCTACTTTTGTAGAATGTGGTTTCATATTAAAGCATTTGTTCCACTTACTTTTCAATATCATGCTTATATCTTTCATGACTAAAAGGATATTTATGTATTTATTTGTCAGAAGTTTTGTTTATCTAAGCATATGAAATGTTAATTTTCATAGATAAAATACTGCAGTGAATATAAAACTGATTCATCTGTGTAAATATTTAGAAAATTTTGGATGCCAGGAATAATGAACTAAATGTCTGTATTCTTTGATCAATTTCTGAGGAGACACTTATAAAAAAAAAGCTGTCACTAGATATTTCAGTTTGTCTCAAAGGATCACAAAGAAATAAAATCATGAAATAAATGATGAAACTGCAACTAGCAGTGTAATATGGTCCTGTCACCTCTTATTAACTTGAGAAGTTTTTAACTAGAATTCATGCCTGCAATATTGCTCATCATTATTTACAGGTATTATTCAGTATTTAAAATTCCTAGGCCACAAAATATAATCAAAATATAGGAAATTAGGCTCTGGTTGTTACTGTTAAGCCATATTTTGTTTGTTAGTAAATATATCTGGAAAATCTACCATTCCCCCAATACTGTTATGTATGAATTAATATTATGTACAAATAAACATGTATGTATGCATGTGCTATGTGCGTGCATGCATATGAGCAAACACACATGTGAATGAATGTGTGTGTGTGTGTGTGTGTGTGTGTGTGTGTGTGTTGTCTAGTATCTGAAAACAGAGCAATGTGTTTTTCCTCTAGCACTCATAGTACTACAAAAAAATGTAATAATGAAGTTAATTTAGTCAAAGACATGGATAAGTCACATGGATGTTTCATTACTTACACAGCACTAAATGGAATGTCTCCATTAAACCCCTTCCCTCAGAGCTCAGAGAATGCATTGAAAGTGGAGAGAGAAACAGAAGCTATGGAGAGTGCCAAGAAAGCAAGGTGCTCTAAATCAACATGAACAATGTTATATGAAATCACAGAGACAGAATCACCACAAGCATGGCCTCAAAGGTCTGCCCCAGTTCCTCTGTGTACATATTATATTAAATTTTCAGTTTAGTATTTTTACGGGATTCATGTGTAGGAACAAGTGGGTCTCAGGTTCTTGGGCCTTCTTTTGGGCTGTTTGTCTTGTCCAATGTTGATGTGACAGTTTTAGTTTTATCTTATATTTCCAATCTGTCAGGTTCTTAAGTGAGTTGAGAAGTGAGTGAATGAAAACCTAGCTACTAGTGTAACAGCCAACAATTGTACTGTCACTTGTACTAGGTGGGAAAAGGAAAATGAGTTTCTTCTCATAGGGTGACCAGGGCATATCATTTACTGCAGAGTAACCCTTACATTAAGGAGTGGTTAACTGATATATAATGGACTCCTCAGTTTTGTTATGTTATTTTATTTGGTTACAGTTTGGTGCTCTTTGTTTTTCCTTGGGAGTCCAGTTTTATTTTGTTTTCTGGGTTTGTATGTGCTTTATTGTTGTGCTTGGATTTTGTTTTTTGAGAGGGAATTGAAATTAGGGTGGGAGTAAGTATGTATAAAGACTTGAGGGACATGAAAATTAAAATCAAAATGTATTATAGTTTAAATGTTGTTTTAAAAATAAAAGTATACAAGTCTGGACAAACCTAACCCCTGTCCAAACTCTGCCCTCTGTCCTGCCTCAGGTGAGTCTGGGTGATGCTCTGCCCCCCCAACCTACCCCATCAACTCCTGCTGGCTTCTGCATGAGCCCACCCAGACAAGAGTGAACCTGCCCAGATAAGAAGGCCCACCCTGAGTGTGGACACACCTCACCCCTGTCTATGCTCCACCCTCAGTCCCGCAGAGGGCGCCCAAGCCTCAGATGAGACTGGGCAATGCTCTGCCTCCTCCAACCTCCCCCATCAATCCCTGATGCTTCTGCCTGAAACCTCCTTCCTGGACAGGAGTGGACCTGCCCAGACCAGAAGGCACACCCTGAGTCTGGACACACCTCACACCTGTCCACACTCCACCCTCTTTCCTGTAGAGAGCACCCAAGCCTCAGGTGAGTCTGGGCACTGCTCTGGTCCCCAACCTCCCCTAACAACCTCTACTTGATTCTGCCTGAGCCCACTGAGGATGAAGAAGAGATGGACTTCAAAAAGTATCTTAGGAAAATGATAGAGACCTTTAAAGAGGAAACAAGAAAATCCCTTAAAGAAATAGATGAAAAAAAACAAGCAAAAAATTACAGGAAATGGAGGAAAAGACAAACCAAAAAAATTCAAGAAGTAACCAAATCTCTTAAAGAATCTAAAGAAAGCCAAGAAAAAACAACCAAACAAGTGAAAGAAGCACTACAAAACAGTTCAAGGCCTGAAAGCTGAAACATACACAATAAAGAAAACACAGAATGGGTGTAGGGAAAGCTGTAGCCACGCCTACTTAGGGGCTGGCTACAGGTGTGCCTGACCACACTTGTGAGTGAGTGGTCAGTGTGACGTAGTGTGACTGTGTTTGCTCTTTCGGTTTCACTTTGCTGCTTTCTGTACAGGCTTCAGCCACGCCGGCTGGCTAGGTCACTCAGTAAGTAAGTCTTTTCCCTATTAAATACCCTTATATTTCTAACTCACTCCATATTGGTAATTTCCCACAATATCTGGTTGTCAGAGCAGGATATTGGAAACCTACACCCCATTTGGGACAGGCTGTGGGTTCCATCGGGCCCGAGGCCTAGGCCCGGAAAGCACCCTCTCTCCACAGGTGCTCCCAGCTAGCACCCAACCTGCTGCCGCTGAGCTGCTCAGAACCATCCACCCAGCTCGGAGACAGTTTCTAGCTGCCTAGAGTGGAGGTAGGCCTCAGCTTTCAGCAGAGGCTTCCCCTGGCCACTGTTTCAGTAAAACTGCATCTGTTTCAGTGGTTGCAGCTGCAAGACCATATACTCTCTAAGATAAGCACAGCCGCTTTTGTGACCTCTCTCCACCGCTGACCGACTGCTGCCAAACGCCTCGGAATAACTGAACTCCTGTGCTACCTGCTGGTCAAATATATTTACTGCATCTGGAGTAGAAATCAGGTAAAATTATGATGGAATATTTATCATTTGCTAAAATTGGTAATAATTTTGCTTATTATGTCATTTCACTGTTTAAAGAGGATGTTAATGTGCCAATTACTGGTCTATATGCCATAATGGCAATTAGCTTGCTGGTACAAATAGTATTACTAGCCAGAGGACTCAGGAATAGGGATAAGAATAATCTCACCACCTATTTACAGGAAATAACAGCTTTAAGCAGTGAGGTTTTGGAGAACAGATTAGGTCAGACCACAATTGTGCAGCAAGTGGAACAGAAATTGGATGATAAGCTTGGCTCTGTGTCCAATAACTAAAGACAGAGCTGTCTGATGAGTTGCAGCTTATTTATGGTAAGATAAACACAGAGATCCTCCATGTCTGAGACCTTAGAGGCTAGGCTGTCAGAAGACCATGACCAGCTAAAGAATATCTGCAGCCAGCTAGAAACTCAGATAGGCGATGTTACTCATCAACTAGATGCAACGGTGCAAAATACCCAGCATAGGGTTGAAGAATTGGACAATGCCATTCAATCAGTTATTAAAGCATCCAAGGTAGCAGATTAGAAATTTGAGTCTAGATTTGAATGTTTGGAAGATAATTTACAGTACAGGGCTGACAGACTACATAGGTTCATATGGTCGATTGCTGAGGACTCAAAATCAGCAAATCATGATGTGGAATCTAGACTCCAATACCTAGAAGGCAGTTTCCATGCCATCTAGATGCTGCCTAAGGATCATATTAATGACCTAGAAAAACATGTAGATGAGCAGGTAGAACAATTGCTTGGACTCTTTTATGATTAAGGAGATTGAAACTTTTCAAAAGGATATCATTGCTAGGCTTAAAGATCATTGGGATGCCTCAGAAGCAGAATCACTCCAATCCCAGGCACCTACTCCACCCAGGTATCATGACTATTCTTCTAAGGTTGTTACTCGTACACCATTAGTGTACCCAGCTACCATGGTAGAAAAGCCAGCTTCTAAGAAACACCCTCATGGACGGATGGCTTATGAATGGCAACCTATACAGCTAAAGGATCTTAAGAATATTAAAGAATCAGTTGTCTCATATGGTCTCCATAGTCCATATGTAAAACAGCTATTACATTCATGGGCAACCTTTAACAGGGTGACACCAACAGATTGGGAATGATTGGTAGCAGCTGTACTTGAGAATTCATGCAAAATCCAATGGAAGGCATTAGTATGGTAAGAGGCAAAGCTCCTTGAGCGTCAGGGCATAAAGGAAGGTTTTGAAGCCCCTCTAGATAAGCTTCTTGGTCAGGGTATTTATGCTGACCCACAGGTTCAGGCTAAATATGGTGACGATATACTGTCTCTATGAAGGAAAGCAGCATTAAATGCCTGGAATAAGGTTCGTGAGCCAGGAGAACACCTAGAAGCTTATATCAGAATAGAACAGGGACCTACAGAACAGTTCCAGGATTTCATACAAAGGTTAACTATGGCAGTAGAATTACAGGTAACGGATCCAGAAACAAGACAATTAATTATATATACAATAGCTTATGAGAATACAAACCCAATAAGCAAAAGAATACTTTTGCCTTTAAAGATCAGATCAGCTCTGCTAGAAGAATGGACTTTGTATGCAGCCAACATTGATTATAATGTACAAGATTCTGGAGCTTGGGTAGGAGAAGCCATTTCAAATGTTTAAAAAGGCAACAGGAAATTAAAAGTTCTAGAGGTGAGGATGTAAGTGCTTGGCAAGGAGAAACACCTTACAGAGGTCAACATAGGTACCAAGAGGCTAGAGGTTACTACTACTATGAACCAGAACTTTGGGGAGAAAGAGCCTTCCACTGGAGACCACGAAGGCTCCAGGAACCTAGATGTTTCAACTGTGGTAAAATGGTAAAATTCTAACAATGCCTCATATGGAAGAAAACTGCCTTCTGGAATGTGTAGAAGATGTGGTAAGGGCAGACACTGGACCAAAAAATGTAGATCGACCAGGGACATACAAGGAAACCCCTTAAGGCTGGGAAACCACGAGGTGGATCCTCAAGAAGTCCCCCACATCGAGAAAGGTCGGGTCATTCCCAGTAGCAGTGGGAGACAATCTTTCACAGGAACAATGGATAGTTCATTGCCTATTGTGAAAAAAGATACTGCTCTAGATGGTAGTTTGAATAGTGATGAAGAATCAAGTGTGAATGGACAAAATGAGAAACGCATATTTTGGTAAGCTTCTATTAATGATAGAAGGCCTCAGTTGAAAGTGAAAATTAATAATAAAGTTATTTCGGGCTTTGTGGACACTGGGGTGGATGTAACTATTATTACTCAAAGGTCTTGGCCTCAAAAATGGCCTCTTAGAGAGGCAAATGTACAATTTTTAGGAATTGGAAATCTAGAGTTCGACAGAGTGTTAACTCAGTGGTCTGCAATGGACCGGAAGGACAGAAAGGGATACTGAAACCATACGTGGCACATAGAGCTATAAATCTCTGGGGTCGTGATCTCTTACAGCAATGGAATACTGAAATTAATATTCCTCCAGTGTCAGATACAAATTATGTACAATCTTTAGATAGTAGAAAAGATCTGGTAAGACACTATGGAAAATGGTTACCAACCATCCATGCTGTACAGAAACTAGGTACAAATGATGGACCTTCAGAGGAGCCAAAGGCCCTGCAATTGAAGTGGCTAACAGATGAACCAGTTTGGGTAGGACAATGGCCTATGACCTCTGAGAAGCTAGAGGCTTTAGAAAAGCTAGTTCAGGAACAGCTAGATGCTGGACATATAGAGGAATCTACCAGTCCTTGGAATTCTCCTATATTTGTTTTCAAAAAGAAGTCAGGTAAGTGGAGAATGCTGACAGGCCTGGGAGCCATAAATAAGGTAATTCAACCAATGGGCTCTCTGCAACCTGGAATGCCATTACCTTCCTTAATACCAAAAGGATGGCCTATCATAGTCATTGATCTAAAAGTCTGTTTCTTCACAATACCGTTACAGGAAAATGATAGAGAAAAATTTGCATTTACTGTACCAACTCTTAATAATTCACAGCTAGTTAGGAGATATCAGTGGAGGGTTTTGCCACAAGGAATGCTCAATAGCCCTACTTTGTGTCAGCACTTTGTACAGCAACCTTTGGAAATAATTCGTAAAAAATTCTCACAATATCTTGTTTATCATTACATGGATGATATTCTGTTATCAGATTCTAATAAGGAAACTTTGGAATGTATGTTTGAAATGGTGAAGGAAGTTCTGCCTCGTTGGGGATTACAGATTGCCCCAGAAAAGATACAAAGAGGAGATTCTATTAACTATTTAGGTTACAAGATAGACTTACAGAGAATCAGACCTCAAAAGGTACAAATTAGGAGAGATCGTTATCAAACTCTTAATTCTCTTCAGAAATTATTAGGGGAAATTTCTCAATTGCAGACGATTATTGGTGTAGAAGGACATGACTTAAAGCATTTAAAAATGGCCCTTAAAGGTGATAAGGACCTAAACAGTCCGAGAATATTACTGCTGAGGCAGAAAAAGAGTTACAATGGGTAGAAAACAGAATATTGGTTGCACATGTAGATCAGATAAACCTTAATTTAGACTGTATTCTGGTTATCTTGCCATCCAGAGAATACCCTTCTGGAATTCCGATGCAGAGGGAAGACAATATATTGGAATGGATATTTCTGCCACATAATCAGAATAAAAAGTTAAAGACATACATAAAAAAGGTTTCTGATTTGATTTTAAAGGGTAAATTAAGACTTCGTCAGCTGACTGGAGAAGATCCAGCAAAAATTATAGTACCTTTAACTAATGAAGAAATTTCCTCCTTATGGAAGGATAATGAATATTGGCAAATAGCTCTTACTGAATTTTTGGGAACAATTAGCAACAACTATCCCAAAAGTGACAGAATTAAATTCATAAAAAAGACAGTCTGGATTCTTCCACATATTGAATACAAACTCCCATTTCTGGAGTTCTTACCTTCTACACTGATGCCAACAAATCAGGTAAGGCAGGTTATAAAGCAGGTGAGGTAAGTAAAGTAGTTCAAAGTCCATATACATCTGTACAGAAGGCAGAATTATATGCAATTCTCATGGTACTTAAGGATTTTACAGAACCTCTTAATATAGTTACTGATTCCCAATATGCAGAGAGAGTCATGTTACACATTGAGACTGCAGAATTTGTTCCTGATAATACAGAATTAACTTCTCTGTTTTTACAATTACAGGAAACGATCAGAAACAGAAGTAATCCTATGTATATTACACATATCAGATCCCATACGGGTCTGCCTGGCATACTAGCACTAGGCAATGATGAGATTGATCGTTTGTTAATTGGAAGTGTTGTTAGAAGCCTCAGAATTTCATAAGAAACATCATGTAAATAGCAAAGGTTTAAAAAAGGACTTCTCTATCACTTGGAAACAAGCCAAGGAGATAGTGAAAAAGTGGCCTACTTGTTCCTTTTATAATCAAACTCTATTGCCAGCAGGTTGTAATCCTAAGGGCATTCGGAGAAATGAGGTTTGGCAGATGGATGTGTTTCACTTTGCAGAGTTTGGAAATTTGAAATATGTGCATCATACTATAGACACATTCTCAGGGTTCCAATGGGCTACTGCTCTTATCTCTAAAAAAGCTGATTCTGTTATTACACACCTGCTAGAGGTGATGGCAGTTATGAGTATACCTGCACAAATAAAAACTGACAATGCTCCAGCATATGTCTCTACAAAATTGGAACAATTTTTCAAATATTATAACATAAAGCATGTTACCGGTATACCACACAATCCTACAGGACAAGCAATGGTTGAGCGATCTAATAGAACACTTAAGGAGATGCTCAACAAACAAGCTTGGAAGACTAAACCCCCAAACATAGGTTGCATAATGCTTTATTAACACTAAACTTTCTTAATGCCAATGAAAAAGGACAAACAACTGCAGAAAGCACTGGATTATGGAAAAAACTGCTAAACTCAATCAGCCAGTATACTTCAAAGATGTACTAACCTCTGTATGGAAACCAGGACATGTGTTACATTGGGGTAGGGGTTTTGTATTGGTTTCTACAGGAGAAGAAAAACTTTGGATACCATCAAAGTTGATCAAGATTCGAGTGGAAAAGGAAAAACCTCTCAACAAGGACAAATGACAGGTATTCTACTAAGGTATATCTCATAAACTAAATAGAAACCTCCCAAAGGAAAGGGAAGTGTTTTGCTTTTATCTTCACAGGAAAACTCATCTCCAGAAGGCAAAGGACAGTGCATGGGTAGATACTTGGGAAGAAAACGTAGCTATAACCATCAAACAAAAGGAACGTGCCATATGGTAAATTTTACAGCTGTCTCTCAGAGAACTATTTCTCTTTATTTCCTAGTCCCTATTCAATTAAACCAATGCTGGGTTTAGAGGTGGATTTGGCTTTCCTCCTCTAAAATCCAATCACATTATTTAACTAAACTTTAGTGTTTCTGTGTTGTATCAAGAAGCCAATTGATGTAATACAGAATAAAAGAAGAATTTGGGGACTGTCTTTGTCTTTTCTTGGATCTTTCTCTCAAGGTGTACACCCTCTCATAATTGTTATGCTCTCATGGTTGCATTCCCCAGCATGTGTACATACACAAGCAAACATTAAGGATTTCAAGAGAGATCTTCAATCAAGTGAATCCCATCTAACATGGACTGGATACAATTCATTCAAGACTTTCACGATACTAACATTTTCTTCCTACAGGACCCCACATGACTATCATCATCCCATTTCAGCAGGAAGTAACTTGGAGAATGCAATGCCTCCTTTCCCCATTGTTGTCACTTAGGATAGTGTATATACCTAGTTAGGGATAGCTTCTTATTGTTTATGGTTGGGATTGGAAGGAGGTGTTCAGGCTTGGATACCTCTCTCAGATGACTTTAGGGTTTAGTTAACATAGATAGTTAGGATGTGACATAAGCAGATTGTTTTGTCTTCTTATATTTTACATTTATGATTGTTCATTTTGGATACTTTAAAATGTTAAGTTTTAATCCTCTTTTAGACTAAAAGGGGAATTGTAGGGGAAGCTGTAGCCACGCCTACTTAGGGGCTGGCTACAGGTGTGCCTGACCAGGCTTGTGAGGGTGTGGTCAGAGTGATGTAGTGTGACTGCATTTACTCTTTCGGTTTCACTTTGCTGCTTGCTGTACAGGCTGCGGCCAAGTCGGCTGGCTAGGTCGCTCTGTAAGTAAGTCATTTCCCTATTAAATACCCTTATATTTCTACCTGACTCCTATAATCACTAAAGATGTGATTATAACCAATAGAATTCAAGAGATGGAAGAGAGAATCTCAGTTGTTGAAGACTCACTAAAGGATATACAATCATGGACCAAAGAAAATCTCAAATCCAACAAATCCCTAACACAAACTATCCAGGAAATATGGGACACTGGAAAAGGCTGAACATAAGAATAATAGGTATATAAGAAGGTGAAGAAATACAGCTCAAAGGTACAAAAAACATATTCAACAAAATCACAGAAGAAAACTTCCCCGACCTCAGAAGGATATACCTATGAAAGTACAAGAAGCTTACAGAACACCAAACAGACTGGACCACAAAAAAAGTCGCCTCAACACATAATAATCAAAACACCAAACCTACAGAATAAAGAGAAAATATTAAGAGCAGCAAAGGAAAATGTCCAAGTAACATATAGGCAGACCTATCAGAATCACATCCAAATTCTCAATGGAAACTTTAAAAGCCAGAAGGTTCTGGATAGATATCCTACAAACACTAAGGGAGCACGGATGCCAACCCAGACTTCTGTCCGCAGCAAAACTTTCATTCAGTATAGATGGAGAAAACAAGACATTCCATGACAAAACCAGACTTAAACAATACCTATCCACAAATTCAGCACTACAGAAAGTCCAGGAAGGAAAACTCCAACCCAACGAAGTAAACTACACTCAGAAAAACATAGGCAAAAGATAATCCAATTTTACCAAAAGGGAAAAGAAACAGCAGGTCGAAATCCACACACAATGACACCACCAACAATAAATCGAAAACAAAGAAGAACCAACAATCAATGGACATTAATATCCCTCAATGTCAATGGCCTTAACCAGACCATAAAAAGGTACAGGCTAACTGAATGGATACAATGACAGAATCCATCCTTCTGCTGTATACAAGAAACACACCTCAATTTCAAAGAAAGACATTACCTCAGAGCAAGTGGCTGGGAGATTTTCCAATCAAATTGGCCAAAGAAACAAGCTGGTGTAGCAATCCTAATATCTAACAAATTAGACTTTAAGCTAAAATCAATGAAAAGAGATGAAGAAGGGCATTTCATACTCATAACAGGAAAAGTCCATCAAGATGATGTCTCAGTCCTGAACAACTATACCCCAAATATGAAGGCACCCACATTTGTAAAAGAAACATTACTAAAGCTCAAACCTTGTATAAAACCACAAACTTATAGTAGGAGACTTCAACACCCCACTTTCACCACTAGACAGGAACACCACAGAGAAACTTAACAAAGAAACAAAGGCTCTAACAGAATTTATGACCCAACTGGGTTTAACAAATAGAATATTCCTTCAGAACACAAAAGAATATACCTTCTTCTCACTGCCACATGGAACCTTCTCTAAATTTGACCACCTATTTGGCAACAAAGCAAACCACCACAGATAAAAAGCATTGAAATAACCCCCTGTTTCTTATCACAGCACCATGCTTTAAAGCTAGAATTCAACAGCAGGACAATTTGCAGAAAACCTACCAACTCGTGGAAAGTGAATAACACCCAATTGCACCATTTCTGGGTTGAGGAAGAAATAAAAAAAGAAATTAAAGTCTTCCTAGAATTTAATGAGTATGTATACACAACATATCCAAACTTATGTGACACTCTGAAAGCATTGCTAAGTGGAAATTTCATAGCATTAAGTGCCCACACGAAGAAACTGGAGAAAAGTGACACTAGAGAATTGACAGAACAACTGAAAGCTTCAGAACAAAAAGAAGCAAACTCACCACGGAGGAGTAGACTCCAGGAAATAATCAAACTGAGAGATGAAATCAATAAAGTAGAAACTAGGAAAGCATTACAAAGAATCAATGAAACCAAGCGTTGGTTCTTTGAGAAGATCAACAAAATAGACAAACCTCTATCCAAACTAACCAAAAGGCAGAGAGAGAGAGAGAGAGAGAGAGAGAGAGAGAGAGAGAGAGAGAGAGAGAGAGCATGCTAATTAACAGAATCAGAAATGAAAAGGGGGATATAACAATGGACACTGAGGACATCCAAAGAATCATCAGGTCATACTTTGAAATCTTATATTCCACAAAATTCAAATATCTAAAGGAAATGGACAATTTTCTGGATAGATATCACTTACCAAAATTAAACCAAGGACAGACAAGCAGTTTAAATCAACCTATTACCCTTAATGAAATAGATGCATTCATCAAAATCCTCCCAACCAAAAAAGCCCAGGGCCAGATGGCTTCACTGCAAAATTCTAACAGAAATTCAAACAAGAGCTAATAACAGTACTACTCAAATTCTTCCACACAATAGAAGCAGAAGGGACTTTGCCAAACACTTTTTACGAGGCTACAGTCACTTTGATACACAAGCTACACAAAGATAAAATTAAAAAAGTGAACTAAAGACAAATATCCATCATGAACATCGAAGCAAAAATACTCAACAAAATATTGGAGAATCCAAGTACACATCAGAAAAACCATCCACTATGATCAAGTAGGCTTAATCCCAGGGTTGCAAGTTTGGTTCATCATATGAAAATCCATCAATGTAATCCATCATATAAACAAACTAAAAATGAAAAATCACATGATCATCTCACTAGATGCTGAAAAATCCTTTGACAGTATCAAACATCCCTTCCTGATAAAGGTCTTGGAGAGACCAGGAATAACAAGAACATATCTACATATGATAAAAACAATATACAGCAAACCAACAGCCAATATCAAACTAAATGTAGAGAAACTCAAAGTGAATGCTCTAAAATCAGGAACAAGACAAGGGTGTTCACTCTCTCAATCTCTCTTCAATATTGTACTTGACGTCCTAGCTAGAACAATAAGACAAGAAAAGGCGATCAGAGGGATAAAAATTGGAAAGGAAGAAGTTGAACTTTCACTATTTGCAAATGATATGATAGTCTATATAAGTGACCAGAAAAACTCTACCAGGGAACTCCCACAGCTGATAAACTCCTACAGCAAAGTAGCAGGATACAAAATTAACTCAAAAAAATCAGTACCCCCTACAAACAAAAGCCTGCTAAAGACATCCATCCATATTTTGTGAATCCACAGGCATATATGGGATTTGTGGGCAATTTACTATTTTGTTGTCACACAGTGTAGTTAGCTATTGTACACTTGTTTTTATTCTGATATGGGGGGGGTCTCTCTACATGGTCTAGATTTACCATAAACTCATTATATATTGCCCAGACTAGCCCTTAGCTTACAATCTTCCTGCTTCTGCAACTCCAGCACCAGCTGAACTTGATCCATTTTCTTTTGTTTTCCTTAAAGAATAAGAATGGTGTCCAACCTTGCATGAATGTGTTTGAATTTGTTATAAACACACACACACACACACACACACACACACACACTTTTTGATAAATTATGTTTATATTTTAGAGGCATGAGATTTGTTGTTTTATTCATTTCTGAATGTAACATTAGTTTTCTCTTACAATTCCTTTTCAAACATTTTATTGTAGTCTTTAATTGCAATGAACATAGTATGTTGTATTCTTTTTCTTTCTTTGTTGCACTGTGTATGATTTGACTATCACTTTTTTTTGCCAAGTGTAATGATTTCTGCAAAGAGCTTTATGATTTTAGTACACATTTAATGTACTCAAATTAAAAGATATGCTTAAAAGGAATATAGAAATTTATTTATAATATGAATCCATTAATAAAATTTTAAATATTTACTTTCTCTAACATTAAAATGATGCTACTTGAATAATATGCCATGGCATCAATGGCAAAAAAATTAATAGTATATGACTAGTTTTAATTTTCTATCTTGTTTCATTAATCTTTTTATATAAATCCATTCTGAATATCATATTATTTCATTTATGTATGCATATATTAAACTTTGAAATTAACATTTAGAGTAGTTTTTCTTCATTTTGAAATTTGATGCCTAATCTTGATGGGGGAAGTTTTCCTGTGTATATGTTTGTCTTATTGGTTGATAAATAAAGCATTGTTGGCCAATTGAGAAGTAAGATAGGTGGGACTATGAGTTGAGTAAGATTCTGGGAAACATAGTAAAGAGAAGTCTTGTGATCCAGGCAGGAAGTGACATAGCAGGCAAACTCAGAATATAAGCAGGGAAAATCAGGAAATCACTGTCTTCTTCCTCCTTGCTTCTCTGTGGAGCCGCCATGTGATCACAATCAAGATAGGATGCTGGCATCCTCTAAGATAAGTCTTTATAAAGTATATAGATTAATGATTATGGTTGATAATTAAGATTGAGCTAGCAAGTAAGAAATACTAGTCATTGTCCAGCAGCATTTTATCTAATATTAATCTCTGTGTGTTATTTTGGTCACCCATGTGGTAACAGGGCTCAATTACGATTGGCAGAAAGACTTACTGTTACATAATCTAAGCCATTGTTTATCATCATACATTATTAATTTTTTAAACAGATTGTTGGTGTTCTAGCCAGGGTAGGCGGTTCTAGAAAAAAAAACATTGGGAAAAATATACTAAATTAATATTTCTGACAAGTACACAACTTATATTGTCATTTTTGTTAGACTGTATTGTTTCAGCATTGATTTTTGGTTTTATTATTGTTATTAAACATATTATCTAACAATTGCTTCTGCTTCTTTTTTGTACTCATCATGTCATTGCTATTCATTTTTTTTCTATTTTCCCCAAGTAAAAACAAATTAAAATATTAAGTCATTATTGATTTATATAATTCATTTCTACACTACATATTGTCATACATAATGCACATAATGTAGCTTTCTAAAATTTACAAAAACAGACAAACTGTGTTTTATAGAAATACATGACATGCATATTCATTTCATTTGATTAAAAGAAAACACAAAACAATAGGTTTGTTCATTTGTTTAATTTTTACTTTGTTGACATGGTGTATACTACTTACAGCATATATTTGGATTCCTTATGTGACCAAATTGTAGATGAAGGATATTATGGGTTGCTTTTTTTCTCCTTCCCCCCTGAATAATAAGTTGGCCAAAAAGAAATAGAGGTCTATAATGCAGAATTTTATACCTTAAGATGCTCCTGATTATTCAGTACCTGCTATTTATAAGATCAACAAAGAATATTTTTAATATCCAATACATGCTTTTTGTAAGATATTAAATGAGACACATATAAATTCTAATGACAAGTTATCTTCCATTCTTTTATAGTTTTATTCACTTAGTATACACCATGAATTCCCTAGAATCTTAAATTTGGGGATATCAGAAACACCATCTGCAAAAGTTATATGCATGTGCAATTTTATCATATTCACATGTGTGTGAAATGTCATATAGGTGACTGATAATCAAACGTAAGTTCAAAAATATCAAGAAGTTCAAGATAGAGACAAAGGGTATTGAAGCAAGCAAACATGGTTGCTTTTTATATAGTCCAGATTCTGTTTAGCTGATTAAGTCACAGATAAAGAATGTGTATGATTTTGTTAGATATGTGATGTAAGCTTTTATTAATCAATTGAGCTTTAAGAGAGTAAACAAATATTTACATAACTAGCATTCTCCTTCTATATTAAAATTTTAAGAATACTTATTGTATCAATGTTCACTCAATAATACATTTACTTTTTTATATACTTATTATTAATCTTACTTATTTCATAACTTTAAGGAATCAGTATTTTCCTCAAGAATGCATAGTTATTATTGTTTCTGATATTGAACACATTTTTATAACTACCACAAATCCCAAATTTTCCTTAGGAGAATCATTCAACCTCTTTTGTGCTATACCAAACTATACCAATCTTACCTGTTGAGTGTATGATTTATAGCCATAGTGTCAGCAGTTCACAAATTGTATTTTATTAGTATGCTAGTAATATAAAACGGTTAATGATATTCAAGACATACCCATAGGAACAATAATAGTGGAGCCATAATAAAACTAATAGGATAGATATCACATGATTCTTCTGGAGATTAATTTCATAGAAGTATGTACTCACTTCTTATGATGAATGCATATGAAACTAAGAAATCAGAAGAAAGAAATTATAATACATAGCATCAATGTACACTTCATGGTTATAACATACAAAATAAACAAGGTGTTAATATTGCAGGAAATGGATAAAGAATATATACACTATCATTGATATCAGAATGTTTCACATTTCCTTATTGTATCTGAGATATGGAAGGCAGAAAGAGTATAATAAAGAGAAAGTGATGATTATCTAGAGATAAATGTGTAATATGAATTTTTGAAATGAGTAAAGAAAATTATGGATGCATTTTTTATATAAAGAGATGATATTATGAGTCCAAGGGGAGAAGGCACTAAAGTATTTCTACCATAAATCAAAACACAAATAGAAAAAACTAAAATGCTTGGCATTGAGAGAATGTAAAATTTGATGGAATTCCTCTTTTAACACTTTAAGGAAGAGTTTAAAAAGCAGCCTACATCTTTTCTGAGACAAGCTTCTCCATAGAAAATATATATTAAGTAACAGGAGATTTAATCAGTAGTTGATGTCACAGACCAAGTATGCCTGGTGATAGTCCTACATTCACATTTTCAGAAAGGAGGCTTTCAGGTTCTGTAGATGGGGTAGGTATTTTAATTAATCTTTATCACAGAACCTTATTGTAATCAGTTATTTTGTGTCATTAACATCTTAAAAGTATATTTTAATCGAAAATTGTCAACAATGAGTTAAAATATACACTTATGATGATAGCATACACAGAATTGCCAGAGATGTTCCTGAAAAATACATCTCAATAATAGTGTTATTCCACAATAAGTCTTGAGCATTTTCCCATGAATAGAATTATTGTACACTTTGTAAATATAGCCACGTTGAGACCAGCAATGACATTTTCAGATATTAGTTAATTTGAAACAAATACTTTAGATACACTCACACAGTAAAGAATGACCATGATGAAGGAGGAATTTCCCGTGAAACCTCAAGGTGACAATGTCAGGCAACCTTGAAAATGTGAGCATTACACTTCCTAAAAATTGTAATATGTGCATGATTTTATCTTATTAAGGTTTGCATAAGCATGTCTAATGATTCCTGAAAGTGTATTTTCCAAATGATTGAATTTTCTCTTCATGGTTTGCTAGATTCCTGCTTTTAAGTATTCTTATTTTTAAAATTTTGTTACTTTCCTTCAGAAGTATTGAGGCTATATGTATTACTTTGAATGTTTTCATTTCATATACACTGTCATTTATAAAAGTGAGTGCATGCATGTGTATATATATATATATATTATATAACATAATGTATATTTTATTGTGATTATATATACATATATAATTGTATGTATGTATGTATGTATGTATGTATGTATGTATGTATGTATGTATGTATGTAATGTCTTTAGACCATACCACTTCTGGTTTCCACTGGCAAAAAAAAAAAAACAATGAAATGATTCTTAATGATTCTCCAATATTCTCATAAATCTTTGCCTAGCCCATTCATTATTAGAGAGGTCTCCTCTGGCAGCTGATGGGAACAGATGCAGAGACTTACAGTCAAACACTAGTCAGCACTCAGAGAACCCTGCAGAAGATGAGGAGGAAGGATTGTAGTATCCAGAGTGGTCCAGGACACCAGGAGAACAAGGACGACATAACCAACTAAGCAGAGCTCATAGAGGCTCACAGAGACTGAAGCATTTATGGGTCTGTGCTAGGTGCTATGCATATATGTTTGGTTGCTTTGCTTGGATGTGTGTGTGTGTGTGTGTGTGTGTGTGTGTGTGTGTGTGTGTGTGTGTTTCTTTTTCCTGTTATCTGATTTACATTTAATTTTCTTTTTAAATTTTTTTCAAATTTAGAAAAAATCTTATTTTACATACCAACCCCAGTTCCACTAGTTCTCTCTCCCTCCCATCCTCCCATCCTCCCATGCCCCCACCTATCCCCCAATCGCAACCACCATCCACTCCCCAAGGAGAGTGAACCCTTCCATGGGAGATCATCAAAGTCTGTCACATCATTTAGGGTAGGGCCTAGGCCCTCTTTCTTGTATCTGGACTGAGAGAGTATCCCTCCATGGGCAATGGGTTCTCAAAGTATCCCATTGGACACTAGGGATAAATAACTGGTTCCACTCTCAGAGTTTCCATAGACTGCCCAAGCCTCCTAATTGGCATTCAGATTCAGAGGGCTTGGCTCGGTCCAATGCTCATTCCCCATCTTTACGATTGGGTCCATGTACTCTCTCTTGGTCACGTCAGCTGTTCCTGTGTGTTTGTCCAGCATGGTCTGACCTCTTTGCTCATCCCTCCTTCCTCTCTACAACTGGATTCCAGGAGTACAGCTCAGTGTTTACCTGTAGGTGTCTGCTTCAACTTCCTTCAGCTCCTGGATTAAGGCTCTATGATAGCATTTATGGTATTCATCAATCTCATTATAGGGGAAGGGCGTTTAAATAGCTTGAGGTTTTTGTGTGATTCCAAACAGTGGCAATACGTTTATCAATGACTCTTTTTCCTGTCTTTGGAATGTTTTCCTCCTACAGGGCTGCTCCCTCCAGCCTTGATGTAACAATTTACACTTAGTCCTGTTGCATTTTTTCCATGGTTAGATGATGTCTCTGACAGTCCTGCTCTTTTCTGAAGAGAAATGGTGCCACAGTGGATCTGGTGGCGGAGGTTGGAAGGGCTACTGGCAGGAGGTGAAACTGATCTTGAGATGTATTATATTAAAAGAAGAAAGGGAAAATATATGCAGTGTATGAGTGATACAGTGTGGTGTATGCATGTGTGCACATATTTGACTGCAGACACCCAGGAACATGTGTTTTGGAAACAGGAAGAAATTGAGTCACATGGGCTATCACTTCAAATCTTAGTCTTTGGAATATAGTCTCTCATAAAACATTCATTTCACCATTTGTACTATGCTGACCTCTGTGATCCACCTGTCAGTTATTCCCAGTGTGAGTCCTGCAGACATACTGAGTCATGCTTGACTTCACTTAGGCCTTGGTGATTAGAACTCAGAGACTTGTGATTTCATATCAAGTGTTCTAAAACATTCAGCCACCTTCTCAGACCTTTTGTTATAGTTTCTTGATATAATTTTATTATTAGATATAATAAATGAAAATATCTCCCCTAATCTTTTTTTTTTCTGTCGGGGAACAGTATCTGTAAAAGAAAAAAATCTTAATTTTAATGACATCTAATTGAAAAGTGATACTTTCTTGGACTATGCGTTCATTATTTTAATAAAAATATCTTTCATTAGGACATAGACATATTTTTTGTTTATTTACTTCCAAGAGTTGAAGAATTGTCAGTTAAGCAATTAAGGTCACCATCTTATTGAGCTTATATTTGTTTATTTGGCAATTTGTGGGTAAAATTTCCTGGTGGTGCATTTTTGTATACACTCATTAATTTCCCATTTATCAAAACATACTTATTCCACCGAAATGTCTTTAACTGTTAACAATCAAGTGAACATATGTAAGTAGGTGTATTTCTAGACACAATAATCTGATGTTATGACTGAGTATGACACACATTTTCTATGCTGATTATAGGAGATATCTAACTCTTTTAATAAGCAAGGTAAATTATTAATTTAAAATTTTCTCAGATCAATCCTAATTACTTTTTTGTTAGTCTCATCAAGATTTCATATCTGCTCAGAACCCTGCCTTTTGTTATGGTTAAAATTGATGTGCTGAAACTCTTTAAATCAACTTGTTGATCACAGGCTCACCCATCCACATCACTATTCATCACTGGAAGAACACAGAACAGGAACTCAGAGTACGAACCTGGAGGCAGGAGGTGAGGAAGAAGCCACTGAGTAGTGCAGTTTGGAGGTTTGCTCCTCATTACTTGCTCATCCTGCTTTTTTGTAGAATCTAGGATCACCAGCCGTGGTATATAAATTTCTAATTAACAAATTCCCTGAAGGCTTACCTACATCCCAGTTTTCTGTTGGCACCCCTCAACCAAAGCTCCTTACTCTCAGATGATACTAGCTGGTGACTAAGCTCATATAAATCTCTCCAGCATGCCTTGTGGTCTTTGTGTTTCTGAATCTAACTTTTAGATTATTTTTGAATGCCATTTATCTTTTCTACACTGATTACATAATTTTATGTAAACTACAACACAATTAAATACTTTTTCAAACACATAAAAGCTTATATTATTATTAGGATTTTATAAGATGATATATTAAATCATGAGATAGACTGACTGGGTTGTGAGGACAAGGCACGTTCTATGTTCTGTGTTCCCTCAATAACAACTGGTCCTTGGAATCCTTGCCACACTTGGCCAATAAAGTTCATGGTTACTAAATAATTTTGTATAAAATCTCATTGTATTTGCATATAAACTATGAACAAATGCCCATATAATTTAAATAGCCTATACATTATTTATAGTGCATAGTGAAATACAATACAAGTTATATTCAAGTATTAGTTAAGCTATTTGGTTAGGAAATAATGACAACTAAGAATGTATATACATGTATAATTGCAGACATAATATATTAAAATGATCTTTTCTGTTGCTGGCTGAAGTTACAAGGTTTGAATTGTTGACATTGAGTGCAAATGTCTTTGTATATCCATATTTCTATTGCAGTAGTGTTTGGAGTTTTTATTTGGAAAAACTTTTAAAAGTAACTTTTCATGTTGATCCCTAAAGTATTTTAGATGTTAACAGCATTGAACTTTGGTTCTTTAAAAAATTCATTATTTATATTGTTTTGCAAGGGTTAGTTAACTCTATCTACCACCTATTTGTATATATTCACATATACATTTCTATATTATGTATATAGTATATAATGTCATGTATAAAATAATAATTATGCATATAAATTTTCATAATATAACATACAGTACAGGTGGTAGATAATGTATGATATGTGAGATATAAATATATGCATATATATGTATATGTATCAGTAGATACATTAAGAAAAGCAAGCACTGGAGAGATGTCTCAGAAGTTAAAGATGGTTAATTCTACTGAACATGAACATGATTAGTTCTGAGCACTCATTAAAACTGCCTGCAACTATAGTTCAGGGAGTCTGATCTCACTGAAGGCATATCCTTGTGTGCTTGCCACACAGAAATTCATGTAGATATGTGTATAAACAAATATATATCTTAATATGTTTGTCAGGTTCTGTATTGGTTTGAGGAGAGAAGACACATCCTAAGGGTTTGCATCAACATTCTATGTGCTGTGTGCATGGCCTGCATGAACATAAGAAAAGAACTAAACAATTTCCACCCTGTCTTAATGGACTCTTAAATTCAGGCTGTGACCCAAAATAATTACTTTATTACTGAAATTGCTTTTTCAGGTCATTTAACACAGGAATTTTAGAAAATCACTAATAAACCAGATTTGATGGTGAAAACTCAAATAGTAGTAACTCACAAGTGCTTAGTTGTAACATCAAATGACTGACCAATATCCTTGTGGGACATCCTGATAATACAGAGATAAAAGAATATTAGTGCAATGGCCAAACAAATGTGATATATTGTGGGACTAATTGTAGATAAGAAAATACAGGTCATTGAAAAATGTGCACAAAAAAAAAAAAAACACAGATGAAAGAAGTAGTGTCGGGTTTCTTTATGTGAAACACTACCAAAGTCATATTAATATTATTTTCTACACTTCACTATTCTTTTTTTATAAACCTACTTTTGCCTAATACTAACACAAGAGTGTTTATTTAAACAGCATTGATCTCAGTGGATTACACATTTGAAGACAAAATCAACCAATAATAATGTCTCAATTCTCCACAACAGATTCTCCTTTACAACAGAAATTAAAATATTTTCAAACTAATAATAATTATTATATGCAAATATAGAATTTTTTAATCCTTTGCAATCAGTGTTTAATTTTGAGATGCTGGCAAATATTATAAATGCATTAATAAAGGGAATATGTACCTGCTGTTATAAAGTTAAAAAGCATTCATTTTGCACTCCAATGTTATTATTACCCCACATATTTTGCAAAGAAAAAATAGCACTTTCCTCCCACTGTTTGAAATTCCTAGCTTGCCATAGTCAATAACATGTTGTAAAATATAAAAGTCATATGAATCTGCCTACAAATATCCCAAGATAACTTTTGAATTAAAGTTCCTAAAGTTTTTTTTTTTTTTAATTTGTTGCTAGACTCATTCTTTAGTCAAAATATTTCCTTGGGACAGTTTGGTGTTTTCTTACAGTGCATTTGTTGTGAATAGGTTATTCAAAACATCATGTATACCAAATTTTATCTCAGACTCTGCTCCTTTAAAAAAATTAACACAACATACAATAAGTTACTTATAAACATTTGCCAATATACAAGCTATATTTTTTTTTATCAATTCCAGGATAGCAACACATAGCAATGCCTAAGATTCTGTCTTATAAAACATTTTGTCTCTGATGATAAATTTACAAATAGTTTTCAAAAACTTGTAAAGTTCCTTCATAATAATAACCAGAAAGGAATATATTGCATATAAACATAGTATTTTTCTGTCAAAGCAGCATCCTTATGAAGTAATCACTATTTTTGCAGAAAGTCATCATTTTCTATCTATTTTTTTTGTGGATTGGTATGTTTTGTTTTTAAAATACCAAAAAAATAATAAAATAAACTCAAATATCATGTAAATCCATTGCCCAGTGTACCATGAACTTACAATCACTAAGTTGCTAGAATTACAGATGTGCCACACTGTTGGCTCATATATGCTCATTGTAAAAGTTAAAATATATGATCTATGCAAAGAGTGTTGATTACTATTTCAAATTTCAGATTAATCTGACTTTTTATACTATATTACTTCATGGAATCTAGTATCTGTTTATCAATAAAAGTAATTAAATTAATTCACTAATTCACAATTTTCCACCAATAAGATTTGCATCAAAATAACACATTTGATCACTCTTGTTTATTTTAGATTTAAATGAAAATTAAAAACAAATTAAAAGTTGCATATTATATAGATGGTAATACCCAAAAAACTTCAGAGACTTTATAGAATAGGATTATTTGTGAATCTTCCCCAAATTTTCTGCAATGTCGTGGCCCTCTTGTGTAGTTTATTCATAGATGGCCATCAGGAATCTAGTCAATTTCTACTGTTAAGAACTCTTACAATAATATGGCTTTCCCATGGAAAAGAAAGGCAAAATTTTTCTCATCACAAAAGTAATCCATACAAATTCTTTTCAAATTTATGGTTTCATTGTTTTTGTTTTGTTTGGGGCATCTACAAGGTATGGTTCTTTGAACTTAAAAATATGTTCTTCAGTGCTTTCCAGGAGGAAATTTTCAGGTGTTGACATCCACTGTTAATCCTCAGCCTATAGAAGCTCTATGGATAAATGGGATTTTGCTGTGTCTCCCAATAAGCAAGTCCCACTCAGAAAAACTGTATAGTAAGATATGGTGATAGTAATCTATGTATAAGAAAGGAAAACTTCACAAAACAAAAATTTCATTTTGCCATATTAGGCTATAAATAAAACACACATACATTTTAACACCTACTTTTTATCATTAACTTTCTACTTATGTTTCTTCTACTCAAGAATTGTTAGCTCTTCTGCATAGTTGAAATGAAATAAATTGTGTTAATTGCTATTGGCTTTCTATTGACTTTTTGAATGCCATTCCCATATTGATAATTTCTAATTACATTTTGGAATCTTTAAAGATGTTATAAAAAGTAAACTTTAACATTGCTTTCAACAGTGTCATTTGAAATTATCAATGCCATGTGCAGTGTATATGTGTGAGTTTGTGTGTATCTATTTGTGTGTGCACCCACTATTAATATGGAGATTAGAGGAAAGCCTTAGAGATACAGTTTTCCTTTAATAATAGATTCAAGAAATGTTGAAAGGGTTAAAATTGATATAGTTTGATACAGTTAAATATACAAAATATTTCATCACTTATCTTTGATAATCATTACATTTCAAAAGCTTTGAAAATTGTAATGTATTTATCAACAATCACAAGTAGGTTTCACTTGGGAAACAAAAAGACCTCATGCAAATCAAAATATGAATATGCTGAATTCAATTTAATATGCTAAACATACATTTAGCATATGCTAAAATATGGCTTCAACTGTATAAAAATTATTCTATGAATTTTCAATTTTCATAAACATTATGTAATTGTAAATTTCCAGAGGAAATTAGTCTGTAATTACATGTTAGTACAAATTGCAACTTCCAACTCACAAAATATTAGAAATTTAAAATAATTACCACATTGATACTCAAATTGCTACTTGATGGTATAAATTACAATTAACAATGAAGAGTTAAATGTGGAATATCCACATCAAAATTTCAGAAGAATTTATTTCAATTCTGTATCTCAAGCAAGGAACAGAATGTCTGATTTCTAAGGTCACTCATAAAACAGTAAAATTTTTATGATTTCCATAAGCCATATGCCAGCTATATTTTAAGAGTCAGAGATTAAACTTCAGCTTCTATCATGGGTCAGAAGATACTGTGGCCACATGGTGCATACCAACAGTTCTATTTCTGACTCAGTCTAGGTCATTTTTATATAGTACAGAGAATTAAGGTACTTAAGTAATCTTGTACTTCTTAGTTATCCTCCAATGTGATTTTAAAGTAATTTCACTAATTGTTTTAGTAGATATTTCTGTAATGCTGTTCACTCTAATCATTTATAGGATAAACTTGTGCAGAAATATATGGATTCATGCTTCCCAGGTGGTCTTCTACCTCTTCTTACTGGGACTGTATGCTTTGGGGTATAATTGCAAAGTGAAAAAGACTTTTCTGATGCACAAAGATGATGGGGATGTCCTTCTGTCTATAAATTTCTCCTATTGGTCGACGAAAAAAAACACAGATTGACCATTAGCCAGGCAGGTAGTATATGCGGGTCTACAAGATGAGAAGAATTCTGGGGAGAAGATGCAGAGAGATGTCATGAGGGAGATGCCATGTAGCAAAGAAAGGAGAAACAAATCCAGACCATTATCCAGTAAGATAAGACCACTCAGAAATACTTAGTTTAATAGAAATGGGTTAATAGAAATTAAGAGAGCTAGTCAATAAGCCTGAGCCATCAGCCAAACAGTTTATAATTAATATGTCTCTGTATGCTTATTTGGGGATAATTTGCTGTGGAACTAGGCTGGAAAGAAACTCCAGCTACATAAAACTGATATTAATATGAAAGCCGACAACATTCTCTCTCAAGGATATCCTAGAACAAAAGAAAGAAGGTGGGTGTCAGTGAAATTGCATTATTGAAATAAATAAAATTATGTAATTAAACTGGAAATAACAAGGAACACGAAATGAAATTTGAACAAATACAAAGTTTGAAAAAAAACCAACAATCCTAAGAACAAAATGTAAAGAAGAAAAAAATAGAAACAAGACACCTACAAACAAGAACTAAACCCCCAAACAGACCAGAATTTCTGAGTTCCAAACACAGAAGCTGATATTTGAAAAGCAATGTCCTTTCTGCCCTTCAACAACTAGATAAATTTGATTTGTCTGATAAGATACTCTAGATTGGCACTGCCACTATATGTGTGGAGCCAAAAAGCATATGTCTGATGCATATTTAATATAAGTAAATTATTTGAAAGAAAAAATGCTAAAAATTTTACCAAGTTCTCATAAAATTATTTTATTTTGCTATTATATACTAATATTGAAATGATATCAGGGGAGATAGATAGTACCAGAGACTCATACTGTCTTCTTTGATCAAGTCTTCCATTCCTTAAAACTTCACAAACCCTGTGAGTTCTGGATGGATAAACCAGAATTCTAGAGCATAGGTATGAAGCCTGAGAGGGCAAGCATACAGTGATATTAAGGTAAAAGCACATTTGTTATAGTAAGAAAATTAACATAATAAAAAATTTAAAAGATACAAACATAGTTTTCTGGTGACAAAAGAAAAGGACAGGCTGTTCCCATGGAAATACCACTGAAGCATATTTCAACTGAGACAGAAATAACTTTCAATTTTAGATACATACAAACTGTATCATTGTGTATTGTAGCATCTGAAGCCTCACTAGCAGTCAATGATAAACTAACAGGATGTTTCTTCCTATCAAAGCAAAATCTGATTCAAAAGATAATACTTTAGGTGTTATATGTATAAGTAGAATGAATGAAGAATATGGAATACAAAACATCTTAAGGTCAAAAGTGGGATTTTGGTTTTGGAAAAAAATAGAACATAGATATTATATCTGTATTTGTTATAGTATAGTGCATAATAACATCTTTGGAAACATTGTAAAAATATTGCAATAAACATATATGAACCATTGCTCTCTCTGTCTGCATTTCTGTCTTTTTAATGTCTTTCAACCCTTTCTACATTATATTGAATCACACATCACCACTACACACACAGTTTGGAGTTAACTGAGACACCAAATACAATACAGAATTACATTCCTAAGTATATATGTAGATAAGAGAATGGAAATTATTGATACAGTTGTAGTATTTCAAAGTGATAGTTTGTACTGTATTTTGCATAAGACTTTAAAACTTCACCATTAAATCTCAGTATCCACCAATGATATTTTTTATAGCATTCTTTATCGAACTCAACTATAAAAGTAACTTTGGAGATTGCTTTGAAGTATAAAACTCTTAAGAAAAACATCTGTTATCCATTGTTTCAGTTCATTTTTATTTGGCATAAATTATCTTTCTATATCTTATTCTTTCTTATTTTGAAGTAATATTGTAATGCATAAATGCATATTTAAATGTGAATAACTTTGAAAACAACTGTATACTGCCATAGTCATGATATAAGCAATAAGGTACTCATTTCAGGTATTCATATGTGAAGACCCATTTTATGACCTTGTATTAAGAAAAAATAAATACTACATAAGTAATACTGAACAAAATAGTGAAAATCATTGTCTATATCTTTTCTATTACTGAAATGCTATAATATCAATATCACATGAATTCACTTAATGTAGAATATACCAGATATATAAATTTTTGAAGAAAATACCATTTTTCTTTAAATAATTATGGGACCAAAAACATTTTAATGTAAGGTCATCAAAATAGTGAATACCTTTTCTTTAATATCTATGATTATTAATTCATGCAATTAATTAATGCAAACTTTAGAAAGTTTATTCTAAAATTACATCTTTGTGATAGAGGCTGGCATTTGAACCAACAAATTTAATTCAGTGAATTCCTCAGTTCCTCAACATGCCTAAACCACATTCATATAACAATGCCCACAATTAGAACAAGTACACTAAGAGAAAATTCCTTCTGTGAAAATGACAGTCTTTGAACTGAGCCTTAGTCCTCTCATATCTTAAGGCCCAGTCAAAGACCTTGACTAAAGTGCAATATCATTTGTTTCCTGGATTTCAGGATTGAGTTTGAAGCCATATCATTACTTGTACTTGACCTATAAATTCACAACCTCCTTATTTATCAATTCTTAATGAGGATGTTCAGTCTTAAAAGTTGCACAAAAGAAATAAATAATTATATACATGCATTTACAAAACCTATTAGATATGTGTCAATTAAAAATGCCTATTTTTAGTGCAATATGTGGATCTGGAAATGTCATTTAAACATTAGATTATTTATCACTTATTACACCAAAATTACTCTTTTAAAATTTATTTATTTATTCTTCTCACATATATTAGAACTTGACCACAGTTTTCTCTCCATTCTCTCTTCCCAGTCCCTCCCTCCTCTCTTCCAAGATTCACTCAGTCTTATCAAATCACTATTAAGTGCGAATATGAATTCTACTATTTTGATTTTTTAATTAATATAAAGGACAAAAAATGTATAATACATTGAAAGTATATAATGCATCATTTTTTGTTGTTTCTATTGTTGTTATAGTTGGTGATGTAATAAAATACCATGATCAAAAGCAACTTTTAGAATAACCAGTTTATTTTGACTACAGTTCAGTTTTGGCAAGCAAGAATGGTTGGTACAACAGGAGGCCAGGAGTTCATATTAACATCAACACAAAGAAAGGGGAAGTAAAACACAAGTAAAACACAAGTATTGTCAGGCTATACACTCCAAGCCTTGCCACAGTGATGTACTTGTTCTAGCAAGGGTACACATACTGAAGGTTCCATACCTTCACAACATAGGAGAGAAAGTAGAGACCACACGCTCAAATCCATAAACATGGGGATATTTCTTATTTAAAACACAACACTCAACACTAAAAGCAGTATTCCTTATATGTTAAAATGTTTCTTCATATACTGTAAAGTGTAAATAAATAGGATCACTGTATTTGAAAATAATAAGCTTTGGGTTTTCTAATAATAATGAAGAATGAACAAGTTTTTGAACTGAAATACAATCAGTTAACTCTTTTTAGAACATTTTCAAATGATTTTGGAGAGTCATTTCTGCTGTTATTCTTGAGTTGTTTTGGTAATACAGTTTAAGTTTCAGAACTAGATGTGCTCATATGTACTTGAGAAACAGTCAGGATTCTATTTAGAAACATTTCAGTCCAGCCTTTTTTATTTATGGAACAGCAGTTTTTCTTGATTCTCTGTTAGCTCTATGCTTTATGCTATTTTATTGGATATTCCTTTGGACAAATGATAATTTTAGTTTTCTCTCTTTCTTGTATGTGCATGTCTGTATATATGTATGTATAATGTCTGTATGTCTCTGTCTCTGTCTCTCTCTCTCTCTCTCTCTCTCTCTCTCTCTCTCTGTGTGTGTGTGTGTGTGTGTGTGTGAGAGAGAGAGATTTGGTTGAGTTCACAGAGTCTTGTGTGTACATGTGAATGTGAAGGTTAAATAACCTTGGGAGTATTTTCTCATATATCATTCACATTTTTTGTTTGTTTGTTGGCTGTTGAGTCAGGCTTTTAAAACTTTTTGAAAGTTACTAAGTATGTTATGCTGTCTGGCTACCCAGTTCAGGTATCTAGATGTGTCTCCCTGCAAGTCACCAGAATTGCAAACATTTTCAACCACATTGGCTTTTTTATGTAGGTTCTAGGAATATAAATTAATTCTTGGTGCATATAGAACAAATATATTTTCTGACTGTTCTATTGTCCTAAACCTGAAGTTCATTATAAGTGAAAAACAAAAAAGAAATAATAATAATTACTGAAAATATATTATCAAGACATATTTGCCTTTTGATAAAAGGCCACTACATGCAATGGAACCCATTACTGAACCACAAAAGGGCCAAGATCCTGAGTCTAGATAGCTCTTGGGAACATAGGAATCAATCCACTTGTACTATTCAGCTAAAAGGATATGCCAAGAAAATGACTCCAAATTGCTATACCCACATATTAGTTCATCATTCGAAGCTTACTAGTTGTAGTAAATGAGAATAGCACATAGAGCCACAAATGGAAAATATTCACAGGCTGAAAGACTTAGGGCATTCAGACCTAAATGGGATATTATTATTAAACTCAATCCTCATTGCTCATGGATATTTGGAGGTGAGGTGTCAGAAAGAATATAAGAGACAGAGATGGTGGCATTGATTCCAGGAAACAGTATCTTCCAAACACAATGTTGACATACATACAAACTCAGACACAAGATACACAAACATTCAAATTGCCAACACTGAGAAAGTGAAAAGGAAATAACATCCCTATGCCTAACCAGAAGCTGTTTGATACCTGCTGGTACAGGGAAAATCGGTTTTTTTTCTAATGGGATATCAAAAGATATCTCAATTATACTCTAAGTCAGGTTCTGTGCCCATGAGTGTTTCCCAAACAGAGATGATTTCATGACTTTTAGTGAGTGACTTCTTTTTTGTTTGATTTCTTATGTTTATTTTTCTTAATTGTTTTACAGAGAAAAAGAGGAAAAAGCAAGAAGTTAAGAAGTTTAGAAATTATCAAGATACGAAGGATTTGAGAAAACATGGAGTGGGGAAGTAAATAATTATAGATTATTGTATTTAAGGTTTTTGACATAAAGTATTTATTAAAATATGACTTTAATAAAATATACAAACAATATAAATAGCAAAATATCCATTGTGAACAATGACTGTCCAACTGAAGCAAAATGCTAAAACAAACTGTGGACAAAGTCATTATCATTACATGGAAATTAAGAAGATTGTAGTTACTACTATTTTACTCAGCAAGTACAAGCATTATTATGAAGGCTAACAAGAAAAATTTGTTTGAGAAAAAAGGTGAAATTCTGTCCACAAATATTGTAAGGTTATTCCCTGAGCATCAAAGCTAATCTTGTTAATAGGAAGATTTAATATTACAATGTATCAATTGTCCCTTGACTACTCACAATTATTAACTATTTCATTAAATTTTCAAACATTTATATTATATATGATTTTAATATCAAGTGGTAATGAGGAACTGAGTTAAAGTCCTTCATATCCTGAAAAAAGACTGGAGGGAGAAAATTATATTAAAGGTAGAAAAATTACCTTTATCTAATAGAAATGAAATATAAGCCACAATTGGATGCTGCCAAAGAAGGTAAAAAAACATACATTCTTGATAGGATTCAGAAAACTACTAGGTATCAATATATATTCATAGGTTTTGATAAGTCAATAATAATCTTAACAATGCAGTTCTTATCTATCTCCTCTCAAGAAGTAAATCAAGTAGAATATCAATACCCTGTATGTTTGTGAAGTTTCTTGAATGACCCAGAACAACAAATAAAAGGCAGGCTCTTCATGTCTGGTGAGGGGGTTTTGTTATGTGATCTTCACATCTTGGAGGGAACCTTATCTTCCCAGAAATTTCCATTTAAACTATAGATGCATATTTATATGCAAACATTTTTGTTGCAGGCTTTTAATCTAAATAGATAATAGTATCAATCTTAAAATTTAGGTTACTCTTTCAGAAAATTCATTCAACAATTGCAAAATCAGGCTGATGCTGGAAGACTAATCAACTATTCAATAACAGAGAATACATTGATATTGGTGGATAGACAAAAATAACTGCTTTATTAATCTAGCATAATCCTTAATTTCACTAGAAATATTGGTCATTGTAATTGCAGAACACTATAACCCACATCCCCTATCAAGGCATCCTCTCTTTATAACCCACATAGGCCATTGGGAAAAAAAAGAAAAAACAGTGAAACAAAATGGAGATATTTGCTCCCATCCCAATTGTTACATCTACAGAACAACTTCCACAATTCTGACTTAGTGAACATTGTGGAAAAGATGAGGGGGTGATTTTAAAAGCCAGAAGATCAGGGAGTTTGCTTTGAGACTCTATCTTGTAGTAATGTCAGAAGCTACAGTCATAATGTCTCAAATTCCAAACAAGGAAAACAAGTATCTTAGAAAAAAGATAACAAGGTATTACCCCCCAAACCAAAAACCACAGTTAAGTAAGAGTGAAACTAACAGTTTGCCCCAGGGAATTGCACAACAATTGACTGTCCAACATAATATGGTCAGCCATGAAAAATATATACAAGTAACATTGAGGGTGTTATATGATGGAAAATCCATATCTATGTACATTTGTGTATGAAACAAAAATTATTTTAAAAAGACATGGATTTAAAAAAGAACAAGGAGGAGTAAACTGAAGGTTTTGTAGGGAAGAAAAGGATGAGAGTTATGATCTAATTATATATAATTCCCAAAGCAAAAGATAAAATGCCAAAAAATCCAAAAACAACAAAAGGAATATAATTCGTTTTAATATTTGTAATGTGTTTGTATATGTGTGTGTATAGTTCAAAATCCATTTAATTCTAATTAGTAACTTTTATCTTTTGTTTTCACTCTCCAAATAAAATAGTTATTAGATTTAAATACTTAAAAACAATGTTAATAATTTATGGAAAATGTAAATTCATGTTTTAGATTATAAATATTTACTATAAAATAATATTTCTGGGGTTTTCTCAACCTATTCTGAAATTATGATCAGAAGCAAAATTGTGTACAATCTTTTTAAGAACTCCAACCTAAATATCTAAATATGAAAACCACATTAAATCTATAATAACATTATAGCAGTACATTCTGGCAGAACTTGAAATTGTTATCCAAACTTTATTTGCATGCAAAGATATTCCTGATTGTACTAAACTGTACATCATAATGTCAAGGAGACAAAGGCAGGAAGGATCTTATTTCAGCTTAGACAAATAGTAAATCTAAAAAAAACTATTTACATGAAAATAAAGAAAAAAATCTAAAAACATACAGATTGTGTATATCCAAGGACATTTCATAGTTTCCATTATCAACTCAGACCAAAATATTAGTGCATTTTGAGTCAAAGACATATTGCTCAACTATTAAAAAATAATCAATTTCCTGAGTCATGATACATAACCACAAATAAAGATTGGCCTCCCACTAATTATCAATGCCAAACTCCAGGTTAGGAACTACTGAATGCAATCTTCCTTGTATACTTTTAACCCTGAATTTCCCACGTATTTGACACTCTGTTTTCACTTACCTCACAGATATGCTGCTGACTCCTGTCAATATATACTGTACTTTTTAAAATTCATCTAGTAGTTGTTTCATTTCAAATTTACCGAATTCCTTTTCCTTTATAATCTTAATATTACTTCTTATTTCCATTGCTGAGTGAGAAGCATGAGGTTTTACTGGTGAGTATTCTCCCATAGTTCAATGCTTTAAGCCCATTTACTTTTTCTTTGTAAGACATTCTACAGAGCTAAGAGACACTTGAACTGCCATGTGTCTTGTAGCAATTGAAAGAAAACCGAGCCAAACTGGAGTGGCAAAGGGACTGATAATCAATCATTATGATGCATAAGCCAAGAGGCTACGAAATGAGACAGCAGCAGTTTATGTGCTCCACTTGTTCCCGAATAATGACACAGGATCAATGGTCAAGGATGCACAAGTACATGGGGAGTCTATTCTAACACGATATAAGTATTTTCAATCAACACTCTTCTATAAAAAAAAAATAGATGAACCTGGTGAAGCTCTGTGTATATGACAAACAGTATAAGTGATCAGGGAATTGAGAATGAGAAAGAATCTCTTCCCTGGTGGCCTCAAGATAAAGTGGAAGAATTAAGATCTATGAATGAAGACCCTAAACTAAATTTCAGGATTGTTAAAGCATATCCTTTAAGATTTTACTGCAATACCCATCAGGAACTACAGATTATTGGCATTTCAACAAGCTCATATGGTGTGGACAGGGAGACCATCTCAGCAGTACTATCTAAGTGATGACTGCATATTCCATGTTAGTGTGGACTTATGGATTTCAGTTGACTTTAATTGTGGTTGCTACTTATTGTATTTGTTCAAATTTCTTGGTACCTGAAGTACCAATCCTAATTTTCTCAACAGACATTCACTTTATTTATACTAGCTTCACACTTGCTTTTTAATGATTTGTCATAACATTATTCTATTTTGTGGTTCAAGTAAGAAAACAGGTTAACCCCAGAGTTACAAGAAAATCTGAGGTGTTTAAAAATAATTTAAATGCATAAAATTTAAATAGGTTTTTTAATTTACACAAAAGTAAATCAGTGACCTTCCTGCTTATCATTCAACTATCCTGAAGGCAAAATATAATAGGATTAATATTTAAGAAAATAGGAATGATCAATATTATCCAGAAAGTACGTTTTAAGATTTATTTTTATATTGTGTGTTTAGGTGCTTTGCTTGCTTGTTTGCCTGTGCAGCATACGCAATGTAGTGCCCATGCATACCAGCAAGAGAGCATCAGATTGTCTGGAACTAGAGTTACAGATTGTTGTGAGCTTCAATATATGTACTAGGAACCACACCTCTGTAAGAACAGTAAATGCTCTTAATCACTGAGCTATCTTTACAGCCTCAGGAAGTATACTTATTACCTAAGTTTTGTTATGTATTTCAATGAGGATTTCTGGGACTAGTATAAATCAATAACGATACATACCTCTTTGTCTAGTGGAAATTAAGTTGCAATGGTTGAAATAAATTTATTGATTTGACATAATAACTTTTGGTCATTTTCTGACAATGCTTAGAATTAAACAGAAAGTAATTTCATTATATGCATACTTCCTTGTATATGCCCAAGTCAATAAATTAATTCAGAGCAGGTAACCATATACTGAAATTATTGCATAGTGTAGAAAATTACTATTTACTCCACAAAACCTTTCCCATATACTAGTCGAATCAGAGATTAAATACCTGTGTATTTAAACAGGTCATATACAAGGAAGTATGCATATAATGAAATTACTTTCTGTTTAATTCTAAGCATTGTCAGAAAATGACCAAAAGTTATTATGTCAAATCAATAAATTTATTTCAACCATTGCAACTTAATTTCCACTAGACAAAGAAGTATATGTGATTGGGTTTGTGTGCATGTATGTTTGTATATATGTGTATGTATGTCTGTGTATATGTATGTGTGCATGCTTATATATGTGTGTGGATAATGGTAGGTGTGTGTATTTGATAATTTCTTCTCCATGGCTTCATGTCTAGAAGGCCACTCCCTACCTTTTTATCTGTGCGAAAACAGTGGTACACTGTAAGAGAATACAAGTACAGTGAAATTGGACATTTCTGAGTAAAATTTTTATGGAATCTTTAGATGGGGCTATTTTTTTCCTTTCAACTACATTGAGATTTTTCCCAAATGGCCTGCCTCTTTGAATTTCAATCCAGGGTGAAGAAAATAGTAGAAGCAGACCTATAGTTAACATGTAATATGAGAAAAATTATATAAAATTGCTTTGGATATCATTCTGGTTTTGGATTTATATGCTAATGATGCATAACCAAGTGAAATTAGATGGATTTGGAAAGGACTTAGCATATTTGGAGAAGGAATATGCACTAATGCCTCAATAAATATTGTTGGATATATTTATTCTAGATTTATCCAAAATGGGTATGCTATTCAAATGTTTGCCAAGGCAAGTAAGCAGAATTTTCTGGGTATCTTGTAAACTCCTGTCTATTATTAACTCCTAGAATCCTTTTATAACATTGCAGACTGACAATTACAACCCAGCCTTACTAAGATTCTGTGATGGATTGCATTTTATTTCAATCATACTTAAAATTATCACAAATTTCTCTAATCAAATTTTAATTTTTTATATTATTTATAAGTCAAAAAAGCCACCTTTGCTTACAAGTTTTAGGAAAGAATCATTGTTCTCTACCACAGCCCAGACATGGATGGTCAAATGTTAGGATGGCAATACACTGAGGATGTAATTGAGATTTAATTCTAAGATAATAGGGATTTTTCAAGTTAGAAGTGAAGACGGATCTCCCTAATATAGTAAGCAGTGAATGAAAATAAGATATAAAAGGTGACACAAGTGAGTCAATGCTAATGCTGTTGGCATTCAGAAATGAATATTTTATGAACTAGATAGATAAACAATGAGCCAAACATGATTGAATATGATTAGAAATTTGTATAGTAGTTATTATATGGCTGGAGTAGTCAGTGTCAGCAGAATGCAAGAAATAAAGTAGTCAAACAGATTGTCACTCCTAGGGAATTCTAATTCAAATTCCTACAACCTTGCAGTTGTATACATGAGAAATGGTGTGGAATGACAAGAGGCTGGGAGGAGGTTCAGAGATCCTAAACATAACAATCAGAGAGACACTACAGTAGATTGCTTGAGAAGAATAAGTACAGGACTGTTCAAACCAAAGCTCAAAGTTCCAAATTGGAAATTAAATGGATTTTTGACCTATATGTAGTAGGTGTATCTGCACAAAGACACACAAACACACACACACACACACACACGCATACACACACACACACACACACACACTGAAACAAGGTTTCTGTTGTGTTTTCATGAGTACAATTGCATCATTTTCCCATAGTTTATGTCAAATTCCTAGTTCTCTGAATTTATGGTTTCACATCAAGCCTACTGATTGAAATCAGGTGCTTTACAACTTAGAATTTTTTCCCCTCAATTTAAAGAATTGTGCTGAATATAAATGCATGTAGAAAAATCCTAAGGGTACAGCTTGATGAATTTTCAGACAGAGAGTCCTGCCTTGTAAGCAGCAGCCACGTCAGAAAACAGAACATTAACCGAAACCCAGGAGCCTCCTTGGCCACCTTTCATTAACCACCCAGTGCCTCAAGAGTAATCACTATTCTGCCTCTATTAGACTTAGAAGTGTTGCCATTTTTAAAATTTATATACATTTCAAAAAGCCTCTATTATAGGCTTTTAAGTAGGTTTTTTCCTTTTGTTTTATACTTCTTCAATGTTTTAAATTTACTAGAGGTAAGTTAATTCTGCCTCATAAAATTTCATTTTGTGCTGTTTTAGGCAGAGGTCTAATGATTTCTTTGAACATAGTGACTTGTAAATACAGACTTAGTTAGTACATTAAGCTAGTTGAAGGTATGATTCGAAGTGTAAGAAAGTATATTTAGAAAAGAAAATTCAAGCTAGAGTCTACAGTGTTTGAATATTTGATTGTTTCTACAATAAAATTATAATTTGCACTTAAGTAAAGCTGTTACTATGAAATAGAAAGTCATGGCAATGCATACTTTATTTTTCATTGGAACCACAAATGTTTTATTATAATATCAAAGTACACTTTTACCAATTTTTGCCTTTTCCAGTGGCTATTCTGGGTTGCTTGGTGAGATTGTTCAGTTTAGGATTTTAGTAGACTAAAGACGCTGACTTCAGAGAAATGCTAATGTTAAAATGAAAACTGGCAATCCTGTTGAGGAACTGACATGACAAGGAACCAATTGTGGGACTTTATTTCACAAATTTCACCTGGGTGAATTTTAACATTCTATAAACATAGCATAGTGTATATATTTGTTATTGAAACAGAAAATTCATTTCAAATACTTAGTTTCAGTTAAGAAGATTCTTGTTTAACCAATATAAAACATCTTTATGTGGTATGTTAATTAGAAAAGTACTGATTGGGGAGTAAAATAAGACTAAATGAAAAATAATTGCTAGATCAACCTCAATTAAGGAACTTTGTCTTATAAAGTTGCTTGACTGCCTTCAAAACTGGAATTTCAATAGAACTAGTTGCCAATGTAGAGTTAACATCAGTGTTAACATGAATGATGGACACATAAAAAGCACTTAATTAATTTGTAAAGAACACAGAATAGATTATCTTTCTTAGTGCTTGAAAATGACACCATCTGAACACAATAAAGCATAGTCAGTGTGGAATTATTTAAACTAAAATATCATTTTGATGCGATGATGCTTTTTAGTTAATGGACACTTGCTGACTTCGTAGGAGGCTCTGAAGATACAATACTTGTCACCTGAATGAATACCTGAGTTTGGATGCCCAGAGCCAACATAAATGTGGACACACTAGTGCTTCTGTAGAATCTCAGATGTCCAAAGGCAGCCCATATAGCTAGGCATAACCAGAGTGAACAATAGGAGATACTAGATCAAGCAAGATGCAAGCTGAGAACCTAAGCTGTCTTAGGTTAACATATCTCTTCCACATGGGCTTATTTGCATAGATAAGATTGACTTGACATCAGTATGCACCCACACCACAAACACACTAAATTTAAAGAGAAATTTTCATGGGGATTTTAGAACTCCAGTTCTAATAAAGCTTGTGAATTACCATATTTAATGGTTTTAAGAAATTAAAGTTTTCCCTTAATTGTAGTAGCTAGTAGCATTTCAGAAGGGAGATATGCATTAGAGAACTGAAATTTAATTAAATTTGCAAAGTGTTGATCAGTTGCAAAGGGAAATTTGATGAACTAATTGTTGTTTATTAAATTTAAGACTCAGGGTATTTGGATTTTGACAATCTTGTCTGACACTATCAAAATACTGAAACCATATTATGTGATACTATTAATTTGAGTAGTTAACTTTTCATCTATAGAGATCATTCAACCTAGATTTGTTATGAAAAGCCACTAATGATTTCAAATGGGAAAATGGAAGTTTCCATCACTTCTGTTCAGATATGATATGTTCTTAAGCTTTCAAAGGAATCACTGTGGTGATAAGGTAAATTGAATTATGTCCACTGTGGTCAAGAGAAGTTAATACTAACACATTATAGCATTGTTGCAATCAAGGAAAGCAAAAGGACAGTGACTGCAAACAAAATAAGAATGTGTTTGATGGAAAGACTAAGGGAATTCAGCTTTGAGAGCTATTATGACATAGATTTTTCTAATAATTCAAAAGTGCAATCATTCTGCTTTGCTCTTTTTTTCCTGTGATACTTCTGATGACATCACAGCATTTATAAATATTACCAATTGGGTTACTTTCTGCTGTGAATTCCTCTAATCTTTCTTAACTCTGTTCTTGACTATTGCCAAAGTTTCAGCAGCTGCTTGATCATTTTCAAGCTGAATATGTTCTTTTCAACTTAAGAATCAGGTGCATGCTCCTATGACTGCTTCAAATTCCTCTTCTTTCATCTCCTGAGGACTGAATCCTTCCTATTCACAAGTGATTTTTGAAATATCACATTTCCATTGAGACAATCAATCAATAATGTGACTAACTTGTTAGTGCACTTACTATCCAAATTTAACTCACTAACTATGCTGTTAATCCACAACATAACCTATTTTATTTCCTATGTATATTATATATTTTACCACAAATGCCTTAATGCCTATGTAAACTAATAGAGACCACAATTATAAATAATCTCTCATGCATTTACTTTAGTCCATGTAAACGCCTTTAAATTTTAATGTCAATATATTTATTTCATTATTTTCTTATTCAAAAATAAATGTAGAGCCTGTCAGAGGAAATAAAAGCATTTTGATCTTTTCATATGATTAATCAAACTCCACTGCAGAAAACTATAATATGTACTCATGAGTTTGGCCTTTCTCTCTCTCTTCTCTGTCTCTCTGTCTGTCTGTCTCTGTCTCTGTTTCTCTCTCTCCAACTGTTTGTGAGTGTGTGGTTGTGTGTGGGGGGGTGGTATAATGGATTAGTGTGTAGGATGCATGAAAACCAGAGTTTTATCATTAAAACCCACATAATGGAATGAAGAATCATCTCCAATAAGTTGTGCAGTGGTGCATATGAGTGCAAGTTCACATGCATACACACACACTATTTTTTTAAGTATTGCTAGGCCTCCTCTGAATTAATACTTTAATCCACATTAACCCTATTCAGACAGTGTTCAATGATACTGTTCCTGGAGAGACATAAACAAATGTCTATTAATCCCAAATGCAGAACAGATGACAAATTTTAGTAAGGTTGCCACAAAAGTCAAACTTGTTGAGCCAATGGTTATTATTATGATTAATTATATGAATATAGATAATGGGTTACCTTTAAAAAATGCCTCAAATTGGGGCATGAGACCAAATATTATCAAAGCATGGGTGACAGTTCACAGGAGCTGAAACCTGTTACACACTGCAGAGTCTGAGTCCATTTCTCAGGTTGGTAAATAGCTTTCTCTGGCATCTCTGTTGTTCTAACTGCATCCTTTCTTCTTAAGGAGCACAGAACCTACTGAATATGGTCAGTTTTAAGAATTTCCTGAAACCAGTAAGTTGTTTACTTCCTTACCTTATAGGGTTTCCTTTTTTAATAGAGTGTTTCATCTCCCTGTAAAGTTATTTAAATATCTTAAGTAACTTCTGTCTAAGATGTAATACTTTATCTAAAAGTTACTAAATAATAACATGTACACACACACACACACACACACACACACACACATTTGGAGAGGGACAAAGAGAGACAATACACATAGAGACACAAAGAGACAGACAGAAGCAAAATCTCATAAAAATACACTGAGAGTTTCCTAGGATACCAATGATTTGAATTGGCATTGCTTACAGGACTATATGGGGGAATGGTGATTTTCAGGATGAAAGGAGAAATATTTTCCAGTTGTTATTAGCTATATAAACATTCCTAAGAGAAGTGTGTGTCATACCACTCACTTATGAGGGACACCTAATTCCATGATATGTAGATAATAGGTCCATTCTTGTACAGCCTCTTGCAGGTAATCATACCTACAAACCATTCAAAAGCAAAAATTGTGGCCACAATGTCATGACACACATGATAGCATTCCACCAAATATTCCACTGAATAGAAGAAAGATTACATATATTCAGCTTTGCTCAAATCTATGCCTGAAAATGCTAAACTGTCTCAAATGTACCTTAGAGATTCTGAGTTTCCTTAAACAACACTTTAAGTATTATTCCACTTCAGAAGAAAATAATCTATTTATTCCAAAGTAATTTTTCTGTCTTTTGTTCCATTTTCAACAAGAAGATTCAGCATTAAGCACTAGAAATTCTCTGAACATTTTAGCTAAACATATTGTCAGTCAAGTTTTCCCACTTCCAATTTCTACCTATGTCATTAAGAACAATTTATCTAAATGTTTGTATTCTATTGCCAAAGGTCTAAGGCTTGGCTACTGCAGGGTGTTTTGACCTTGGTAGCTGATATCTTATCTAAATACCAACAGACATGGGCTCAGTGTGTGTTTACTCTTGACCTTCAAGGTCAGATAATAGGTGTGGTTACCAAATGCTTGGAAAATTAAGGGAAGAAAGTCAGTTTGCTCCCTATGTATAATAGAAGTCTTCTGCAATTTCCACCATTTTGGTTGGGGTACTTAAGAATATTGAAGACATAAGTAAGTGTTCAGCATCCTTAGCCTTCAGAGAAATGCAAATAAAAACAACTCTGAGATACCATCGTACTCCTGTTAGAATGACTAATATCAAAAACACCAATGATAGTTTATGCTGGAGAGAATGTAAAGAAAGAGGAACACTCCTCCACAGCTGGTGGGAGTGCCAACTTGTACAGCCACTCTGGAAATCAATGGCTCAGGAAATTCCTCAGGAAAATGGCAATCAGTCTACCAGCAATTCCACTTTAGTCATATGCCCAAAAGATGCACATTCATACAACAAGGACATCTGTTCAACGATGTTCATAGCAGCACTATTTGTAATAGCTAGAACCTGGAAGCAACCTAGATGCACCCCAACTGAAGAATGGATAGAGAAAATGTGATACATTTACACAATGGAGTACTACTCAACAGAAAAAAACAATGGAATCTTGAAATTTTCAGGAAAATGGATGGAACTAGAAGAAACCATTTGTGCTCACTCATATGTTTATTTTAGACATAGAGTAAAGGAATACCAGCCTACAATCCGCACTGCCAGATAAGCTAGTAAACAAGGAGGACCCTAAGAGAGACATATGTGTACTCTTGGAAAAGGGGAAAGAGACAAGATCTCCTTAGCAAATTGGGAACAAGGAAGGAGGGGGGAGGGAGCAAGGAGAATGAGAACTGGAGAAGAGGAGGGGTGATGAGTCACATGAGGGAGCAGAAAGGTTGAGTGCGGGAAGGATAATAGAAAACAAGAAAGGAGATAACAACAGTGGGAGACATTTTAGGTTTACAGAGAAATCAGGCACTAGGGAAAGGTCTGGAGATCTACAAAGATGACAATAACTAACAATCTAAGCAACAGAGTAGAGCCTACCTTAAATGCCCTCCCCTGATAATGAGATTGATGACTGTCTTATATGCCATCCAATAGCCTTTATCCAGCAACTGATGGAAGTAGAAGCAGACACCCACAAATAATCACTGAACTGAAGTGAAATCCAGGTGCAGAGGAGCCAAGGGTTCCAGACCATGCTTGTGAAACTCAAAGAAACAGCTAACCTGAACAACGGGGAGCTCTGGTCCCCTGACTGATAGCTGGGATATAAGCATGGGACTGATCCAGACACCATGAATGTGGGTGTTACTGAGGAGACCTAGGAAATCTATGGGACTTCCTGTAGTTGTTCAGTACTTATCACTTACATAGGTGTGGACTTTGGGAGCCCAATCCACATACAGGGATACTCTCTGAGCCAAGACACGGGGCTGGGCCGAGGCCCTATCCCCAAAATATGATAGGTTCTGATGGCACCCTATGGAAGGCCTCACCCTCCCTGGGGAGCAGAAGGATACATGATAGTTAGGGTTTTAGTTTCGGGGAGGGTGATAGGGGAGGAGGGGAGGTATTGTGAACTGTGATTGACATGTAAAACAATCTTGTTTCTAATTCAAATAAAAATATTACAATAAAATAAAAAAAGAATGTTGAAGAATAAACTTGGGGCATTCAGTATTCACTGGATTGTCTTTTGACTCTATCCTGTGTTTCTGTCTTCTTTTTTGTGTCTTTACCTGAACTTTCTCAATCCACACTCCCATTCTCAGGTACAAACAAGGAAGGTTGGCTGGTTCAGACTGAAGACCCACAAAGACAGGTTCCCACACACCAATATGTCTGTTGAGATAGGTTCATAGGTTTATTTTTTTTTTACATGTGTGCTTCCTCAAACATACCTGAATATCAACTTGCATATACAAATTACCAATGTGTCATAAAAATGTAATCGGTATTTCCTATATTTTGAAGGGTAATATGAGATCTATTATATTGTACACCACAAAGAGGACTAAAAGAGATCCACATGTTATATTAAGTAAGAAATGAGGAGAGTACATGTAACATTTACACATGTTAAATGTTAATATGTCATTGTATTTGAAGAATATGGTATGGTTTTCTGGGAACATCATTGTCTCTGCATTTGTCCTTTTTAACTATAAATTTTTGTATATATGGATGGTTTGGATATAAGCATATGTAGGTACACATGTGTACCTACATATATATGTGTATTGCGATACATATATATATATATATATATGTGTGTGTGTGTGTGTGTGTGTGTGTGTGTGTGTGTGTCTCTAAACATGCATATAAGTACTTAAGCAATTTTCAAAACAAATACACATGTTTTTACATGCATTAGGACAAAAAAAACATGCTTCCAGTTTCCTCTTCATTGATATTGAATATGAGAAATGTACTTAAATAAAAAGGATCATTTTAAATATTTAACAAAGTATGTTGGAGTTGTAGTAAGAATCCTTAAGTTCCCCTGTGTGTGCCAATATAATTATTAGTTATGGCATGAGTATTTGTCCTGGTGGATTCTCTTTCTTATATTGTCAGTCCTTAAAGCTAAAAATGGGTTGTTGAATTTGGTTTTGGAATGGCAGAAGGTAATGACAAGAACACAACACACACATACAAAACAGAACACTTAAATAGAATGATAGATTATTTTTAAAATGAAACACTTCTACAAGGATCAGAGAACGTATAAGCATATATTATATATTAAAGATTTTCTGATTTCAATATATTATATGTGCTTTTTACTCACAGCTGGGGATATGATTAAAGTAAAAGAGGAAGAAAGCTTGAAAATAACACTTGTAATACTGCTTTGAAGTGTCCTGTGGATTATTTATATGCACTGACGGTGTTGGCCATTTTTCTGTGATATGGGTTCTGTAATTCAAAAAGAATTTATTTTTCAAACTTTGAAATACTGAAGGATAATGCAGAAGTGATGAAGAGGAGCAGTGGACACTAAGACAACACACACATTTGTCATTTACTCATGAAAATGGATGTGATTTTCATTTGCATATGTTTTGCTAAGATGTGCAAATGGCAAACACCAGTGAAGGTTTGACAAATTAGCCAATCTAAAGTACTTCCCTAAAACTTGTGTGTATCATCTAATAGTCTTAGACTAGTTATGGCTTAGAATATTTAAATGTGTCATTGTATAACTGAATACAAGAATTTTCTGTAGAACAAAAAAATGTTGGTTGCAGAAATGCAGCTATAAAATAAACTCTGGTTTTTTTATTATAAAATAGTTGAAGCAACTGTTATATAAAATATAAATTTTCATCATTTGGCATTAAACTTACTATAAATTGTCTTCATTCAAAAATGTTGTTTCATAACACAAAATATCACCAATATTACCCAAATTAGAGTTGGTTTATGTAGCAAATTTTTAATATCAATGTGGGAATTATTTATTTGTTGTCACATAAAAAGTTTTTTTTTTCTCCATCTTTTACAAGATATCAAGGTGCTTGCAGCACAGAATGCACTTAGACTCACTGTGGATTTAAGGTCATTCTGCCTCAACTGCATGATGCAGAAAGTGTAGCCTTATGGATCACGAGAGGGACACATTGCAAAAATATATCATTATAAAGAAAAAAAAGTAAAATGTTTCCAGTTTCAACATTTATTATGTAAATACATGGAACTAGCTTAATAATTTTTCCTACTAAGATATGTGGGAAAATAAAATTTATGAAACATTTCTACTGATTTTCATGCCAATTTTTTCTTAAAGTCACTTTATCTCAGTAGTTAAGTCTGGGTGAGTTAACAGAAGAGACCAAAGAAAGGATATCACATGATATATTTGAGTGGTGACATTACTAGGAGAAGCATAGAATATTAAATCCATCAGGTGCGTGAACACATTGTAGAAATGCTTGGTAATAGAGAATAATGTATCTGGTATTTAATTTTTAAGGAGTGATTTGACACAGACTAAAGAGGTAAAAATTACTGGCCTTCACTTATTATGATGACAAGAATTTTTCCCCCATACTTTGCTCATTTGCTTATCATTGTTGATTTGTGTTGAAATCAGTAATAAATCCATGTCAAGCATAGTAAAACATGTTTGAAAATAATAAAGCAGTTATAAGTTTAGTTTTAAAATTTATACTCACAAATTAATTCACATTTATACTTTTATTTTTTCATTTCATTTTAATTTGTGACATAAGAAAATGCTGTATCAAGATTGTGAATTGCCATAAAAAATAAAATAAAAGGTACTGAAATTTATCACTTTAGACTTTTCAAATGTGAACTGGGTTTTAAGAAATAAATTTGCAAGGTATGCTTAGTACAAAAACCCATTTCATGGTAAAGTATGTTAGAGAGTGTATAAGTGTATGAAAGAGGGAAAGAAAATAATGAAATTATAATAGACTTTGTAGGAGACACATTTTGAAAACCAGAATTACAACTCTGCAGGAAGAATCCAAAGAACTGTATCATGAAGAAATCATTGACCAATGTGTTCAGAAAGCAGAGTAGGCAATCTGCTGTTGCAGTTCCCTGCATCTGAATGGAACAAGAAAGAATATAAAAATTACATTAAATCCTAAGAGATTAATCATAAAATTTTAATTCTGTACCACTGTGCCTAGAATGTGTATGTACTTATATATAAAATCTCAAATATTCTTTATGTGCATGTTCATATATAATTTGGAAGATGATTCCTTCAACTGTCAGAGTGAATGACAACTCTGAACAGAAAACACATCTGAAATTCACACAATGTCACAGTAAAAAATGAAGAAAAGGCAGATACCATTTCTTGATATCTTGAGTTTTACATAAATAACTTGAACTTAAGAAGCTCTTCCAGGATTGGGAATTTACCTATGTATTTGCATATAACAAAGACTATAGGAGAAGAAAAGTCAGGAAAAAAGCTCAAAAGAAAGCACAGAAATATTTAATACCTTTTAAAAATCCAAATATTTTGACTATGAGTATAACAGAATATCATTAGCAAGAACACATTGGGAATGACACGTGTCATTAGAAATCTTAAAATCCTCCACATGTGACAAATTTCTAATGAGGGCAACCTCCTCATCCTTCCCAACCAGTTCATTCATGTGGGTCTAGGTATTCAAACATTAGCCTATGTTGAACTTTCTCATGCAAACCACCAAAATCTTTAAAATTGAACATAGTGAATGTGCACAGATGGTGATCTTAGTGGCAGCAGCTGAGTGCATATCCTTTCAGATCCCCAAAGGCAGGCTAGTACAAATGCCTAAATACTAACAAATATACTATTTAAACAAAAATGATGTACATATCTGAAGACACAGTCATCATAGTCCTTTTATAATTTGTATTTTTATTATTTCTGCTTACAAGTAAAATTTCACAGTATTTAAATAAAGTTAAAAGAGAATAATTTTAAAATGAAATTAAATACTGTTTCAGTGAATACTTTCTGCTTACTTACATTTATTTCTTTTCTTATGCCTATTGTTCTTATGTCAGAATTTTTCAAATAGGTCTTGATAAAGTTGTCAATTCTTATTATACTCAGAATACATATAATGCAAGTGTTAAAAGAATAGCTTTCTTAAAGTTTTATTAATGCTATCAAGTAAGTAGTATATCCAATCTTCATTAGGATTAAAAGTAATATTCTGTAGTGATCATGTCAAAGAATATTATGAAGTACAAACTAAGGCAAGTTCCTAAGTTACCAAAAGCCAACATGCATACAATTAACTGGAGAATGGTAGGCGGCTTATTGCATAAACACAATAGAATAGGAGCAAATATATATACTATTCATTAGCAATAAATACCTGGGATATTCCTAGCAGTTTCAAAGGACATATTTTAAGAGGAAATGTATATGGTACCTTTTATTTTCTTTATTGAAAATATATTTTTTTCACACAACATATGTTTCTCACAGTATCCATCTACTCCTCTCAATTCCTCTCCACTATACCTTCTGTGGAGATTTGAATGAAAATGTCAACTATAGGCTCATAGACATGAATGCGTGGTCATTAATGCATCTTACTACTTGACCTGACAAGGATGAGGAGGTGTGACCTTGTTAGAGCAGGTATGACCTTGATGGAAGAAGATTGTCACTGGTTTGGGGTTTTGGTTGCAAATGATCAAGCCAGGCTGTTTCTCTTCCTCTCCTTGCTGCCTGCTGGTCTGAAGGTAGAACTCTAAGATACCTCTCCAGCACCATGTCTGCCTGTGTGCCACCATGCTTCCCACCATGATGACAATGGATACAATCTCTGAATAGTAAGCGAGATTCAATGCAATGTTTTCCTTTGTAAGAGTTGCCATGATCATGACAATTTTCACAGCAATAGCAAATTGACTAAAATGCCTTCCATCTGGATCACACCCTTGTCTTATTATGAAAGAAACATAATCTTAAGGATAGTAATAAAATATAAGAAGTAAAACAAATAAAAGACAAAGGAATCAGAAGAAAAATCAGTCAAAGTGTGAGCATGAGTGATACATACATTTGCACACACAGGAATCTCATAAAAACACATATGAAAAGAATATGACTGGTGAAATAAATGTACCCTGAGACAATATTTTAAGACAAAGAATGTCCAAAGATGCATTGAATATAATTTTTTCTTTTGGACATGTACTCCTGAGTGTTTTATTTTAAGAGTGTTTTGTTTCTTGAGTAAGACTCCCTTGGAGAGAAAAAATGTTTCATTTGCACGTGGTTATCAATAAGAGATGTCCTCAGGGTTACATATGGGGGGCTGTTTCCATTCTTCCTTTTAGCTGTAGGACTTCATCTGGTGAAGGACCAATGCAGGCCTTATGCCTGCTGTCTTGGTTCCTGTGAGTTTGTATGTGTGTCTTTCCTGTAGTGTTATGATACTTATTTCCTTATTGTCCTACATCCCTTCTGGCTCTATCTAGCAATCTGTCTTAAGCATTCATTAAGAATTTCCTAAGCACTGAAAGGAAGGATTGGATGCAACAAACAATTTATGGCTTAGTGTTCAAAGGCATTATAGTCTCTATGCATTGTCTGGTTGTGGGTCTCTCTATTAGTTCCCCTTTGCTGTAGCAGGGAACTTCTCAAATGATCACCCAGCAAAGAACTTATCTGTGAGTATAGCAGAATATCTTAGAAGTCGATTTATACCTGTGTTCCTTTAACATAGTGGTTCTCAACATTCCTATTGCTGAGACACTATAATACAATCTTCTTGATGTAGTGATCCCCATTGATACGATGATTTTCCTTGCTTCTTCATAACTGTAAATTTGCTGTTAAAAAGCTTGTAACAAATATCTATGTTTCCTGGTGGTCTTAAAAACCCCTTGTGAAAGACTCATCAAATTCCAAAGGGGTCACAACCCACAGGTTGATAAATACTCTATCGAAAACGGATGTATTAGGCTTTACAGGCTTTACTAGAATCCTGGATTATTTAGTTCTAAGTTTTTGGCAACCCAAGCAGCATGACATTTGAGTTCCATCTTATGGAATGTGCCATAAGTAAAATCAGATATTGGTTGGTTACTCCCACATGATTCGTAACACTATTACCAAGGCAATTCTTACAGACAGGTCATCAATGCTGATCAATGTTTTTGTAGCTGGGTTGATGTTTATCTTCCCTGTTTGGTAGCATGCACAGTACCTTCCAGTACTATGAACACTAGTCAGTAATGGCAAATTCTCAAGAAAAGCACCACTTCACTCTTCCTTGTTCACTGACTTGTGTAGATTTTGCCTCCAGCAAAAGGACCTAGCCAAGAGTAACCAATAGACCTGGCAATAGCTATTTAGGAGTTACTGGATAATTAACTTCGGCCAACAAGCTGATTAGATATAACTCACTCTCAATATTTGAAGCTACAGTTGGTGATGAGAAACGTCCAATTATAGTTCTGCCACCCATAATTTGGTGTTTTCATTCAGATTACTTTCCATATGTCCCTATTTTTGGGAAGTTGCTACTGCATTGCTTTCCATACATCCCCAGACATTACCCCTAGCTGTTCCTTCCGGTATTCCTTACTCACCCTTTGCAATTGATTCTCCTGTTCCAACCCACTCCTCATCCATCTATAAATATATTCTATTTCATTTCCCTAGTTCCTTACTCAATACTTCAGCAAGTGCTTTTAGAGATTGTATCTTGCTTCTGAGTGATTTAACATGGAACAGCCATAAATAATGAATATCATATTTGTCTTTCTGGGTATGGCATCACTAGGGATGATTTTGTCTAGTTCTAATTATTTTCCTGTTAAATTACTATTTTGCTTCTTTTTTTCTTTTTTGTCTGAATAATATCTGTTGTCTACATGTTCCACTTTTTTCTAATCATTCATTGGCATACATTAAGTTTGCTTACAATTTCTGGCACTTATGAATAGAGCTGCTGTGAATGGTTGAGCAAGGGTTTCTACAGCAGTACAAAGTGTCTTCTGGGTATATGCCCAGGGGTGGTATAGCTGAATCTTGAGATACATCCATTCTGATCATGACCAGGAATCACAATATTGATTTGCCTAATGAGTGTACAAGGTTACACTCACACTAGCAATGGATGAGTATTACCCCCATTCCAGTCCTTCACCAACTTGAACTGTCATTTGCTTTACAGATCTTTGCCATTCTGACTAGTGTTATATGAAATCTCCAAGTTAGTTTTATTTGGTTTTAAATGATGGCTAAGGATACCGACACTTTCTTTGTCTAGTTAGATCTCTACCCAAGTTTTAAATTATTTTATTTGTATTCATGATGTCCTGTTTTTTTTTTAGTTGTTATTTTAGATATTAGACCTCTATAATTAGGTAGCTGGTAAAAAGTGTTTTCCTTTCTGTATCTACCTGAATACTAGTGTCCTCTGCCCTATAGAAACTGCATTTTCACAAGTTACCATTAGTACAAGGGCTATTGGTGTTCTATTCAGAAAATCCTCTCCTTTGTCACTGAGTTCAACACTACTTTCCACTTTCTTCTCTATCATATACAGTATATCTGGCCTTATGCTGAGGTCTTTGATCCATTTGAATTTGAGATGTATTCAGAGCAATAAGAAATGACTATTTTGTTTCTTCTATTTGAAACTATCCATTTGACCAGCACCATTTATTGAAGCTATTGTCATTATCCAGGGTGTATTTATGGCTTCCTTGTAAAAAATCAAATGGCCATACATAGATGGACTTTTCCTTCTGGACTCAATATTAAGTATAAATACTCAGCCAATAGCACCAGTTTATTAATAGCTAGTGCTTAAAACATAAATTAATCCATATTTCTTATCTAAGTTCAACCACTTGGCTCATGACTTGTTACCTCATTTCATACATGTCCTGCTTCCTCTTTGTCTGCCTAGTGACCCCAGAGACTCTGCCCTTCTTTTCCCCAGCATTCTCCTTTTCTGACTTTCCTGCCCAGCAATAGGCCAGTTCGCTCTTTATTGACCACTGAGAGTAATACATATTTACAGTGTCAAAAGATTGTTCCACAGCAGCCATAGTTATGTGAGCTAGGTGTATGACATTTCTCATGGCTCTTACTACTAAAGCAAGTAAAATATGAGACACATATTCTAATCTGACACCAATTTATATTTAAATATTTGATAACATTTGTGTGTTGTTACTAAGGAAGCATGTTGAAAGTTCTTGTAAAAGAAGGTAGTAGAGAACAAAAAAATGATACATATTTGTACTTAATCTCTTCATATGGAAAGGAAGCAAAGAGAGATGGAAAGAGTACAATTTTAGATAGACTTCAAGGGGAACGTTTGTCGTAGTCTTCTTGCAGCACCAAGACAGAAACTCTGTAGCATTATCCACTCAAGAGTGTACACTCTTATTAATTACTTGATGGGATAAACTTCTTAATTATCAAATCCCCTATTAATAGTATCAACTATTTTTTATTTTTATTTAAATTATTTAATTACTACTCATATTTACATATCTATCCACCTCATTCCCTTGCCCTCCCATCCTCCCATGTTCCCCACCAACACCCCACCCAGCCCATCCCCCAATTCCTCCCCAAAGATACTGAGCCTCTCCACCATAGATTTTCAAAGTCTGTCATATCATTTGGGGGAGGGCCTAGGCTCTCCTTGCTGTATATGGGCTGCAATAGTATCCCTCCACAGGGAATGGGCTCCCAAAGTCCATTTGTGCTCTAGGGGATAAAGACTGGTTCCACTGTTAGAGGTCCCATAGAATCTCTTGGCCTCGTAGGTGGCACCCACATTCAGAGGGCTTGGTATGGTCCAATTAAGTAAACTCAGCTTTATGACTAGAGTCTCCATGTTATCAGTAGGTCAGGTCCATTGTTTCTGCAGATCTCTCCAGCCACATCTTGTCTCCTTTGCTCATAGCTCCTACCTGAACCCATCTAAGAAGCCAGGCAATGGTGGAGAAGATTCCATTGATGTTCTTCATCTATAATGAGATTGATGCCTACCTTGGTTGTCATTCCTAGAGCCTTCATCCAGCTGGTATTCGAAGCAGAAACAGGCACCCACAGCTAAGCACTGAACCATACTTCTAGTAGCAACTCTTATGGGACTTACAAAGAAATACAGAGCCTTGAACAATAAACCTTCTGACCCATATGTAACCAGGATCATTACAGCTTTTGAAGGAATTATGTAGGTTGCAAAAATATTGATGTGAGTTTATAGTAGCTGATAAAAGAATAAAACTTTACATATGATTTTAAGCATAACTTTAATTCAACCTTACTTATATTTACTAAAGCAACTCAAAAATTTCAAAGTCTCTTAAAAAGATCACAATAGAATCTATTTTAACCCAGGAAATTGTTAAATCCAAGGTGCTTTACAATAATGTATAAAGCATATATATAATCAATATGTATATTTATATATAATATATTTGTGTTGGTGTGTGACATACCTACTTAAGTATGCTGATTTCTAAAAATCAATCTTTAATCATTTATGAATAATATCAGCAGGGTTATAAGTTGCCTTTTATGAAAATTGTACATGTGTATGTGATATTAAAATATTTTTTACTCAAAAAAGTGTTTTAGTATCTACAAAATTTATATGTTACAATTATAAACAGAAGATTTCAGTGTTAAAGAAATGATCTTTATTTTACAGAATAGATGATAGATTCATTGAAATTGTATCTTTGAGATTTGGTCAACTGATGTTTCATATTTATTGGTCAAAGATTTTAATTTGGTCCTAATAAAGTCCATTGAAGAAATGACCTACTGAGTTTTCTGAATTTATGTCATAGTTGTTAATTTTTGTTTCCCTCTTTATTCTGCACAAAACATTTTATAATGGTATATTGTTTAGTAAATTTGAAACTAAATACAATGAATATTTTAATACCATAGAATAGGGTAGGCCTTCTGGGATGATGAGCAGTAATTATGTTAACAAGCATTCTAAATTTCAAAGTGATTGAAAAAAAGAATAAGCTTCAGTATTGTCATGTTTTTAATTTATGTTGAGTAAGAAAGATTACAACTTCAATAGTAAAAGTGGATCAACTATTTTCACCATATATTTTGTGCTTATTAGTATAGTAGAATATAATAGAATAGTAAAAAGTATTTCACCCCTTTATGAAGGTTGAATAATGTTTTGTTCTACACACATATGTTTCTGTTTACTTTAACTTGGTTTAAAATATCATACTTTTTGAAGTGTTAGGTCATTTCTATGTACCATGTATTTACTACAGATATTCTCCCAGAATATATAAAGGTGAGCTCCAATATAACTTTATGAGAAGACTTATTGTTCCTCTTAAATCAAATTGAATACCATCTTTACTCTGTGTTTTCTTTGCATACACACTTTTATTAATAGAAATGCTATGCAATAATATACTAAACACTTTTATTTCCTGTTCGTTTTCAGTCTACTAAGATGTAAATTTCATGACAGCAATGACTCAGACTTACTGTTTTATGATATAAGGATTTTTTTAACCTTTTTATTTAAATTAGAAAAGCTTGATTTACATGTCAATCCCTGTTCCCTCTCCTTCCCCTCCTCCCTTGCCCTCCATTAACACCCTATCTCATCACCTTTCTGTTCCACAGGGGGAATGAGGCCTTCCATGTGGGATCTTCAAAGTCTGTCATATAACTTTCATCAGGGCCTAGGCTCTCCCCTGTGTGTCTAGGCTGAGAGAGTATCCATCTATATAGAATGGGCTCCAAAATCCGTTCTTATACTTGGGATAAATACTGATCTACTGCCAGAGGCCCCATAGATTGATGAGGCTTCCTCAATGACACCCAAGTTCAGGGGTTCTGAATCAGTCCTATGCTGGTTTCCCAGCTATCACTCTGGGATACATGAGCTCACACTTGTTCACGTCAGCTGTTTCTTGCGTATCATCAGCCTGGTCTTGAACACTTTGCTCATCAATCCTCCCTCTCTGAAATTGGATTCCAGGAGTTGCATTCAGATGTTTAGCTGTGGGTGTCTGCTTCTGCTTCCTTCAGCTACTGGGTGAAGGCCCTAGGAAGGCATATAAGGTAGACATCAATCGCATTATTGGGGAAGAGCATTTAAGGTAGCCTCTCCACTTTTGCTTAGACTGTTAGTTTTTGCCATCCTTGTAGATCTCTGGAAATTTCCCTCATGCCAGATTTCTCTTTAAATTTATATTGGCTCCCTCTCATTTTTTTCACTTTAATCATTTTTGTATTTGAGTTAGAAACAAGATTGATTTACATATCAATCCCAGTTTCCTCTCCCCACCCTCCTCCCCTACCACACTCCTCAAATAAACCCTCCCTATATCATATCCTTTCTGGTCCCCATGTAGGGTGAGGCTTTCCATAGGGGTCATCAGAGTCTATCATAACTTTTGGGATAGGGCATAGGCCCACCCCATGTGTCCTGATTCAGGGAGTATCCCTCTATGTGCAATGGGCTCCCAAAGTCCACACCTATGCTAGGGATAAGTACTGAACTACTACAGCAGGTCCCATGGATTTCCGATGTCTCATCACTGAAACCCACATTCCTGGGTTCTGAATCAGTCCCTTGCTGGTTTCCCAGCTATCTGTCTGGGGACCAAGATGTCCACATTGTTCAGGTCAGCTGTTTCTGTGGGTTTCACCAACCTAATATGGACCCCTTTGCTCATCACTCATTCTTCTCTGCAACTGGATTGCAGTTCATTTCAGTGATTAGTTGTGGGTGTCTGCTTCTACTTCCACCAGCTGCTGGATGAAGGCTATAGGATGGCATATAAGACAGTCATCAATATTATTATTAGGGGAGGGCATTTAAGGTAGCCTCTTCTCTGTTGATTAGATTGTTGGTTGGTGTCATCTTTGTAGATCTCCAGACCTTTCCCTAGTGCCTGATTTCTCTGTAAACCTAAAATGTCTCCCTCTATTATGGTAACTCCTTTCTTGTTTTCATTTATTCTACCACTGATTCAATGTTTCTGCTCCCTCATGTCCTCCTCCCCCCTCATTTTCTCCCCTTCTCATTCTCCTACCTCCCCCCCTTCTCTCATTCTCCCAATTTGCTCAGGAGATCTTGTCCCTTTCCCCTTCTGCAGGGGACCATTTATGTCTCTGTTAGGTTCCTCCGTGTTTACTCTCTTCTATGACAATGTGGATTGTAGGCTGGTAATCCTTGTTTGTCTTTTTAAATTGGGTTACCTCACTCAGAATGGTTTCTTCTAGTTCCATCCATTTTCCTGCAAATTTCAAGATTCCATTGTTTTTTTGTTTTTTCTGCTGAGTAGTACTCTATTGTGAAAATGTACCACATTTTCTCTATTCTTCAGTTGAGGGGCATCTAGGTTGCTTCCAGGTTCTGACTATTACAAATAGTGCAGCTATGAACATGGTTGAACAGAAGTCCTTATTTTGTGAATGTGCATCTTTTGGGCATATGCTTAAGAGTGGGATTGCTGGATTTTGTGGTAAACTGATTCCCATTTACTTGAGGAGTTTCTCTATTGATTTCCAAAGTGGCTGTACAACTTGCCACTCCCACCAGCAGTGGAGGAGCCTTCCACTTTATCCACATCCTCTCCAGCATAGACTCCAGATCATTGGTGTCTTTGATTTTTGGCATTTTAACAGGAGTAAGATGTTATCTCAGAAATGTTTTGATTTGCATTTCCCTTATGGCTAAGGATGTTGAACACTTCTTATGTGTCCTTCAGCCATATTAGATTCCTCTTTTGAGAATTTTCTATTTAGTTATGCATTCCACTTTTTAATTGGATTGTTTGGTGTTTTGGAGAGAAGCTTCTTGAATTCTTTGTATATTTTGGAGACCAGCCCTCTGTCAGATTTCATAAGTATGTGGGATAATATCAGTGTTTTTCAACTCTATTTCATTGGTCTACCTGTATATTTTTGTGCCAACACCAAGCTGGTTTTACGACTATAGCTCTGTGATAGAGCTTGAGTTAGCGATGGTGATTTCTCCAGACGTCCCTTTATTGTATAGTCATATTTTGGCTATCCTGGGTCTTTTGTTTTTCCATATAAAGTTGACAATTGTTCTTTCAAGATCTGTGAAGAATTGTGTTGATATTTTGATGTGGATTGCATTGAATCTCTATGTTGCTTTTGGCAAGATTGCCATTTCTACTATGTTGATCCTGTCTATCCAAGAATATCGGAGATCCATTTGCTAGTATCTTCTTTAAATTCTTTCTTTGGAGACTCAAAATTCTTAGGGTACAAGTCTTTCACTTTTTTTGTTAGCATTACCCCAATGTAGTTTATATTATTTCTGGCAATTGTAAAGGGTGATGTTTCTCTGATTTCTTTCTCCACAAATGTATCAACTGTATATATTAGGGCTACTGATATTTTTTAGTTAATCTTGTATCCTGCCACTTTGCTGAAGGTGTTAATCAGTTGTAGTAGTTCCCTGGTAGAGTTTTTCAGTCACTTATGTAGACTACCATATCATCTACAAACACTGAAAGTTTGACTTCTTCCTCTCTGATTTGTATCCCCTTGATCTCCTTTTGTTGTCTTATTGCTCCAGGTAGAACTTTGAAGACAATATTGAGGAGGTATGGAGAGAGTGGACAGTCTTGTCTTCTCCCTGATTTTAGAGTAATTGCATTAAGTTTCTCTCCATATAATTTGATATTGATTGTTGGTTTGCTGTATATTTCTTTTACTATGTTCAGATATGTTCCTGTTATCCCTGTTCTCTCCAAGACCTTTATCATGAAGGGGTGTTGGATTTTGTCAAAGTCTTTATCAGCATCTAGTGAGATGACCATATATTTTTTCTCAGTCTGTTTATATGGTGGATTACATTGATGGATTTTCATATGTTGAATCATCCTTGCATCCCTGGGATGAACCCTACTTAATCATGGTGGATTATTTCTTTGATATGTTCTTGGATTTGGTTTGCCAGTATTTTATTGAGTATTTTGCATCAATGTTCATGAGGGATATTGGTCTGTAGTTCTCTTTCTTCTTTGTGTCTTTGTGTGACTTGGGTATCAAGTTTATTGAAGCCTCGTAAAAAGGGTTTAGCAATGACTGTTCTGCTTCTATTCTGTGGAATAATTTGAGGAGAATTGGTGTTAGCTATTCCTTGAATTTCTGGTAGAATTCTGCACTGAAGCCATCTGCTCCTGGGCTTTATTTTGGTTGGGAGACTTCTGAGGACTGCTTCGATTTCATGAGGGGTTATAGGTCGGTTTTAGTTGCTTATCTGTTCTTGATTTAATTTTGGTAAGTGAAATCTGTCCAGAAAATTGTCCATTTCCTTTAGATTTTTGAATTTTGAGGAATACAGGTTCTCGAAGTGTGACCTGAATGAATCTCTGAATTTCCTCTGTGTCTGTTGTTATGTCACCCTTTTCATTTCTGATTTTATTAACTTGCATGTTCACTCTCTGCTGTTTGATAAGTTTGGATAAAGGCTTGTCTATCTTGATGATCTTATCAAATGTAATCTTCTCCTAGTTTCCACTTTATTGATTTCAGCCCTCAGTTTGATTATTTTCTGGTATCTACTCGTCCAGGTGTATTGGCTTCTTTGTGTTCTAGAGCTTTCGGTTGTGCTGTTAATTCTCTAGTGTGATTATTCTCATGTTTCTTAATGTGGGCACTTACACTATTAACTTTCTTCTTAGTAATGCTTTCAAATTGCCCCATAAGTTCGAGTATTTTGTGTCCTCATTCTCATTGAATTCTAGGAAATCTTTCTTTTTTCATTTCTTCCTCAACCCAGGAATTATGCAACTGGGTGTTACTTAATTTCCATCAATTTGTAGGTTTTCTGCAATTTGTGTTGTTGCTGAATTCTAACTTTAAAGCATGGTGGTCTGATAAGATACAGGGTGTTACTTTGTTTTTGTACCTGTTAAGGTTTGCTATGTTGCCAAGTATGTGTTTGCTTTTAGAGAAGGTTCCATGTGGCCCTGAGAAGAAGGTATATTGTTTGTATTTGGATGGAATGTTCTATAGATGTCTGTTAAGCTCAATTGGACCATAACGTCTATTAGTACCTCTGTTTCTTTGTTAAGTTTCTGTCTTGTGTTCCTGTCCATTGGTAAGAGAGGGGTGTTGAAGTCTCCCACTTTAATTGTGTGTGGTTTAATGTGTTATTTGTGTTTTAGTAATGTTTCTTTTACAAACGTGGATGCCTTTTTATTTGGGGCATGAATGTTTAGAATTGAGACTTCCCTCTGATGGATTTCTCCTGTGATGAGTAAGAAGTGACCTTCTTCATCTCTTTTGATTGATCTTAGTTTAAATTCCAATTTGTTGGATATTAGGACTGGTACCCCCTGCTTGTTTCTTGGGTCCATTTGTTGGAAAATCTTTTGCCAACCTTTAATTCTTAGGTACCATCTGTCTTTGAAGTTGAGGTGGGTTTGTGTATGAAGCAGAAGGATGAATTCTGTCTTCTTCTGGATTCTGCTTACCTGTGCCTTTTTGGGGGCAAGTTAAGACCATTAATATTGAGGGATATTAATGACCTTTGTTCATTCTTGTTTGTTTAGGATTTGGTGGTGGTGCTGATATTATGTGTGAGTTTCCATTCATTTTTTTTCTTTTGGCTGTTGGTAAAGTGGGATTATCTATCACCTATATTTTTCTGGTTGTAGTTAATTTCTTTGGGTTGGAGTTTTCCTTCCAGAACTTTCTGGAGAGCTGGATTAATGGAGATGTATTGTTTGAATCTGGTTTTGTCATAGAATATCTTGTTTTCTACATCTATATTGATTGAAAGCTTTGCTGGTTATAGTAGTCTGGGCTGGCATCCATGGTCTATTATTGTAAGTAAAATATCTATTCAGGACCTTCTTCCTTTCAGAGTTCCCATGGAAAAGTCAGGTGTAATTCTGATAGTTTTGCCTTTATGTTACTTGACCTTTTTCCTTTGCTGCTCTGAGTATTTTCTCTTAATCTGTATGTTTGGTGCTTTGATTAGTATGTGGTGATGGGACCTTTTTTATGTCCAGTCTATTTGGTGTTCTGTAGGCTTCTTGTGTTTTCATTGGCATGTCTTTCTTTAGGTTGGGAAAGTTTTCTTCTATGATTTTGTTGAATGTATTTTCAGTCCCTCTGAGTTGTATTTCCTCACCTTCTTCTATACCTATTATTCTTGGGTTTGGTCTTTTCATGGTATCCCATATTTCCTGGATGCTTTGTGTTAGGGATTTGTTGCTAAGGATTTGTTGTTAAGATTTTCTTTGGTTTTTGAATCTATTTCTCCTTGTGTAGAAAGGAGATTCTCTCTTGCATCTCTTGTATTCTGTTGGTTATGCTTGCACCTGTAGTCCCTGATCATTTACCCATCTTGTCTATTTCCAGCATTCCCTCAGATTGTGCTTGCTTTATTGTCTCTATTTCAATTTTTAGGTCTTGAAGTATTTCCTTGAAAAATTTGTTTTTTCTTCCATTTATTTAAGGGACATTTCTCATATCCTCTTTGAGGCCCTCTATGATTTTCATGAAGATGATTTTAAGATCATTCTCTATTGCTTCATCTGCACTATGATGTTCTAGTCTTGCTTCTGTGGTCCCTAGTCTCCAGTGGTGTCATATTGATTTTTATGTTGTTGAATGTGCTTTTATTGACTTCTTCTATCCTTTCTTCTGGTGGGTGTAGCAGGAGACTCTTCCTTTCCTGGTGGGTATGGGACCAAGATTCCCTTCTGGTAGATGTAAACAGTTCCAATACTCTGATGCCTTTCCTCTTCTCCTGGATAGAGTCAGGACTGTTACCAGGGCCTTGTCAGTGCTGGGGTTAATGGAGCCCACAGGCTGAGTTCCAATGCCATAAGCAGACCTCTGGTGTAGATGTCCCCAAGCAGGGTAGGGGAACCCAAACCGAAAGCAGCCTCTGTCTTACTGGGGCTGCAGGATGGAGGAGGGACTGTTACTGGGGCATTTTCAGTCTCTGGGTGTGCTGGAGCCCGCTGGTTGTGTTTGAATTCTGTGAGCAGATCTCTGGCTTTAGGTGTCCATGAGTAGGGCCTACCTCCTCTCTTATAGTCATAATATGCATGTATTTGAATGTATTTTTCATTTTGCATATGAAAATGATGACAAAAATATTTAATTTCACAAAAAACTTATTATTAAGATGAAAATATTAGCTATGTAAATTTCTCCTCATATCCACATATAATTAATAAATTTAGGGTATTTCTGCTAAAATAAACTTGTATGTTGGATGACAATATATATATATATACATATATATATATATATATATATATATATATGAAAAAATTGTGATTTGCAGAATGTATATGCAGCAAACTTTTATTCACACATTTATATAAAATAGTTAAGACCTATGTGAAATCTTTCTCTCTCACCTAAAAGACTTTACATATTGCAAGAGAAAGTTATACCCCCCTATTAACTGTTAATACAAAGTAAGTTATAATTCTTCTTTCACCATGTCACCCCTGACAAATTATTTCTCCTTTGGATCCTCAAAACCTTAATCTGTAAATAATGCTACCTTGTGTTACCTAATGAAAAATGTTAATCCAAATTTTTTCCTACTTTCCTTAGCATGCTCAGCTTCCTCTCACATGCTTTCTCTCCATTACCTGTGGACATGGTGTTCTCTCTTTTTTTTCTATTCCAAAATGTAATTCACAGAATTTGCTTAATTAGCACTATTGGTCTACCTGTCCACTTTTGTGATTTCTATGTAAGCAATGTTGATCTTACCTTCCTTCAAACCATTTCTAATACTCTTTGAAAATCACTTTTGCAAAGCTTCCACCTAGTCTCAAAAATAAAACAGCCTTTTCAGAATCACAAATAATTCCCAAGTTCTGAAACTCTAGATAAAGTGATGTCCCAGCCCTCATTAGACTTACAATCTAAATGTACATTTTCTCTTCGTTGTAGAGATCTACTTGACTTTCAAACTCACTTGACTCTTTCATTCATTCCCTTTGCCAGTTGCAAAACACCCCTCTGAATGGTTAAGCTAGAAAGGCTAGAGCTCAGTCATACAGTAACATTAAAACATATGGTTCATATTTTTAATTGATAACTCTTTGTCTTCCCGTTTGTTTCTATCCTGCTATCATAGCCATTTTATTTATTTGGAGAACCAGTGAAAATGATTTGTCATCATTGACTTTGCCCATTGTCTTTATAACCTGTATTTAAGCTCCCTGATCATTATTACTATTAAAAACGACATTTTCTTAACTATTTTTTGAAATTTCACACATAATGTATTTTGATTACATTTACCCCAAACTCATCCAGCTTACTCTTCCATAATCTAATTTCTAAACACTAATCCATTCCCAACTTAGTATTTATTGTATTTTTGTTATAAGCAATCAAGTCCTATTTGGCCCACCCAGATAGTTGTAGATTTGGAGCCACCCACTGGCGCATTCTCAAGCTAAGAGGGGCCACACACTTGAAGAAAATTGATTCTTCCTCTCCCAGAAGACATGAACTGGCAATAGTGTTTAACTTAGCAATGTGCATTTCATGATGCCTCTGCCTCAATAAGGGAAAGACGATTGCCTGCATTTTGTACAGGTAGTCAAGTTACTGTGATTTGATAAGCACAGTGGGCTTGTAATGCCACAGGGACTATTTCAACACTCTGTACAATTTCAATCCATTACAATTTTTCTGTTCCTATGTTGGTTGTTATCTGTGAGCCTTTGTGGGTATTGTTAGGACATCATCACTACATCACTCATTATGCAGTATGTACCTGAGTGAGGACTGCCCATGCACCAGCTCCCCCTTTTAAGCCTGCACCATATTCACCCCCTCTCTCTCTTTTCAGTCATCAACCACTATTTCTCTCTTACCCTCTGCTCTTATCTGTTCTTCCATTTTTTTCTCTCCCCTTTCCACTCTCCCTGCAATAAAACTCTATGGTTAGTATATTCTATGGTTCATGTTCCACTGCACCAGTTTCCATCTCATGTTTTTCTTTTTTCAATTTTTAAACTTTTACAGAAGAACAACAGAGTTTGTTATATAGGTATTACATCTATGGCTGACTACTCCACAAATATTTATTCCTTGCAATTTGACCAGTCAAGTTTCAGAGATAACTGCCATCTACTAAACAAAGAAATTTCCTCTTTTGGTATGGGAGTTGAATTAACCTCTGACTTCAGAGAAACAAAAATAATAGTAGTGAGGTAATTAAATGAGATTCAATCTTCTAGTAAACTATTAAAGAGCTAAAAACTTATACATGGTTTCTGAGAGTGTGTTTTTAAGTTATATTCTTATTTCCCATAGTCATTTTGATTAGCAAAATTAGTGGCCAAAATAATTCATGAATAAAGTGGAAAAATGTTCTCTGATGCTACTTTATAATCTTTCACCATCTCTTTATTACCTTTATTTCCTCTTTAAAGAAATTCATCTTGCCATTTTCCCTGTATGACAAAGTTTCCCTCTGGTTGATTTTTTCCTGATATCATCTAGAAAAACTGATAGTCTTTTACAAGGAGGTGTAAGTGCATACTCTTAATATTAGTTACAGCATTGCTTTCCTATCTGGTTTTAAATGAATGATAGCATAGAAGCCACAGGTCTGAACCTCAAGGTATATTATTCTATCATCTGAAATACAAGAAATAAAAGAGAGATTTCCATATAATTAAATTTAAACACAAGGTTTTCATCATCATATAGTGATCTAAGTATCAGAGCTCTGAAAGTATCCCAGTGGCTTGTTCCCTGATGAAAGAAGTCATATGCGGAGTAGGATAAAGACTGAAATTTGCATGTTAACTTTGTTTGCCAGGATAAATCCTTGTCATCCCTCTCAGGATAATGGTGCATAACTGTGGAGAGACATCATCAGTCTGGCTACTATGACTATTCATAGCACCAGGCATCAGAAATGTTTCAATAGTCGTATCACCAAGATCCCCTCTCAGGAGAGTGTTCTTGTCATCAGAGGTGGCACTGTCAGAAATCTGCAGTGAGTTACTGAGAATTGCAGGTCAACATATAAAGGGTTTCTTTTAAAATAATTGAAGAAGCCAGAATAAAATCATATATTGTTTGTGAATTCCTTCTACTCATTATATGAATTAATTTATAAAATCATCACACAGATTACAGCTTCAAATAAAAGTGAATAAAGAAAATTGTTTTCCTGCTTTGGCACTTCTTATCATACTACCTGATATTTACTACCAAATTAACTCCAGATATTAAATAATATTATTTTCCAATGTTACTCAAGATAAGTTAATTTTTATTATCATTTCTTAGTGTTGTATCTATTCCAATCAATTATGAAAGCATTTTTTTGTAGTTATCAAGAAAAAAAGATTGAGGATCTATAGGACATTAAGAGACAGAGAACTGACAATGTTCATATAAAACCCTGTCTCACTTTGAGTTCCTTATTAAATATAAGGTTGGGTAATACTTTACAATGCTACATTTTTTGACTAAAGGAAAATACCTAGGTTTTTCAGGAAATCCCAGAGACTGTCTAGAAGCCTACTTAGCAGGATTTGAACCAGCTAGAACCCAGGAAGCTCAGTGTAAAGGACAAGTTACACTTTAATCAACTACTAATCTACCCATTTCCTGTTTTATACCTTCAAGAACTGTGAGGCTAATTGGAATGTGTGATGATAAAAATATCTATATTTAGTAAATATCTCTAGCTACTTTCTAAAAAAAACAAAAAAACAAAACATATGCTATCTATATAGAAGACACTTAACACTTAACTCAGTTACACTGAGTAAAGAATAGGCATCTGGTATTATTTTTAAGAGTGTGGGGCCTGGTGATCTTTTGTAACACTTTCTACATGGAACATATAAGGTCCTATGCTAGATTCACAGCATATTAATAATGATGATAAACTGTAAATAAAATTATTTACTATCATCTAATTGCCATTGGTAAAAGTATTTTTGGTGTCTTAGATATTTCTAAGTACATAGAGAGTTATTTAATATTTTTAGCTTCTCACCTGGTCTATGTGACATAGCATATAAACTAATACATACCTCATGCTGTTATTTAAATAAATAAATGATATGAAATACTGTCTGTCAAAGACTAATTCAGCATGCAGTGATGATGGTATATGTAGTAATCATATCCCTTATCAGATCAATATTCTTTTCCATTATTTTCAAAGTGTGCCTATGTCTAATATCATGATTTCTATCATTTGATCTTTTTTGTAGCGCTTTTATATTTCAGAGAGAGGAGAGTATACAAATGCTGGATTGAAGTCATTGATATCAATAAAGACCTTTCATCTTGCTATCTCCATATAGTGGGTTTTGAAACAGAAACCACAATGGAGTAAGAAAAAAGCCTTAAATCCTGAGCATTTAACTTCCCCCCTGGTGAGTTCTTTGAATGTGTCTATCACTCTTTGTTGACATCAATTCCCAGGCTGAGCATTTTATTACCTAGACTTATTGCCTTTATTTAAGGATTGCTTATATATAATGTGAAATCAAACTGTGTACGAAAAATAATTAAACTAACTATCATTTGGAATAAAAACAGAATAATTCTGTAAGATATAAAGAAATGAACAGAAAATTATCAGCCATATATAACTGGTATAGTGCAACCACACTCTTGATAGAGATAGTAATGATTTTAATGCTAGAAACAATGGTATTCCTGAAATGGTTGAGCAAATGTGAAACAGGCCTCAGCTCACTATAGAGAAGTTTTGCTATGGGAATCAGCACATAAAATGGTGAGTTCCCTTTTCAATGTTGATTCTACTTGTGGTGTTACTGTTGTTTTTACTTGTGTTGATATGAAGTAAAAGAAAAAAAAAACTTTATATTTTTTATTTATTATTACTTTAGCCCTGGTTGAAGACAATGTGGTTGTGAATATTTAGTTACACACACACACACACACACACACACACACACACACACACACACACACACACACACACACACAACACACACACACACACACTCAAATAATCTGTGTTCTTTTCTCTGGGAAAAAAAGGACTCCAAAGATGCAGGTGCTGGGAGTTCAGTGAGTAACAGAGCATGCTGAAGACTTGTTTATTAAGGAAGTTAGGCCTTTCTTACACCTCTGCCAAGTTTCCATTGGCTCAGGTGGCTGACACTGCTGAGATGTCCTTTCCTGCCAGAGAGAGAGAGAGTGAGGGGGATGTCAGGGGCTATACAGCCAGGTAGCCACCAATCATCCAGAAATTGAGGAAGCAGGAAAGTATGACATACAGAATGAAAGTTAAAAAAAAAAAACCTGAGCCAAAATGGAGATGAAGAGATGCAAATTAAAGTTATAAGAAGTTATAAGTTACAAGAGCTAGCATGACAAGCCTAAACTAAGGCTGAGCATTCATGACTAAAAATAAGTCTCCATGTTACTAATTGGGTGCTGGCAGTCAACGAAAGCCTACAACAGGTTATTAACATAAATATAATATATAGAGTTGTTAGAGATTGTTTAATTTTAAGTAGGCAAAAGTAGTATTGATATGTTTGTAATTCCAAACAAATTTGTTTCTGCTCATTCTATACATTTTCAAAGTGAAACATTCTTGGTTACTTATTTGTATGTTTCTGCACATAATGTTTTTTTCAATTTTTTATTTGTATAAGAAACAAGATTGATTTAAATGACAATACCAGTTCCCTTCTCCCTGTAAATGGAAAAATGATATTTAAATATTGGAAGATGTTCTGATTTTATATTTTTAAAATTCTTATAAGACTAGTCATTAAATTAAGGAATATATAATTCCTTTGCTTATGTTAGGGAAATCTAGTATATATGAATTAAAAATTTATGAAAAAGCTCAAAATAAACATTTTGAAATGCTCAATGCATGCAAGATTTACTATTATATGCTCATAGTGAACCATTGACTTCTGTTCATACTTGATCTTATAACACTTTATAAATTCTCTCAATTACATTTACGTTAGCTCATCATTATGTAAAAATCTCCTTGCCAGTGCCAAGGTCATAGAGAGGAATGGAGACCACATCATAGTGCTGGAATGAATAGAATCTGAGTCCAACAATCTGTTAGGCCAGAAGAATTCTGGCAGCTTACTCTGAAGGACATATACAATATTAATTATAAGGAACTGAAATGTCTGAAAGCATCAAGTAGGAAATGTTGAACTATATATCCAAGCTGTTCAGCTATTAAAATTTGGAACGGAAAATGGCTATCAATCTTCTTATCTCTATGTGTAGTATGATCAACACCTTATAGATTTTGATGAAGTAAAATAACAGAAAAATAAGACAATTTCAAATTAGGAAAATGAATTACTATCTATTGCACTTATGGATGTGAGTTCAGATATTCAATATTCAGTACATGGCATTTCCTTGTCGTTAATATCAATGATAGTGGTGAATACTTTTCTGTGTCATACATAAAAACTACAGAGTGAAAGTATAGCAACACTGGCAGATTGGACTAGTAAAAACATTCTTTTAGAGATATTATTTCACTATATAAGGTGATGCAATAATAGTGTTTCAGCAAAAGCATTTTATTTTGAATTAAGGATAGAATTTTTGGTGGTTGGCTTCAGTTCCCAGTTCCCTGTTTATGCACTGTATGTAGTCCATAAAACAATTGAGTTAAGTTATACCAGCCTACTCTTCACTGATTTTTTTCCAGACCATACAGATAAGGTTGGATATAGATGATTCTCTTAATCAAGTATGCTGGTATCAGAGAGCCCAAGAGGTAGTGTGCTTTGTTTTATAAGGAATAGGCTCAGGAAATGAAGAAAAACGCATAACTAAATTCAGAGATCTGCAAAAGTTCTTTAACATTCTGCAGACAATAGACAGATGTTATGGTTTAATAAAAGCTATCATCTCAGAGGTTTAAAAAAAAGCCTATGCTAAAAATTAAAGTTAGAGCAGTAATGAACTGTGGCAATTGCAGGTAGAGAATGGTTCTGCCTCAGTGAAGGTGATAATTAGCACTGGTCTACATTCTCTTGAGGTACTTCAATCTTCAATAATAGAGGTCTTTTAAAAGACTGTTACCTATATTGCAGAATGAAGTGCCTTACCGCCACCTTACCAAGTAAACAGAATTGCAAGAACCTAGGTGAGGAAGGCTCTATTAAAGTGGTAGGGGACCAGTGAAAGATTAACTCATAAGACAATGGATTTCTGATAAGCAAACCTCCATTTTTTGGAGCAAGGTAGAGAGACTAACTTCAACAATTCTTAGTAGTCTGGTCTCCATGACAGTAGATGTCTTGAGGGTTAACTGCTCATACTCAAGGATGTCTTGCTTGGATGAAGATGCACTCAGACATTCTTTATTCACATCTAACTCTTATCTACATTGAGCAGATTTTCTTTATCCTGTTACTTTCATTCCTGCAGTAGTGTTTGAGTCAAGGTGCCCCTGAAATTTCAGCTTTTCTTTTTACATATTTCAATGTGAAGTGCAGTTCATTGTATAGCCTTTTAAAATTTCTGTATTTATATTTTTCTAGTTATTTTGAATCGATAGCATATTTAAACCCCCCAAGTTCATCTGCCTTTATTAGGTCCAAAAAAGTTTACTTTTTATGTCTGTGGAAATATTTGAATATTTTGAAAGTGGATAAAATGAAACTGATGTAAACATATTATAAAATTTTCTTTGATTCTTTCCACTATGTCACACATGTGTTCGTTGGTGTGTGTGTGTGTGTGTGTGTGTGTGTGTGTGTGTGTGTGTGTGTGCTTGCGTGCACATGCATGAGGTAGGGATTTTGTTTTTTTCAATCTCAGTACATTATATCACATAATATTCAAACTAGCCGACTCATTCCATGAATAATTATTTATTTAATGAAATGGCTAGATGATTAGCTACTGACAACCTTTTTGTTTGTATAAATATTTTCTATATTATATTATTTTGGAGGAAATGAAAAAGTATGTACCTAGATAATACAGTCATAAATGTCTTATACCTACTAAGTTCAAATTGTGTTTCTTTTTATGCAAGATAAGGGACACACAGTGAAACAAAATTGAGCTTCCAATGACCATAAGTCTAAGAAAGTGATGTCCCTCCCTTACAATTTACCAAATTTCAACAGTTACTCAGCAAGAGATGGCAGAATCTCTAGAGGCCCTCTTCCCTTATGATAGAATTTTGATAAGTTTGTTACATTCTGTTGTTGTGATAAAATTGGATGAACAAATGTGAAATATCTTGACTTACAATTTGAATGTGTTAAGAGCCCATCACAAAAGGAAACCATGGGGGGGAAGTGTCAGACTTAGTCTGAGAACATGAAGCTAAGATGTAAAACCATCAACCATAAGGGTTAAATAGAGAGTGTAAACTAGAAATAATATGAAGACATTAATCTCAAAGCTTAGCCTCAGTGACTTACTTATTCTAGCAAGGCTGCATCACCTAAAACTTTGCAAACAACGCCAAACACTGTGACCCATGTTTCAAGCTCCAGAGCTTATAAGAGATATTTGTTTCATCTAAACTGCCACACTTGATTGATCTTGTGAAGCAGTGCAAGCTTTCACAGCTGCATTAAGTTCATAGGTGTTTGGGTCCTCTCAAGTCTAGGATAAACTATTATATTCTCATCTGCAGTTCATTTTTGATTTGTTTTCTATTTTTAATTTCTGGTTTTGGGGGGCCTGGCACCCATCTCCCAAATAAACTCACAGAGACTTATTTTTACAATTAAATTTTGACTTGTTTCTAGTAAGCTTTTATTAAATTATCCATCTACCATTTGCCTCCTGGCTTTTATATTTTTCTATTCTACATATCTTTCTTTCCTCCTTACTCCATGGATGACTGTGTTGTTGGGTGGCTGGATCCTGTCTTCTTCCTCTCCTTCTCATTTTCTCACTCTAAACTCTTCTTCACCTGTTTCTATGTATTCTTTCCCTCTGCCAGGCCCACCTGTCTTTTCCCCTGTCTAGCTATTGGCCATTCATCTATGTATTGGACCAAACAACTATTTTAGGCAGGCAGAGTAACACAGCTTTAACCACTTAAACAAATGTAGTCTAAGAGAATGCACACATATGTTCATTGTTACATAAATATTCAACAGCTTAAAAATTGTAACCCATTTTAAACTAATATTCCCTAACACCCCTGCACTACAAGCCACATACATTTAGAAACTATACATCGGTATTCCATGATGTTACCAGAGCAATTGGGAGCTTTTATGTGATACAGATATCTCAGTTATGAGTGAATGTGCCACAAAAACTATTTCCTGAACTTTGACCAGCTGAGTTTCTTTGGCAACCAAAATGAAATGCACAAAGCAGTTCCCTTCACTACACTGTAGGGAAATATGTAGATAACCAAAGAAAAGTTAAAACTGTGCCCAATTCACAAAATAACAGTAGTAGGTTCATTCCTGGGATCTAGGAACTGCCCAGCTGCTTGTTTCTGCTCAGATTTACATTATCAGACCTGCATTTCCTCCTATATAGTGGAACTAAAATCCATTTATGAAGTAGTTACCTACCCCATATAATCTATACCACTTTTGTACCTATAAGCATATTTTGTCAAGCTGATATTTATTGTACTTAGCAGATTAACTAGCAGGTAATAGTGTTGATTTTTCTTTCCCAGTATATCACCTTAAGATACAATGTAAGCAAGTTAGCAGTGAATGTTTCTTATCATTCTCTGCACAATTTCTCCATGTCTTGTTATCAGATTGCATGCTATCAGAAATGGGGCTATTTCCATCAATTTATCATGATCAATGACAACAAACTTTATTTTGGGGGGAGTTCCTTGCACACCGATGACCAACAACTAGAAAGAAAATATCCAAAACCCAGCATAGGGCTTTTATTTCCTCGTAGATGGCTTTTGGCAAGTGTATTATCATCTGAATAGGTACCTTCACTTAACATAGTCTATATATGTACAAGGACATTTATGTGTATGTATATATGTCAATGTGAAGCTTGTAAACTAGTACGTTTCTATTCAGCCTTTTAAAAATTGTTAATGTTAATTATTCAGAATCTCCACCTCTGGAGAGGTCCCTATCCTTGTCCCTATCCCCCTCTTATTCCCCTAACTCATGTTAGAAAGCATGAATTCCACTATTTCATTTCCTTAGATTCTCTCTTCACACTTTTGTGCATTGACCCTTTCTACTTTCTTAGATTCTACAGGTATTCCATGTGAAAACATAAATATAGAAATTCAACAACAGAAGGCAAATGAGTGGGAGCATGTGAGGTCTGTGATTAAAATATCTATGGCTGGGGTATCTCAATCAGTATAGTTTCTTTTCTTGTTCCATTGATTTACATCCAAACTACAAATATTCCCAGAAGTGAATCAACCGAGTAACAATAACAAAAAATGCAGTACCTCTACACAGTGAGATTTTGTTCAACCACACATTATTGGATACTTTTAAATTCTTTGAAAAGTATGAGCTGATTTAGGAAATATTATCAAAATCTTTTATTAGGACAGCTACAGCAAGTTACTGAATAGCTTGTTTCAAAGTCTAGGATCTCTGTACAATATTTTAAATGACAATGATGTAAAATACACTTTATTTATATATCTGTAAATAGAAAACAAACACTTATCCATATAAAATATGCATGTACAGAAGAGAATAATTTATACAATATTGTATGTATTTTATTACTTATGTGATTGTTTCTTCATGTTTTACCACTCATACTTTTTATTTTATTACTTTTTAAATATAACTAATCTGACAGTAGGTTTATGGATTCATGGACCCTGGTGCCTACATAATCCAAAAGAGGCAATGAAATCCCTGAAAATGTAGTATTAGGCACTTGCATCGTGTTTAATGTCAGTGATCAAAACTAAATTCATGTCATCTGAGGAACAGTAGTGCTCCTTTAATAAGTTTTCTCTTCAGGACACATTATGTTTCCTTTTACTAAGTTCAATATATCATATATTCTTGACTTGACCAAGCTGTTTATTTTCTGTTTGAGTATTGCTTGGTTGTGTTCCCCTGTCTTCATTAACTTGAAGGGCTAACTCTATAGGATTCATATTTTTAGCAGTCCTCATTTCAACACAATTCTATTTCCATAACTTTGTATTTTTGAGTATATCTTTCCTTATTTTTTCTAGAGATTCAGATCTCTTTGCATATGCAGCTGATATACTCTGAGTTTCTTTTGTATTCAGTTTTACATTGTTTTATCTTTTTTCCTGTATGCCAAAATTCTAATATACAGAAAGCAAATCATTTACACTTAAACAGTTATTTAATACTGAAAGAGATGAATGTGAGCATGTCTGTCTATATGTGTACTTACCTGGTTTTCTATTTTCATCTTAATATATTTTGCTATTGAGAGAATATTTTGGTATTAGAAATCAATGTCTTGAAGCTATTAATGAATTGTGTTTATGGAATCAGCAAACTATTTCATCAATATGGGCAATGTCATCATCTCAGTTCCTCAATTAAAAGCAAAGCTATGTAATTTGAAATTATACTTGCATATATGAAAATAAAAGGTCATTACTAATCATGTATGGTTATGTAAATATTTTTGTCCTTTTGTGAGTGACACTCTTTCTGCTATAGTTCTTGCATTAATTCACTAGAATAATGATTTTTTTTATTCTCAGGGATATGATTTAACTATTTCTCTACATCTATGTTGTGACTTTTCCTTGAGAGCACTACATGAAATCCAGTTTTATCTTTTGTGATAAATACTTCTGATAACATGTTAACCACAAAGTTAACAAGATTAATGTTATCTGTTAAAAGAAAATTAAAAAATATTTCTCATCTAAGACAGAAAAAATAAATTGCTTTAAGAAATCCATTAATAAAGTTAATCCATTGCATTTAGAGGTTCCAACATAAAATTCATAGGTTTTATCCAGCATAATTTGTGAAAAACAATACAATCTTGAGAGCCACACATCCTAGTTTACAAATTGAATAATATGTATTCATGTTTTTTTAGCCATAGATGATCAGAAATTCAAGTAAAATTTGTCCACACTTTATTCAGGTTGACCATCCATCGATAAGGACAAAATAAATTCAAGAAAAACAACAAAATTTTTACTGGATAAAAAAAACGAGCATGTTTTATATAGGAGAATTACCATCTGCTAGAGTCTGCTTTAATATCTTTAATGACAAGACACTTAATAACACAATCCTGTGAGAATTCATTCTACCAGTATAACTTAGCTTCATGTGAATAGCTTGGGTTTCTCCTTACAATTTGTTTTATATTTTGCATTTTTGGTGGCTTCAGCTTATAACGTAATACAATGATACAATGATCATATAGTATATATAATATATAATATAAATAATATATGTGTGTGTCTGTATTTACATATATGTATCAAACTTTATAGGCCTAGATATTGTAAGACATACAAGTATTCCCAATTGTATGGAATGAATGTTGAGGCAGAAGCATGATGAGAGGTTTATAGTTTGAGATCACCCTCAAACAGAATATAGTATCAAAATAAATGGAATAATTAAATGCAAATATTAAGAAAGCTTAGATCTATTGTAGCCTTTTGAGCACTCTTTCAGCTGAAGCACAAATAACTTCTAATCTTCTATACAATATTTACCTCTCTAAAAATTAGCATACTGAGTTAGATTATGAAACTCTTTGTCACAAACTATTTTACTTACAGCAGGTAAAATAATATTTATTTAATAATTTAACATAATTACCTAATATTCAGAATAAAAGAATTATTTATATATATTATTCATTTTCGTTTAATATACATCCTAACTTGAATTTGCATCATAATCTCTCATGATTTTCCCAAAATAATTAGAAAATTACTACTCAATATACATTATTTATATCAAATATTTTATATACAAATTCTGTAGATTACACTGTTTATAACAAGTATACAAATAGAATCATCTGAGGTATCATATCTTTATTTTCTAAAGAATACTCTACTTAAAGAACATCTATTAACTAATATGTGTTTCCCTTTGAACCAATAATGTTATTATAGTATTTTTACATGCTACATTAATTTGTTCCTAATAAGAGACATTAAGTGATATATAAGAGAGGAGCACTTTTTATATTTGATTTTCTGAAAAGATGATCTAGTGATTGTTGGACAATTGCAGAGGCCCTAAAGAGATGAGCACTTGTCAAAGACAAGAGAAGGAAACCTGATTTGCACTCTGCTATCTTAGCTAATACAACCAATGCTGTCATACATGACATGGCTTTTTATGAGTGTTTTGTTTTAGCTAATGTATTTTTGAATGTCTACATCCTAATTAGTACATTACTACATGAAAGAAAAATTATTATTGAATACATAAGTCATTATAACATAGGATTTGCATTTTTTGATGTTGCAAATAAATTCAAAGATCATTTGGCTGTAAGTTTTCTGTGCATTTATTTTTCAGATAATTCTATGAGATAGCAAAATAGACTTGGATCCTGTTGCAAAATCAAATAACTATGCTACTCAATTTAAGGAATTGCAAGCATGATCTCTGAAGAGAGATAAATATTTGCTGTATAGTTCAAATTAGTGTATGCTTCTCCATATGCCAAAGGTTATCATTGTTGAATTTAACAAGGATATTCACTTGTGATACAGCAATACTCACTTCATTGTTATCTTCATTTCATCACGCTTATGAAAACATATGTTCATGTTTAGTTGGATTATGAAATTATTCTTGTTTTACCTGGTAGTATTTTTGATGGTTTGAGGCTTTTGTTTTCTTAGGTTTGTCCTTTTATTTATACATGTCTAAAAATGTTCAGTATATGAGACTGGTAGTCTTTTTGCTTCACAGACCTTGAAAGAACATTTCTCAACTTTATATGGAAAACCAAAAGGCCCAGGATAGGCAAAACAACCCTGTACAATAAAGGAACTTCTGGAGGCATCACCATCCCTGACTTCAAGCTGTATTACAGAGCTATAGTCCTGAAAACAACTTGATATTGGCAGATAAATAGACAGGTAGACCAATGGAATAGATTTGAAAACACAGATATTAACCCACACACCTATGAACACCTGATTTTTGAGAAAGAAGCTAAATTTATACGATGAAATAAAGAAAGAATCTTCAACAAATGGTGCTGGCATAGCTGGATGCTAGAATGTAAAAGTCTGCAGATAGATCCATGTCTGTAGCCATGCACAAAACTTGAGTCCAAATGGATCTGCCAGGCATTGGTGGCACACTCCTTTAATGCCAGTACTCAGGAGGCAGAGGCAGGAGGAACTTTGTGAGTTTGACGCCAGCCTGGTCTCCAGAGAGCATGGCAGGATAGGCTCCAAAGCTATACCAAATCTACACGGAGAAACCCTGTCTTGGGAAAAAAAATAAAAAAAAATAAAAAAAAATAAAAAAAGCAATGGATCAAAGACCCCAACATAAATCCAGCCACAATGAACCTATCAGAAGAGAAATTTGGAAATACCCTTGAATTAATTGGTACAGGAGACTGCTTCCTAAATTTTACACCAGTAGCACAGACACTGAGGTCAACAATTGATGAATGGGACCTCCTGAAACTGAGAAGCTTCTGTAAGGCAAAGGACACAATCAGTTAGACAAAGAGGTAGCCCACAGACTGGGAAAAGATATTCACCAACTCCACCAACTCCACATCTGACAGAGGGCTGATCTCCAAAATATACAAAGAACTCAAGAAACTAGTCTCCAAAACACAAAACAATCCAATTAAAAAGTGGGGTCCAGAACTAAATAGACAATTATCAATTGAGGAATCTAAAATGGCTGAAATACACATAAGAAAGTGTTTGCCATCCTTAGCCATGAGGGAAATGCAAATCAAAACAACTGTGAGATATCATCTTATGCCTGACAGAATGGCTAAAATCAAAAACACCAATGACAGTTTATGCTGTAGAGGATGTGGAGAAAGGGGAACACTCCTACACTGATGGTGGGAGTGCAAACTTGTATAGCCACTTTGGAAATCAGTATGGCGAATCCTCATGAAAATAGGAATCAGTCTACCACAAGATCCAGCAATTCCACTCTTAGACATATACCCAAGGAAGCACATTCATATAACGACATCTGTTCAACTATGTTCATAGCAGTACTTTGTGTTGAATACATTATTAATTAAAATTTGATGAATTTGTAAAAACTGAAATTCATTTCCACATTATCTATTGCTGGTGAATAAATGTTTCTATTGTGTTTTCTATGAATTCCTTAAATCTTGCAATTATGGTGAAGTCATGTATAATAAAACAGCTTTCAGTGGATCTTCAAGGATATTTGATGTAGGGATTACAATATTTACAAAGGATGATATTATTTACTCTCATTCAGTCAGGTGTCTGTTATATTATCTCTTTACCTAAATGCTTAGGAAAAACTTTAGTTTGCTATTTATCAGTCCATCTGAAAAAGAACACCATCATCTATCCAGTCTGAATAGTGCCAATCATCTGTGTTTAATCATAAAACAGCTGCTTATTTCTGACTGATTACCTTTTTAATGTTTAATCAAGTATTTTGCTCCCACATTTGCTTTTTACTAGAATTTAAGGCTATCATTAATATTATACTCCAATAATTGAGTTTACAGCTATTTGCTAGCTCAAAGGTGTCCAAATTTTAGAGTCTAACAGTTTTGTTCCTTTGCTTAATTGAATCATATCTTAAATTTATTAATTTTTTGATATAATATCCTAATTACATCATCTTTCCTGGTCTGTTTTAAGTATTAGATGTTATTAATGTTTTACATTTATTTAATATTAATTATGTCTATATTATGATATATATGATATATATATAATTAGATATTAAATTCAATATAGTTAATGTATTATTCAATTTTAGATAATCAAATAACATGATTTTTCTAGGTGATAATTTTTTCCATTATAGCATTCCTTAGTTGCCTGATGTTTTTTGTGTTGGTTTGAGACCTTGTAGATCTCTCCATTTCCACTTTGACTGCATTTTTGTTTTGGGCTCTTTGGCTGTGTTCATTTGACACAGTGGTGTTTTTTTGTCTCTTTTTTAAGTTTATTTGTTAAATTTAGTTTTGCATTCTAACCACAGTTCTCCCTACCACCCTTTCTCTTGCCCCCACAGCCTCTACACTCTGCACACTACACGTCTACTCATCTCACAGGGTAATGGGTCCAATGGGAAGTCTACAAAGCCTGGCCTATGAAGTTGAGGCAGTACCAAGAATACCACCCCCTCCCTGGAATTAAGGCTGAACATGGCATCCCACCCCTAGGGAATGAACTCCAATGCACTATCTAATGGACCAGGGATAGATAGTAGTCCTGCAGTCAGAGGCTCCTCAGATAGATTCAGCTACACAATGTTTCCTACATGCAGAGGTCCTAGTTCAGTCCCATAGAGGCTCCATGGCTGTTAATATAGAGCTCTTGGGTTTAGTGTTTATTGCTTCCTTTTACATATACTGTTATTCCCTAAAATGAGTTATGAAATGGACTTATTATCTAATTTTTGAAAGAGCATAGACTGACATATACTAATTATTCCTTTTATGTTGATCTTGTCCTAAGCTTCAGAAAAGATATGTGCAGAATTTCCAAACAACATCTTCATCTTCTGTTTTGAAAGTGTTATTTGCAAGAGTGACAACTTGACAACCAATAAGGGGGCTCAAACCTGGAAAGGGCAAATTTTCCTTCTCCTAGCAGACATTAAAAGCCTGTAATAGTTCTCAAATTAAACATAAAATTGATTAAACAATAAAAATGTTTCCTGACTAAACAAATTTGCAAAATATGAGTTTGACTCATATTATTGGAATTGTATGACTGCTGGGGTGCTGTGACATGCTTGCTTCATTCAGTATAATGTATCTTAATGTCTTTCTTTCCTAAAGAAAAAAATGTATTTCTTACTTCAAATGCATTTTGTACTTATTAATCCATCAGCTGAAACTTAAACTTACTGTCAGTTTTTGAAAGCTCTGAATAACATGACCAAACATGAGTGTAAACCTCTACTTTGCATTCTGATAGAGAAGCCATAAATCTATTTCCTCATTGGGTTTACTATCATATTGCACAAATATGGTATGCAATAATCTTAATTGATCTACATCTTCAAAAGCAATTATCAGTATTGATATATTTTTCTTTCTTTCTTTTCAAGACAGGGTGACATGCTTTCTCTGTGTAGCTTTGGAGCCTCTCCTGGAACTCACTTTTTAGAACAGGTTTGCCTTAATTCACAGAGATCCACCTGCCTGTGCCTCCCAAGTCCTGGAATTAAAGACATTCATCAACACTGTCCAGACGTATTTTTGAATAGCTAACTGAAAGATGCGAAGTCACATGCCATTGTGGTCCTGATTTGAATTTCTTGATAGAATCTGTAGTGTTGGTGTTGATTTCAGAGATTCAAGAATCAGATAGAAGACATATCTTTGCTAATGTCAGTATAAAGATTTTCTAGTTTTCACTGACTGAAGTCAGTAGACCCACCTTAAATGTAACCATAATCATTTCATGTGCTTGGTCAGAGTCTGAATGAATAGGAGAAAATGGACTGTGCAGCAATATTAATATAATTAATTCCTAACTTTGGATCTGATACAACTAACTCTTAGAAAATAGTAAAAATCTAAACATTAACTTTTAGGTATGATCTTCTCTTTCTCTCAATATTATTTTGTTGAACACACCCAACTCTATTGGATGGTCTTGGTTCTTCAATAAACTTTTAAGTTAATGTGATATTGTATGTAATTACTTGAATAAATGCTTAAGTGATTGCTAACCAATGAAACAGAAAAAAAGATAAATGGAAATTCATTGGCATTGGATCATGTGATTTGATGTTATTTATAATGTCCAGAAATTCAGTGGTATAAAAGTTTCAGAACTGGAGACCTAATGGTATGGATTTCATTCAAGACTAGTGGTTCCCAAACTTCTTAAGACTGCAAACATTTAATACAGTTCTTTATGCTGTGGTGACTCCCAACCATAATTTTTGTGTTGCTACTTCAAACTGGAATTTTGTTACTATTATGGATCATAATATAAATGTACAATGTAAAGGATATCTAATATTTGACCCCCCAAATGAGTCACCCCCTACATGTTGAGAACCACTGGTCTAGACCCAGGAATAGTCGGGCAGAAATCAGCAGGCCCAGGTCAAGCAATTGGGAAGAAGGAGCAGTATGCCTTCCTTCTCATTTCTGTGTATTTAAATCTGCAATGAATTTTAGGATGGGAATCCTCAGAGGAGCCATCATTAACATTACTCAATAAACAAATTAAAATACTAAACTTCTCTAAAATGCTCTCCGAGACACACATGCAGGATTTGTTTTAACAGCTATCTGTGGACCCTATGACCAAGAATAAATAACTCATGAAATTAGCCACCACAGTAAATGTGATTTATATGTCACACAAAGGAACAAAATGCATGATAAAAATTAGTGCTTCAAGATAATTATCTAATAATGATATTTGGGGCTTGATTACTGTATCAGCCTTATTGTCCATGTAAATTATAGTTGATTGAAATTATTGCTTATGAACCAGGCTTCAGGACAAGAAAATACCAAATTAATTTGGATTATGAAGCTAAAATAGTGTACAATTTTTTTTTTTTGGTTTTTCGAGACAGGATTTCTCTGTGGCTTTGGAGGCTGTCCTGGAACTAGCTCTTGTAGACCAGGCTGGTCTCGAACTCACAGATATCCACCTGCCTCTGCCTCCCGAGTGCTGGGATTAAAGGCATGCGCCACCACCGCCGGGCAATATTGTACAATTTTAAACAATAATTCTACTTAAATGAATATAAAGGTATTAGTTATGTAAATAGAAATGTTGTAACATCAATATGTCAATTAATGAAAGGTAGATTTTCTGTGTATCAAGCAACCAACACTGTCCAATTTATTTAAGTAAAAAGAATTATGTTTTTTATAATATAGTGCCATTTCTTGTATTCTGATGAAGCAAGTTAAAAGCAGACTTTAAAAATATCCAGATAACAGAAATTTACATAATAAATCATTTCAAGTGTTACTGGCTCTTTAAACACTGACTACATGTCTGGCACTTCTCATAACAGCTTGAGGTCTGTCAGACATTAGGTATTCATTCTGTATTTCACAGTTTGTGAGAGCCCTGCTGAAGAAATTGGTGCACATGAAGACTCAATTATCGGTTGCATAATTAGTGGCACTCTTGTGTTTTGGGGGTGAGAATCATCTGGCACTGACAATGGCTCTGAACTGATCCATCTTTCTTCTTATTTTGTTAGGGTTTCCTCAGGTCAAGTGCCTCTGGGATATTTGCTAACCATATTCTCTGATTCAGAACAAAACTCAATATCTTCATTTTTCCCCAGTGTATTCATATTGAATAAGATCCTGTGTTTCAATTACTGATTTTTTGAATTAATTAATATCCTCAAATTTCTGAGTGTGTGATTTAACATTTATATTTATTGTTCTCTTTTGCTTTTTGAACCATAACTATTTTCCATGCATAAAGTTAATAAAAACTGATTTGTTTTATTAATATATTTTAAAAATCATTATTAATGAACCCTATTCTTAATTGAGAAGTAAAATTTTAAAAATGAAGTATGATATGCTGATACATGCTTGAAATCCTTGAACGTGGAGGCAGAGGCTTGTGGATCTATGTGAGTTTGATACCCTAGTCAACATAAAAAGACCCAGGTTAGTATGAGGTACAGAGTGAGACTCTGTCCCAAAAAAATTATATATATATAAATTTTATGAGTTTCATGATGGCACAAGCTCTGGACATGCAGCTGTGTTTCTAGTATCAGAGAGAATTTCCCTTCTGTTGAGTCAGCAATAATTTCAGTTGAAAAACTATTGGTTACCACCAACATGAGTGTATAATTTACGGTACATTTACAGATACTGTGCCATGTTGGAAATTGTCATGGATCACAGGGTTTGCAGCTAGGGCTGTTTCAACTCTCTCCTGGCAGTGTGCTCAGTATGTTTTGCTACCTTAGGAGCCAGAAGGCAGAGAAGGGGTTTTCAGTTCAGATACAGCTTGAATTTTCCAAACCTTTTGTCCAAACCTCTTCATTTACATGGGATTGCCTTCAAGGCCTGAGAGGCATCAAATAATAACATTGTTTATCAATTAACTTGTCTTGCCCTAACCAAACCTTGAGAGTTTTCTTATGTCTGATATTAGTTGATATTTTTGAGGGGATTCATAGACAGCCCAAGTGGCTTAGCTTTTCTGTTAAGATAATAGATGTGTGTGTGTGTGTGTGTGTGTGTGTGTGTGTGTGTGTGTGTGTGTGTGGTGGTATGTGTTTGTTTGTGTGAGGTGTGTGTGTTATGTTTGTGTATTATACAACCCTCTTAAAAGAGGCCCCTTTGCTGCATAGAGTGGTTGTGAGAAAACTACAAGGTGACAAAATGTTGATATCAAGTGACTGTAGGGATCTCAGCACCAATAAATACTTTTACATCACAGTCCTTGCATCTGAGAGTAGGCTACCTTACTGGGAGGAGGTTGGAAAGAATGAAAGAGCCACGAACCAGGGGGTTGCCTTTAAGGAGTCCCATAGAAATGGCTGCATTAATAAGACTGGAACAATGATGATGCCAGTGGATATAAACATGTCAGAGAGAATATTCCACAGTGTCCCATACCTTGAAAGAAACTACAGCCAACTAATGACTGATGGGAGAACAACATCAGCCTTTCCCAGGGATTTCCCTGGGAAGAATTACTTGCCGGTTTTCCAATACTGCAGGCTAAGCACTGAATCAATATGTACACCCAAAACAAAAAAGAGTCAAAGGTATACACAAATACACATGCGTATGTGCATGTGTGTATGCACACACAGGTAGAAATAATAATACACTTACACATAACAAATATTAAAATCAATCATAAGAAGGAATACAAAGTAAAATTAACATAATTTAGAACACAAACAGTCTTTATACTAAATGCGTATGAGAACAATTAATTTTTTAAGCATGAAAGTAAAAACATCATGAAGGAGTCAACCAGTTATCTGAATCATCTAAGGCAAAAATATTTATTGTTCAAGATATTTAAGTATGTTTACAACAATTAATCAAACTTGGGGCCAAAATCAGATAAAACTATTTAATTTGTATAAGTTGTCTAAAAGTTAGGATAAAATGATCAATTAAAATAGGAAATATTAAGATCCTTGTTATTTAAAATGTAAGACACAAGTAGAGTTTACTACACAATCTGGACAACGTAAAGAAAAATTAAATATTTAAAACAAGATTTTGAGTATTATGTAATGTGTCATTGCAGAATAATTATTTGAGTAAACAGAGAAATTGGTAAATATGTATCTTAGGAAGAAAAATCAGGAGCACATTACTATAATGTGTTTAATACTTCATGAAGATACTTAATATCTGAGATAGTTAAGCATTCCATCTATACCATATCAACATTATAAACCAGCTTTAATTATATGTATGCTACCAATCATGACATATTCATTATACAAAAGTACTAAACAGCATTCAAAGTATTAATAATGGCCAAATGAAGGGTTAAATTATGAGAAGAAAATACAAGCAGCAAGCATAGATGAACTGCAACATCAATGCTATGTAATGTTTTGTTACTTTTGGAATAGAAAACATATAATTTTGAAATATACTTTGCCAATCATGTAAGAGCACATGTCTATCAAGCAAATATGAAGATGAGCATATGGGTAAAACAGAAATAGTAGGACAGTTTGAGTTAAGAGAAAATGAAACTCTGACTGGATGGACCAATTTTAGTGATGAAATATAGACTTACAAGAAATAAGAACACATGCAATTTTTTAGTTTGCCGGCAAATTAAGAAGCCATTTTTAAGTTGTTCAAAGTCATATTCTTTGCTGAAGATATTTAGAAATGGTATGATCTGGAGTCTGAAATATGGCTCACTGGTTATCATCATTTGGTACTTTTGTTGAGAACTTGGATTTGGTTCCCAAAACTCATATTGTGATTAACAAACATCACTGACTTCAGTTCTCAAGCATCAAAAGCACTCTTTCAAACCCAAGGGAAAATGTGAACACATGTTGTACAGATATATTTACAGACAAAACACCCATTGACATAATATTAAAACAATAAAAACATTGAAAAATAGAAACACTTGTTGTGATGCACAACTGTCCCCACTATACCTGCAAAATCTTTTGTTTTTCCCCTTCCCAAGGAGATCCACGAGGTTCTCTTAGAGCCCTCCTTGTTACTTAGCTTTCTGGCTCTGTAGATTGTAGCCTAATTGTCATGGACGTAACAGTTAATATCCACTTATAAGTGACTACATACCATGTTTCTAGGGATCAGGTTGGGGCAGAGTATGAAGGGAGAGAGAACTTGGAGAGACCAGCAGATTTGTTTGGCCTGCTGTGGAGGGTGATGTGGAAACCTAGTCTATTGGAATGTCTCGGGATTCTATGATTGTGACCCTACATAGGACTCCTGGTAACCAAGGATTTTGAACCTGAATGAGCCATCTTCTGTATCCAGGTACGATTTCCAGAGGAGGAACTGGGACACCATCTCAGCCACAAAATCATCACCCTAATAGAGATCCTGCCTGCAAGATTTACTTGGATAATGGATTAGCAGAACATGCGGAAGTGGACAACCAATCATGGAACTAATTTGAGGCCCACACCACTAGAGTGAGCCCATGCTCTCACATTTTCTGGATGACTAGGACACAGAGACTGGATATCCCAGATAATTATGATAGGGAAGAGAGAGAGAGACCAGAGAGGATGGAGGTAGGAAGGGAGGTAGGGAGGGAGGGGACGAGCAAAGGAGGGAGGGAGGAAGAAAAGATAAAATTTTTCCTAATGGTAGCATTTTAGATTAGTACCTAGCTCAATAGTCACTGAATAGCTTACTGGTGGCAGGGAGTTGATGGGAGCAGATGCAGAGACCCACAGCCAAATACTGGCCAGAGACGGCACAAATTGGAGATCTTGACTGTGTTAAGAGTCAACCTGTTAAGAGGAGAAGGAAGAAATGAAGAAGTCACATGGATAGACAACAGCAGAACAAGGCCCTCAGACTACAACTAAGTTGGACTTACGTGTCTCACAGAGACTGAAGCAAAATCATTGAGCCTGTGTGGGTGTAAGCTATGTCCTCAACACATATGCTGTATTTGTTAGCTTGCTATTTTGGTTACACTCCTAACAGTGGGAGTGGGGGTGTATGTGACTCTTTCTTCTCATGACACCCCTTTTCTCCTACTGGGTTGCCACACCCAGCCTTGATATGAGGTTCTGTGCCTTGTTATACCTCATTGGGAAAATATTCCTGAACAGCCTGCTCTTTTTGGAAGAGAAATGGAGGGGAATGGGTCAGGGAGAGAGGTGGAGGTGAGGTGTTGGGAATGGACCTAGTGGAGAGAGGGAAAGCAGAGGACATGATATATTGAAAAGAAACAAAATAATGAAATACCATGGTTTTAACAAAGTAAATGTGGTATTGAATATTCATAATAATTGGGAATCAAAGTAAATAAAAACTTCAAAAATTTGTGGAAGCAACTATGATACTCAGACATGATATTTTGTATTTGCTTAAAAATAGTTAGATGTTCCAAAGGAGCAACATTGCTAACACAAAGGTCGAAACAGTGTGTCATTGAAAGCAGACCTAATTTGGGTTTCAGAAAATCTTATGCTTTCCACACTGACTTATTAACGATATGCATCACTGCAAGATGAACTTCACCAAGATTTCATGGCCAGGTAAGACTCCAAAATTTCATAGCCAGTTACTACACAGATATGAATACAGAGAACAATAGGAAGTAGCAGATACTGGAAATGGCCCATTTTAATGTCATCAACAGGGAACCTTCAGAAAAGTACCCAGAACTTCATTTTTTTTAAAGCAACCATTAAGTTTATTATAAACACCAACAATTACATTTCCAAGCAATTAACTCTTCTATAGTATAAGTATAAATTTAGGTATTTGAATGGATATCTATTTAGGATATATTCTAAAATGCCCAGTGGATGTCTAAACTTATAGATGGCATTGAACCTAATACTATACATTTTTATTTATATATGCCCACTTACAATAAAGTTTAATTTATTAATTAGTGCATTAAGACATTAGCAGAAATAGCTAGTAATGTAATAAATTTTTAGGATTTAGTAAAATTTGTGTTATTTGATCATAAGCACTGTTCTTATGGCCAGTGTACTGAACAGTACTGTGCCAGATGATCTGATTAGCATGACAGTTTGTAAGTGACCAACAGCTGGGTATCACAGAGCATAGACACACAGGACAAAAGAATGATTCTTTTTCCGGATAGGGTGCAATGGGCCTGTACAGGATGTCAATATGCTGGGTGCAACTGAAAATCTGGAATTGCTTGTTAGAAATTTCCAATTTATCAAGCCTAAGATACTAACCATAAGGAGCTAGGGCTGGAGAGATGGCTCAGCTGTTAAAGGTTAGGCTCACAACCAAGAGCTTCATTTTTGCACTTATTCACAAGTTCTTTTTTCAAAGTTGTTTCTGATCCATGGTGCCTCCTGCAAAGGTAGATGTATCCTCGTCATATCTTCAGACTAAAGACTTATGATGAACGTAGGGCAGGTAAATATCAGTGTTATTTTCTTCACTGCCTTTGTACTACGTAATGTAGATATATTAACTTTGTTTTTTTCTGTTTCAGTAAAAACTGAATAGGGAGGACTCTCAGGGGAAAACAGATCCATTCAATTGAGGGATACTTACTCAGCCTATACACACTAGGGAGGGTCTAGGCGCTACTCCAAATTATACGAAAGACTTTAAAGATCCTTTGAAGGCCTCACCCTCCCTGGGGAGCAGAAAGGAGTTTGGATAGGAGGTCAGTGGGTGGCAGGGGAGGAGGGGAGGGAGAGGCAATGGGATTGACATGTAAAAGAAGCTTGTTTCTGATTTAAATTAAAAAAAGGAAGAACAAAAACTTGGAGTAGAACAAATTTCCTAAAGAAAAAAAAAAAAGAGTAGTGGAGACATTGTCAGCTTGTGTGACCTAGCCACAGAATCATATAGCAAACTAGCTAGTATACGCATTGTCTTTAATACACGTCACCACACAGGGACAGAGTTTCATTATTATGTATAGACTCCAGTGGGATGCTAATTTTAAAACAATTCAATGTTCACATCCCAACAAAATCAGAGATATTATCTCTACTGACTTAAAGAAGAACATTTCACAGAAGGTTGCTCTCTCAATTTTCACTGTATGCTGTGGAAGCTCTCAATAAATTGGAGGTAAATTATAGGACAAACTCACTCATCTGCATTATGAAGCTCAACCTGTAATGGGAAATCAACCACATTCTTCATCTTCCATATTACAAGGTTCAATCATATTAAATTTATACATCACTATACTAATAATGTTATTTGTGTCTCTTTAACTAAAACTCAATAGATTCTCAGAGCCAATTATATCCTGAAAATAATTATGATACTTCTATTTTTCTATATTTGAATCCAAATGTATTTTTCTGTATTAGCATATTTGGATCTATATACATATGAGAGAAAATGACTGTGCTTGTCTTGTAACACAGATATATAGCTAGTTTTACTTGTCATGCTTACTACACTTCAATAATGATTCTATATCAAAAGTCAAAAGCTTAATTACCTTATTATTGTAATACTTTGTTGGTGATAAATCTCTGGCTTTTTTAACTCAATATTTGCTTTAAAGAGATAATTTACACAACTCTTTTATTCGGTATATTCATTGGAATTGAGAAAAGATTTTAGATTTTAGATTATTCATATACCAATTAGTTCTTTCAATTATATGATACATGACAATTATATAGGTTTTTTGATCCTCAATATAATCACATGTGATCTATGAATGTTATTCAAAAATGAAAATAATTCCAAGATCTTGTGTACAAATATACTGGAGTTAGAAAGTGATAGGTCTTAGAAAATTTTAAAGAGATTCATTTTACTGAGAGAAAAGTCAATCCACTTGTAAAGTGAATATATATGGATTAAAAGTATTTGTCTTCCACTGAGATACACTTTATTATTGTAAGTGGGAAACATTGCAGAGGAGAAGTGATGGATCTTCCCAGCACATCTGTGTGGGGCTGACTTTGGAAAGCAAATGGGATTCATCGAAGGAGTTAAATAGAAATAGCATTGACTTTTAAAAGAAAGGATTATTCCAAATTGCAACAACATGAAAAAACACATGGTGTCACACACATTAAGTGAAGTAAATCACACAGAAATAAATAAAAAATAGAAAAGCTCACATTAGTATGTCATCTCTAATTGTGAGGACACAGAAGCAGAGAATTGCATGAACCTTGTCAGTGCTGTTCAAAATGGAATGGCACAGACAACTGTTGGAATAAGTCTACTGTGTCTCAGGTTTCATGAGGAAAAATAATTGCTGGCAATTGTTGAATAATGGGCAGAATATGTTAAATAATAACATATTTATGTTACAAATTCTAAAAGGTAATATGATCACAAAATTGCACGTATGTTTTTCTTTTTTCAGTTCATGAACAAACATCACTTGTCTGTTTTAAATATATATATATATATATATATATATATATATATATATATATATGGTCAATTGAAGTAAATGAAAGAAAAAAGATTAGGCTGAGACTATTGACTGCAGCTAGTTCAAGCAGAAAATTAAATATGAGCAAAAAGAAATTGTTCTGTGACAAAAACAATTGACAAATTTATTGTCATTTTCTTTGCATGTCCATAGGTTGGTACAAAAAGAACATTGTGTACTTTCAGGAAATGTGGGAATTAAGCTTGAAATATCTCCATATATGATAATCAAATATCATCCACCTCTGTTTTTTTTTTTTTATAGAAGGGTAGTGGAGCATGTTCTTTGCAAGTTGTTTACAGTTTTCAGAATAACCTGGGAATGAAATGTTGTTTGTAATCAGAGAAGGGAGAACAAAGGTTTCTTTATGCTTTTCCTGTTGCTTTTCTTAGTCTGTAGTTAGTGTTCCTTAATGAACATGTGGGATATGAACTAATCATACAATCAGGATTGAGCAAAGCTGAAAAATTACAGCAAGAATAACAACATTTATTCAAGAGAAAATTTCAATCATATTAGTTGGAAAAGGTGAGGTTTAGAAGTCGGTCCAATAAAAATTGGCTTGAGTTCTTTTATAATTGGGGATATTAAAATGACATTTGAGAATACTTCAGGGTACATTTTTTTAACTGTGTACAGAATTTTGCCTTGTACCTTTGCAGAATTGAAACACCATTGTGTCATGAGACATAACTAAGGCAGGAGAATTCTATTTTATGCATAGATTGTTTGAAGACTGCATATATATTTTGAAACACTTACTGGAAATCAATAATAACAAGTTTTTGGCTAGTCTATCAATACTTTTCTGATGCTCAAAAACTGCATGCAGCAATAATTGAAATATGTTATTTGCTGTTCACATGGCCCCTAAAGGAGCCACTTCTACATATATTCTTGGGTATTTTTACATCTTATGAAAATGAAATTTGATTGTGAAATGACAAAAAGTTTCTGCTTTTATCCAATTATGTGCTTGAAACAAAATTGCCTTTACCACATATTTCCTGATCTCAGGGATTCCTCTAAGAAGCAAATATGATGGCCATAACAGAATTTCTGAATTTACTGTAATTAGAACAAACATTGCTTACTGAATTATGATAACATGCCACTGTATGATATTGGTAAGGTTTTGTTTATGATCTAACAAATAAAGCTTTCCAGAAGATCAGAGTGCACAGCTAGACACACTCGTCATAAATACAGACCAGGCAGCCATGGTATACACCTTTAATCACAACCGTCACAGTAGTTAGACATAGAGGCCAGGTGGTGGTGGCACATACCTTTAAAACCAGCACTAGAGAGGAATACAAAACAGGAGGAGGCAGGATTGAGTCAGTCTGCAGTCAAACTAGGGACAAGTTTGCCCCTTTTGGTCTGAGCATTGGTAGAGGTAAGAACTCTGTAGTGGCTTGGCTGCTTTGCTTTTCTGATTTTCATCTTGAACCCCAATATCTGTCTCTGAGTTTTTAATATTAATGCAACAGAATGATGTTAAATATACTGTCTAAATCAGGTTCTCCAGTTACTTCCAACACTCCTTGATATGTTTTGAGATTAATGTTAATATCATAGAAGACATGCAAACATTTGAGAATTAAAGATGTCATTTTAAGAATATAATTGTAAGCCCAGTGGTGGCGCATGCCTTTAATCCCAGCACTCGGGAGGCAGAGGCAGGCAGATCTCTCTGAGTTTGAGACCAGCCTGGTCTACACAGGCTATTTCCAGGACAGCCTCCAAAGCCACAGGGAAACCATGTCTTGAAAAACCAAAAAAAAAAAAAAATTGTGACAGGAAGATATGCTCCATTTGTAGTTGTACAAAAATGTATGAACATAATATCACTAACAAGATAAGAACTATGATGCCATCTTAATCACTTATCACAAATTGGGTATGATATTTATATAATTTTTTACTGATTATCAAATTATTGAAGAGAAAAATAAAGTATATGCAATTATTATTTAAATCATAAATATCCACAGAGGCAAGATAAAAGAAAGCATTAAAGTGGTGATTTTACATGACACTTTCTAACAAATGATTTTCAAGGGTTTTGCACAGGTGATCATTTTCAACTCTACCCTCAGTGAAAGAATAGGTTCATATATTTCAGAAACTACATCATGGATAATTGATTTACTTATTACTCACTAATAAGTCTTGCATGTCCTTCCAGTTATGGTGTCCTAAAAAGTAAATATACTTTAAAAACTTCATCATGGTTATTGGTAACTTTTTTTTATTTTGCTTGTGAATTAATGAAAAGGATATATATATATATATATATATATATATAATATATATATATATATATATGTTCATAAAATGGTAATGTTGTTTAGTGGGTTTTCTATAATGATTCCTGTATGGCAGTTTAGATTTGCTAATACATAATGCACACTGGAATTATTTTATCAAATACACCTCAACAAAACATGCTGAATTTTTTTAAACATTCTGTTTATTTCTTATGTATAGAACATTTTACCTCCGTGTATGCCTGCATGACAGAAGAGGTCACCAGATCTCATTACGGATGGTTGTGAACTACCATGTGGTTGCTGGGAATTGAACTCATGACATATGGAAGAGCAGCCAGTGCCTTAAACTTTGAGCCATCTCTCCAACCCCACATGCTGAAATTTTTTGTTAAATAAATGAAACAGAGTAATGCTTAAAGAATGACTGACATATCTTTATACACTATTCTATTACTTACAGTCTCATAATTCAACTTCTTCATAAAATGCTTCCCATGGTTTAATATTAAGCCTTTGTTTCTGTTATCATAGCATCATGTCATATATTTACATATTAATTCATATTTCTATATTTCCACAGATCAGAGCCTGGGTAGCATGCATATTAAGCAAACTCTTTACTGCATAGTATAAATTGAATTAAATTCACACTAGCCAATTTTACATAGGATATTAATGTATTATAATTTATTTCTAGAAAACTTACAAACTTGATTAATAATGATACTGTTTCTTCTTATGCTTATATAAAATGGTATTATTTTGTATTTTTCTACATCCATCTGTATTTGAATTCGTTTATTGGCTACTTTGAAATCAAGTGTTAATTATTTAAAAGTCATTAATTTCATATTACAAAATTATAATAACTTATACTCACCTTTAATTTGTTTCTTTTGTGTATCTTGTAAGCACTAGTTATTCTTTTATTAATATTCTAATTTTCAGTAGTATTGACATCCTCCTTTCTCCTTTTCCTTATGTAAATTATTTTTTATATAACTTAAACTTTGTAAATGACACTTCTTGGAATGTATTATTACTTTTTATTATTTGTTTTATTTTATTTATAATTGATGGCACAACATCATAAATACCTATAAAGTGCATATACATAGCTTGTTGGTTTAATAGGAGCAAAGCTAATTCATAACTTTCAACATTTGTTATGTCTGTGATTCAAACATTAAAAGCCTCTTTTCTAGCCATTTGGAAAGACATTATTGCTCCCTACAACCACCTGCAGTGCAATAGAATACCAAACTTGTTCCTGGTTACCAGCAGTGTCATTTTTACCCTTTGTGAAACCAATTTTAAGATTAGAGCAACCTAAGTGAAGAATTATTTTCTTTTAGCTTTTTAAACTTATTATTCTCTTCATGATTGCTTTTGAAAAAACCTGTCAGTCAGGTTGGCTTATACCCGCAGTTAATCTTCCCTTTTCACTAATTTAATACATTAATTTTCAATTTGTTTGCCTGGATTTACTTATAATTTGCCTTTCAGATATTTCATTTGTTAATTTTCTACTTAAGGACTTGTACTTACAGTTCCATATACTCAGTCAAGATTGGTAGAATATTCCTTTCCTTTTAAAGTTATTTTCAATTTGTGTTTCTTACTATTTAACTTTGTTCTAAATTCAAGTATTATGTGGGGTACTGTTTTAAAATATGTCAATTCACAGCATTTGTTGTTTCCTCTTTTTAATTAAATTTGTTTGTTTCTATATTTCTTATTCATGGAGAGGTCTTAAAATTTGGCTTAAAATGCCCTGAAAGTCTATTTGTGATCCAGGATTTTCCAAGACTCATTTCAATTTCCTGTGTTCTGATGTTAAAGCGGTAACCTACCATCTTTGGCTTGATGTTTATATGTGAGTTAATGTTCATCTTAAATGAATAAACAAATATTTCATTATACATTGTGCTGTTAGTTTGTTAGTTGCCCATCTTAAATGAATAAACAAATATTTCATTATACATTGTGCTGTTAGTTTGTTAGTTGGAGTGGGTGGAAATCTATAGTCAACAGGGAAGATGGAACATAAGCTGAAGAATTGCTCATCTATAAAACCAGGCTTAGCCCACTGTTGGTTGTGACCTCACAAGCTAGTCAGCCTTGGGATGTAAAATAAAAGTAGCTGAGAAAACACAGGATGCAAAGATGTAAGGAGTGATTCTCCATGGTCTCTGCATCACTTCTCACCTCTAGATAACTTGAATTAATTTCTTGGCTCTTTTCTGTGATGAAATAAAAAATATGATGAAATGAACTGGTTCTTTTTCAAGTTTATTATTGTCATGTATTTATTAATCACAGAAACAGAAACAAAAACTAGAATATACATATTTGTGATGTTCCGTGTCATAGGTGCTATTAGTTATACTCAAAAACTGCTCATTTTTCAAATTTATTTTACATGCTCATATTTAATATGAATTCTTTTGAATATGAATGAAATTGAGAATTTATTCAGAAACCAACAATATTCATGTTATTGGTTACAATGATGTCCATATAATAGCATTATTCTGAGAATGAAGTATTATTATTTCTAATAATACTAAGTTTTCATACAGAAATATTCTTTACAAAAACTTGGTAAAATACATGAATATAAGTTTTTAAGATTTCCACTCCATTTCCAAGTAAATTATATGGTACTTGCTGAAGAAAAGTCAGTGCTCTGAGGGAAAACAGAATTTAGAATTGGTAGACTCTTAACCTTTTACATATGTTTGAATTTTCTTTGCATTTCTCATGGAATACAAGTTGATATTTATTAAAGAAAATCATCTTCATTTTGTGCACTACACTAAGTGATCATTTATTTTCCATAGAATTCTGAGTATGAAATTTGTTAGCATTTGGTCAGAGATGAAAATTTCATTTTATCCCGCCACTAGAAAAAGATCTTTGGTCAACCAGTAACTTCTGTGAGAATAATCCTCTCCCAGGAATGTGCATGCTACGGTTGTCCAACACAGTGTGGTCAGGTTGGAAATAATATAAAGCTCAGCACAAAGGACTCAGGGTGCATCTATTTATAATAAACAAACACAGACATGAACATGATATGTATATGTACACATAATTGTGTTGAGTTTGATTCACGGTAGCATGAAGATGCTGGAATGGGGAAAGGGAAGAGGGGAATGATTTAGTTCTATTTCAATTAAAAACATTTAAAAGAAATAAAAACTTAAAAACCAATACAGTAGTCTTATGTAGCACACTTATATTTCTTTGTAATTGTACTTCAAAGCATTATGATTGCTTTGCTGTTTTTTCTAAGTGTAGCTTCTCATCACTTCAAGTTTCATTATTTTCTGAATCTACAACATCCCCATGATTAGCCTGTCTACTCCAACATGGTTAACATCTATCATTGCTTAAAACAAAATCCAAGGCCTCTCCACTCCCTCTTCATCACTGTCATTTGGGCAACATCTGGGAGTTATAGCTTGAGAACCTTGAAATTTTCTTTTAAATTACAATAAAACTGTGTGTATTGGGTGTGTCTTTGTGTGTGTGTGTGTATTCATGTTTAAACATATATGATGTGGTGGTTTAAATCAAGAATTATGTTCCCAGAGGCACAGAGATCCCAGTTTGAGGCCACTGTTTGGGCAGGTTATGGTAATTTTAGGAGATAGAGGTTTTCTGAAGATATTATTGGAGGAGGGCTTCCAGAGTTTAGACTCTCACTTCACATCTAATTCTGTCTCTGTGCTTTGAGTTTATGGTTGAAGATGTCATCTCCACCCACCTGCTCTCATGCCAACCCCCACTTCTCATTATGCTTCTCCATATGGAAGTATAAGCCAAAATAATTTTTCATCATTTGATTCACTTCATACTAATTTATTACAAGAAAAACAAAATAATATTGTTACCTACAAGAAATAAGTGAAAACAGTATGAACAGATAATCTCAGCAATTAACAACATTGGTACAAAATAAATTTCTTCTAAAAACTTTTGTGATCAGAAGGTTAATAAAGATATGTGTTGAGATAAACTTTATGACTGTCTCCTCAGTTTTTATAAACCCTCAGCAAGTATAATTTGAACTGTGTACATGTTTCATAGATATGTATAATCATTTTAACACATTTTCTGAGGACACACTTCTATTTTCAAATTGTTGTTTTACCCTGAAGCTTCAAAAGTGTTATTTTAATTCAATTGTGTTCTAACTTCATTTTCTTATTACTATGAACTATGAACAATATTTTCTTATGGTATTTGGTACAACCATAGTACTTATGTTTGGATTGAATTTCTTCAAAACACCGTAATGGCAAATGCATACTGACTAATGAAAATTTCATGTGTCATTCATCATTTCATTTGCAAGAAATTTTTAATAAGAAAATTAAAGCAAGTTACCAAGAAATTGCTTTAAGTCTATTCATCTCTATTTATTGCAGAAAATGCTCTTAAATCTGTTGGCATAACAGTATCTCAAACTTCAACTGATTCTAGGGTCTCAAAACCAAAACAAGACATTATTTACATTCATTATTTGCTTGCTTTTGAGGAAAATGACATCTGTGCTGTTCTTTCTTTCCAAGATACAGTCATTTCCACATAAGCTGAATTTAGAACTGTGACAGCTAATGCAGAATAATTTGTACACTGACACATATTAAATGCTGAAAATAAAATATATCCATGTACATATTTATTTTTAGTAGACACATTTCATTAGTACAGATAACTTTTCTAAAGTATAAATATGTCACATTCACACAAAAAAATACTTAAAAATTTAACTTCTTACTGTGAAATTATATAATCTACTTTTTAGGGAAATGAATTTCTGAATCTCAAATCATGGAGTAATTTGTGTGTGTATAACTACATTAGACAAAAGTATTTTGTTCAACCACAATTACCACCTTATGCTGATTTGCTTGTCTATAAGCAAATCTTCCCTTCAATGTGCTTTGATAAAACTTTTTATGTATAGATATGATTTGCTTGTAAGTTTGTTAGAATACAGAGAATTGGGATCATGCTGTCCCTAACATTTTATCACGTTTTTTTGTTTTTGTTTTGTTTTGTTTTTGTTTTTTTTTTCTAAACAGGTTTTCTCTGTGTTGCTTTGGAGCCTGTCCTGGAACTTGCTCTGCAGACCAGTTTTTCTTGTTTAAATAATGGTCATATAAATATTTGAGTACGTTTTTCATGTCAAATGGCATTATTTTATAAGCAGCATTGCTGATTGTGGTTTGATTTTAAGTATGGACTTATAAAATAAATTAAAATGTAGTATGAATCATTTTCTACAACAGCCATATTGTGTGGCACACTTTTTCTTCATTATTACCAGTATTTTGTATTTTTCTTACATTAGATTTAGCATTTTTTCACATATATTTTGCTGACTGTCTACTTAAATACAGGGCATACATTATAGGTTTGACTGCAAAATTTCTCACTTGTATATTTAAATTGCTTACATAAATTGTGGTTTAAATATTTTTATGATAAAGAAGGAAACATGTTTCTGCATCATATAATATGACATCAATGAAAAGTTGAATCTCTGAACTGCTCATTCTTTTTAATATAATTATAAGAGAATCCGATATTTCTATGCATTTCAATGATAACATTTTATTACTAAGGATGCCCATGATTTTCCAGTTTGAGTAGAAGTGAACGGCATGATTGTGATGCAGATGACAGGGTGATATATCTGAGAAATATTTGAGGGCTTTGTTTGCATTCTGTGATTTGGATCAGTGGTTAGATGGTGAACAGCATTGTTTTGTAACCATGGACACATTCTTCAGCCTTCTCTCAGGCAGCAAGAAAGTCACCAATCACTAATTGGCACTTATAAAAATCATCACCTTATATATGGCAAATAGAAATAGAATAGACTACTACCAGTTTAGACTTGCTGCTGCTATTCTTTATGAGTAGGGATGCCCTCAAAACAGCTATCCAACATACATAGTAACAAAATGATATCAATAAAACTTACATGACTGCAGAGCATATTATGGTGACATAAATTAATGATTCAAACAATATTAAATATTAGCATTTTAAGGAATTGTGTGCTGTTTTTTGCAGTGTTTGGTTTCTTGAAATCTTGGGTACAGAACAATATACACTGTTGCATGAGAATGTTCTCAAAGAAAGGATGGTAGTGGCTTACATGGTGTCAGAGATATTTAAACATCAGTGGGGCCATGGGAATAGTAGTAACTGTTCAGTGTTGTGTTATAGTCAATTGATAGCCTTTATTTTGCTTTGTCAACATATTACAAAAGGATATAGTACATCTTCTCCCATATTTTAGAACAATTCCCATCTATAAGGTTGTATGTTAAGAAACACATGAAACTTAATATAATGAAATTACAGCACATAGATTATTCCTTTGTGCATTGATGGTTTATTAGTTAAATACGCTGACACTTTGATGATAAAATACAGATTATCTTTGAGTTTAACTTACGGTTTAATTAAATCTGGGAAGAGTTGCTTCACCGTACTGTAAATTGCTTGGTTGTGTATTTGAGACAGCAATATTAGATAAAGTAACACATTAGATTGCATTTATGTTAATACCTGCATATTGATTACTTACATTTGCTCTGTAGGCTTTTTTAGGGGGTGTTTGTAAGTCTTTGCAAAATAAAACCCTAATTTCCCCCCTTTTGTCTGTACTTTTTAAACTCAACTTTGACAAGTATAAGTAGGGGGCATTAACTTTTGGAATAGTATGAAGCATCTGCTACAGATATAAGAGGAAAGGAAAATATGTCTCCAAGAATAGCTCTGGCTACAAAGTGAATGCCATAAAGAAGTCATGCCCATTATTTAAAACGTTATGGTAGAAGCTATTAAATAATACTCAAGTTCCCAGAATCTCAGTGTGCATGACAGTGCCTTATGTACAATGAGCTCAAATTTGAGAATTGTATATATTGTATACACTTAGGGTTCTTGTGCCACATTTTCTTTCTTTTTCATTTTTTTTTGAGACAGTTTTTCTCTGTAGTTTTGGAGCCTGACTTGGAATTTACTCTGTAGACCAGACACACAGATATCAGGCTGCCTCTGCCTCCTGAATGGAGTGCTGGGATTAAAGGTGTGTGCCAACAGTGCCTGGATTACTGGGTCTTTTTTCAATGAAAAAAAGTAGTAGGGAATAATGATTCTCCTTATGTTTTTAAATTCTTAACTCCTGAGTTATAACAAGAAATCTATTAACTTAAATTATACAACAGAATCTTACTTATTGGAAAATTTTTAGGCTGTCAAAATGAGATGTTTCAATTGTTCTGCATCACAGACTATCCACTTACATTGGCAACACAAGAGGATCTGATTGTCTATTGATTCTTGGAGCAAACTAATGAAGTATCCAGACTATGTCTACTCTTAAATAATCCCATCCTGGGAACTGAGGTATTGTCTCACCTGGGTATTTCTTGATAAGCAAGTCTGAGGATTGTGCTCCAATGCCCAGCTTCAGCATAAAAGTTGTGCATGGCATCAAAAGGCTGGACCTTAAGTGCTCCAGGGAGCAAAGACAGGCATGTTCCTGGAGCTGACTGTCCAGGTTGTCTCACCAAATTGCTGAACTCTGTATGTAGCCAGAGTCCCCATCTCAAAATATGCTAAGAAGAAGTGAGGAATAAAAACCAACATTATACTCTGGGACTACATTATCAAGATACGTAGAAAGAATTCAACAGCTAAATTAAAGTTCCCTTTCCACAATTCCAGCTCAGCTTCTTAACACCTACTAAGTCTTATCCTCATTTGTACATCTATACAGTCCACTGCTGAAATGCTAACAAGTTACAGAGAACACTTGTTTCTTATATTTTGATTCTGACCCTTTTCATTTAACATCATGTTTTAAAGGCCATCTGCACAAATGGACAGATTTTCAATTTTATGGATGAATAATGTGTGTGAGTCACATTTTCTTTATAGTTTATTCTAGTTTATTTTCTTGTCGTCAAATACCGCAGTAGAATGAAAAACAGGACAGTGAGCACATTTTACTCATAGTTTAAGAGAGGGAGTGTTTGATCATGGTGAGAAGGAATGGTGACAGGAACAGGAGAAAGCTGATCACATTTTAACAACAATAAGGAAACAGAAAAACCAACACTGCTTCCAATCTCACTTTCATTTCTATTTTTATTTGGTCTGGGACTCTAGATCTTATGAAGCTGTGATTTGTTTTCAGGGTAGGTCCTCTTCAGGTATAGCTCTCTGTAAATCTCCTGTCATATGCCCTCAGATGTTAATATTTCAAAAGTTTCAAAATATAATATAACTGACAATAAATATTAACTATCACACCTTTAATTCTACTGTGGCATCAAGGATAGGTTGGCTCCATATCCTTACCTTTGTGAATGGTCACATGGTAAACATGGTCATTCAGTTTTATTTGTTTATTTATTTATTTGTATGCTGATATCACTTCTTACCCTGTAACTGATTTCCTGGTTAATGTGAAAATCACATTTTGATGGTTTTGGAAATTATCAAACTGCTTCCCACAATTGCACTGTAGCTGTATATATGTTCCTGTTATTCATTTCATCACTGGCAGTTTTTATAGCAGCAATTCTAAAAAGATAGATGTGAAGTTTCATGATAGTTCTGAAAAAAATACTTCACTGATATCTCACTTTTTATTCTGAATATATGAGTGCTATGTTACCAGAACATTCCTCTACTGGATGTATAACATGACAGTGAATATCAATTCAATTAAATGAATGAATAGTGCTGATTTCCCAGAGTGCAGAAAATGGAATAAATGTTGTTTGGTTTGGTTATTACTCACAAAAATATTTAATTATTTCATAAGATAAAGTGCACTTGGCCATAAAATATATTTTTTAATTTTAGATGGTCAAGGGATTTTTTTACTTATGAAAATTTTATTATTTGACAACGTATAGCATACTTTTTGCTTATACTCACTGCTCGTACACCCTCCTAATCCTATATATCCATGTAGTCCTCACTTCAAATATCATTTTCCTACATTGATATTGTCTGTTTTGCTTTATGCCTCACTGTGTTTAGGCATGCTAGACCATGACTATGAAGCTATATGCTTTGAAAGCTACTTTTGTTCCTAATATACACACAACTGAAAAACAATGATTGTCTCTCCTTGAACAGGCAATAGTGCACCAGGGAGGTTTAGGAAGATATTTGCCTCTTTCCTATTTGTGACTGACTGTTCTCCAGTACAGTCTTATAGAGGTTCTGTGCAGCAGATTGTAGCTATGAGTTCATGATTCAACATTTTTAATGGAATGAATTTAAATGAAATTTATAAGCAAAATAATTATATTCATTTAGTTCACTCTTTAAGTCAGACCGTTGACAAAACACTTATAATGCACAAATATATTTTAATGTAGTGCATATTTTTACAAATTTACTAGTGAGAAAAGATTAGAATTGAATCTCCCTAAGAACATGAAAAAATAAGCTGTTGAAGTATTTTCAAAATAGAGAAATATCAGTAAATCATATCAAAATGTTTAGATGAACCACCTGAGCGTTTGAATGAGTATGCTCCTATGTTGTAGCACACTATACTATCTCTAATTCTCTCATTACACAAAGTTTTAAAAAGTGGAATTTACTGAGATACATAAAATATTGATTTCATTTCTTTGAAGTTTCAAAGGGGTCTATGCTTGTTGCTTCTTATGAGAAAAAAAGTTCTCTGAAATAACTGAATAAAAATATCACTAAGAGCCATATTGGAAGCCAATAATGCAAATTGTGAATCGAGATAAACAAATTGTTTTTGCAGCTCAAAAGAGAGAGTTCTTTGCTGGAAGCAGCACAGTGGAAAATATAATCAACTAGCAAATTAATTAATAGCTTGGAGCTTCCTTGTAGGAAAGTTTGAGAATCGCCCTCACACGAACATGGAAAAATAGATAGAAAGTGGAGAAGCTTTGAAAGTGTGTTAAAGCAATGTGTTAAAGAGAGCATCTGGTCTCCAAACAAAGTTACTTCAGGACACTGCCACAAATGAGTGCATTTCAACACACTTAGGAGATGTTTGAAATAAAATAAGATTGGTGGCTGTTTCACAAGTACTTAAAACTACATATTTCACTTCCAGTCATGCTCAGTTTGGTTATTTCCTCTTCAGTCAATTTTCTCTGGAAATATTCTCTCAGACATACCCAAAGGCTAGTATTCAGATGATTCCAAATCCAGTCAGGTTCACATTGAATATCAATAATCATATGCGTTAATACCAATTTGGAAATGGGTTGGTTCTATGTCTTAGTTCTTATAAATGATGCCATAGAAAATATGGGTATTCAGATATGTTTCCTTGCATACTGTGTGTGTGTGTGTGTGTGTGTGTGTGTGTGTGTGTGTGTGTGTGTATACTCTTCATCAGATTTGCTACCTTACTTATATGGGTACCTTATTTTATAATTCTGAAACAACCGAAAGTGTTTATAATATTGATATCCTAATTTACATGTCTTTGCTTCCATTTATTTGTGTCCACAATTGGTAAAGCCGATAGTTAAAAGAATCATTGATGATAACAGAACAGAAAACACATATCTATCATAAAGAAGGCCAAAATGACTATACAAAAATTAACGCTATATTGAGCAATGTAAATTTCAGGTTGTACATAAGATACCTGAAATATGCCAAACTTAATTTTGCTTCATTTTTCTTTATTTCTAATTGGATTAAGAATGAAAAAATATTGACTTTGTCAGAGATATTAACTTCCAAATTCCACACAAACTTCAAAATATTTGTAGGATTTTCTCACAAAAGTGAAATTTAAATCTTAAAACATTTAAGATTGAATCATGATGTTGAACCTTTAAAGAGGATAACAACATATGTTATACAGTGGAGAAATAATCTAATAAGTTTAAATACTTAATTGTATGCAATATTCAGCATATATATGTAAATTATTTCTATTACATTTTAAGAGTGAGAGAATGGTGGCTTAGCTGAATAAATAAATGTACATTCTTGTTGCTGTTTAGTATCGAGATTTAATTTCCAGCATGTCTTTCCAGGAAACAAATCATGTCAATGTTATGTTTGGCTGGATTCTGTTGACATAAATACAGCAATTCCTTTTTTTTTTTTTTTTGAGAAAATGTCATTATTTGTGACTGGGTTTTCATTTCTATGGCTAGAACTGTGATGGGTGTAATTTCATGAGGGATGATTTTCTGTGGCTTTTCAGAAACTTTGATAACACTAGACAAGAGGACAAAATTATTATTAATAACTAGGAATAACTTGTATATAAGATGTGTCAAGAGACATTTGCAATATTTATACACAGAGCAGTCTTCAAGTCTGTACACTGTGTTACAAAGAGTATTCCCCTACTCTCAGTAATGAGACTGGGACTGTCAGCTAACAATTTAAACATGGTCTTGCCTATGTGGATTATGTGATGTCAGTAACTAACTGAGGAATAGAACAATTGGGGTGCTACTGTCTGCTTCTTTAAATTGAATGGAAATGCCAACATTTCCTTTCTTTTTCTGCTTGCTGTTTAGGTTTCTTTTACTTACTGAATAACTAAGGATGACCTTGAACTTCTGCTTATCCTGCCTCTGCCTTGTAAGTAGTGCAATTACTAGTGATCACACCAATACACCCAGTAAAATGGGGCTGGGAACTGAATTGTAGACAAGCATTCTATTAACTGAGCTGCATCTGCAGCTCAATACCTTATGTTGAACACAGGCTTAAGAAGAAGGAACTAGGAATACTGCCAATAGATAAAATTCTGGCAATATGAATATGTAAATTTAGATATTCATATGTAGGATTAGTGTATACATATTTACTTACATGTGAAATATATTTATATGTAAACTATAGTTATTTGTAATTTTTATCTAAAATAAAACAAACAATGAGAATCATAACCACATAGCTTTCAGACAACCCAATTAAGTCAGGGTTCTGAGATAGAAGACAAATGAATGTAATCCAGGAATTAAAGCAAACATATTTCTTTGGAGAGCAGTTTTCAATAAAATATGTATTTCAGAAGTTATTCAAATATAATCTGTTGTCTTAAAAGATAGGATATTTAACTACAAAAGTCTTATTACAAATACAAAGAAAGTAACTTTTTTTTAAGATTGTAATGTCCATTAGCTGATTGACTCAATTTTATGAAGTAGATATAAAAATTTAGATGGCATTTTTCCTTCTCACACCTGAAACTAGTCTTAAATTTTTAAAATAATAACTTATTTGTTTGTTTTCTGTAGTATTAGTAGTCATGATGTAAAAAGGTCAGACAGTCTCAAAGGTTTTTTGGTTTTGTTTTGTTTTCCATAAATTTTGCTTCAAATGAATACCTACTACTAGATTTAGAAAATTTAAAAACATAGTGCTCAAATAATAGAAAATAATAGTATTCTTATTAACTATAATCAAAACACACATTCAGGTACTGTCATTCAGGTGTTATCTTGAGTTATCATGTTTCACAGAACTTTGTGTCTAAAGGGGAAATAGAAGCTTGCAAATTTTTCTCATATGATGAATAAACATTAGAACAACCCTCCCAGCAGTTTGTAAACCACTGTAAGGCTTCATACTGACAAGACTGTGAAGATTCTACATCCTCTTCTTGGTTTACATATTTGAATCTGTTGATCTCTGTGTTTTTAACACTTGTTTTGTATTTTATTTTTCATAAAATAAATACACCTAATTTTTAAATAAAATAGTAAAAAATGAAAACAAAATCCTTGTGGTGCTCTGTCAATATGAAAAAATTATCCTCAATGTAATTACAAGTAAGGACATACTAAAAGTTTATATATGTTAAAAATAACTAATTTCAGCTATTTTTTAAAGATGACAATCATTTTTCATTTTTTTACTAAATGTGTTCATTGGTTCTACATTCTGACCTCTGTTTCCCCTTCATCCTTTCCTCCCATTTCCTTCCCACACCTCCCCTCCTACCCCCTCCACCACTCCTCTACCTGCTATCCACTCAACCTGTTTCTTTTCAGAAAAGGGAGGCCTACCATGGGTATCATCAAGGCAAGTCATATAAATGTAAAGTAAGATGAAGCTCCTCCCCTTGTGTAAAGGCTGGGCAAAGCAATCCAATATGAGGAACCAGTTTTGTAAAGCCAGCAGCATTAGCGACAAGCCCAGATCACACTGCTAGGAATCCCACAAGTAGACCAAGATACTCAACTGTCACATATATGTAGAGATCCTAGGTCAGGCCCATTCAGGCTCCCTAGCTGTTGGTCAAGACTGTGAGCTCCTACAGACCTAGGTAAATTGTATTTCTGGGTTTCCTTGTGATGACCTTGGTGCTCCTGATTTGTACAAGACTTCCTCTCTCTCTCTTCCACAGTATTCCCCTAGCTAAGAACTATGTTTGTCCACGGGTGTCTGCATCTGTTTCTATCAGTTACTTTATGAAAGCTCTCTGATGAAAATTGGGGTAGTCAGTAATCTGATTACTGCAGATGTCCAGTTTAGGCTACCTATGCATTATTGCAAGAAATCTTAGTGTAATAATCCTTGTAAATTAATGGGAGTTTCTCTAGTACCAAAAAACACAACTAAAAATGGGGTAGAGACCTAAACATATAAATCTCAAGGTGAAAGAATCCCAAATGGCTGAGAGATACTTAAAAGAAATGTTCAACATCCTTAACCATCAGGGTAATGCAAATCAAAACAACTCTGAAATAACCATCTTAAAAAAGTCAGAATGGCTAAGATCAAAAATATTAAAGAAAACTTCTGCTGGAGAGGATGTGAAGCAAGAGTACATTCCTCCATGCTAGTGGAATTGAGAAAATGAAAAAGCCACTTTTGAATTCAATATGGTTGTTTCTCAAAAAATTGAGAATCAATCTATATCAAGACAAGCTATACTACTCTTGGGGATATACTAAAAGTACGAGCAATCATACCACAGGGACACTTGATTAAATATGTTCATAGAAGGGTTATTCTCAATAGCCAGAACCTGGAAACAACCCAGATGTTCCTCAACTGAAGAAAGGATAAAGAGAGTGCTGGATATTTACATAATGGGTTATTACTCAATCTTTAAAGACAATGATATCAGGAAATGAGAAGGCAAATGGATGGAATTAGGAAAAAATATCATTCTGAGTGTGGTAATCCAGACACAGAAAGACAAACATGGCATGTACATATCCATAAGTAGTTATTAGCTGTAAAATAAAGGATAACCATGCTACAATCCGAAGCCCCAGAGAGGCTGTGTAACAAGGGAGTCTCAAAGGGTGACACATGGAACTCTGTGGAAAGGGTAAATGAAGATCTCCCTGGGGTGGACTTGGGGAGGGGAGGGTGGGAAGAGGAGGGATGAGGTTGGGGGCAGGAAGGAGTGGGGAATACTGAAAGAGAAGCCTTGATATGGGGGCATTTTGGGGTCAGGTAAATGATTACATAGTTAACCAGTAAAAATAAAATTGGGAGTTAATCCTTATTTCCTTATTCAATAGAGAGTTGCACCAGCCTTTAATTGCATAAATAGTAAAGCAGAAAAAGTCACAAGCTTCCATTGTACCTACATTATTGGGAAATAATCAAGTCATAAGATGAAAGCTATATTTCCATGATGTTGAAATTAAATCAAACAAACAAACAAAAAGCAGCCATGTGACAGAGTTTTTCATTAAGTGAAAAGGATCATAAAAAGGTGAGGATGGAGACCAACCTCTGGCGACATGAGCAGCATGAGACAGGAAGAGAAGGCAGAGAGAGAGAGAGAGAGAGAGAGAGAGAGAGAGAGAGAGAGAGAGAAGAGAGAGAGACAGAAACGACTGAGGAAAGAAACAGAGACATGAGGATAGGAGGTGAGCAGGACCCTTTTAAAAGGGAACATAGAGAATAGGCACAGGTGGTGATGTTAGTGCCAGCAGCTGAGCATTTATCTTGCCAGAATTCCTAAGGCAGGTCAGTACAAATGTCTAAAAATTAACTCATGATATTGGGGGGTCCTTTATGTGCTGTGGTGGGTTCCTCTGCTTTGGTTGATTTTAACTGAAGTGGTAGGTTGCCTAAACCTTTTGGTCACAGAAAACTTTTGACTGGGTAATTGGCTTTGTGATCTAGCCTCATGAGTTGATAAACGAATTTTGTGCCCGAAGAAGAGAGTGCTATTACAGGATAGTATGTGGGACCTTTGGAGGAAGAAAACAAACTGCAAGATAAGTGGGCCGCTGAAAACAAGGTACAGCGAGTGACTTGTCTATGTAGCAGGAACTGGGGAAGCAACAGAGAAGATGATCAGCCCAGACAGTCCTTTCAGGCGGCGGCCAGATGCCTCTCAGTTTTAGTTTCATCCTATCTTAGACTTTTTAGGCGGGGTGTTCTCGTCACTTGTGGAAAAGTGGACGAAACTTAAAAAGAAATCAGTTAAGGAAACAGAGCTCCCTTTAAGCATTCTTTACATCTGGCCAAGAGAGACTCAAAGATATGTTTAATTCTTTCATATCAAGGAGACTTAGAACTAGTTTCATTTGGAAATCCTAAACTGCCAGTCCTGCTTCTGTCTCTGGTCATAACTAAACATTTGTCTCTGACATCGCCACAGCATTTCTACTGTGGGATGTATGGAATAAGCTCTGTGTTTAATGGGATACATTCTTACTAAAGGCTTTAATGTTCGGCACCCACGTGTCCAGAGACAGATCCACCGTAGTTCCACTGTGCTATTGCATTTCAGCCACACAACTTTGGGATTTTGAATCAATATCATGGTAGAAATTGCCTAGAATACTCTATTAGATTGTATTATTGGTTTTAAATTATATTGTATTACAGATAATGAATTTATACTTCATTGTCTTCTCTTTCTTTTGCTGTTTTTTTCTTCCTTTCTTTCTTATTTCTTTCTAACATGCTCTCAGAAGACTAATGCGGTGACAACTGATCTAAAAAACATCAGTTTAAGGTTTTTTTTTTTTTTCTGTTTGAACAGCTTCTAGGTATCAGTTTTATATCTAACTTTCAATATCACTGATAAGTACACTTTATTAAATCATATTATGCTTCTTTTCTTCAATTCAAAATTATAAAATATCTTCATATTTTTTTATCTGACTTCTTTGAATGTGATACTCTTGGCATCCTATTGTATTATTCTTTACTAATATTTTACATAGACTTTTCTCTCTTGCTTTATTGCTGGTATATATATTTTCAGAGGATTTTATCTTTATTTTATTACACTATGTATATTACTATAATTTTAGGAAAAAATACATTTAATACTTTCATTAACCATATATTATATTTTACTATCTCATCCTCATCTTGTTTTTATTATGTATCTTTTCCCCTGAAATTTAAGGGGAAACTTATCTTTCCTCTTATAATTAATCTTGTCACACCAAATTCTCTTACACATTCCAAGTCTATTTTCATGCTTTTATTAAATTTTATGCATTATGGTTCACTAGGCTACAACAAATAAACAAACAAATAATCAGTAAATAAAACTGTTCTTCATCATTTGTAGAAAAATATATTAATTTTTCAGGATTTAAAATTGTAAATATTTCCTGTGGATGTTAATCACCATCTACTGTATGCATCTGCAAAATATCTGATAACGAATGCAGCCCTAGTTACACTAACTCATTGCTTCTGCAGTGCATCTAAGGAATCACTCTTTCCACACAACTGTAGAGGGAATTTTGTTCCATTATAATTTATGGTCCTCTTTAGATGTCTCTTATCTACTTTTTTCTTTTTTTAACCAAGGACATAACTTGATCCTTATTGTCATGTGTCTTTTTTAAGAAAGTTATCTTTGTCTCAAATTAATTGTCCAATTTTGAAGATCTCTTCTTCCTCTGCTATAAGTTAGGTACCTTGCTCTAAATAAAAAGCAATCCATTGCAATCTCCATTAAAATACTGGCACAGTTCTTCACAGACCTTGAAAGACAATAATCAACTTTATATGGAAAAACAAAGACCCAGATAGCCAAAACAATACAGTACAATAAAGGATCTTCTGCAGACATCACCATCCTTGACTTCAAGATCTATTATATAGCTATAGTGCTGAAAGAAGCTTGGTATAGGCACAAAAATAGACAGGTAGACCAATGGAAACCAATTGAAAACCTTGACATTAACCAACACACCTATAGACACCAGATTTTTGACAAAGAAGCTAAAATTATACAATGGAAAAAGAAAACATCTTCAACAAATGGTGCTGGCATAACTGGATGCTGGCATGTAGAAGATTGCAGATAGATCCATTTCTATCACCATTCACAATACTTAAGTCCAAATGTATCAAAGTCTTCAACATAAATCCAGCCACACTGAACCTCTTAGAAGAGAAAGTGGGAACTACCTTCAAATTGATACAGGAGACTGCTTCCTTAACATAACAACAGTAGCTTAGACAGTGAGATCAACAATTAATAAATGTGACCTCCTGAAACTGAGGAGCTTCTGTAAGGAAAAAAACACAGTCAACAAGACAAAACATCAGCCCTCAGAATGGGAAACCATATTGACCAACCCCACATTTGACAGAAAGCTGATCTCAAAAATGTACAAAGATTAAAGAAGTTAGTCTCCAAAACACCAAATAATCCAATTAAAAATGGGGTACAGAACTAAATAGAGAATTTTCAATAGTGGGCTCTAAAATGGCAGATAAACACTTAAGGAAGTTCTCAAAATCCTTAGCCATCAGGGAAATGCAAACCAAAACAACTCTGAGGTACCAACTTATTCCTGTCAGAATGGCTAAAATCAAAAACACCAAAGACAGTTAATGCTAGAGATGATGTGGAGAAAGGGGAACACTTCTCCACTGCTGGTGGGAGTGTGAACTGGTACAGCCACTTTGGAAATCAATATGTAAATTGGAAATACCAATATCAATATGGAAATTCCCTAGAAAATGGGAATCAGTCTACCTCAAAATCTAGCAATTCTACTCTTATGCATTTCCCCAAAAGAAGCTCATTCATACAAGAACATCAGTTCAACTATGTTCATAGCAGCATTATTTATATTCCAGCAGAACCTGGAAGCAACCTAGATGCCCCTCAACTGAAGAATGGATAGAGAAAATGTGGTACATTTACACATTGGAGTACTACTCATCAGGCAAAAAAATGGAATCTTGAAATTTGCAGGCAAATGGATGCAACTAGAAGAAACCATCCTGAGCAAGGTAACCCATGCACAAAAAGACAAACATGGTATGTACTCACTCATATATGGATTTTAGACAGAGACTAAAGGATTACCAGCCTACATTCCACACCACCAGAGAAGCTCGGAAACAAGGATGATCCTAAGTGAGACATACATGGTAACCTGGGGAAGGGGAAAGGGACAAGATCTCCTGATTAAATTGGGAGAATGGGGGGAGGGGAGAGGGAGCTTTGAATAAGTGAAGGGTAGAAGAGGATGTGAGAGAAGGACATGAGGGAGCAGGAAATTTGAGTCTGGAGAATAGAGGACAGCAACATACCATAATAGAGGGAGCCATTATACATTTAAAGAGAAAACTGACACTAAGGAAATTTCCAGAAATCTAAAAGGATGACACCAACTAACAATCTAAGCAATAGTAGGGAGGCTACCTTAAATGCCCGTCCCAAATAATGGATTGATTATATGCCATTCTAGAGCCTTCATCCTTCAGCTGATGGAAGCAGAAGCAGATACCCACAGCTAAGCACTGAACTGAACTCCTGGAATCCAGTTTCAGAGAGGGAGGAGTGATGAGAAAAGTGGTCAAGACCAGGCTGGTGAAAACCACAGAAACAGCTGACCTGAACAAATAGGAGCTCATGGACCCCAGACTTGTAGCTGGGAAACCAGCATAGGACTGACCCAGAAACCCTGAACATGGGTGTCAGTTAGGAGGCCAGGGCAATCTATGGGGCCTCTAGCAGTGAATCAGTATTTATCCATAGTATACAAATGGACATTGGGACCCATTCCACATAGAAGGATACTCTCTCAGTCTAGACATATGGGGGAAGGCCTCACACTCTCTGGGGAGAAGAAAGGGAATGGGATGGGAGGTGGGTGGGGGCAGGGGAAGAGGAGAAGTAGATGGAAAAGGGGTTGACATGTATAACAAGCTTGTTTCTAATTTTAATAGGAATAATAATAATAATAATAAATACATAGATACATGCCTCTAAACATTATTAAGTCAAAGTAAGTCTAAATGACTAATTTTATCATTTCATGCCTAAAAAACAGGGAATTCATAGCCCAGCCATAAATACAATGAGCCAGGATGTCAGTTAGCAATTCAATCTCCATGGCCTTTATATAATTTCCCTACGTTCAGGAGCACATAACTGCTATATTTTAATTGTTGATGATGGGTATTTAGCTTCATCCTGTGTTTATGCAGGATGGTTTCCAAAGGTATATATTTAATATGTTAGGAATTAGAATTCAGCCTATGTTTTGTTTTGATCTTCTATATAGGCAAATAATTAAAACTCAAGATGCACTATCCAATGATTATAAAATACCTCAAGGCAGCTATCCACTTCAAAGCACACTTAGCTCTTTGAATTCACGCTTTGCTGTCATCTCAAGTCTATACTTCTTTTTTCCCTTACTTTCCTGTCTGCAGTTAAAAGTGCTTGAAATTAAGTTTTCATCTAAATTCTTCCTCTTTTTATTTTTTTCTAAAGGTTTGGGGCTTTTTTAATATGAGGGTCGTTCTACTTCTTAAAAAGTCAAATGGTCATTACCATGATTGTTCTAGCTTTACACAGTTCATCTTTTATAAAATTGAAACTTAGGGACACATGTTTTCTGTGATACTCTATTTTGCATTTCTATTTCAAATTATATTTCTGAACTACTCATTCTATATTTTGTTTTAGTTATTGAACACAATATTTAAAAGTTCTATAATCTTAACAGATATATTTGCCATAAATCAGCAGTGTCCTAGTGTTTGTGGGCATTGAATACACAAATAAGTACATGAAATTTTTGTTGTCTAAATTTCTATAGCTTTATTCCTTTCGTGGTTTTTGATGCATAAACATAAGCAGTTTTACATATAGTACATATTCTCAAATATGAACATACTAGTTAGATGATGCTCAATTGTAAGTATTTATTTTATGCTATATTATATAATATAGGTGAATACATCGAAGCATTTATACAAAGATTACTAAGACAAGATTCTTTCTTTTTTGTTTAGTTGAAGCTTTGTAAATATTTGGCAATATATCCCTGGGCAATTTCATTTCAAAATGCTGTGACTGGCATTTTGTGGAAATTGAATTAAAGAAAATAAATTTCAACTAGGAAAGAAAATACATGAAGTTAATTGAAAGGCACTAATTGTATTAGAATTTATCAAAATGCAAAAGCCTGCATGATCTAATAGCTTTAAAATTATACTAGAAATATTAACCAGTGATGGCCACCACCTCTTTCTTAGCACACTAACCCTGAAATATGATGAAAATTAAGTCAATTTCAAGACTATTAATAATGCATAAAGTCATGTTATGCATCAGTGACAAAGGTACAAGTGGGGTGAGAAATGGATAATCATATTCACAATAGAATAGAAGGGAGAGACACTACCCCATATCTATTTACACATTAGTGAAAGTGATTAATGAATTAAACTTTTTGAGACTTCCCATATTTGAGAGAAATACAAATTTGAGAGAAATACAAATAAGATCTCTCCCCCCTTCAAGTTTTCTAAAAGGATATTATTAAAATTGTTATAATAATTAAATCTTAAATTATAGCTAAAATTTACAAATGCTAAAAAAATTTAAAATCATTAGAATTAGTTCTAGGCTAGAAAGTAACCATATTCCATCCCAAATTAGTAGTAGGCAGGGTACCAATGCTGTTCAAGTCAAGTTCTGTCATGTATCAAACAGTGTTATCTGGAGCACAGAGAGCAGTTTCCTTTGCTCCCTTTTCATACTTTCACTTAGGGAAGCCTCTTTGCTTTTATTTTTCAACTATCAAGCAATGGTTTTTCCTTTAATTTCCCATTAAAAAATCCCAACAGTAAAAGAAATCTAAAACCGTATTTGTTTGCCAATATTTTCATGTAATTTGTATACATAATAAGCTCATGGCCCACATATTAAAGTTATGGGCAGAGAAATTTAGGATTCTTTCCATTCAGGTTGATATTATACAGAATTTACTTGTCTAAGTTATAATAAACAACAGAAAAATCTGTGCCTACAAAATTATTTTGAAGGGAAACACATGTTTTTCAAATAGACAGTTATCATTTTCAAATAGGTTTGAAAAGAAATCAGGCACTAGGGAAATATCTGGAGAGCTACAAAGATGACACCAACTAACAATGTAAGCAACAGAGGAAAGGCTACTTTAACTGCCCTCTCCTGATACTGAGATTGATGACTAATTCATATGACATCATATGGCCTTCTTCCAACAGCTGGTGGAAGTAGAAGGAGACACCCACAGCTAAACCTTGAACTGAACTGGAATCCAGTTGCAGAGAAGGAGGACTGATGAGCAAAAGGGTCCACACCACTCTGGTGAAACCTACAGAAACAGCTGACCTGAACAGGGGAAAGCTCTTGGTCCCCAGACTGATAGCTTGGGGACTAGCATGGGACTGATCCAGACCCCCTGAATGAGTGTGTCAGTGAGGAGACCCGGGAAATCTACTGGGCCTATTGTAGTGGATCAGTACTTAACCCTAGCATAGGAATGGACTTTGGGAGCCCATCCCACATGGAGGGATAGTCCCTGAGCCTAGACACAGGAGGTTGTCCTAGGCCCTATCCCAAAGAATAAGAAATACCGTGAAGACCCCTATGAAAGGCCTCACCCTCCCTGGGGAGCAGAAAGGATATGGGATAGGTAGGGTGTTTGTTGTGGGGGGGTCAGTGGAGGAGGAGAGGGAAAGGGACTTGGGATTGACATGTAAAATAATTTATTTTCTAATTAAAATAAAATAATTAAAAAAATAATAAAAAATAAAATCTGATCTGAAGGACAGATAAGTCCAAGACACTGAAATTCACTGGTGGCTGTGGGGCTGCTCGAGGACATTGAAGCATGAGCAGTAGTTACTTGTAGTATACTTTTCTTCAGGGGTCACCAAAAAAACAGATAAACATTAAGTTGATCCAACCTAATTTTGATGATACCCTGTCCAATGCCCTAGTAAGTGATGGGGGAAGTACTTCTGTGTATGTTTATCTTATTGATTGTTAAATAAAATACTGTTTGGCCAATGAGACAGGAAGTTAGACAGGACTAGAAGTCAAAGGGGATTCTGGGAAATGTAGTAGAGAAGTACTGATCCAGGCAGGAAGTTACATAGCAAGGAGACTCATATTTAAGTCAAGGAAAAACAAAAGGGCCCTCTTTTCTCCTTCGTTCATGCTCCAGTGGCATGATGTGATCCACCATCAAGGAGGGACGCCAATAAGGCATCCAATAAGATAAGTCTTATAAAATATATAGGTTTATGATAATTAAGACTGAGCTAACAGATGAGAATCCTAGTCATTGGCCAAGCAGCACTGTACCAAATACAAGTTTCTGTGTATTCATTTGGGCCCTAACTTGAGCGGGTGACTGGCGTAAAGCTCACATGTGGCGGTGGGACTCAGGCAGCTTTTGGCAGAAAGATTTATCATAACAAGTAAGCTTAAACTTACAATTTAAATTTATCCATTGAAAAGCATTCTTGAAATATTATTAACATTTCTCTCTACTGCTCAGTCCAGGTAACTGGAGTCATTCTGTGGAAAAAAAAGTAAAAGCATTTATAATCCTACATTTCAGAGCTTTATAATGTAAGAGCAAGAAAAAATTCACACAATGTATTAAAATCTTAACTATTTGTTTTGGTAAAGTGAATAAAACTGAGAATGCTTTTTATCTAAACAGTAAATTTGGAAGCTTTTCATGGATTGCTCAAAATATGTAGAGGGGAGTAAATTGTGGGTTCTACAAATAAGTATGGTTGCATAAGAAGCTTCATAACATTGAATTGATTTGAAAAAAAAAACAGGGGAAAAGCCTCTCACAAATATATTTATTAACTGAGAAGAAAGATGTTAATCTGACATGATAGTAGTCCAATAAATAAGGAAAGAGACCCCATCCAAATACAGCTGGAAGTTAAAACAAATCATTACTATTATTATAATGCAGTTGATTTTTTCAACTTTCTTCTAAAATCAAGGTAAAAAGAATGAAAGAAAAGGAATACATGGGAACAAGTTTGATTTTCTTTGTAACTAAACAGATACACACGGCTTCACTACATCTTTTTGAATAAAGTAAATGTGACTTCTTTCATAGTCATCCACTATATTACAAGTCCACAAGGAGATCATTCTCATGTCCTGGTTACTGAGAGAAAAAAAGTCCTCAGCTTATTGTCCTTGTCCTGCAAGGTCATGTGAATAGCACCATTGATTCAAATCTATGGTTGTTAGAGATTGTTACAAGATGCAATAAGATGCTACATTTCCAACATTTTCGAATAACTAGGTGTGGGGATTAAAAAACCAAACAAACAATACAAAATGTATCTGTCAATAAGAAGATATGACAGAACAGCCGGGCATTGGTGGTGCATGCCTTTAGTCCCAGCATTCGGGAGGCAGAGGCAGGTGGATATCTGTGAGTTCGAGGCCAGCCTGGTCTCCAGAGAGAGTGCCAGAATAGGCTCCAAAGTTCCACAGAGAAACCCTGTCTCGGAAAAAAAAAAGAAAGAAAAGAAAATAAGACAGAACAACTAGAATATGAAACTCTTGACAATAACAAAAGTACATTAGAAGTGGACACTGTGAATGGAAACCTCTTATTCCATTACTAACAAATTATTATGAAAACAGTCATCTCTATAGTGGGAATGATAAGCTCATTTTCCTTACAGAAGTCCAAAGAGTCACATATTCTTTTGCATGTCTTTTCAAAACACAATGTTTATCCTCCTAGTCTAGTATGGATATTAAATTACATAAAGAAATCTAAAATTATCACTTATTTTTAAACAAAATTAGTAGCTATATTATCTTTAGTGGGTGTCATGTTAGACTAAATAATTTCAGAACTATTTTGAGGCATGAAAATTAACAGAAATCTTAGAATATAATTAAATCTAATGTAAAAGAAACCATTCTACTGTAAACATTATGTGACTAGTATAAAAGAGACAGTCTTAAAATATATTCAAAATATTTAACTGTTAAAATCACATACCTTCCAATCTACACTGCAATCAAATTGCTACATATTGTGTGTCCTGACTTGTTTGAAAGGTATTTCTATTTTTTAAAAAATGCATCACTGATTAAGTTAATATAAAATAATATTAATTAAAATTATAAACAAAGAGCCAAGAAAATTAGAACATGACTATATTGCCAGCACTGGGGATTCAGAAACAGGCAGATTTCTTTGAATTTGAGAACACCCAGACTACTTAGTATGTTTTAGGCTAACGTAGGTAATACAACAAGTTCTGTAAACTAACAAATAAATAAACATATAAATAAGATGCTTTGAATACTTCATACTATATTTAATCTTATTGTTGTTCTCTTTTGGGAAGAAAGTAAAGACTAAATTATGTAAATCCTCTAAAGTAAAACAAAGTATTTATTTGAATTTCATATTTTAATTGTGTTGTATCAGTTGAATTCTTGGCAAATATCTTAATCTTAAACAGAAATGAACTTGTATGGTGAATTCATGTGATGAGCTCATTTTTATTAATGGATACATATTGAGGACTGTCTTTGATAATTCTATAATATTCTGAGAGGAATTTTAGAAAGTTGATAACAAAAAGATCAGTTTGTCCTTCATTTTAACTTTCACATAGAACAGCTATGCTTTCTCATCCACATTTGTTTTAATGTGCATATAGATATTTGGGAAAGTGGTAAATTCAGAAGCGAAGCAAAGTCCTAGGATACGTTTGACATCTTTATACACAAACTTGTACATTTTTTACTTTTATCCAGAATTTTTTTCACGAGGATGCAGATATAATATTGCCTCTACTGACATTGATTCATGATGTATATCTCCTGTCATTTAAAGAATAAAAGGTGCAACTTCGTAACAAGTGTCTTTTCACTACAAATGCTGACCTTTCATCATATAGCAAAACACACTGACACAGAATAACATTTCTTTCCTAATAGCAAAAGTCTAAGTTATTGGTTTGAGTAACTCTTAATACATGTAACTAATTAGCATAGTCTAAAGGATATTTTCCATGTTTTATTTACTATTACTCTATTTTATTTTTTTATACTTTATTTTAATTATGGTCACTTTCCTGTTGTCTTTTCTTATCTACTAGGCAGTAGATGTTCAGGAAGGAGTTGAGAAGAGAGAAGAGAGAAGATTTGATAGAAAGGAGAGAATCCAGGAAGCCATTTCTAAGAATGGCTTTGTAGTTATACTTGGGGTTCAACAAACAACAATATATGGAAGGCACTTTTAACTCTATCTTACACTTGAAATTAGAAATAAAGTCTTGGAAGTGATGATTCCCGATAAAGTTAAACTACCCTTATACCCAGACTCTATGATGGAAAACCATTATTATGTTGACCATATTTTGTTGTCAATAGTTCTCTTTCCTCCTAGACTTAATTCATTACTTATGTAATATTTTATCCACTTTATTTTATTAAGTAATTATAATAGCTTTTATTGTCAATTTGATTGAATTTATAATCACTAGTGGATTGGCTATGTATACATTTGGGTGTATCTTGTTAGGATGACTCCAGAATGAATCAACTGCTGGGTGGAAGAAACCATCCTAAAGGTGGGGCCTGGAAGGAATAGTAGGGAGAAGCTGGAAAGCCATCTGAGTGCTGGCATTTCATTCTTTCTGCTTTCTGTCTACCCAAAAAGGAAAAAACCCTACTCTTCAACACACTTCTACTGTTGTAATATATATCAAAGTATGTTGGGCACAATGACTGTCAAATGGGTCATCAGAAACTGAGCCAGAAAACCTCCCTCCTACCCCAAAGGTGTTTCTGTTGTGTGTTTGGCCATAGTGAAGACACAAGTAAAACAATCAGTGAAAGGTTAAGCAATCTCAGTAACATAGAGAGTTGAATAGTATTACATAGTAAAAGCCAACATCCAACCGATATCTGATGAGCGTTGGAAAGTTTTACAATGGATAAAGCACATTATGTTGAAAGATGTAATATGATTTTCTTCTAATTCCTTAAACATTATATTCTTTTCTCTGGAGTAGGCCATTTAAGCATTGGTGATATTGGCTAACAGTCTTCAGCACTTGCAGTTAGGCAATATCAAACATCTCTCAGTTCCTAGCACACACATTGGCCAACTGACAATTGTCACTAACTCAAAACCCAGGAGTTCCTTGGACTTCTAAAGGCACCAGCACTCTCATAAATATACACACATGCTGAAATATAAATAAATGAATATTTTTAATTCAGAAATTTTATAAGTAATCTTAGTTCTGGGTTTCATTTCCATTGTAGACTCAGGGCAAATAAAGAAGAAAAAATACCATTGCTTACAAAGAAATGGAAAGCTGGCCATGGAGCCATTGCCAATCCTTATGGACTAAAGAAAAAAGAAAGTGTGTGATTTATTCATTGTTCTTGCAGAATTACTATTATTCTATACAGTACCTATATTCAATTGAGGACAATGTCACAATTTACTCTTCCCTTCCATAATCTTTCACTAAAGCAATGGTTCAACTTATGGCTTATGAACCCTTTTGTTGTCACATATGATATATTCTACATATGAGATACATATATTACATTCTTAGCAGTAGCAAAATTACCATTATCAAATAGCATTGAAATAAATATATGGTTGAGGGGCTCATCACAACATGAGAAACTGCATTAAATGGTTGCAGCATTAGGATGATTGAGAACCACTGCACTAAAGTGTAAAGCATTATGTCCTACATATGTAAAAAGATAACAAAGACTGCAATAGAAATGATTGTCAGGCAGTAAGTATTTCTCACATGTTATTTGATTAGCTGAAATGGCTTAGGTATACAAATATGATGCATAGTATTATTTTAATTAATTCCATAAAAATATATAAATTAGCAAACCAGTGGTGGTCAGATGCCATCCTTATAGTTGGCAAGTATTCAGTAAATAACATCCCAACAATGTTTGTATTTGGCATATTTCTGAGGAGGTTTCATTAATGAAAATTTACCTTTTAGTTATTATAATGTTAAATAAGTCTAATAAATACCATACAAGATGATTAGTGTTCACTTGAAGTGGTATTTTATAGTATTTTAATAATAATAGACAGTTATTAAAGCATCCTCTGAACTATTATTCTTTCTATCCATTTATCTGTCTTTAGTCAATCTTCTGTCATCTATCACCTCTCCATGTTGCTATCCAATATAATTAAGAAAACATTGCAAACATACAATATCTGACATTATGAATTGCTTTAAATTAATTAACAAAATTATCTATTTCAGAAAATAAATAAATAAATTTATATGTAGAGGTCAGACATCCTTTGACAGCTAAGTCCAATTTGATACTCCAGTACCCATTCTGTTTTACAAAGTTGACTTTGGAGAATGGTAATTCAAACTTCTGTCAAAACTCCTACAAGCTGCCGAGTACATGTTTCTAAATGCATTGCTCTTCTCGGCATACCATCTGCACCTGTGTCTATGGAATTACCCAAGGAAAATATAAGTGCACTGGGTAAAAGATAGCATAGAAAGACAGAATAAACCTCAACTTAGAGCAATTTGGCATAGCTGCATACAGCTGGGAAGTAAAAGCAGCAGATGGGTTATGTTGACTTCCTGAAATCAGAAATGAGAAGCCTTATATCTAACAAAACATTTGCACTGCTCTAAGGGAAAAAATACCATGAAGTCTGAAAATTACAACTAGAAAAATCATCAGGTGGTACTCATGAATCTGAGCAAGGACAACCACACAATTGGCAAGGATTCTAAGAATTTAATAGGCGAAACTTCCCATATTGTTTTTTCTGCAAAAATAGTGTTAATGTAGAAGACCTATTTTAGCTAAGTGACTTTTCTCATTCATTTATGAATGATACTGATTCTTGCAATTATATCACTAAAACTAAATAACTGATAAAATTCAAGATTGGGAGTATGCATAGCATAGATTTATAACTCAAATTCCATATATTGATGTAATCTGTAATACCAAGTATTTGCTATGGCGGTAATGATTCTATGAAATATTAGGCTATAAAACTGGATATATATATAATATATATATATATATATATATATATATATATTTATATATATGTGTGTGTGTGTGTGTGTGTGTGTACACCAAAGATACATGGCAAATAAACCTAAATATTTAGTTACGCTCATTTTGTATGCATGCATATGTCAGTATAGAAAATGACCTACATTAAATTGCTACTGAATGAAATCTGGATGAATAAAGAATAGCATTGTTAAACTTAATTTAATTCAGCAGCCAAGAAGATCTACATAGTATTGTAAAATATTTTCACAGATGCAGTTTCAGGGATCAAGACATTACTATGTTATAACTTGATGTTAGGTATACTCCAGAATTTAGACATTATCAAATTCTCTTTTACTTTGTTGGCTTGAATTTTGTCAACTGTCTATGGTTGTGAGAGGATCTGAGTGGCAGGGTTGAGATTCTAAGTACTTTCCTACTCTTCCCGTGTAATTACTGACATCATTTTGCTTTTGGTTTTATCTAAGTCTCTTGAAATTCTATAAAAATGAGTTTTGCTCTTTTGCTGCCCTTTCAATTTTATATCAAGAATAACTTCTACTCATATCGAGAAAGAAATCTAGAGTTTATATGACTGCTTCTATAATAAAAAGTGTCAAAACACCTATTTCACATATTAGTTTCATATTCCACTACTGCCCATCCTTGTTTTAATGGTCATTTGGCTGTCTCAAATCTGAATCTCTACCCATTTGAAACTGTTTAGTTCTTGGTAAAATTGCTCTGCTGTTCTTCCTCAAATGGTTCAAATGGGCAATCATTGTCAAGGTGATCTTGAGATACTGAAATAGGAAAAAAGCCAGCAAAAATTTGTACTTTGTGAAGAGAAATAAAAAAGAAGTACTTTGAACTGTCACACATGGCATTCAGAAAGAAGAGAACAGTTTTTCCAAAGGGTGTTAGAGTGTTATAATTTTAATATTAATAAGAAGCCAGTTGTCATTTTTTAAATTTCATATTTAATTTGTTTTTAAATTAGCATAATAATGGATGTTTTAGAAACATGCAGAATAAGAAATTATTCTGCAATTTAAAGTAGGCTGAAATATTTTTCTCATAAACATTTCTTTAAATATTTGAATATTCATTGTCTTTTGTTAGTTAATATCAATTTTAATCATGAAAATTTATATGAGAAAATATCAAGGATACACTGAAATTCCTTCACTTTTTATAAAAACTACTAATAGAGACTGCCAATTGTTAATCCAACTCAACACCTTTGCACCTCAAAGACCAGCCTATCAAACTAAGTTAAAGTTGCAGTAGTGCACTTATATACTACCAATAACCAATGGCTTTCTAATGGTTAACATGATGGACTTCTTCTCTGGAATTGTAACTCTATCCTAAGACTGGTGGTGTGTGAAGTAATGGATCTTAGAGGAGAATGTAATATTGACTATTTGCTTTATCAGTGTAATTCCTTTACTGTATGCTGAATACTGATCCCTAACATATATCATCTTTAACTCTTATGTCTATTCAGTGAAACTTCTTTTGCACCAATGGGATCCACTTGGAAAATCAACCTACTCATAGCACAAAGAGTTAAGGACTGTGGCTTAGGCAGACACAATATTCACATTACAATGCAGCTCCTACACATAAAGTTAAGGACAATTTGCAGAGAAATGGGCAGAAAAATCATGAGTTAGAAGAGCAAGAATTCTACTTTGAAATTGTGCTTTCAGTCATTGCAAGGAAACTATACTCATTACAACTTAGCAAAATGGCTACCTAAATAAGACATGAAAATTCCATCAACAGTTGCGACCCCAACATAGATAAGAGGAATATTACAGTGGTCTACTCTTAGAGAAAGAGCTACAAACCACTAAATTTCCTGAGAGAAGGGAAATTTGTACATCCCAGAGATAAGCCCTGATGAGTTAAGTAATAACAAGTGATCACATTTTGAAATACCTAATGCAGGCAACACTGAAAGAACTCGGTAGTTTGTAGTTATACATTTATCTGCTTATCTGAATATATAACAACAACGATCAAAAATATTAGGCATTGAATACAGGGGCTATCTGAGGGAAAGAGCCTTAGGGATGAAAAGAGGGAGAAAAGAGAGAAGGAATGATGTAAAAGCAATGAAAGAATAAAAAGACTATTCTCCCTGTATAGATACTATATATTTTCTTTCTTTGGTCAGTTAGATTTTAATAATAGATGGTTAACAATTTGCTATGTAATTTTAAATATATTATCCCTTAGATTAATATATATATTTACATTAAAATGTCCTATAAAACTAATAAAATTTATGAGTCATTTATATAAAGAACACTATTTTTATTACTGTATTATATGTCATAAATAAATTGAATACAAACATATGTATTTTATCCAAGTATATATATTGTATACACACAAATATATATACATATGTCTTATGAAGATGCATTCTTTCATTAGTTCAAGCTATTCTAACAATAGTTAAACGTTTATCATGGTTACAATATATATTTTGTTGTTTTTACAATTTTATATATACTTTCAATTAATTTGCAATGTAAAAATTGTATCCTTGTATTTAGATTTACTTGTAACTAAGACATTCACAATCATAGGACCTTTATATATAATACATGTGCTAGTGCTCAGGGGGTATCTAAAGATGTGCTTGGTCTTGTAATGTTATAAGTCACATTGACATTTGAATTACTCAATAAATATAAACATAATGATAAAGGAAAGCAAAAAGTACATATTACTACCATATGAAAAGGAAATAAACTGTTAAATTAATTTTAATTCTGTAGTTTACCAAATGTACTCCTGGAACAACTGTATGTCTAAAAAATGCTACATTATTTTACAAATAAATAACAGAAAAATAATTGAATGTTACATGCTACTGATACATATTGTGTGAATTTATATTATTCACAATGTCATTAAATCAATTTATGTAAACAATTTCAAATTTAAAATGTCAACATGTAAATAGCATATGTAATAAAATATGAAAATAATCTTTAAAAATCTGACAATAAAGACTACATGATGCAATCTGCTGATTTGAAATACAAATATCCTTGGCCCAGTTTGTTTTGCCAGTTCAAGAAGAATAAAGAATTCATTTAGTTATTGAAATTTTGAGGGGTGAGTTCTAACATTGTAGGTGTTTTTTTTCATTCATTTATTTAGCTCATAAATAAAGTCATGCACAATTATGATACACAATACCACATGTTCACAATGGCATGGCTAAACTAAACCAATTAACATGTTATATCACACATACTCATCATTTTTGTTTTGAGAACACTTAAAGTATACTATCTCACAAATTTTAAAATATAGCATATTATTATTAACCATATTTATCATGCTCTCAGTAGACCTCAAGACATCACAGAGTCCATGGCTCTTGTCCAACTGCAGTTTTATATCCTTAAACCAATCATTTCCCCATTGTTAAAAGACCCACATTGAAGCCTAACAGCCACAATTCTGCTCTCTGTTCCCATAAGTTCATCATTTCTAGGTTACACATAAAATTGAAATTGTGTGACATATGTCTTCCAGTGTGGCACTTATTTTTTTTTTTTTTTGGCAAGCATATAACCTTACCACTTACTAAAGATGAAATCAAATCTGCATGCACAGGTGAGCACTCACTGAAACACTTTGGATTCATCACATATTTGAGTTTCAATTAGCATATATATATAATTCAATTAGCATATATATATATATATATATATATATATATAGAGAGAGAGAGAGAGAGAGAGAGAGTGCAATAATGGCAATATGTTATGCATCAATAGCTGCAACAGCTTTTCCAGGTTCTGCAGTCATTTGAACAAAATTGTAGAGACATCCAGCACACTCCATTTAAAAAAACAAAAAAACAAAAAAAAAAAACCAAAAACAGAAAAACAAACAACAACAACAAAAAAGTAAAAAACAAAATCCTGGGAAACAGCACAGTTCTGTTACTCTTGTGGTACTTGGCACCATTTTTTTTTTTTTAAATTAGCTTCTCAGTCATCATCTGGGAGGAAACCATTCTGAGCAACATCATTAAAAACAGCTCTGATAAAGCATGGTCACTACTATGTATCATAAAGCAGGTCCACATATGAGTTAGTACATATCATGTTTGTCTTTTTTGTGACTGGGTTACCGCGCTCAGAATGGTTTCTTTGACTTCCATCCATTTTCCTGCAAATGTCAAGATTCCATTTTTTTTTCTGCTGAGTAGTACTCCATTGTGTAAATGTACCACATTTTTCTATCCATTCTTTGCTTGAGGGGCATCTAGGCTGCTTCCAGTTTCTGGCTATTACAAATAATTCTGCTATGAACATGGTTGAACATATGTCCTTGTTATATGAATGTACTTCTTTTGGGTATATGCCTAGGAGTAGAATTGCTGCATCTTGTGGTAGACTCATTCCCATTTTCTCGAGGAGTCACCATACTGATATCCACAATGGCTGTACTAGTTGTCACTCCCACAATCAGTGGAGGAGTGTTCCTCTTTCTCCGCATCCTCTCCCCATAAACTGTCATTGGTATTTTTGATTTTAGCCATTCTGACAGGAGTAAGATGGTATCTCAGAGTTGGGTTTTGAACTTTTGTGTCCTGGCCCCATATCTTGTTCTTTCACTGTTTTGAAGGTACAAAAGTAATGTGTTCATCCTTATTCCTGATTATCATGCATTCCTCCACATGCTGGGCTGCATAATGCAGGAAATATAACCCAAAATAAAATGTTTCTGTAGGTGACTTTAGGTCGTGGAACTTTATCACAGCAACATAAAATTAATAATGAAATCTTAGTTACTCGTATTCTATATTAGCCCCAACATATGAGACATGTTTTATTGAAATCAGTAATTTTCATCATCCCTTACTTTTATTCCTCAGGACCTGTTAATACTCCATTTTAAAGTCTTTCTAGACTATTTCTTTCTCATTCTCTATATTCGTTGTTATTTTTCTACTTCAATTTTGCTTTGGCTTTTTCATTTTTTTTCAAACGTTTGCCTTTTTATTTAGCTCTTTCTGTTTGTGCTTATTTTCTTTACTTTACATGCTAATGTTTTATATACAAATATTCTACTCTTTGTTTTAACTTATAACCATTTCAATTACTTTATTTCTTTATTTATATGTTTATTTATGGCTGAGTCTTAAGATACACTTCCTTCTATAGTGTTAATACATTTTGCAATTTACAGATATTTAATTTCCTGTGTTGCTTGGTTACTACATATAATTTCATTTTACTTTACAAAGTGCTTGCCAAGAGAAGCAATTAAACATGTGTGTGTGTACTGTTAAGAACTAAGATGAAAACACTTATAGTGCTCTGTTTTGAACAAAGAATCATTGACTTATGGGCCCTTTCAACGGAATATGTTGTTTGTTGAGAATGTTTATGAGTGAATATATCAGTATCTTATTCCATTCATATTCTTTATAAATTCATAACATATACAGGAACATAATATACTAAAATATAGTAAATTGATTTTTAGTAGATTAAAATGTTATGTGAAGACAGATTTATGACTACTTTTACCTTTTTAATTCTTTTAGATTTTTGATAAGATAATATGTCTATTACTGTTCTGATATATAATTTAGATTCTTATTTCTAATTGGAGTGAAAGAATCCCCAATCAACCTGGGGGAAAATACTTATTTTAAATGATTTTGTGTAATTGCTACACACACACACACACACACACACACACACACACACACACACACAATGTATCTATATCTTAAAGAAAGATAAGAATTTAAAATATGATTAAGCAGGTAAAACATAGTTAGAGCTAATGACAGTCATGAAATTCCTATCGCAATGTAAATTAAAATTCACTATTGGTTGACACTGGCCAATGCACTGAAATATTGTTTCCCAGTTGGCTGATAAGTTAGTAGAAGTCAGAAAAATTCAAATTACAATTTAAGTACTTAAAGAAGTTTTCTTTTGTTTAAATACAAAATGTAACACATAGATATAGGATGTTGTCTTAAAATGTAGACACTCATGTAATGTAATGTTTGAGAAAGTGGGTTGGGGTTTCTACATTATTCGAATGATCAATTTGTCCCAGAGTTTTTGCTTGCTATCATCAGTGCATCACTGTATAGCATGCAACAAGTTGTCCTCCTGAATGGCTTAAAACATTTCAGATCCTGCTATTATGATTAAAAAAATATGATGTTTAATTCTTGATCCTGAAACCTTACTGCACTGGAAATTCATGGATTATTATGAGCTTTGTATTATAGGTAAGCAAATAATGTAGTAAATTATAGATATTAGCCTCACACAAAGAGTTAAGAAAATTTTTTAAAGACAAAAGTTAGATGACATTTAAAGGAGTACATGAGAATACATACTTAGGATCACAGAAAGCATAATACAGAGAAATGAAAAGCTAATAAACTGGAAAGGGTGATCCTACATTTTCCTGACCTGCCAAACCTGTGCCTGAAAGATTGGAAAATTGCTCAGCATCACTGAGATGAAACTCAGAAAAGATAATGGATCAAAGTTAAGGTGAGACCACATTACCTCACAGGGCACCTGAATTTCAACCTATGGTAGGTATATTTTCAGAAACTTTTAAGAACTAAAAGTCCAGTGAACTAAGTCTAGTTCACTTACCGCAAAAACTTAAAAAACAATAAAAATGACTTAGAGTAATTACCTCCATATCTGGGAAACTGACTCTCTAATATTAACCTCAGAGCTCAAGAATACTTTAACAAGGCCAATTAAAAATCAGGAGGCTATTATGACATTGATTAATGTCATGAATGGAGACCTGGCACTAGGGAAATCTCCACTGATCCACAAGGGCGAGCCCCAACTAAGAATCTAAACAATTGTGAAGGGACTACCTTAAATGCCCTTTTCCTATAATGAGATTGGTGATTGGTGAAATGCCATCCTAGAGCCTTCATCCAGTAGCTGATAGAGGCAGAAGCAAAGATTCACAGCCAAGCACTGAGCCGAACTCCTGGAATCCAGTTGTAGAGAGGGAGGAGTGATGAGCAAAGGGATCAAGAACATGCTGGGGAAACTAGCAGAAACAGCTGACCTGAGTAAGAGGGAGCTCACAGCGGCCACAATAATTACTAGTTTGTTCTTTGTCATTTTCCCTTCCACCTCTCAACTGTCCCATCACCTTTTTGATCTGTATCTCTCTCTCTTCAGAAGACAGGAATTTGGTTAATTTTCACTTTATATGTCATCATCTCATAATGGATTAATGACCTTACTGCTTGACACAGGATGAAAATTTGATCTTCATACATACATACAGTTTTCTTCCCAAACATCTGTCGACTTTATGTCCTACAATATTAACTGACATTAGTATGAATTGATATGGTCTTACAAACAGTAATAACAGAATTCAGGAGATGTTGACCCTATTGAAAATGATATATTGGGTGATTTTAGTATCATCACTTTATAACAACATCCTCACAGTAACATCTAAGTGATGTGACACTAGATACATGTTTGGAGTTTATTTCCCTTTATACACATGTTTGCTACAATATAAATAATGAGAAGAAATATGAATGTGCATATAATTTTTTCTAATTAGTGATGTATTTGTCATTTCTTGGAGTACTGCTATTTCTTGAGGAGGAAAATGAAGGGTAGTGGATCTTGGGAAAAAACTAGTTAGGGAGTTGGTTTGTAAGAATGGAGGGAGTGAAAACTGTGGGTGGAATATATTATATGAGATAATAATCTATTTCAATAAATAAACAATTGTATAAATAAATAAGTTAGTAAATTCAAATTTAGCAATGATTATAGCTGTACAAAATAATTTTAGAATTTAAAAAATGATAATATGAATAGCTGAGAAAAATTGTTTTAATTCAGGCTGGAAATCAGTAGAATCCAATTAGTTAACAAGGTCTAATTTCTTAATAGTTATACCACAGGAACAGAATGTTAATTTTATTAAGATTATTTGTATTAAGTCCCTCTGCAGAGTCTTCAACAAAGAAATTATGCCCTTGGCATGGTGACAGAGGCCAGTAACTTCAGCAATCAGTAGTCTCATGAAGGAAAATTGTTAAGTTTGTAGTCAACCTGAGCCACATATTAATAGGATTTTTTGTTGTTGTTTAAACTCTCTTTTTATTCATTGTGGCTTTCACTTCATGCATCCAAATCCCATTAATTTCTCCTTCCCTTCATAACTGTCCTCTGCCCTTGGAACCCTACCCCCAAAGAAATAAATAAAGTTTAAAAGAAGGAAAGAAAACAGATAGGAAGATTTTACATGGATGTTGTAGTGAGGCACAGTGAATCACTCAGTAAATCCTTCTGTCCATATATTTGTGGTTGCACCTGTTCATTTGCAAAGAGTCATTAGGGTGGTTTGCAGGCCCTGGTTTCTGTTACACTTTCGATCCTGGTCCTTCACTAGGACTTCTATTGGATTTCCTGGGTTTTCCCTAATTTGTGGAAGACCTGCAGTGATGAGTCTGTAGGATCGGCCACTTTATCTGCTTCTGTAGATCACAAATGGAGTGGATGTTGAGGGGGACCAACTCATAATTATTGTTCTAGATCTAGAAGATGGTGAATGATGCCTGACAAGGGGGAAGCTAGAGGAAACTGGGGGAGGTCCTGAGTGGTTCTGATGTGCAAGTTTGTCTTCCAATGGTGGTATAGGTGCAAAAGTCTAAAGGAACCATCTAGTAGAGAGTTATCTCTGAAGATTCCCTCAGGATAGCTCTCGCTCCCTCATAGACCTAAGGATACACTGCTTTATCCAGTAAAGGAAGTGATTAGAGGACTTGGGGCCAAACATACTGACATTCTTACATTTAAAATAGTAATAACAATGAACATGGAGATGGGTCAGGTGAAAAACAGTCTCATTCTAAGACTGTGAACTGAAGTAGACCCCAGGGACCGGCAAAGTATAAGGAGATAAATGATTCCCTCAAAAAATCACCTGACAAACACACGCGCATTGATTCCTCCCACAAACAATGAATAGATAAATGTAACAATAATAAGTAGTTTGTATATGACTGGACTTAGAAAATTATAATCATTGTTTACTTTTTATATTCTAAGGAGAAAATACTACAAACAGGTTAGAGTAAATGAGTATATTGGATAAACATTTTGGGGTATATGAGGGCAAGAAGTGTCAGGAATAGAAATCTGGAGACATGAACTAATGGATGAATGACAAAATATTGAAGTGTGTTTTGGAAGGGAGAAACTTAAATGCTGTCTGGGTCAATAATGTTAAAATTAATTTAATATGGAGACCAGGCATGAAGAATAGCTTAGCAGCTAAAACTTGCCTGGAAGCACAATAAATGACCTAAACCATGATCAATATACAAATTAAAGTAAAACCTTAGGGTCTAGTTCTTATACATGCTAGCTTTAAGGAAAAACACAACAACAAAAAATGAACTCAACAAGTATAAAACCATCAAAAACTTATGAAACTAGTTATTTAAATATGACAGACAAAAGGATAAAAAATTTTAAACCTTCCCATTCTTTATCGGTATATTTCTAAGTTCACTCTGTAAGAACATCTGCTTTTATGCTTCAGAACAAAGCCTGGCTGAATAACTTCCGGTTGAATGCTGTTACTTTATGAATTACTTTGTTCTCAAAGAAACGTGTTTCCCAGACATACAGCTCAGATGGGTGTAGGTAGCATTTGTGTGTTTTGTGTAAATATATGTAAGTATACAAATGCATTTGTGTAGCTTGTGGTTGTTATCAGTGTCCTTTTTTAGAGATTAATGTTTTTATTTTGATTAAAATGTTATTAATATGGTTTGTTTCTTCCCTAGTCTTCTATTCAATCCATCCTGTGTCTTATTCAATCACCCCCTTCTAGGATCCCTATAATGTTTATTCTCAATGGTTGGTATTATTTTTAAAAAAAGTTTTTGAGGAATATATTCATATATATGTATATATATGAATATATTACTATTATACTCATGCTTAAAATTTTAATACAATTTACTAAGCCCAGTAAAGTAGATGGTACACAAATGATTTCAGGGCTGACCACTTGGTGTTGGCTAACTAATTAGTGGAACATGCCCAGAGAAGACCAATTCTCCCTCTTTCAGCAGATGTTATTTGTTTACAGTTGTTTGTCTAGAGGTGGGGCATCTTCAGATTTCCCCTTGCACACTAGCATGTCAATTATTGTAGTTAATATTTGGGTCTCATTTAGGCAGACATGTGCTGCAGTATTGTGGGCAGTGATTTCCTGTGACCTGTGGCACCTATAAACTGTATCAATGAAAAGCATGACTAGATATCCCCTTGTGTGCAATAGTGGCATCCATATCTTGGCTGTGACCAACAGCTATGTGATTGGAGTAAAGACCTGCTCCAAAGTGAAAAGACATGCCTGATACTGGAAACTTAGGAAGTTACCCGAGGTTAGTAAAATCATGTATCTTTAAAGAGATCCTGATATTGTCACTTTACTATACAAGCATAAATCACTAACTGCATTATAATTTCTTATATTTATAAACATGAATGACTGTAGCTTTCACTCCTCTTCAGATAAGTGTTATTTGAAATGAAGAGAGTCATAGAAAACACTAAGAGACAAAAACCAGAGAACAAATAATGGTAGAATGTATATTTCCAAATGATAAATCAACAAGAAAATGCCTACATGTAAGACTTGTAGAGTATCAAGGAATTGGGAGCTGAAATAGAATTAAAGCCAGAAGACTAGGAAGTTATCTGTGATATTGCAGTGCTTTGCAATGTCAAAAAGTTATATCCACAAAAATAAATCACTGTCGTATTATGCATATTTTAGTAAATCTATCTTATTTATTTTATTTATTTGAGAAAAGCTCTCATTGTACCTAGAGCTCAGCAGTTCAGGTCAACTGGCTGGCGTGTGTGCCAAGGATTTCCCTACTCCATTATTCCTGCAGACCATTCATAGGTGGACAATCATGTCAATATGCTTATTTTTTAACATATAAGTTGTGGTTGTTTTAACTCAGGTCCTTGTGTTGCATTGCAATGACTTTACTGACTGACCCATCTGCCCAGTGTTGCATTTATGTTATTAATCATAAAGTATAAGCAACAGTTGAATTTATACTCATAATTACTTTTTATAAACAATTATCTCTGTGATTTTTTCTATTAAATTTTAGTATCCATATCACAAGAAGTTGAACATATCATAAATAATGGAGATTGAACTCATGACAATCATGTCATATAAAAGTGTAGCAATTCATTTCTATACATGTTTATGCATAAGAGTCACTTATGATTAATATTATGGTTAGTTTTACATTTTTAATATTTCTAAGTCACGTTTGGATATATGGAAATCTCAGTTGATTTCAAATATTCAGTTATTGTGTTGGATTAATGTTGGTATTTTAGTGGGGTTAAATCTGATCATACTCACATTGAACAAACAGTAGTACCACACCTTGTATGTCATGTGTCCCCATAAAGTTCATGTGCTGGAGTCTTGGTTCTCTGTGTAGTGCAGTAAAGACTCACCAATTGGCAGGATTAAAATTAGTGATAAGGCTTTTGTCTATATCAGACATTCTCGATAATCTTATGAAATTACTCCTCTTATTATGTTGTTGTCTGTAATATTAAGGGCAAGCCTGGCTGCTTTGCAACTTCTACATTTCTACTTTATCCTATGGCACAATAGGCACAGTCTTGCCCTGGTCTCTAATTCTCCTTCATCCTTGACACAACCAGAATGCTGTCATTGTATTTGGGCATTTCAGCAACACGAATCTCCATCCAATTGGCTTTCTTGGTAAACTATCCAATCTTGAGAACTGGCATGACAACAGGAAACAGGGTAATACAGAAAGGGTTGGTGTTCTAATACAATGTCATAGAATTATGACTACATGACTCAAATGACTGTACAAAGTTACATATACTTTGTATGTACAGTTCATAAAAGTATACACATATAAATGAGTCTAAATTAGAGTAGTGATCATGCTAGTGATGAATAGTTCCTCACAACAACAACAATAAAATTAATGACAACAAAAATTGCATTAGAACATGTCCAGCAAAAGATGAAAATTGTGGAGACATGGGACAGAAGAGCTAAGATATTGCACACCCAGAGAAGGAGATTTAGTTGCTCAGGGAATTGTAATTCAAAAATGTTTCTTGAGGCAGAAATTATTGCACAATGCCTGGTTCATGCGGCCTCTTTAGCAGCACTTGTTTCACGCTGGCTTTTCAAATATGCAGTCAAAGACTTGCCTCCTTTTAATCCAGTGATTATTAACAAAGATTTCACTGCAACCATCTGGGAACACATCTAAGCCATGTAATGCCATGAACTATTTCAGATCAATTGGATCAAATTTTCAGAAGAGGATATTATTACTTTTAAAAGTTCCCTAGATGATTCTCAGATATACTAGGATTAAAAGGTATTGATCCATCAGATTAAAAAAGTTAATCAAAATCAAAAATCCTCCAGAGTTTTGACTTAGAGAATAGCCTTCTTTAATGTATTTCAGAGAACACCACTAATTGTTTACGATGGTTAAGTTCAACACCTAAATATATTTCTTTAATATATAAAGGATTTAAATTAATCAGCTATAAAATTATTAAGACAGAATACTTGATGATGATTACAACATCCAAATAAAACTGAAGCAAATTAATTTTGGGGAAATCATCAAAAGATGTTCAACCTCACTGATACTATGGTAATAACATTTAAATGGAGAAATTTCAATATCATAATAATTCTAAATATTTGAGTGAATATATATGCACTTGAACTTATGAGAAAATAAAATACAAGGAAATATAATTTAAATAATAAAAAAATATCCTGCCATATTTAAAGCAATGAGTATGAACATTAACTCTTTTAGCTCTTTCAATGAGCAGCATACTCAGTCACAATGCCATGGTAAAACACATAATGTCACCATTCCTATTCATAGATAAATCTATAAAATATTTTAATAAAATATGTGTTCTGGATTCCTAAACTACATCCCAGAGAATCTTAAGGGTTGACAAAATATTAAAATATGTCTAAAAATTACACTGGCTTAATCTTTATCATATAAAAAGTTTCAAAATTAATTGACTATAATTCACTTTTATTTCTTTTTGATAGATGCATTAAAACAACATAATAGGATGTATATTTTCTCAAAATTATTTTTCAATTGTGATTATTTCTAAAACATTACAATGTCTATATTAATTCAAGGTGACATATAAAGCTATTAGAGAATTGCATATAGTTGGGACTCAGTAATTGCCAGTTATAGTTTCCTGAAATATGCTTTACTCCTTTCCATGAATATGTTCAAGTTCCTGACAGAAAATGATTTTAAATTAGGGCGAGGAAGTGCTATATATGCCTTTCCCCCATGCGCATCATTCTGGATATCATAGCCTAGGTTTACACTACTCAAAATTTGTAACACATTGTATTTGTGTAACAGTTGACATTCTATAGATTTTAGAAGGAAATGTCAGAAAAAAATCTGTGTACATTTAGCTCAGATACAACTGTGAAGTTTTAAAAATATATTTGTTTATGATATCTAATGTAGTGCAAATACTGTATAAATCCATGTTTGAGAAACGGTGAAAAGAAAATATACACATGTAGTATAGCTTAATCTGCCACTATCTTTGTCGTTTCTCTGCCCAATGGATGACTGATTCCAGGGATATGGAATTGCCAAATTTCTGGAATTGATTAAAAACGGAAAAGAATCATTTTTGTTTCTGTGTGTCACCCAGTTTCTTAGCTATAATTCTTCCTAAATCAATTCCAATGACATTTTTATAAATAACTGTTTTGTTTTCCTCAGTTTTTATTTTTCCCCACCTAATATCTATGACCTGTTCAAAATTTTGGATATTAAAATGATTTGAAATGATCAAATGAATCTTCTTTGGAGATTAAAGTTTGTCACAAAAAAAGTATCCTGGATCAATGCTGTATTAGCAGCAAAGTATTCACATCTGTCCCTCTCCCATGCCTCAGTGTTCCAGTTTATCAATGGTGATTTCTGTGCTTTCTTGTTTTTGCCCTACAAAGTGTGTATTCCAGACAAACCTCTTCTAAATCCATGGCTGTCATTTACACTGTAGGAATCACTACCCCAGCTCCAGAGGTCCAGAGTCATCGCTACTCTACTCTATGGTTGAGTGGCCAGCTGCTGATTCTCCACTCTAGAGTATGGTACAATGGAATAGGATTCTGCTCATTTAATAAAGCATACTGAAAAGCTCACAGGGCTATTATGTACTGCACTGCAGCCGTTGAACAATTAAACCTTTGAAGTGTACTTCTGTTTATTAAAGGCATTGATTTATACAGCTTAAAGACAAATTGTATAGAATATTTCAAACTTCTAATGCATAATTAGTAATAAGTGGACTTCAGCTTGATATCTGAAAATAGAGCTTTCTGTGTTGTGAACATTCTCTGCTCTCAAGTATGTAAAAATCTGTAGTTAAAGTGTGTGCACTTCAGGCATACACAAAGACTCTCCCTAACTAGTCAGCTAAAAAGCACAGCCCCAAGCAGAGCATGAAACAATGGTGACTCGAGGAAAATACCATTATGTCATATCTGCAACTCAACTTTGCCAAGTAGACCTTATTACAATTAAAAAGATAATTCTTCACCATCCACAACATGAAGCTAGTGTGGCATACCACCACCAAATTCTTAATTGGCACATTATATTAATTAATTAATTTTAAAAGGGATACTTAAAACCACTTAAATCCAGACATAATATCATACTATTTAGCTATATTAACTTCAATTTAAAAAATCATTATAGAAGATAACTTTTTTGGTTTGTTTTATTTTTGTTTGTTTTTTGGTGGGATTTTTTTGCACCCCAAACCATTTGCCCTAAAGAAGACACAGCCTAAAATAAATGATAAATAAAAAGAAAGACCCTGCTGTTCTAATGTCCAGGCAAAATTGTGCATGTGTCTTTTTAGAAAATGAACAAAGTCACAGACATCAGCAGGTCAGATGTATCCAGAAACTACTAGACAAAGAAGAAAACATCCCAACGGAATATCTCAAGAGCATCAGAGGAATGAAACATCTGAAGGCAGATGACAAATCAATCAAGAGGAGATGTCCCAAAGGGCAAAGTAAGCGGATAAGTTGGGAGACTCCAGAACCTTAACTCATCAAGCTGAGACATTGGTGAAACAACGAGGACTTATCCCAATTGATACTTTTATGTTTAATGACTGTGTTGTATGTTAATCCTTATTAATGAAGAATCTTGCGGTGGTGGGGGTGGTGAAAGAAAAAGCCTGTGCTATTGTTTTCCCATGTTACAATTGTATATGATGGTTTATGTGGAATAGGCAGTATTGCTTCCATTAAGCTCACAGCAAAAATATTAGCAGAAATTAATCAAGAGATGCATGAATTGAGGATGGCTTTCACCTTTCTTCTGTCTTCTGTAAGCTATTCTTATTAAATCTCTTGTGTTTGCCTGCATTAATTAAACTAGCTATAGAGATAATGTATCCAAAATTTGTCTTTACTACTACCAGTATATTTTTAAAATTTTTTCTATTTAAAATTTTTTATCTTGTATATTACAACCAGTTCCCCCTCCCTCCTCTTCCCTCACCCTCCCACTTCTACCCCTTCCCACCCCCTATTTGTACCTCAGAGGGGACAAGGCCTTCTTTGAAGAGTCTGGCATAACAAGCTAAGGCAGGAGCAACCCCACCCCCAACAAGGCTGAGCAAGGTATCCCATCATAGAGTATGGTTTCACAAAAGCCCATTCATGCAGCCAGGATAGGTCCTGGTTCCACTGCCAGGACCCCTCCCTCAAAAGATAATGTCACATAACTGTCTCCTACATTCAGAGAGCCTTTTTCGGTTCCTTGCAGGTCCCCCAGCTGTTAGTTCATAGACTTTGAGCTCCCATTTGCTTGGGTAAGCTGTCTCTTTGGTTTTCCATTCATGATATTAAGCCCCTCTTGCTGGCTCTCTTCAACTGTGTTCATATTTTCTTTTAAAAAATTAGAAGGACAAAGATGGCAGGAGCATAGGACTAATGTCCTTAGCCCATAGATCTGTAGAGAAATCGGGAAATATTAGCATACAGGATAGACTTTCCAATGGGAAAGGTGAAAAACCTATATTCTCTCCAGGAGGCTGAGAATTGGAAGTGATCTTCATTATCTGCTAGACCAGGCCATATCAAACTCTTACACTCAGAACTGGAGGTGGTTAGTAATCCAAATGACCTTGACAGTTAGAGGCTTCCTCAAACTCCCATAACCAGGCAGAGGTAGCTAATAGCCCAAATTACCTCTACATTATCTGTATGACTGAGACCAGAGGAGACCCTTAGGCTCCTAAGCTAGTACAGGTAACCTGTTTCTAGAATCCATCTTCTTGGAAGAAATGATGTGTGTCCTGAGTTCAGTCTCAGTGTAATGTTTCTCTCTCTCTCTCTCTCTCTCTCTCTCTCTCTCTCTCTCTCTCTCTCTGTCTCTCTCTCTGTCTCTCTGTCTGTCTGTCTCTCTCTCTCTCTCTCTCTCTCTCTCTCTCTCTGTGTGTGTGTGTGTGTGTGTGTGTGTGTGTGTGTGTGTGTGTGTGTGTGTGTGTGTGTGCTCAATGGGGAATGTGTTGCACCAGGAAACTTTTCCAAACTACCCTGGGCTTAAATTCATTGGAAATAAAAATGAGTGTTATTAGAATTACTGAAGGTGAAATCTGATCTAGGTTGACAAAGTCATTCTGCACAGGTTTTTCATTCTTATCTCCTCATGAAGTTAACTTCCCTGTATGACACCTGCAGGGACCTCCACATGTTTCCATATATAATCACACATTTTTTCCTTTTATATGGCCATTGCATTTATTCACTAAAGGTTTGTTAATGGCATTAATATTCTTTTATGCTTATGGTTCTTAACTATATATTTAGATTATTTATTTATTTCATCATTCTTACTTTCCTGCAAGAACAAAGATATTACTCTTAGCCTTAAAAACCTGCATACTCTCTTAAGTCAAAATTACTTGTTTAATATTGAAAACTAATATGAGACCAACTGTTTCCTGAACCTCAGTATAGTCTGATGGCTAAGAAGAGATTCCCCCGATTACCAATTGCTACTGATTATTAAGAATTTGAATTTACTTTTGTTTTCTTTTTTGGCTAAGTTAGGTTTCAAACTTCAGCAAAATTTGATCTCTTCTAGTGAATGTGTCTTGTCAGCAGCATTTTCTATATGACATACGTTGACATAATGTTATATTGCTATTTAAATAAATTCTTATGGAAGAGTGCTGTTTTAACATGTCTAACCTCTTCAATACTATTTTAATAAAAATTCCCTAGATGCAATCATATTAAATAGTACACCAGTATCATCTAAATAGGTTTCATTATTACTAAATTTCTTGAACAGGTCTGTGGTCTTGGAATTGAATGTGCCATGAGAGGATATGTATTTAGTTTGCTGGTGTAAAAAAAAAATGATGTTTCCACCGAGGACTGCTTTGCTTCTGGAGAAAGGTTTTGCAGACTCCAAAGCAGACTTTCATGGGAAGTGTCAGCACCTTACATAGAAAACTCATACCTTTCCCTTTCAGGTCTTCAGTACTCAGACATGGCCCACAGTAGTACTCTAATGGGAATGTTCTTTGAGCTCCCAGATCCTCCACATCTGGTAAAGTTCCAGTTTCCATTTTGATCCATGTATTTTCACATGTCTGTAATTACTCTGTTCCCCCAACAATCAACAAAGGATCTTATTTTTCTCAGGAAGTAATAACAGAAAAATTAGTCTGTCAGTATTAATGCATGATATAAATCCTTGTTTTTCTATTATTTTGAGTCCAAATGTTTTCATTTAGGAAAAATATCTGAATTTTTCTCAGTAAGCTATTCAACTTATATGATGTTTTTCTCCTATCAAAAACCATGGATATGCTTCTCATAGTAATAGCCACCAAAGAATGATTTCTGTATCTGTCTCTCAAATTTTTAATATCATTGCCACTTATCAGTACCTATGCACCTGAATATGATAATGTATGAATAGCTAATGACAAAATAGTTCTTTTTAGTTTATAAACTTTAATGTCAACATTTAAGGACCAAAATCTATTTTTAGTTATCATGCAGCAAATTTCTTCTAGGAAAATTATATAGGGAACTCATTGAGACACAGGATGATCTAAGGGGAGATAAAACTATCTATACTCAGGGAAGTACATGAAGCTCTGGAAGTAAAAAGCACAAAGGCTTCAGGGAATACCTGAATATGAGCAGATTCACTAGGTCTCTCATTCCCTTGATTCCTGAAAGAAGCAGAGGTGACAAGCTTAGCACCCCAAAAGAAAGAGAGGTCAGTGAAACTACATGGAAGAGTCTCAGACTCCCTAAGCTTCTGAGAGAGACATCTTCAACTTGTGGAGCTGTCTAACATGTTGTACATTGCTCTGCAGGACTCTAGCTAAAATAGTTCTCACTCATGCCAAAGCAGTCTTTGTTCACACAGCTGTCTGTAAGTCATTTTCTGAGCTTACAAGAAGTCCCTCACTCATATTCCTGAATTTACCCACAGAAACCTAATTGGTTTACCATATTGATTTGGGTGGTATCCTAAATTTGGTCTATCATCATTTCTGCATCTAGGAGTAATAGACTTTTGGTCACATGTCCATAGTAATTGTGTCACATTAAGTTATCAAAGTAAGCATAATTCTAGATGTTTTCCAAACACAAAGATTTCATTTAACAAACATTATTGGGTATATTTGAATCATCATATTCAAACACTTTACTAATTTCAATATTAGGAACAATTAGTTTCTTATCTGACTCAAATTTGTAAAATACAAACTATTATAATTGAAGAAGGTATTGATATTTTCAGGGATTTTAGGTGTAGATAGTTCTTTCACAACTTGTGAGCTCATCTCCAAAAAAAAAGTGAATGAGTTTAACTCACTTCATCAGTTTATCCTCCTTTATTGTTTACCTCAGTGGGGAGAAACAGATATAAAAAAAAAGGTTCAAAAATTGAGGGAAATAGTTTTCTCGTTTTAGAAGTAGCAATAAGAAAATGAGTCTCTGTTTAGGACAGTATTCCAGGCACACACAATTAAGGGTTGATGAAAGACTCAAATTCTGTTCAGAATTAAAGTAGTTTTGAATGTTACAGATGTTAATTGAATTATTCAGTAAACATATTCTGGTTTGTTGTTGGAACAATAAAAGAACAAAACATAGTCTCATCTAAAATTTAGTCAATAGTTAGAGGCAACCAAGCAACAAATATGCGTAAGTGTAGTTTATGTGTTTGGTTTATGTTTAATGCTATTTTGATGAAATTTCATTTGGAATGAAAAGATACCAATAACAAAAGCATTAATTGGATAACTACTATTATGGTGAGCAATGAAAATTGCATTGTTGCTCCTTAACTTTGTAAGATATGTGACATCAAATTATCCTAAAGAGCACATGTAAATGTGAGATTTCCTACGAAGTCACTTTCCAACTGCTCTAAGTTTTTGCACAATCTTTGTGAGCTAATTATCTAATTAACTGGGAAAGACAGTCCAATTATAATCCTGAAATTCACTGTGGATATATAATTATTTTTGTAATCATTAACTTGGCTTAATCACCTTTAACACTAGTCTTATAGGTCCTCAACTAATGAGTTTTACCAGCTAATTACTGAATATAGAAAAATTTGATTTTCATTAAGATCTTATAAGATCTATTGTCTTCTGGGTAGGAATGTGAGGACATTGTGTGCATGACACTAAATAAAGTTCACTGAAGGTCACCTTTTGTGAAACTCAGAAATTCAATCGTACAATTGATTTATAGGGGCACAGATGCATGCACACACAATTGACTGCCGTTAATCTGCCTTATAATCTCTGGATTTTTGTTTATTTACAAACACTCATTTCATGGAAATTAATTGAGTTTTTAATGGACAGTTTTATACTTTCTAAATAATTAGAATTTTTAAAAGCTATATTACTAAATATAACACTACATGTTTGGAGAAAAAGAGATTTTATATTGGAAGTAATTTGATTTTTGATTTTGTTTATATTTTTATAAAATTATTATGTATTTTCTCATTTTGATGTCAATACAGAATGTTTTCACCGTAGTATACAGACATTACTATTTCTTTCTATGATACTAAACTCACTTTGAAAAGTCACAATCTGAAAGTCATTCACTTTGGCAAATTAGGTTCATTATGAATGCTGGAACAGAGTTCAGTAGATATTTGTTCCCTTTAGATCGTTATTTGGATGTAATACACAGTTTTGGTCCCCAAAGATGAAACAAAATATTTACATATTTATGAAAATAAGTACTCACATATATTTGAAATTATGCATATGAATTCCCAGTGGCAAATACACTATCATTTATATTTATAACTTTAGAAATATTGCCATCTGTCTTACAAACAGCAAGAGACTAGTCTAAAATATCTATGATTCATTTATATTAAACTGTATTAATTATAAATTATATAAAAATTCATGTAAAATTTCAAAACAATTAGATATTTTAAATATGCTTTCTTTCTTTTCATTTTGTTTATTTGAACTAATAATATTATCATATTGAGAATAATTAAAAAATAATGACTATATTTACTATCATCAAGGAATATGAAGTCAAAACAATTAAAATTCAATGCCAGTGAGGACTAGAATCATTCCAGTAGCAAATTGTGATATGTTTACCTTCTTTGAGAACTCAAAATAAGAAGTTAAAAATTTTTTATAATTTTTAATGTCTTCAGAATCTACAAGAGTATAAACATTGTGAATTTTAGGCAATTTCAGATATGACAACATATATTAATAAAAGAGCATCACAGAAGACATATTATAAAGACTGTCTTTTTTAAAAGAATGCAATTTGTAAACATTAAATGCAAAAATATCACAAAGTATTTAAATTAAAATATGATTAAGAACATGAATTAATCTAAGTAAATAAAACTTTGGGTCATTCATAAAAATATGTGACATAATAGCACTCATCTTTTTGTTCTGCATAAGTACATTATAACAGCAAAAATAATATGTTGAAAAACACTAAAAATACCTGCTTACCTGGACATAAGCATTTATAGTCACACTTTAGAAACTGTTGTAACTCCTGAAACTATTTGTCAATTATTGGTAACAAATACATAACAATATAAATATGCAATGCCATCTCATAGAACAGTTGCAAGGACATGGTACATTGTAAGACTATAAATATTGCATTGCTGATCTATATTAATGCATTACAATAAAATAATCTTATACTTTAAAAGAATAGTATTTTGCTCAACTTCACAACCAAAATTAGTAATATATCTTGAGGCAAATTAATACTTACATCGACTATGCTGTTGTGTGCCCAGCCTGTTTTGTTTTAACCTGCCTTTAAGAAAGCTGTATAAAGCACAACCTTACTTTCTCTGAAATTCTCATGCACCCAGCTTTTACAACCTATGCTAATTTACAGTTGTAACTTCAAGTTACATACACTTTCATGCCCCAAATTATGAGTAATGCATGTTTGTAATGATAATCATTTACTGAAAATAGAAAATATAGGCTGAAAGCATTCTTATAAACTGAATTTCCAATCTAAATTTTGAACACAATGTATGAGTGTTTCTTGATAAACAAAGAATACTATCACTTGCTATCTAGGTCATTTGGAATTAGTGACTTAATTCCTTGTGAAACACTGTTAAAATTTTTTCTCAGTCATCTCTCATCCCTTCCTCATGTTGTGCATTCTGTACTGTTCTTTAAAAGAGAGAGAAAACTCCTTTGTTAGGGCCAGATACATAGGCTAACTCACAGCACTGTATGAAGGCAGGAACAGATTTATACTTACGGAAGAGGATACAAGACATAGGGAGAGTGAAGTCAAGAATTCAAATCAGGTCACATCCTTAGTTAAATGATTAAATAAAAGGGGAATTGCTTTGATTTCTATCCTGATGGTGGCAATGACATATTATTGGTGACTCAGAATTTATTAATGTATTCAAACTGACCCCAGTCTAGTCTACCTTCTCCTGTCAAAGTCAATGAATTTTCAGCAGTGAGTTACTATTATGATTTTTACTAATTGTCAATTTAACAGGATCTCAAATCACTGTAGAGAAAAATCTCACAGGATGAGTATAAAAAAAAAAATTCTAGAGTCGGTTAACCTAGGTGGGAAGACACACCCTAACTTCCAGACTGAAGACAATGGAGCAAGTGAAGGAGCTGAGTAGCAGATTCTTTGTCCTTTGCTTTTTGACATAGAATTCAATGAAATTGCCTCTCTCATATTCCTTCTGGTGAGAGAGCCTTTGTCATGAATGTGTCCTTATAAACACAATGCTTTTGTTAGGTATTTTGATACAAAAATTGAAAACATAATTAACAAGATTAGTTCATTAAAAGATATCTAACAATAGATTCTATAAAAATATTTATTCTGTGTTGCATATGCCATTTTAGCTTAAAAATAGTTGTGTCAAAAATAATTTTCAGTGGTTCAAAATATAAATTAGCCTGTTTAATAAACAATCAGTTTGTAATTTCTGATTTGTAGTTGTTTACATTATAGGTATTTCCTCTATTATAAAAACTCCAATATTCTTATAGCTAAATTAAATTATTAAGTTAAGCTTTATGGATGGGCTGACTCAAAAATTCAATAGACTGTTCTGGATTTTCTTCATCTGTTTATTTGCCAATTTTCACTCTTTATTAATTTTCCTTGTTGGTCTTTAGCATAGTGGATAGATTAATTACTTCTTATACCCCTACATGCATACTTTTTAAAATATGACCTTCATATTAATCCCATTTACTCTGGATTTGTCCTAAGGTTACAGCTTAGTTAAAAGAATGTATTTGTTTCTTACATAAAGTCGTGGGCATAATCCTAATCAGGAAAGAAAGACAGAGGTGGAATTTATTTCCCCACACCTGTATTTGAATTCCATTTTATACTTCACTAGTAAAGTCTAATGGAGTTGAGATAACAATATAATCTCACCAATACGCATCACTGGCTGGTAGTCTTCATTCTGTTCAAGAATGAATGCATTTAATCAGCTGAGTTTTACATGCTTTTTATACTACATTTTATGGGTATAAATAAGTATAAACACACACACATATATATATTTCATATATTTTTGTACAAAATCAGAGAATTATGATAAATTGTGCTAGAATTCTTAATATATGAAGGAATAAACTGACATAAGTGAAATAAACTGATGTTTTCTCTTTCTTTCTTTCTTTCTTTCTTTCTTTCTTTCTTTCTTTCTTTCTTTTTTTTTTGGTTTTTCCAGACAGGGTTTCTCTGTGGCTTTGGAGGCTGTCCTGGAACTAGCTCTTGTAGACCAGGCTGGTCTGGAACTCACAAAGATCCACCTGCCTCTGCCTCCCGAGTTCTGGGATTAAAGGCAAGCACCACCACCAACCTACTAATCTGATGTTTTCTATATAGCTAATGTATATAATTAAAATTTTATAATTAGTGTCTGCCACAAAATTCTTAATCGACTTTATGAAAATTAGTGAAATATTGGCAATTTCACTTAAGGGTTTGTGAGGTTTGCATAATATATTTCTCCTTATATTAAATGTGATTTTATCACAGAAACTAGACAGAATTACTGAACTTTTATTTGGGATATTTTATAGGAATATCCAGTGTCTTTTACTTAATTTATTATCTTATATTCATGTCCTACAAATATGTTCATTTATCTCTAATTACATGTTAATATTAACAAGTAATAATTCTTTCTTTCACTAACTAATATTTTGATATATTTGTTATGTAAAATTGATCCTCATTCTTGTTAAATGTTACTATTGACTTCATTTAATTCAGTAACAACAGTGCACTTCTACATCGCCCAATGAGCTTTAACATAGACAAAATATTGACCAGTTATAATCTTAAATATCTAGCTCTGAGCTCTCTCCATGACCTATTTAAAACCTATAGGAAATTGTATGTGAAAATAGTAGGATAGAACAGCAAGTCATTTGATATTAACTTCTACATTAAAAGGCAACATTTAAATCCAATTCATTCAATTTTTGTTCTAACACATTTTTACTTCTGTTGCCTTATGTGACTGCTAGTTAACATCCAATCCCAACAGGTGAACTTGAGTTTTCATTTAATGCACTGAGTATTAAAAGATAAGAATTGTCAAAGTTGTGTGCAGAAATGTAATGAATGTTCTTTTGTTCTTTGTTGTTTGTTTTTGTTTTTCTAGACAGAGTTTCTCTGTATTGCTTTTGGAGGCGGTCCCGGATCTCGCCTTGGCGAACAGGGTGGCCTCGAACCCCCAGCTATCTGCCTGCTTCTGCATCTACCTCCTGAGTGCATAAATGTCCTTTTGTAAGCGGTGGGTTTAAGTACTAAAACCACTTCTTGGCCCTGGCGTCATTCTATTCTGGGTGTCTGTTCTGAGGAGGAGTAGGCTGTTTCCTCCGTCTGATATCTCGCACACCAAAGTGCGCATCTCCACCTCATGGAAGATTCGATGGACAGGGACATGAGCCCTCTTAGGTCACAGAACTACCTTTTCTGTTGTGAACTAAAAGCTGACAAAATAAGTGACATTATCACTTAAGGTGCATAATGATGAGAATGAACACCAGTTGTCACTAAGAACAGTTAGTTTAGGGGCAGGGGCAAAAGATGAATTACATATCTTAGAGGCAGAAGCAATGAACTATGAAGGCAGTCCAATTATAGTAACACTGCCAATATTGAAAATGTCCATAAAACTCAACAGTTTCCCTTGGTGGCTTTGAAATTACACCACCTGTGGTCTTATGGTTTAGGTGTGGTGTGTGCCTGTGCACATTAGTGGACAGCACCTATGTAGAAGAAGGTGCAGTGTCAGAAGATGAAGATAAGGAGGATGTAAAACACTTAAGTATGTCTGGCAAGCGATCTGTTCCTGGAGGTGGTAGCTAAGTTCCACAGAAAAAAGTAAAAATCGATGAAGATAAGGAGGATGATGATGAAGATGATGAAGAAACTGAAGAAAAAGTTCCAATGAAGAAATCTGTATGAGATACCCCAGACAAAAATGCACAATCAAACCAAATTGGAAAAGACTTAAAACCATCAACACCAAAATCAAAAGGTCAAGAGTCCTTCAAAAAAACATGAAAAAACTCCTAAAACCATAAAAGGACCTAGTTGTGTAGAAGACATTAAAGCAAAAATGCAAGCAAGTATAGAAAAAGCACATTGAACAGTCCTGGGCACTACTGGTAAATTAAGCCCAAAGATGGGGAAGGTGGAAAAGGAGAAACAAATATAGCCCATACCGAGTACCATCAACAATCCAGACTGAAGTCTTCTATTTTAATCTCAATCCCCTTTCCTGATAGGCCATCCACCCCCTACCCCTTGCACACTGGAAGCAATCTTTTGTTTTCCTAAAGCATTTTTCTTTCACACTTGTTATACAGAGAACTTTACTGCCTTCTACACTTGTGCATATGCCTCATCTCTGACCATGTTTTAATACCTTTGTATCCTTAGCTGCTCAATAAATTTTTGAATGAACATAAAAAAATATTTCTTGTAGGACAGAAATAAAAGCACCACTAAAAACAAAATGATACTTCACCAAGTGGATCAATAAAACTTTTAACAACCTGTAATATAAGATAAAAATTTTATATAATTAGGAAGTTGAATAATACTTAAAATTATTTAATAATAAATTAATGTGAAGCAGCTTATTAAAAGTAAATGAAACAATGAATTCTGATCCTCTAATATAATAAACCCATTCAAATTAAGCAATTCCTTGTACTCATTACACGTTTTATTTCGATATCTTTTCTCCACATTGCAAATTTTTGTAAGTGAATTCAATTAAATTATCCTTTCAAATTTTACTTCCTTTTACTGTTAATTAATATACTCTGAGTGTTCTGAACAATTTCAGATGCAGAGACTCTCATAACCTTTTTAATGATAGCATGCATTCATAGCTTGTCCTAATCAGATTTCTACTTCATAAATATCAAAATAAATGTGTATTATACATTCTGAGTCACATACAGTTAAAAATGCAAGGATGTCATTGGAAGCCAAATAATCTAGAGCACTATGAAAACAGAAACACTCCCAAGTAAAAAAGGTCATTCATTATGTGTTATGGTTTAGCTGTTTTTCCCAATAAAATTTAGTCAGTTTTCTTAGATTTCCCCTGAGTGTTTGCTAGATATATAAATGCAAGGATGCCATTTAGCCTGGTAAGAAAGAATTCTTGAATATGCTGATAAATCTAATTGAAGTCCTTCCCACTGGAATTTAATCGACTCATATATAAGAAGCAACCAAAGGAAAATCAAAATGTGAACAATGCTTTCTAATAATTTACCTTTATCGGAATCATTTGAAGCATTTAAAAATTTACAGCCTCTACTTAGTAAAGACAGAATGGCATTATAGAAAATCACATGCAGTTATTATCATTTGTAGAGGATGAATTTGAAATTATGTAATTGAATAATTATCATAGTGAACCTAATCCTTATATTCCATGAGATGAAAGAGAATGAAATTTTCACAAGACCTGACAGTCATTACAAGGTATATGTTTCTTTTTGCTTGTGGTTCTTAAGACTTTGCTTATAGTATTTAAAAAAAAATAAGTGCTTCAGTATAACTTATGTCCATATAACAAATAAGCTGAATGTTTCAAGAAATTTCAGTTGTGATTGTTTGGATCCAGTGATCTATTTGAAATGATGCTTAATAAATCAATGGCATCACTAATGGTGGGAAGATGTGTTTAGTACATTTGTGAAAACTTAGGTCTTCTATTTAGAACTCCCACACAGGAAGGGGCACAATTGGCTATGACTGCAACTGCAAGGGTTCTTCTTGCCTTTATGAGTAATTGCATTTTTGTGTACATACCCATCCACACACATATACAAATAAACACAAAACAAAATGTTATTTATGATGACACACTACTAGACAATGTTTTTTTTATAAAACACAAATTATTTTCATGAATATTTAACATTTACACTCTTCATTGAATGACTGTATTTTATGTCACTGAAAAAGATGCCAACTAGTAAAAATATATAAGTTATTGTATGACATCTTTGTCAGTGCTTCAGAGGGATAAAATCTTTAAAAAGAACAAACAGGTAAATATGTGCATACATTTAGCATTAATAATTGGTGCATTTCATGCTGAAATATCTTTTCTTAAAAGTGAGTTTGTTATGCAGCAACAAACAAAAGTTAATAACATCATAGCAATTCTAAAGAAAATTCAAACAAAAATGTGAAGGTCAATATATGAAGACATAAAATACAAAGTTACCACTGTTTAGAGGAATCATTTTACTCTAGAAATATGTAAAAGTTTACTGAGATAAAAGAAAGCCTAGTTTTAAAAGATCTTTCATCTTTATATATCCCTGTAAAATTTGAGAATTTTAAGTAATAAAAAGAAATAAAACCTCTTAAGTTTTGTGACAGATAACTTACTTACAAAGTAAAAGATTCAAATATATTAAACTTCTCATCTCTAACACCAGCAGGCAACATAAATGAAAAGATTTCCTGCAACAGAAAGTCATATATCAAGTTAAGACAGGGATATCATCACATATGTTTCACCTTCTCAAGGTGGAAGAATATTTTAATAGATTTTCATGAGTGTAAAGTATATATACAAATCTACCTCACTAGTAGAAAAAACTTTGTTGAAGATATTTTAAACATAAAAATTCAAAAAAGACACAATAAAGTACGAAACAATGAAGAGGAAAGTAAGTGGTAAGCAATGAACCGCAAAGGGGTATAGTATTATTAGTAAGGTGTGTGTGTGTCTGTGTCAATTCTTCAACTATAATCCCAAAGCTCATATTAAATTTATTAATTTGTTATGAAGAAATTGCACTGATAATGCAAGTAAAATATTTTTAGAAGAAATTATTACAGGAGGATACAACATTATAATTTGGACCAGAATATATCACACATATCACACATTTCATCAAAACCTTGAAATTGAAATCAGATTAGCACAATTAACTTTTAAAAAACAACACTATTCAGAAAAATGGGAAATTAACTAGATCATCCTAGGAAAAGTTAATAAAGACATAAGGACATACCATTTCAAGTTCATCTCTTTTATCTTACATTTTGAGTTTTACTGTTGGGAGTTTGATTCTTTCAAATAAATAAATAATACCATATTTAACTTTCCTTCCATTTCTACCACCCTCTATCCCCAAAATGTTATTTTTCTTTTATTCATTCTATCTTTTTTATTTTTGTATATCCAACAAAATCCAAAGAGTGTTGGCTGCTGGAGTTCTGTTCAATGAGCTATGCTGTACAATGAGCCATCTGTTCTACACTCCTGCATTGTTCCTAAGAAATGCATGGCTCTTGCCAGTTGGCAATTTGTGCACAGGGAGGAAGCCATCCACAGGACCATGAGCAACCTAATAAAGGCCTTATCTTTAATAAACTATTATTACCCCTCCCCTAGAAACAAGTCATGGCCAATAATCACTCAGGATGTGTAAGTTTGGAGATAATCTGTTCCATGTATTGTAGGATGTGAACTAGCTTTGTCTGGTGGAGGTAATCAGTAGGTAAAGCAAATCTACTTATTGTCAGTTTATGATTTTAAGAGTCTTTCCATTTCTATAAGGTTCCAGCTCACAGCACTCATTACCATATTTTAGTTATTACTTTCCTTCTGTCTCCTCTTCTTTGAAGTTTTTTGAACCTTTGCAGTTGTGAGGTAAAGATGAATGTTCTGTTGAGAAATAAAATCTATAACATGATAAATAAAAGGCCCAGAAACTGATATTGTGGTTTAGGCTTCAACTGAAGTTCAGAAAAGCAAAGCAGCTAGTGACTAGCTCTTACCTTGACATCAGCTCAGACCAAAGGGGAGATCTTCAAACTTATTGGGACTTCACTGCTCCTCAGATTCACTCAAACTGCTATGCTTCCCTCATTGTGGCTAGAGACTAATCCTGAGACTGAATTCTTCTACCTCTTATATACCTCTTAACTCCTAGGATTAATGGTGTGAGCTTTGATTCTCTCTCCAGTAGGCCAGGGTGATCTTGGACTCAGAGATCTGTTTGCCTTTCTCTTGGTCCTGTGATTAAGGGCATGTAGCACTAGCAGCATCTGATCTCTATAACTTCAGGTTGGTTTTGCTTTCGGGAATCCTTAGGCAAGCTTTAATAAACCATAAATAATATATCACCACAGGAATCTTGGTCTTTCATTCTCAGCTCTCTGACCAATTATATATCTTTCCATTGACTTCTGTGCACTCATCAAGAAACTTTCTTTGATAAATGTTAAGAACAGAGCAGGCATATGGGAATAAACAAATGTTTAAGAGGCAACTGGAAATTATTGTTACATGCCACAATAATAATGAGAGCTTACACATTTGAAACTATGATCATCCCCGGACTTGGGAAAATTTTTATAGTACCGAATATAAAATTCCCTCTGCTGGAACAGACATCTAACCAAATCCTTTTTTTTTTCTCATTTTGTCTTCATGGCACTTACATCCAGATATTCTCCTCTACTACTTTGACTGTCTTAAAACAATGCAATTAGTAACTGAATATTAAATACGTTCCTTATATCCATAGAGAAATGTAGCTCTCACTTCAATGAAGATTCTTTTTCTTTGAAGATTCAGTTTTATAGCAGATGAATGCCATTAATGAAAGCTACCATTGATGAAAATAGAGAGAAAAGCTTCCTGTAGTACTCAGTCTTAAATTATGAATCTGTGTCAAATACCTAAGTCTTGGGGAACACTATAAAAGCAGTAGTGGAAAAATAATGAGAACCAGAGGCCATGACTTCTACTCTAGCATCATATTTTCTATATATGAGAAATAAGTTGCACCTAATGAATCTACAGGATGGTTGCCTAAATAAAAGTTGAACAATTACAACAGATATGATGAAATTCTAAGTGAAGTCTCCAAAATCTATCTGCAGATGAAGAACTAAATTCAATTAATAACTGCTTACAGTAATAAATCTTTGACAGGGACTAGCTACTAAATTGGTTGTCTAATAATATGTACTCATCCAATATATATATATATATATATATATATATATATATATATATAGTGTGCTCACATATATATATGAGCACACTAAGTATACTCTCTAGGTTGTAGTTGTATTATATGTTTATATGCGTGTGTGTGTGTGTGTGTGTGTGTGTGTGTGTGTGTGTGTGTGTATAATGATAGCAAAAAAATAGAGAGATTTAAAAATTGAAGACAGTGGATCAAATTGAAAGGTAAAGGAAGTTGTCCATGGCAGGGGAAGCAGTTGATGATAAAAGAGATAAATATATGTTATATAGATATGTGAAATATCATAGTGAAATCTGTGATTTCATACACTGAATAATGAAAGAGGAAATAAAGAAAAAAGGTGGAGATAAATTTAGTCTCTGAATCTCCTTCTCCAGGAGACCAGAGAATTCAGTTCAGGTAAGAAAATTAGTTTAAACCAAAATGTGCACATAGAGAACATAGTTTTTCTATGTTTCAAAATCATACCCAAAATTTCCTTTAAGCCCCAATATTTGACATATTTATTTGATTTTCTGTTTCAAGAATTGTAAATATAAAATAACCAACCTAAATACAGACACATACAAAAATGTTTTTCTAAGAATGTTTTTGCTAAGAAATGGAATTTTCCTATAAAATTAGATAACCTGTCAACTTAGTCAGAGGTCCATTTTTCACAGCTTGACTTCTTTACTAAACTAGTGGTGACTAAAACCTCCTATTCATAATCTTCCTTCATGATAGAAGAATTCTAAGACTGTAACACTGGTCAAAATACTAGCACATATATATGATTTCAAAACCCTATACACACACTGGATCTTCAATGACAAGCATATTTTTATAAGAAGTTGTATGTGTTTGATTTTACCCATTTAACATCATTAAGCCAGGAGGTAATAAAGAATAATGATCAGAGTTTAAATAATAGGGGCAGTTGTTTATGGTAAGTAGAGACAGACATCTTTGAAAACTGAACGATAGCGAATTTGGTGTGGATTTGCCATACAAACAAACAAACAAACAAACAAACAATAAATAAATAGAGAGACACAAAATGAAATTCACCATATTACTACAAGATATTAGCAATCCTCCAACACATAAAAATTGTCAATATTAGAATCTATAGTAAATCAATAATGTATTAGAATGAGTTTGCAGTTTTTTGTAAAATGTGTCTTCTTTTCCTTGACTATTCATAAGGACCCATTCCTTTTGCATGCGACATCAGTAACTTTTCTGTGTGTCCGTTTTGTAGCTTAAAATAAGATATTTCTTCTTTAATGAATAAAATAAATAAAGAACATAAGTCTAGTACAAGATGCAGAGTTGGAGCAAATAATTTAAATATTTCTTTGTGTATATTAGATTGTTGAAAATGTGTTCTTTCAACATAAAGAGTTAGGGAGGTTTTGAAGGCTATGCATGTGACAACTGGCCATCTCAATTATTTTTTTAAAAAAGGTTTGTGATTACATCTGTAGTAGTATGCATGTTTGAATGTTGGAGGTATTTATGATATTAATCAGATAATGGAGTACAGGCCAGGGAGGGTAGCGAGGATGTAAGAAGCAGCAACAGGATCTCCCACTTTACCTCTGCTTTCCTTATAACCAAAGATTAGAGATGCAGATCACAGCTGCTAATTTATCCTGCATCTGCGTTCTCCCTGTTCCATCAGATAAGAGTTGTTGTAGAATTCTGATTTACTTTGGGGAAGACCACTTAATTTATATATCCTTCAAGGATGAATTCCTCACACATCTATATCAAAGAAAATATTCAACCCAGAATCCAATATCATGAAACTTATTTGATTTATGTTTTATATGGCCATATATATTTACAAAACAAAAACTCAATCATGGTTTAGTGAGATTAAAGAACCATATATTCTTTCTATTTTTAAATATTTATATTACATTTGTAAACAAGTACAATTATTCTTTCACAAAACAGTCTCTCAGGATTTTTTTTTTCTCTTTTTTTGTTGAGATTCGAAATGTGTGATGTGTGTCACGCACCAGAGTTTAATTTGTCCTTCCTATTGTTAATGGCTATGAGGAATTACATAAAGATTCACTAACATAAGACAAGAATTTAAAAAAAAATACTAGAGAGGTTTCTAAACATGTCCTATTAGGGAAAGAAATCAGTGTTCAGAGTAGGTATTTCAACAAAAACAAACTTTTAGAAAAGATCAAACAGAAATCTAAGTGAAAGTAAAAACTACTCCAAGATCTAAGCTTAATTCCCTGGCTATGCTATTCAAGTTGTGTTTTAAAGTTCTGTCTATCCAGTAGCTGGACACAAGCCTACCTTTATCCCCTTCATGCCTCTGACCATAGGCATTCAATAAAAAAAAATACTTGTTTTGCTAGATCTTTTCCTTTTTCTGTTCTCTATAGCTTTTGTTGTATGTGTTCTCAGAGTTCAGTTCATCCTCTCTCCCAAATACTCTGAACCACATAAATCATTTTTCTTACCTCATGGGATATGCTAAAGCTACCAAAATCTTTTGTTTCACCCAGCTTTAAGTTTTATTCTTATTTTTGAATGTTCTCTATTTTCCCCCAGAAACCACAATAATACAAACACACATTTCAAAAAAGTCCTAGGAACAAAATATATTCAATACATTCATATTCCAATGTTTCAGGATTTTACTTTTCTTTCACCGTGGAGCAAAACACAGTAATCTGAAACCTGCAGGATTGACCAAATGGGACCTAGGCCTGGGATATGCATTTTAATCTGAACTTTTGTCTATTCGCACATGTGCTCAGTCCCCCTAGCCTGCAAATATGCTGCAAATACTTCCTACCTAGGGAGATTTAATCTACAAACTTTTAGTTTTCCTTTTTTTAAGAAATCAAACTTGCTTTGCAAGTTTGTAATCAGGCTGATATTAAATTTATGGCAATACTGTTACCTTAGCCTCCTACTAATGTGGTTATAGGTAGGAGACAGTATGTCAATAAATTATTTATTGTCTCAAGGAAATTTTAGAAGTATTAGTGTTAAACTATCATAAATTCTCAAATTATATTTTGTGATATGTGTAATAAATAATAAGATAACTGAAAACTCACACTAAACTGCTGTCTTTCAATCAGACTAAAATGTTACTGTATTTCTAGTATTTCTCAACATCAACCTATGGTTATATATTCTAAATGTTTTCTTTATTTAATTGTTTTACTACAAACAGGTTCTGCAAAAATAATTTGGGTTTTAATATATTAGAACCCTTGCAGAATTATAGTTACACACATTTTTCATCTACTTGTCAAATTAAACACAATATTTCATCGAAGAGATAATAATAAAACATTTTGCATTTTTAAGGAGAAAATATAAACTATGCTCTTATATTCTTAGAACTAATATATTGAGCAAAAATGTAGTTGACAAGAATGTTAAATATAATTGCTGAGAAGCAAAAATGAACCTTTACCAATATTTTCAAAATCATATAGTTTCATAACAACGTATGTGCCTGTGTCTTTGGGGTAGAATTTTATCCACAATAAATTGAAATTGATTTGATATCCCTCTTGTCTAAGGATGTGGCCTTTTTTGCAACGAAGTATCAACTGTTTTATATTGAATTTGTAAACGCAGGCACATGCATTAAAGGCTTGCTTCCCAAATCTTGTCTATAGGGAAGTAATAGAGACTAGGCATTATTAATGAATTAACCCATTGATTAGTTTCCTAGCTGAGCAGGACATTTTGAAGAGGCATGGGTGAGGAGGACATCTACTGGGGCCAGGCCTTTGAAAGACATTATCTGTTTCATGCTCTTCCTCCTGATATTTTTGAGATAACAGATGTCATAAAGTGACCAGTTTTGCTTAATCATATGTCTCCTACCTCAGTGTCATGCTGGTCTGGTGAAGCCAGTGCAGCAGAAACTGGAACACCTAAAACTGTTTAGAAAACAGTTTGCTATTTCAGTGATCTTGGCTGGTGTATTCTTTAGAGCAATGAAAATTAAAAACAAAAAAAAATAACTAATGTGAGAGTCAAACAGTTAAAATCTGTGTCTCATAAAAGTTGGAATACCAATGCAGAAAAAGATTTTTTTTTCTAACTAGAAATATGATGAGTGTCACAAAAAGGAAACTGAAGTATGGGAAATGTCAATCCTATGGAGGCTACTGGATCAGCATCCTCAGAAGGAAATAACTAAATTAACGTATTGATTCAATGCTCTAGCCACAAAAGCTGTGAAACAAGAACTTTCTTTTAAATGCTGAGCCATTTTGTTTATAGTAACATTGTATATGGCAATTTGTGGAAATAACTTCACCATCTGTTGTAGTTAATCATTCTCTGTTTATTTATCTACCATCATATGTCACCTGTCTCACTTACACCTCTCTATTGCTAGTACATTAACCTTGCTTTGATCCAACTGTTGTAAAATGGGAATTACTTTTGCTACATAAACTGTTGCACCAGTTACATACCTGCTGATACACAAATATTTCTATTTTGCAGAAATTATTTGCCATTTTCACAAAACTGGTTATGAGCATTAGGGTAGTGTATGATTTACATCTTGTTTAAAATTATGTTTTTCTTTTTTGGAATTTAAAATACTTTTATTTAAATTAGAAACAAGCCTCTTTTACATGTCAATCTCAGTTCCCTCTCCATCCACTCCTCCCCTGCCCCCCACCGGCCACCCTATCTCAACCCTTTTCTGCTCCCCAGGGAGGGTGAGGCATTCCTTGGGGAATCTTCAAAGTCAGTCATATCATTTGGAGCAGGGCCTAGGCCCTCCCCAATGTGTCTAGGCTAAGAGAGTAACCCTCTATGAGGAGAGGGCTCCCAAAGTTCATTTGTGTACCAGTGGCCCTGTAGATTGTCTACAACTCCATGCTACTTCCTCCTTCAAGTGGTCTGGGAACAGTCCTAATGCTGGTTTCCCAGCTACCAGTCTGGGGTCCATGAGAGACCCCTTGTTCAGGTCACCTGTTTCTGTGGGTTTCTCCAGCCTGGTATTGACACCTTTGTTCATGACTCCTCCTTCTCTGCAACTGGATTCCAGAGTTCAGCTCATTGTTTAGCTGTGAGTGTCTTCTGCTTCCATCAGCTACTGGATGAAGGCATTAGGATGAAATATAAGGTAATAATCAATCTCATTATTGGAGAAGAGCTTATTAGGTAGCCTCTCAACTATTGCTTAGATTGTTAGTTGGTGTCAAACTTGTACATCTCTGGACATTTCCCTAGTGCCAGAATTCTCTGTAAAACTATAATGGCTCTCTCTATGATGGCTTCCCTTTTTTTTTGCTCTCCTATATTCCTCCCCTGACTAGATCTTCCTGCTCCCTCCTGTCCTCCTCTTCTTTATGTTCTAATTCCTCTCCCCTGTCTTCCTCTCCCCTCCTTCCACGATCCCCATTTGGTTAGGAGGTCTTATCTCTTTCCCCTTCTCTTGGGGACCATGTGTGTGTTTCTTAGGTTACTCCTTTCCTAGCTTCTCTGGTGGTTTGGATTGTAGGCTCATAATCTCTATGCTCTATGTCTGAAACCAATATATGATTGAGTACACACCACATTTGTCTTCTTGTGACTGGATTACCTTACTCAGAATGGTTTCTTCTAGTTTCTTCCATTTGCTTGCAATCTCAAGATTGCATTGTTTTTTGTTTTTTGTTTTTTTCCTCTGAGTAGTACTCCATTGTGTAAATGTACCACATTTTCTCCATCCATTCCTCTGTTGAGGGACATCTAGGTTGCTTCCAGGTTCTGGCTATTATAAATAATGCTGTTATGAACATGGTTGAGGAGATGTCCTTGTTGTATGATTGTGCAACTTTTGTGTATATGCCTAAGAGTGGAATTGTTGGATCTCATGGTAGACTGATTCCCATTTTCCTGAGAAACTGACATAATGATTTCCAAAGTAGCTGTACCAGTTCTCACTACCACCAGCAGTGAAGGAGTGTTCCCCTTTCTCCAAATCCTCTCCATCATAAATTATCATTGTTGTTTTTGAGTTTAGCCATTCTGATAGGTATAAGATGGTATCTTAGAGTTGTTTTGATTTGCATTTCCCTGATGGCTATGGATGTTGAGCACTTTCTTATGTGTCATTCTGCCATTTTAGATTCCTCTATTGAGAATTCTCTATTTAGTTCTATACCCCACTTTTTAATTGGAGTATTTGGTGTTTTGGAGTCTGACATCTTGAGTTCTTTGTATATTTTGTAAATAAGCCCTCTTTCAGATGTGGGGTTGGTTAATATCTTTCCAGTCTGTGCGCTGCCTATTTGTCTTGATGACTGTGTCCTTTGCCTTACAGAAGCTTCTCAGTTTCAAGAGTTCCCATTCATTAATTCTTGATCTCAGTGTCTGTGCTACTGGTGTTATGTTCAGGAAGTGGTCTTCTGTACCAATTTGCTGCAGAGTACCAACTACTTTCTCTTCTATGAGGTTCAATGTGGCTGGATTCATGTTGAGGTCTTTGATTCATTTGGACCTAAGTTTTGTGCATGCAGATAGATATGGATCTATCTGCAGTCTTCTACATTCCAGCATACTATTATGCCAGCACCAATTTTTGAAGATGCTTTTTTTTCCATTGTATAATTTTAGCTTCTTTGTCAAAAATTAGGTGTTCTCAGGTGTGTGGTTTAATATCAGGTTTTTCAATTGGGTTCCATTTGTCAACCTGTCTATTTTTCTGCCAATACCAAGCTTTTTTCAGGACCATAGCTCTATACTAGAGCTTGAAGTAAGGGATGGTGATTCCTCCAGACGTTCTTTTATTATATGAGGTTGTTTTGGGTATCCTGGGTCTTTTGCTTTTCCATATAACGTTGAATATTGCTCTGTCAAGGCATGTGATGAATTGTGCTGGGATTTTGATGGTTTTTTTTTTTTGAATCTGTAGTTTGCTTTTGGCAAGATTGTCATTTTTACTCTGTTGATCCTACCTATCCAAGAACATATGAGATCCTTTCATTTTCTGGTATCATCTTTAATTTCTTTCTTTAAATACTCAAAATTCTTATAATACGGTTCTTTCTCTTTCTTGTTTAGTGTTACCCCAAGATATTTTACATTGTTTGTGGCAATTTTAAAGGGTGATGTTTCTCTGATTTCTTTCTCAGTTCCTTTATCATCTGTACATAGTTTGACTTAATATTCTATCCTACCAGTTTGCTGAAGGTGTTTATCAGCTGTAGGAGTTCCTTGGTAGAGTTAGTCATTTTTGTAGACTATCATATCATCTGCAAATAATGAAAATTTAACTTCTCCATTTGCAGTTTGTATCCACTTGTACTCCTTTTGTTGTCTGATTGCTCTAGCTAGAACTTCAAGGACAATATTGAAGACATACAGAGAGAGTGGACATCCTTGTCCTGTCCCTGATTTTAGTGGAATTGTGTTGAGTTTCTCTCCATTAAGTTTGGTATTGGCTGTAGGCTTGCTGTATTTTGCTTTTATTCTTTTTAGGTATGTTCCTGTTATCCCTAATCTCTCCATGTCCTTTATCATGAAAGGATGTTGGATTTGTCAAAGGCTTTTTCAACAGCTAGTGTTGTTTTTCTCATCCAAACCTTCACAGTGTATTGTCATTTAAGGCAAGAAAAGGGGATTTGAAAAATGATGCAATTTGTTTTTTCTTCTTTTGTTTTTTGGCCTTTTGATATTTTTTATTTAAATTTGAAATGATATTATTTTACATATCTATCCCAGTTCCCTCTCTTGCCCACCCCAACAACTGCCTCTCTGTCTCCCCCCCCAATCCCATTCCCTATCTACTCCGCAGAGGCCTTTCAATGGGGATCATCAAAGTCTGTCACATTTTTGGGGTGGGGACTAGGTCTTCTCCATGTATTTAGGCTGAGAGAGTATCCCTCCATGGACAAATGGGCTCCCAAAATCCATTCCTACAATAGGAATTAATAAAATACTGTTTCTACTGCAAGAGGCCCCATAAACTACACAGGCCTCCTAACTGTCACCCAAGTTCAGGAAGCCTGGTTTGGTCCTATTCTGGATCCCCTGTTGTCTGGCTGGGGTCTATGACCTCCCACTTGTTCACATCTGCTGTTTCTGTGAGTTTCCCCAGCATGGTATTGATTCCTTTGTTCATCATTCCTCCCTCTCTGCAACTGGATTCCAGGAGTTCAGCTCAATGTTTAGCTGTGGGTGTCTGTCTCTGCTTCCATTAGCTATTGGATGAAGGCTCATGCTTGTCTTTCCGTGACTGGGTTACCTCCCTCAGAATGGTTTCTTCTAGTTCCATCCAATTGTCTTCGAATTTCAAGATTTCATTTTTCTTTTTCTTCTTTCTTTTCTTTGGGGCTGTGTAGTACTCCATTTTGTAAATGTACCACATTTTCTCTATCCATTCTTTGGTTGAGGTTCATCTAGGTTTTTTCTAGGTTCTGGCTGTTACAAATAATGTTGCTATGAACATAGTTGAACAGATGTGCTTATTGTATGAATGTGCATCCCTTGAGCATATACCAAAGAACAGAATTTCTGGATATTGAGGTACACTGATTTCTGAAATATACAAAGAACTCAAGAAGCTAGTCATCAAAACACAAAATAGTCCAATTAAAAAGTGAGGTACCGAACTAAATAGAGGGTTATCAGGAGAGGAATCTAAAATGGCTAAAAGACACTGAAGAAAGTGCTCAACACCCTTAGCTATCAGGGAAATACAAATCAAAACAACTCTGAGATACCATCTCATACCTGATAGAATGGCTAAAATCAAAACACCAATGACAGTTTATGCTGGAGAGGATGTGGAGAAAGGGGACACTCCTCCACTGCTTGTGGGAGTGCACATTTATACAGATACTTTGGAAATCAGTATGGCAGTTTCTCAAGAAAATGGGAATCAATCTTCTTCAAGATCTAGCAATTTGTTTTAATTTAATTTTATTAGGGTTAATGTTATTTTAATATAATTTAATTTTATTTTGCTCACATTAACATTTACTATTTCATCAGATTGCCTCTGTTTTTTTTCCAAATTTGGACAAAATTACTTTGAATAAAATTTCAATTTATTGAATTTGTTTAAAAAACTAGAAAGCACATCATAAAAATGGTTTACTTTCACTTATTCTTTTGTCTTTTATATTGGTGCACATTATCAAAAAAGAAAATTATGGAAATTAAATAAGAGTATATGTGATTGCATGTACATGGGAATAAAATAGTGTTTGTATATTAAATATTTTGCAGGGGGGTTGAGAGAGGGCTTCTCTGTGGCTTTGCAGGCTGTCCTCAAACTAGCTCTTGCATACGAGGCTGGTCTGGAACTCACAGAGATACACCTGCCTCTGCCTCCTGAGTGCTGGGACTAAAGTCATGTGCCACCACCATCTGTCTTCTGGTAAATAATAAATGCAATGAAATCATTCACTAAATTATCACTAAAAATATTTGCTTACTAGTTAATTTCTGTTTTTATGTTATCTGTTTTTATTCAAAAGTGTCATACAACTTGTACACAAATCCCTGCAAAACTGGTAGTATTTCCTTTTTTTGTTAATTTTCTATTATTAGTTAAATTTATTCTAAACATATCACTTACATTATAATTCTCATTATTCTAAGTTCCCCATCATACTATTTTTGCCCCCAGTCTTATCAGCCCTTCTCCACACTCCCCATTTTTCCCTCATATACATGACCTTTTATCATGTTTTGTGCTTCACTTCTTTTAATCAATGTTGTCCATGTGACCATGAGAGTAGACTCACCAAACTCTCAGTGAGTCATGTACTGTGATGGGTGTTTCATGCCTTGGAGATAGCATTTGGTAACAGCTAATCTTTTAGCCTTCTCACTCTTTTGGACCCTGTTTCACAAAGTTCTATGTGATTTACATTTGGTAGTGCATATAACCTGCCTATGGATTAGCATCGAAATGTTATATATTATCAGTGTTGTAATCCTATTACATTTACTGCCTTTCACTGCAGTTTCCTGATGAAGTGTGGGAGTGGTGCTGTAATTTTTTCAAAAAAGCAGCTGGAAAGAGAAAGATGTCATGCAACCATTTGGGTGCAGGGATATTTTATTGGGGGAAAATGAGTGGGAAAGGGGGAGGGGAACATGGAGGTCAACTTCTGTGACAGGAGCAGCAGAAGACAAGAGAGAGGCAGAGAGAGAAAAGAACAGAGAGAGAGGTAGAGAGAGAGAGAGAGAGAAAGAGAGAGGGGGATGGGAGGTAGGCAAGGTCCTTTTAAATGAGAATGTTGTAAATGTGTACAGGTTGTGCTCTTGTGACTACAGATGAAAAGGTATCCTGTAAGAACCCCAAGGACAGGCCAGTACAGGTGCCTGAAAACAAAAAAAAAAATGTATTTATTTATGGATATAAGCGTTAAATATAAAAGACAATTGGACATAATATGCAATAAGGAAACCAGCAGCCATAAGCTCCCCTCCAGGATCTAAAACCACTTTATCCATGTTTTGATTAAATTTACAGTAGAAGGCATGAATAAATTCCTTTGGAGATAATCTCAAATCTAATCAGTGAGGAGTTGGTTACACCCATATCAGTCATGTTGCTCAGGTGACCACATCATCCCTGCTATTTTCAATTATTTTGGTCCCAGGGTTTATAGGTGTACCAAACTCTGGGAAAATTTTCTCCTGCAGCAGATTTCATTGTTTCTTCCAATAGTATGCATACTAGCCAGCAGGGTTGGGACTTCAAGTTTAGTTGCAACTTGCTCATCTATGTCATAATTCAAGTATCTTGTATCTTTAGCAGTACATTCTTGCCATACAGATAATAATGGAAAATCAATCCCAATTGTATTACCCTGTTTTGTTATGAGATTGTCTAGAGACAATTGACTTTTTTATTCCTACTTAGAATGTGATTTTAGATAGCCATAATTTACTTTTGGCATTAAAGTTCATAATCTACCAACAAGAGTGTATCTTCAATTAGACTATTTCTCTTCTGACTCCACCATTGTCTACATACTTTCTACTCAGAGCTTGGATGAAATGTTGTAATTCTAAAAATGTGACTTGAGAGAGAAAGACACCATGAAACAGAATTCAAGCAGAGGGATTTTTTTATTAGGGGAGAAAGATCCTAAAAAGGGGAAAGAGAATGGGGGAGACCGACCTCCAGGGACAGGAGCGGTTGAAGAGAAGAAAAAGAAAAGAGAGGCAGAGAGAGAGACAGACAGAGTGGGGAACAGACAGACAGATGAGAGTTGGGCAGGGCCCTTTTAAAAGGGAACATAGAGAATAGGCACAGGTGGCAGCAGCTGAGGGTGTATCCTGTCAGATCCACAAGGCTAGGCCAGTACAAATTCCTAAATACTAACATAAGTTTTCTGAGCAATTAAGCATTCATGAAGAAGTCTTTTCAGAAAAGGCCATGGATTATTGATAAAGTTCTTTTCCTAGGAGAGAGGTTTTGATATCTGTCTAAACTTTTGTTATTAGGGCTAACAATCTGCTTCTGATAGATGAGAGAGAGAGAGAGTGAGAGAGAGACAGAGACAGAGACAGAGACAGAGAGACAGAGATTATTACATTGCCTCTGAACTCTACAATCTCCTGTTGAGCTTGTCAAATCATTGTGTGAAAATGTAGAATGACATGGAGTACCTTTTTATATCTATTCATTGCTATTTCTATGTGTTCATTTCAAACTCAAATAGGTGTGCTTTGGTATAACTATATCAGCATTAAATTTCACTTCAATATTTTTTCTGAGAAGCTGTTTAATGTATCTGATAATTTAAGTCTTGATATATTTAGAAAGTAGTATACACATAGAAAACATTGTACTAGCTGTATGGTGGTGGAGCATACCTTTAGTCCCAGCACTCAGGAGGCAGAGGCAGGTGGACCTCTGTGCGTTCAAGGCCAGTCTGGTCTACAAAGCTACACAGAGACACCCTGTGTCGAAAAATCAAAGAAAAAAATAAGAGGAACATTACATTCTATTTTAACATTAATATGCATAAAGGAATACTAATTATACCACCATTTCATGATCCCTATATGGACTTAAAGATTATCAGATTAAGTTTGATCATTTTATTGCAAGCTCCATTACAGGTATTGACTACAATGAGGTAAATGCACTAAGCTTGAGGTTTTTGTTTGCTTGTTTTGTTTGTTTTTGGCTAACATAGAAACAAGGTGCTCAATTGAAGTCAATAAATTAAATCTAAAAGTTATTATGACTTAGTAATTTGTTTCTCCATGTTTTTGCCTACCAAGAAAAGTGACTTCTTATAGATATATAAGCAAGGTATCTATCAAAGCTGTGAGTTTAAAATGAATGATGTTTGTTTCTGATATGGCATACTGAATAAAGTCAAACATACACATCTGGGGAATTGTAGTCTCTTACACAATGATCTTGGACATGATGGTTTCTTGAAATTGAAAATATATTGATTTAAAATAGCCTATATTATTATTATTATTATTATTATTATTATTATTATTATTATGCTAACTTAATTTTATTGATAAACCCCTAGGAAATTATTCAAGTGGATACAGAGATGTGTTTGTACACATATTTCTAGAGAAGATTAAACCGTGAGTGCTCAGACATAATTAGTAGTTTAATCCTTTGATGAATTCAAAATACAAGTGAAAAATTGGGTTATATTGATTGAAGACAGGGCTTGGAGAAAAATTGACTCCCATTGTACTTGTCCTTGAGGAATATATTTTGCATTACCACCCCTCTTCACAGCCTTTGCTACTGACTACTGTTATGAATGTTGGGATTATGAAATTGGCAAGGTCTGGAATTACCTAGGAGACAAAGCTATGAAGTGTTGGTTACACTGAGGAAGTTAATAGGAGAAAGGTTTGACCAATACAGTGGCTGATTTCGCAGACTGAATAAAAGGGAACAAGACAACTGAGTATAACTATTTATCTTCCTTTGCTTTCCAACTGCAGAGAAAATGTAATTCCGCTCCTCAGGCTTCAGCTGCCATGACCTCCCTCCCATGGTGATATTACCTAGAAATGTGAGCCAAAATTAATGTTACATCTTTCAGTAGATAGTGTCAGGGTGATTTTCACAATGAAGAAATAAGTAACTAATATACCCTCCAAGAAATCTATTCTTTCACAACACCATGCAGTTAATTAATAAAAACTTTGGTACAGAACACTGTCACAACTAAGATTTAGGGAACATTGAAGAAGAGATAGCAGAAGGGTTGAAAGATCCAGAGGATGGGGAGTTTGCTGTGGGATTGTGTGGCGATACATTATTTATGATTTGATAAAGATTTCCTGCAGCATCAGAAAACAAAGCCAGCCACACTAGTTAGCTGTAGAAGCTAGGCAGTGGTGGCAAACACCTTTAATCCCAGGACTCAAGAGACAGGCAGATGAATCTCTCTAAGTTCAAGGGCACCCTGGCCTATGCAAGTGTGAAGAATAGCAAAGCTCATGCCTTTGATTCCAGCACTTGGGATCACATGCCTGCCTTTAATCCCAGCACTAGAGAGGTACAGACAGGAGAATGTAGCTTGGCAAAGAAAGGAATATAAGGAAGAGGAAACATAAATTCAGAGATTTTGCCTGTCATGATTTCACGGAGACAGGATTGCCATTTCAACTTGGTAGAGGCTGAATTTCTCCTCTCATTTTCAGTTTGAAGCTTGAATTCCTATCTGACTCTTAATTAGTCATGTTACAGGATTGTGTCTTATAGTAATATCAGAAACTATATCCACAAAATATCAGGAACGTGGCTACCCAATTATTTGTAAAACAGGATAAGAACAACATATTTATTTGGGGTAGCTCATTACAGTTCAGATGTTCAGTCCATTATTATCATGGTGGGGAGCATGGCAGCATGCAGGCAGACATAAGGCTAGAGCTGAGAGTGCTGTATATTGCATGCAAAAGGAAATCCACTGACTGTTACTGTTACTGTTATGATTCTGCTGAAGCTATTGATGAAGGAAATAGGAAACTACGAATGAACAATCCACATAAAGCTTTATTGACAAGAAAGGGGGGGATGGGGCTGGATTGTCAGTCAACCCAAGGAGAGGCAGAGAGATGGAGGTGGGGAGCTGGACCTATTAAAGGGAAGCCTGCACATAAACACTGAGGTTTCAGGGATGCCCAGAGTCCTCATGCAGGTCATAATGCATGGCTTGTGTACATCCTAACAATTACACTTAGTGAAGCAGGAGAATAAGAGACCTCAATGTCCACCAAAACATTGACAAACATTCTCCAACAAAGCCACACCACATAATGCTCTCTCTCTTTGGGTACCATTTTCTTTTAAACAACCACAACATGAATTGGATATATATATATATATATATATATATATATATATATAATATATATATATTTGATATTTGAATATATATATTCAAATTTTTGAGATTATATAATTATATTATTTTTAATCATCCTGTCATCCCTTCAAACTATCCCATGTATCTTTCTTTCTTTCTTTCTTTCTTTCTATTTCCTGACATCCTTTTTCACTAATCTTCATTATATGCAAACACACTCACACTCATGCACACATTCATACACACATTTCTCACTGTGGATAGTTTTAGTTGTATGCCTGTTTGAAAGGATGATCATTTGTTACTTCATTCTTTTCTTTCCTAACAGTTTTCCTAGGAGTAAAGACTAATGTTAATCTTTATTCCTTTCTCTAACTGAGCAACAAGAGGGATATTCCAATCCATTTCTTTATATAAGTGTGCAAATATTAAGTCACCATACATAATGTTCAATTTCTTTTAAAAAAATGCTCATCGGTCCTCCCTCTCTGCAACTGGATTTCAGGAGTTCGGCTCAGTGCTTAGCTGTGGGTGTCTGCTTCTGCTTCCCTCAGATACTGGATGAAGACTCTAGGATGGCATATAAAGTAGTCATCAATCTCATTATTAGAGAAGGGTATTTAAGGTAGCCTCTCAACTATTGCTTAGATTGTTAGGGTCATCCTTGTAGATTTCTGGACATTTCCCTAATGCCAGAGTTAAACCTGTAATGGCTACCTCTATTATTTATCTCTTTTCTTGCTCTCCTCTATTCTTCCCTAATCAATCTTCCTGCTCCCTCATATCCTCCTCTCCCCTCTTCTTTTCTTCTCTTTCTCCTAATTCACTATCCCTTCTCCCTGTGCTTACAAGTAGCTCAAATAAATAGCTGACCTAAATGAGGGGGAGCTCCTGGACCCTAGAATGATAGCTGGGAAACCAGCATAGGACTGTTCTAGACCCCCTGAACAGGGATGCCAGTTTGTAGTTCTGGGCAATCTATGGGGACTCTGGTAGTGAATTAGTATTTATCTCTAGTACACAAATGGATTTTGGGAGCCTACACCACATAGAGGGATATGGTGGAGGGTCTAGGCCCTGATCCAAATAATATGACTTTGAAGGTCCCCTATCCAAGGCATCATCCTCCCTTGGAGCAGTAAGGGGATGGGATGGGAGTCAGTGGGGTGCAGGGGAGGAGGGGATAGAGAGGGAACTGGGATTGACATGTAAAACAAGCTTGTTTCTAATTTAAATAAAAAACTGGGAGTTTAAAAAAAATAAAATCAGGTTGAGTACACTACTAGGAGCAAACCAAGAAGCAGCAGTCCTCCATGATTCTGCATCAGCCCCTGCCTCAAAGTTCTAATCTGGAGTTCTAAAACCTTTCTTCTCTGAGTTGCTTTTGGTAATGTTGTTTTATCAGATCAATAGAAACCCTAAGACAGCCTGAAAATTTTATATGTTAAAATATTGCTCAATAAAGTTGTTTTTAAAGGGGAATTATAGGAAATTTGTTAATAGAGGTGAAAGAAAAATTAGAGAGGATGTGGGTTACAATACTCATATACTTATTTTATACACATGTGGCACTATTACAAAACAAATTCTATAGAAGCTATGTAGCTTGATCTGTGTGGGGGACTCCTAGCAGTGGGATCAGGACCTGTCCCTGGCGCTTGATAGAGGAGGAGTGGATGTGGACAACGGTTGGTTGTGGGAGTTGTCCTTCTATATATGTTTCTCTTATTGGATGATGAATAAAACACCGATTAGCTGATTGGCCAGGCAGGAAATATAGGCAGGGCTAGGAGATGAGAAGAATTCTGTGAAATGTAGATAAACTGAGTCATCATGTAGAGCCTGGGAAGAAAGGACATTCCAGGCATTGTCCTGTAAACCAAGACCACATGGAAATACATTGATTAATAGAAATAGGTTAATAATTAAGACAGAGCTAGCCAATAAGAAGCCCAACTGTTTTATAGCTAAAAAATATATTTATTTGATATCTAGTTGTGGAGGAATACAACCAAACACAGATATGAATATATATGGTTAATTTATTAAGGGGAAAACACTTATATGAGAAACTGATGACCCAGGTTAGTCTCAGAGGAGGAACACCTCTCTCCTCAGATCTTCATCCCACACGCCACCTTATACAGCTGTGGCCATGCCCAAACAAGCAAGGGCAGCACCAAGGAACATACAAATCGCTCCCTACATCTACCCATGGTTTTCCCTCTCTCCTCTCCTCCCAGTCCCTCCTCCTAAATTCCCTCTGTTCTAACACCCCCAATCCACTCACTCTGTTTCAGTTTAGGAGTGGTCAGATCTCCCATGAGTATCAACAAAACACGGCACATCAAGTTGCGGTAAGACTAAGCATTGCCACCTGTAATAAGGCTGGACAAGGTGAACCAGAAGTATAAGGAATAGTGTCTCAAATTCCAAAATCAAGTACAAGATTCAGACACAGCCTTTCCTCCCACTATAAGGAGTCCCACAAGAGGACCAAGCTATCACATATATGCAGAGTGTCTAAGTTAGTCCCATGCAGGTTCCCTGGTTGTTGGTCCAGTCTTTGTGAGCTACTATAAACCAAGGTTGTGTGATTCTGTGAGTTTTCTTGTGGTTTCCCTGACCCCTCTGGCTCCTACAATCTTTTCCTGCTTCTTGGTAGCTAGCCAAATTGTGGTCAGAGAGGCTTTAGCCAGCAACAGATGGAAACAGATAATATTCAATTTCAATGTTTACATTCAAATTTTGACTATTTTAAAATTTGTATCATCTTAAATTAAAAGAAAATTGATTTTTCTAAAAGCTGTATAATTACTCCAAGTATTAATATAGTAAATGGACAAAATATACATTGAGTGTTATATTTTACATATACAAGCATGTGTTGATATCTACATAATCAAGTATTCTAAACTCTTACCTACATATTTAAGAAATTAAAAATTCATAAATACTTTCAAGGGAAATATGGACTTATAGTCATAAAAGCTTAGTTGAAAAATCAATACATACCCTTCTTTTTCTGTCCTCTTTTAAAACAACATACATAATATTTAAAGTTATGTCACTAACAAGAAAATAAAGTTTGTATACCTATAGTCCATGCACATGGGAATCATCTAAAACACATAATTTATTCTTTAAACATATCAGATTGTTTGGAGCCATTAATTCCAACAACTTGGATTTAAAAATTTACAAAAAAATTTCTGGCATGCATTTTGGGATTTGAAACCAGAGAAGACTATTTTCTTATTCCATGTATAATATAAATAAATGCTTCCAAGGCAATACAGCATTGCCTTGCCCTGGAAATAATGAATGATTAGCCTAGCCCTTTGAAAGGGTCACATACCTTTATTTGGTGAGTTGCATAAATTCTGGAAAATAAAGTTTATGAGGGCAAAATTTACAAACAACATGAATAGAATGTACAGATATGCCTGTATATCAACTGATGTAAACACATAAATACTTTTCAGTTTTATAACATATAATACGTTAATTGGTATTCTGTTTTCAGACTCTGAAAAAACTACTAGTAGTGGTTAAAACTACTAATTTTCAATTCAGTCATAGATGTGAGTGAGTTTGAGAGAAATGGGCTTCCTTTCTTTCTCTCTCTCTCTCTCTCTCTCTCTCTCTCTCTCTCTCTCTCTCTCTCTCTCTTTGAGACAAGAACAGACATCTGTCTGCTTTCAACTCCTGAGTGCTGTGAATAAAGGCATATGCCACCAAGGCCTGTTGGGAAATTTTTATTTGCCAAATTCTACCTATTTAACACTCCAGAGGATCCTTTCACTTACATTTTTGGAATTTATTTTAAGTGCACTTTTTTTGTGAGGTTTAGTATCAACTATCAATAAATAATTATGAAAATTTCTAGAAAAGTCAAAACATTTAACACAATGTCATTTGCTCTAAACATCCATTGATTTTATTTTCCAGAAGATGAAAAGTCACAGTTCATAGAAAGAAGCAATGAAATCTAGCATAATACACAATTAAAGTAAGAGGATAAGACATAAAATTCTAAAGGGGCTTTCCTAGGCCAGTTATTGCTCCTAGAAGCATATATTATAATTCACCCTGATGCACATTCAGTGGAATAAAAGTTTATAAACATTGATTAGGTTGGCTCAACCAAAACCAGTTTCTCACTTTGTTTTTTTCATTAACACATTTAACTGAGTGGCAGAAAAAATATCTGTAATAAACAACACTTCAATTAATTCAACACTTGCTTCTTCTCAAATTCCTCATATATAATTTAATAATAGGTATTGTTAGAAAAATTCATGCCAAGAATTATAACTTCAGACAATTTACTTAAAATGGAAATATGAGATAAGTATTAAAAATGTTTCAATTAAAATACAAAGTTGCTGTTACATATTATTTAACTTAGATTAGTTTATTAACTTGGACTTATGTTTTATAAAGACAAAGTAACTCTTTAATGCAATTTAGAAATGATCAAGTAAAAGAAATAAAAATATCCGTAAAAATTTTAAGTAAATTTAAGTTACAGAACCAGTAATTTACATTTTCTCTTAATCCTACATTTCATCTAGGGGGGATGTGTTATATTGGAAACAACATATATTTCTTATAGACAGATAACTATACTTGCTATAACCAACAGACAGCAATTAAGGGAGAAAGAACACAAGTTTGAAAACTCCAGATAAGTTTTACAAGTCAAAACAAAATAGCATAGTGCTCTGCAATTCTCAGTCCATACTGTAGCAAAAATGTCACAACATATTCCTACATAAATGCTGCTATTCCTACTATTCTCTTCTCTATGAAAATATATGTAACTTAAATACAGAAATATATTTGTCATTTCACAGCACATCTTTAATCCACAGGACTTTATTATTTTCCTCTGTAGTAAAGAGCCAGTATATCAAACACTGAGACAAGGGATTTCATGGGCTGGTCATGGCAGAAACAAAAAATTTCACAGTGTGGTATGAATTAAGGAAAACAGCTGCAAAGATACAAATAGTGTCAAATGCCATTTAGATGGTTCTAATGAACAAATGGAATAAAAGTAAAAGTTTATCTATATTTAGAACTTGACATTTGTTTTCAGTTTCACAAAGCCATATAAAAGCACACCTAAAAGTTCTGCATCTTAACTGCTCCATTATAAACTAACTTTAAAGTGATAATGGTTTTTCTTGTTAACTATAGATGGTTATTGAATATTTACTATGTTTTGAACCCTGAAAATATTATTTATGTCTTTTGTTTTGTTTTAGGGAAATATGCTTTTGTCTCAGTTTTCTTTGACATTTTCATATATTTAATTTTATATGCATAGAACAATATGGAGTATCCTAAAATTGTAAGCAATAAAGTAATTAAATATACTGTTCAGTTATGATTTTGAAATAAAAATTAATGCTGTGGGATTTTAACAATACAATGAGCCTGTGGAACACTTTTTCATATCAATATTTAATAGTGAAATAAATAAAATAGAATTCAGATTCAGCAATAGAAAGGTGAAGAAAGTACTGATGCATTCAAGGAACACAAATACCATGGAAAGCATGGAAACTTTTCTCTTAGATGAGCCTCACCTACTTTGGTAAGAATGATTTTGTTTACATGGTATGGTTCAAATATTAATATTTCCAGAAATAATTCATAAAAATTGTCAGAAATAATATTATAGCCTCTTAGACACTGTTTATGCTGTATAGTCAGAAATAAAATCTAAGGTAACAACTTCACATATATAAAATAACAAGTAAATCATTACATACAAAATAAGGGAGAGAAATCTAAAAAAAAATCATAGTATTGAGTTTATTGGTATGTACAATGTATTAGTCCATTGTATAGCAGTAGCTGATAAGTTAGTATATTCAAATCTTATAGAATAAAATATTTAAACAAATTGATATAAGAAAGTTTACTTGGTTTAAAACTTGTTTAGATATTTCAAATATTCTCTTGTCTTTCTTTTCTATCCTGTCATTACAATGTCTGCAATCTGTATTTAATAGATTGTATACAATCATAAAATCATATATGCCACATATGTCTGATTATCTACCTATCATCTATCTATCTATCTATCTATCTATCTATCTATCTATCTATCTATCTATCTATCTTTACCTCAAAACATATAGAAGAGACCCAACACAACCCTCAAAATAATGAAGAAGTTAGTGTCTTTAATAAAAAATGAAAATAATTAATTATAATATTCAAAGTTTTCCAATGAAGTTAAGGTTATTATATTTTAAAGATATAATAAACTTATTAAATACTTGGTTACTGTTCTCCAACAAATAAATAAATAAATTGCACAAGTATAATTGGTCAGATCTTTTGAATATATTTCTCTCATTTAGTTCACAAAATAGTATTAGAATTTTAGATAATGTCACAACTAAGAAATGAGAACAGACATTTATTATGCAAATATAAAGTATGTTTTAGATTTTTCCATCATTAATTATAGAAAGATGCAAGTTGGGCACTTACTGTTTATGTACAGCAGTGGTAAATACATATATTCAATTTGATTACATTAACGATAATATTAAAGTAGTCCTTTCTTATTGTTTAAATTAAATATTTGTAATTTATGAGTTTCTAAACAACTACTATATTCACATAATGTATACCACTTCTCTCCCCTTAAATATATCCCAAATTCTTGTCCTCTTTTTTTCCAATTACATTTCCTAAACACATTTATGCACATACTCACACTCATACACAACCCTATACAACCTATAGTAATAGTTTTTCTGAAGATGATTTCTGTAAATTTGTTACTATTTTACTTTGAAAAATATGGTTTGTTTGGACTTAAAGAAATTCTCACATAGCCTATGTGAGTATTTAATATCTACAATTAATTTAAACAATTTTTGTTTAGGGAGCATTGCTTGATGACATACTTTTTATGATACATACATATTTATTTACCTCAGATAGAGAAATGGCAAGATTTAAGTGAAATGACACTTAACAATATGTAGCTAGATAAACAGTGGGTCTACATGGTTTTCTTCAGAGCATGAGTGTCTCACATAGCTTCATCAATGAAAACTTAAGTGGAACTACAGCACTGTGGACTCTAGACCCACTTGTATATAACTACTTTACTGTGCCAAAAGTATCTTCCTACAATTATATACTATTTGTTGGAACAAGAAATGTGCCCTTTAACTCTCATAAGCTTTCTGAATTTTCCCAAGCCTATATCTTTCAGGAGAGTACATAATTTATGAACCTACCTCCTAGAGGGATGACTGAATTCAGAGGATATGCAACAGGGAGACTTTAAAAAATCCATTTTAATGATTTTATTCAGAATTATAAACACTTCCAAATGAAACAGCACTAAAGTATCTCTGCACAAGGAACATGGCGATGTAATTCTCTAATTCTTGTTCATTATAATGTGGACAAATAATAAAATCTCATGAGTTTGGTTCCTGAAGAGGAGCTTAAGATGCTTTTTTTAAAAGATACACATTTATTTATTCATTTATGTATTTATTTATTTTGTCTCTTAAACAAGAGATAGTAGGAGATCATGTATATGTATACTGAATGTCATTGAACATAGAGTAGTCAGATTGGTACCTTTGAAGAACCTTCACACTGACTGCCTAGTGTTGAAGGCACTGGAAGTTACTCTACATGCTACAAGAAGGGAAGGGTAAGTACAAATCCAGCTACCAACATTTCAATATAAAAATTTGAAGTTCCTGCAAGACACACTTGTTCAATAATGCCACAAAATTATGACAGTAATGAACCAATATTTAATTTGATTTAAGCCAAGAGAGAGAACACATACCTAATATTGTCCTAGTATCCAAAAACCTGAAACTAGGTGGTCCAACATTCTCTTCGGAAATGACAAAATACACTTCTGCTAAAGAAATGTATGAAGCAAAGTACTTTAATGACATTTTTTTTTGTATTTGTAGATCAGTCTTTGCTCAGCCATCACTTGAAAAACTCAATCCTGTAGTAGATGGAATTAAACACAGAGAACAATAACCAGACGATGTACAGCAAGTGAAAGAACTTGGAACTCTCAGTCTTACATCAGGAGTCTCTATCAAATCTCTCCCCTCATGACTCAGGAAAACTTTGGAAAGGAAGAAAGGTAGAGTTTACAAGTTAGAAGGGATGGAGACTATCCAGAAAAAGCACTGTAAACAGTGTGTGACCAATGAACATATGAACTCACAGATACTGTTGCAGCATGCACAGGGCATGAAAAAGTTTGTACCAGATCTGGTCCCAGTGCTGAGATAAAAAATATAAACAGGTCCCCATTCCTAAAACAGAAGCTATCCATAATTGATAAACAGTTGCAAACTTAGTGTTAATTTTCTTCAATGTATTCTCTCTGGAAATACGAGCCATGCTGAACTGCAGGGCTAATACCCAGCAGTATATGACCAACACAAAACAAATTCAATGGCATCTTTGGTAGTTCTGTTTTGGTTTTTTATTTTGTTTGTTTTGTCATACAACATTTTGTTAGGCTATTTTTTTTAAAGCCTTGCAGGTCCTTTGCAAATATCTTCTTTTATTTTCCCCTTTGGTTTTTCCAGACAGGTTTTCTCTTTGGCATTGGAAGCTGTCCTGGAACTAGTTCTTGTAGACCATGCTGGTCTCGAACACATAGAGATCCACCTGCCTCTTACTCCCGAGTGCTAGGATTAAAGGCAGTTTGTATATATCTTATGGGCTCCAGTTTTGTGTTTTAATAGAATCCCAGTGTTTGTGGACATTTCTGTCTCTGTATCTCTATGTGTTTCTTTTTCTTTTTCTTTTGTTTGTTTCTTTAGTCCTATTCTTATTTGTTTATCTTTTATCCTTTCTTCTACTTCTTACTCTTATTATATTTTAAATGCCTTTTTAGTTTTCTAAGGAAAGGCAGAATGGTGTGGATCAGTTTGGGAGCTGAGGTGGTGAGGAACTCCGAAAAATTTGGAGAGAGAAAACTATAATACTGTTTTTATGAAATAAATATGCTTTAAATAACTGAAAAATCTAAAAAGAAGAAATAATAAAAAATATCCCAAAATTTAATTCTAAATTATACTGCCAACAATAGAAGACGAATTTATTTATTTATTTATTTATTTATTTATTTATTTATTTATTCATTTATTGGTTTTTCCAAGACAGGGTTTCTCTGTGTAAGCTTTGGAGCCTATCCTACCACTCTCTTTATAGATCATGTCCTCAAACTCACAGAGACCCACATGCCTGTGGTCTCCCTAGTGCTGGGCTTAAGGGCTTGCACTACCATCACCAGGCAGAGATGAAGTTATTTCTTTATCCGTGAACATATGATTGAACTTACTTGGTAAAATACTAGAACATAGAGCCAATGAAAGATAAAATCTACAAGTGCTTCTATTTTACATATGGAGACAAAAAACTAAAAAAGATAGTTAAGAAGAGCTAAATAATAAATTTCATTGCATATAATTAGATAAATGTGCAGATATGAAGATATGTGGACAAATAGTATTTATTACAATTTGTGATGGATGAATGTTTATGATTAATATATAGATGAATGTATAATATGTATATATTTATAATGAGATACACATAGAGAGAGGCATTAGTGGGTTAAAGAATCTAGGGATTTTATGGTTCTCAGCATTTTATTTGGCTTTGACTACTGACTCCACTTGGCATTTTGCAAATATGCTCTAACACTGATCATGAAAATGTGAAGTATCTTAAATATTATTCAAAAATTAGAATTAACCCAAAAAATTAGTCCAATATTTTCACTTCCTATGGAATGAATGATATTGTAACCAGTTTATTAGAAAATAAACCTCCAAAATAAAAGCTGGGTGTTGGTGGTTCAAGCCTTTAATCCCAGCATTTGGGAGGCAGAGGCAGGCAGATCTCTGTGACTTCAAGGACCGCCTGGTGTCCAGAGCAAGGACAGACTCCAAAGCTACACAGAGAAAACCTGTCACAAAAAAACAAAACAACAACAACAAAAAAGAAGATTAAACCTCACTTTTCAGACATTCAGTGGCTTGATGAGGGTGATTAATTTATAATACACAGTGTTAATTGTACCAACTAAAGGAAGGGCAAATCATTCTTCATCATCTTTATTTCCATAAACATTTTAAAATGAAATATTGAGCTTTAATTAATTTTTGCTTAAAAACAACAAAACACAAAATCAGGTAAATGTTCCAAACAGCCTGACTCTCCCTTGGTGTAATGGCCTTATTAACTAGATGTTTTATGATCCTTGAGATATTTACATACATTTCAATTTCTCAGATATTGATAACATTCTGAAAAATATGAATACATTGTAATCAATACAATACGTTGTAGTTATGTTTGTCTTTTTCATAAGTTCAATACTACCCTGAATTTTAGAAGAGAATGACAAAAGTCAAATTTATCTAGAACAATCAACATTTTTGTCTATTATATTGATTCCTATGTTCATGATTTTAGAGTTTGATTATGAAAGGGAAGAGCTGTAAATATTATCCTCTATTTAAAACCAATCACAAGGGGGCTGGAGAGATGGCTCAGTGGTTAAGAGCACTGTCCATTCTTCCAGAGATGCTGAGTTCAATTCCCAGCCACCATATGCTGGCTCACAACCATCTGTAATGTAGTCTGGTGCCCTCTTCTGGCCTACAGGGATACATGCATACACAATAAAAAAATAAATCTTTAAAAAAAACACATTCACAAGCTAGAAGGGCACTTGAGGATGTGTATAGACATGCAATGCCACCCAGAGCAAAATAAAATAGTGAGTCCTGTGGCAACATAGCCTACTCCCCTCAAGCCAGCCAATGAGCAAGTAAAGAAAATAAGCAGCCTCCACTGTTCTAGAGTATCTCTCCTGTGAGGAAGGCTTAGTGTTTGTGAGAGACTTGAGTATCCAGCATTGCTGCAGCAGATTATCACAGATAGTAGAAGGTTAAATCACTAGAGCTTGACAGATGCTGTTGTGTCATTGCTCATTCCCAGTTGCATTTTTTTTCTGAATCTGAATATTAAGTATCTGAGAGACTCAGCAGCATACGGAAATTTGCAATATCCAGCAATGTAAATTCTATAATCATGAAATTCAGCATGGAATAAGTATTACAGGATACTGCTCCAAAAGTTAAGAAACAACATGTAGAAACATTAAATATACCATGAGAAGCATAATTTTAGGTTGAAACAAAATCAAATATTTTAACAAAAAATTCAACATCTAACATTATAAGGTTTACTTTGTCAAAATTTGAATCTCTAATTTTCTGAAAGTATAGTACTAAGAAAATAGAAAGACAAAGCATACACAGGGAGAAAGTTTTGCAAATGATATATTTTCTAATTAACATATTTTAATAATGAAGAGCTCATGATTCAATATCAGAAAGGAAACCCAATTTTATAAAAGACCAGTATATGAAACCACTCCAAATAAAATGTACATGGATGAAAAATAAAGGTATAAAAAGATATCAAGTACATCTTTCTTTGAGTAAAGGCAATGTAGTCACAGCAAGATACCATTGAATTCCCGGTAAGATTGCTAAGATTTAATTTACAATCCTATAAATAGCGAATAAGGCACAAAGATAATGGAAAATAATTTTATTGAAATAAGTTATATCTTGCTTATAGTTCACCTGGCAGCATCAGTAAGAACATTTTATAAATGGCTCAGCACCAAGCAGATCTGCTTGACTTCTGAGCATAGACCAATGTCAAGTTATCATATCTATGTTATTTTTCAATCATAATGAAAATATACTCTTCTTTCTGCAGACCCTAAATAGTCTATACAGCTGTCCAATGAGCTTTGCTGTCATGTATCAGAAGGGTCAGCATTGTAGAAGCTGAGTCTTTAGGAACAAAAATTCTTTCAAGGTCAACATGTCCAATGTTATAAGATGTTGTTAAACACAACAAAAAGACATTCTTTCTTTTCACTTAATAAGGTATTTGTAAATTCTGTAAAATAATTGCAATAATAGGGAGCAGTGACAACATCAATATTATAAATACAAATAAGTGCATGTCAGTCAAGTAACAGTACAGCAGGCATTGCACTGAGTTCCATGTATAGACTTATATTAGCAATGTCTTATTTCAGAAGAAAATATAATGTAGAAAGACAGAATTCTGTGTTGTGTTCCCACAGAGATGAATATAATTTGCTGATTGTCAGATTGGCTCACACTTCACTCTAGAAACATACAAAATTTACCAAACTTATCTTGTTTTAAATTTCCCACATGACATGATTATACCATCATGAAACTTACCAGACAGAGTATGTGACTATTATATGCTGTCTATTGAAATACAAAAACATAGAGTACATAGAGGACTGTTTCTTTAGTAGAAGACTGAAAGTGCCACAAATTTCAGAAGCCAAACAAGGAGTATTTAACAAATATGAATGTGTGTGTGTGTGTGTGTGTGTGTGTGTGTGTGTGTGTGTGTGTGTTAACAAATGATAAAGGCTGATGAGAGGCTGATGATTTGAAAGAGAGCAAGAAGGGAGGTACATAGGAGAGTTTAGCGGAATAAGTGTGAAAGGATGTCATCATCATACCACCTAAAATCATGTTCAAAATGGAAAAAGGATGGCGGACATTGGTGATGCATGCCTTTAATCCCAGCTCTTGGGAGACAGAAGGTGACAGATATTTGTGAGGTCGAGTCCAGCCCGGTCTACAGTGCCAGGACAGGTTTCAAAGCTACACAGAAAAACCCTGTCTCCAAAAACAAAAACAAAAAAAAATGGAAAAAAGAAAGCAGAGGCATTTTAAACATTCAAAAACAGTAAAGAAAAATAAGACTGAGGAAACAGAACACAGTGTCATAGGCCTTTAATCCTAGCAGTCAGGATACAGAGACAATGAGATATGGATTTCTAGATTCTCCTTCGCTAGAGGTGTTCGGATCCAGCCTCAGCTACATAGGGAGATGCCATCTCAAAGAGCCAAGCACTACAAATGGGAATACGGGAATACTTCACAGAGTACTGGCATACCAAGCCTGAATTGGTTAAATTGAAAGACACACACACACACACACACACACACACACACACACACACACACAGAGAGAGAGAGAGAGAGAGAGAGAGAGAGAGAGAGAGAGAGACAGACAGACAGACAGAGAAAGAGAGAAAGAGAGAGAGAATTATGTTGACTTCCATTAATTAAAATGCAAATTTATTATGCATTTCATAATGCATGTTTACTATGGACTTTTAAACATATTTTTAATTTTATTTGATGTATAAAGATGTTTTACTTACATGTATGTTTATGCACCCAATTAGTACTATTCTTGAGAACCAAACGAGTGTAAAATGAGCTTTGGTTGGTGGTAAAGACTGTTGTAAATTCAAGGTCACACAATCTCCTTTAAGTATATAGTATGTGCATATGTATATGCCTATGTATGCATGTGTGTATGTGAATTTCTGGGTGCAGACCAGAGGTACAAACCAGGTGTTTTAAATTTCAGTCTATCTTATATCATCCAATAGGCTCCCTGATTGGAGATATAACTTCCTATACCTGTTATTCTGTTTGCCCAGCAATGTCCAAGAATCAGCGTTTCCCCTAACTTCCTCAAGTTGCTAGTATTTCATATATTTGCTAATGTATCCAGCTTACACATATTGCTGGATATCTGAACTGAATAATTCAGCTTGAAGAGCAGACATTTTAAAGCTTGATTCATCTCATCTGCCCTAACAGAACATGCTTAAAATCACAGTACCTTTCAACTGATCCTGCTAAAATAAATACCTCCAAAGTGTCACCTAAATTTTGACTAATTTTCCAGTATTTGCAGTGCAACTTTGTGTATTATCATATGTTCTATTCTGCATCTAAGACTAACTGACTCTTTTGCTTACATTCACAACTCTTTTTCTTGTGCTTGCACTATTTCTAGGTGAAAGTGAAGATCATGGTCAGAACAATTTAGAATATAATAAATCAGACTGTCTTTGACTGAAACCAATACCAAGCCTTTAACCAAAAGATGCCTGCACAATCATGACTGAAGATGCCCAAATTTGGGAAGGAATTGTGAACCATTGCCAGGGTACCATACTTGCACCCTGTTTTACAAATTGGATACTAATGAAATCCTCTTGGTACCCATATTCCTGGTATGAAGATGGCCAATAAGTATGCTCAAAGATGTTGGACTCCCATGAATAGATAATATGGGGCCAATTATATCTGTTCTATATCCATAACTCTGTCTCTTAAAATGTTGGCTGTTTTGGGCCAAAAACAGAATGTGACTATTTCACCAGCTCCCCTTAGCTCTTTTCTGGGGAACAACCCCTTAATTGGCAAAATTACAGAATGAATTTAATGTCCAAAGTATAAAATTTTGCACTTCTGGTTGTGGTAGTCCATGCCTCTAATCCCAGAAATCAGGTGGCTGAGGCAAGTGGCTATCTTTGAGTTCAAGTCCAGCCTATTTATTCTACAAAGTGAGTTCCAGGACAGGCTCCTAAGTTACCTAGAAAACCCTATCTCAAATAACCTAAACAAATAACAAAAAAGGAAAGAAATTCTCCCCTTTGATGTAGCATTCCTTATCTGTTTGTTAATACAACTACACTCAATATATTAATTGAGCCATCCATTCATAACTCTCTCACCATAGCATTAAGTCCCAGATTAAGGACTAATAGCAAGTAGCCATACAACATAACACTTAATCTAATGATATATAATGGTATAACAGACAAAAGGTAAAAATTCTCATTCTAAAAGAATGTAAAAGAGAAACTGATGAAATGTATAAAATTCCAGTGCATCACATATAAAACCAGCAAGTTTAGAGCAGGCATAAGGAGAACACATAGGTGAGATACGGACTTCCACAGTATTATGTTATCCCAGACTGGGAACTTTTCTGTTAGGAGGTCTTCAATATGCAAAATGTTAGAAAATTTCCATGTGACTTAACTTTTAAGCTGGATGAAAATGGGTTGCAATAGCAAGGAGGTCATACTTGTCTCTTCTAAAACCTCTGTCCTTTGTTAAGCTTGTGTTCTTTTTCTAAAATGAGTAAAAATAGAAAGCAGCTACACTGACAACCAGACCAATGGAATTGAATTTAATATCCAGGAATTAACCCACAAAAAAGAAGCTAAAACTATACAATAGGAAAAAGAAAGCATCTTCAATAAATGGTGCTGGCATAACTGGATGCTGACATGCGAAGATTGCTGATAGATCCTTATCTATACCATGCACAAAACTTAAGTCCAAATGGCTCAAACAACTCAACATATAACTAGCCATGCTGAACCTCTTAAAAGAGAAAGTGGGAGGTACCCTTGAACAGATTGCTACAGGAGATCACTTCATGAACATTACTCCAGCAGCACAGACACTGAGATCAACAATTAATAAATGGGAACTCCAGAAACTGAAAAGCTTCTGTAAGGTAAAAGACACAGTCAACAAGACAAAATGTCAGCCCACATGATGGGAAAAAGATCTTCACCTACCCTACATCTGAAAGAGGACTGATTTCCAAAAATATACAAAGAACTCAAGAAGCTAGTGTCCACAACTTCCATAATCCAATTAAAAAGGGGGGTACAGAACTAAATAGACAATTCTCACTAGAGGAAGCTAAAATAGCTGAAAGACACATAAGAAAGTGGTCAACATCCTTAGCCATCAGGAAAATGCAAATCAAAACAACTCTGAGATACCATCTTACACTGGTCAGAATGGCTAAAATCAAAAACACCAATGACAGCCATAAATCCTTTAGAATAATTAGAGGGAAAGCAATTTCCAACAGATGTCACTATTGCCTATGTTGTGGGAGGAGAATGCAGTAAGGAAGAATCTCATTATGGAGAAATTTTTATCCTGGATGCAGCTGAGATCCTCAACATACCAGGTATTGTATTCTGGGTGCTTCTAAGTCCCCAATTTGATAATGTTACCATTCTTCTTCCCTCAATCAGGCTACTTCAATCTTTTCTACTGGATGTCACTAACTCTATTTTATGTCATTTTCCTATCTTGTACTTTTATCCATCTGCTACTTATTATTTGTTATTTTCATTGTATGGATCATAGGATTCAGGAACTTATAACAAAAAATACCCAAAACAACCCAAACTACTGCTCTATAAGATCACTGTCAAATCATGGAGAACATGTAACCCTGTGACGAAGTATTCAGTCTCATTTTGTATGGTACCTATAACTATCCAGGAGAAATATTTCAAATTTTTAATTTTATCTACCTTCCTTTCATTTCTAGTGATGATTCAGTTCCATTGCAGTAGTTTCATTGCAACACTGATGGTTATTTTACGGACTCTAGTCCCATTGAACACTATGTGTCCTTCCAAGTATTTGTTGAAATCTCAGTGGCAGAACTTCTGTGATCCTTTAACATTTATATTGTGCAAGACTATCAACCTGTTGCCACAAGGATAACCTCAATATCTACAACTGTCATGAACTGTACTATAGTGCATTGCTACTGCAAACTCGAGAGTCTGTTCAACTCAGCATGGGAAAGTATGTTTTGAAATAACTCAAGAGACAGTGCTAACAGGGAATGTCACCTTAGTTAGTTGTTCTCAAAATTCTGTTAGATAGTCTTTGAACTTTCATTTCTTTATCTCAGAGACTAAAGTGTGTGTGTGTGTGTGTGTGTGTGTGTGTGTGTGTGTGTGTGTGTGTGTCAGAGAGAGAGAGAGAGAGAGAGGAGTATATTAGTGATAACTCTCAGGAATCTCACCTATGATTGTGATGGAAAGTCTTTAGTTCCTTCAGATCAATACTAATCTTATCAGGTCCTTTTTATGTCTGGCAAATCAGAAATTTTACATGTCATGAAATGACAAACACAGTTTTCTATATAGTTCTTGCATAGTCTTCATCAAGACAGGTGCACGTCTGTGTCTCTTGTACTACTGCCATTAGAGTTGAACTTCTGATAATGTAAAACTTTATCAGAACTCTGGGTAAAGATATCCCTTTAGTTTTTAATGTGTCCTTGGTTTACCTACTTCAAACTCACTTAAGCACCATCTTCAAAGTAGTTGCAAAGTCTTTGCACATAATCAGATAGTTGTATTACCATCTATTACCATCTCTGATTTTGATACCTGTTCCTCCACTAGTAAGTTTCTCATCCCTGAAAAATAACTCAGATTAGTGATTCATAAAAAGAAAATGGCTGAATAGTTTCCATACATAATCACATGGCCCCTTTTCTGCCCTAAAATGAAGCAAGAGAATGGGTACTTAATGTTTATCAGAGAAAACACAATCAAGCATGTCATAAAGAAAGGATGTGAACATCTCTTTTAAACCCTGCCTTCTTTGGACAATAGGTCTTTTAACATCCAAATTATAGCCTTCTTGTATATATTCTAGGGAATAGTATCCATTTTCCTAGACCAAGTGAACATACTTCTGTTAGGAATTACATTAATTAAAGTAAGAATTTTTCTGCTTATTGAGAAAATTAATTTCCACCTAAGACATAGAAGTTGCTCATAGATTGGAAAATATCACTGGGTTGTGCAAAGCTCTGCTTGTTTTTCACCATCATCTTTGAAATTATCAAGGCATTATATGACTTTATATATGATATGATGTAATATAATATAATATCTTAGAATTGTAGTGTACACTCTTCATAATATTTTGAAAAAGAAAATTTCTTTCAGGTTATATGTGATATAGGTCTTCCAAATTTCTAAAAGGAAGCAGTCCCTTGCTGAGGTCTTTGATCCATTTGGAACTAAGGTTTGTGCTTGGTGATAGGCATGGTTCTATCTGCAGTCTTCTAATTGCCAGCACCCAGTTATGCCAGCACCATTTGTTGAAGACACTTTCTTAATTCCATTGTATAATTTTAGCTTCTTTGTAAAAAATCAGGTTTCATAGGTGTGTGGGTTAATATCAGGGTTTTCAACTCTATTGCATTGGTCTATCTATCTATTTTTTTGCCAATACCAAGTTGTTTTCAGGTCTATAGTTTTCAGGTCTATATTAGAACTTGAAGTTAGGAATGGTGATGCCTCCAGGAAGTTCCTTTATTGTACAGTGTTGTTTTGGCTATCTGGGATCTTTTGTTTTATTTTCACATGAAGTTGAGAATTGTTCTTTCAAGGTCTGTCATGAATTTTACTGGGATATTGTGGTGCTCTCGAATGAATTGGCACAGGAGACTGCTTCCTGAACATAACACCATTAGCACAGACACTGAGATCAAAAATTAGTAAATGGGACCTCGTGAAACTGAGAAGTTTCTCTAAGGCAAAGGACACAGTTAAAAAGACAAAATGGCAGGCAACAGAATGGGAAGATATCCACCAATCCCACATTTGACAGAGGGCTGATTTCCAAAATATACAAAGAACTCAAGAAGCTAGACTCCAAAACACCAACTAATCCAATTAAAAATTTAGGTCTAGAACTAAATAGACAATTCTCAATAGAGGAATCTAAAATGGATGCAAGACACATAAGAAAGTGTTCAACATCCTTAGCCATGAGGAGAATGCAAATCAAAACAACTCTATAGTACCATCTTATACCTGCCAGAATGGTTAAAATCACAAACAACAATGACAGTTTATGTTGGAGAAGATATAGAGCAAGGGGATCCATTGCTGGTGGGAGTGCTAACTCATATGCACATTTTGGAAATCACTTTAGTGGATTCCTCAGGAAATTGGGAATCAATCTATCACAAGATCCAGCATTTCCACTCTTAGTCATATATCCAAAAGTTGCACATTCATACAACAGCAACTTCTGTTCAACCATGTTCATAGCAGCATTATTTGTAATATCCGGAAACTGGAAGCAACCTAGATCTTCCTCAACTGAAGAATAGATGGAGAAAATGTATATTTCCACAATGGAGTACTACTAAGCAGGGAAAAAAAACAATGGAATCTTGTAATTCACACACAAATGGATGGAACTAGCAGAATCCATCTTGAGTAAGGTAACCCCATCAGAAAAAGACAAAAAATGGCATGTACTCACTCATATATGGATTTTAGACCTAGAACAAAGTAGTAGCAGCCTACAATACACACCACCAGAGAAGCTAGGAAACATGAACTTCCCTAAGAGAGACATACATGATCCCCCAGAGAAGGGGAAAGGGACAAGATCTCCTGAGCTAATGAGGAGCAAGGGGGAGGGGAGAGGGAGTTAGAAAAAAGAGAAGGAGAGAAGAGGAGGCAATGGGAGGACATGAGGGAAAAGGAAGATGTAGTCAAGGGAAGAATAGAGGAGATCAAGAAAAGAGATACCATCATAGAGGAAGCCATTATAGTTTTAAAGAGAATTTTGGCACTAGAGAAATATCCAGAGATCTACAAGGTTGGACCCAACTAAAAGTCTAAGCAATAGTGGAGATGCTAACTTAAATGCCCTTCCCCTATAATGAGATTGATTACTATCTTATATGCCATCAGAGTGCCTTCATTTATTTAGAAAGCAGATGTAAAACCATACTCAGAGGAACAAAACTCCTACATTACATCTTTATCTTGCCACTTTTATGCCCATGTTAATAATGACTTCGAAAAATAACCTCAGACTTCCTTGACAGAGATACACAAATGCTAGAATATTAGAGAAGATGAACTATTGAGATATTACTCATAACCCAGATTATATAGTTCATTTTCATATTCCAAACTCTAGTCTCAAGAAATTACCTGGGGTGGCTCATACGTACTTTGGGTTATTCATAACATTATTATAATTTTACCATTGTTTCTTTATCTACATGCAGTGGTTGAATCATACATCCTGCTGACATTTTGCATTGGCATTATTGTAATAAGTAAGAAAGTTGAAGAAATTCTAAATTATATTCCAAAGACCAAATGAGTGTTCATTGACATTATAGACAGACTACAACTGGGTTAGATTAGCAACCGTAATTAAATCAACTCAACTCAGTGGGAAGATGGATGGATTATGCCTATTAGAGCAGTTCTGTGTTATTAAAGTTTCAGAAGTTACAGGTGCAGATATATTTGGGGTGGTGGTTTATGTGCATAGTCAGTCATAGGGGAAAATTACAACATTCTATTTTTTGTTTTAAAGCTAATTAAATTAATGTATTTTAAGGTTATTTTAATTGAAGATAATGATGTCTCAATTAATAGTAATATTCCTTGAACCAATAATCATCTATGCAGGTGCTCAAAGTGTGGTCATTAATATATAATTTAGAGTGAATAATTTCAATTTTTGAGCTTTGAATCTTTTATACATGTATACAATAAAATACATGCACACATGCATATACAAGTTGTCTGTGTGTTATACATATAATCTATACAAACACACACACACACACACACACACACACACACACACACACATATATATATATATATATATATATATATATATATGTTAATGATACACTATATATATTTTTTTCTCCATTTCAGCCTCTTCAGTTCTTTTATAACCCCAACAGTTCCTACTCAAAAATGTTCTATGTGTACTTTTTTTATTAGCCTTCAATCTTTGCTGTTTCAGCTAAGCATGGTAGTGTATACCTCAGGTATCTGCACTCATGATATAAAAACTCAAAGATTATGATAACTTTGAGATTATCCTTATATGCAAAGTTAACTCTAACCTAGCTAAGAATGTGAAGTACGATAGATTTTTTATTTTATTTTTTTTTTAGGTACAAATTCTGCTTGCCAATGACTAGGATTTCTTATCTGCTAGCTCAGTCTTAATTACCAAACATAATTATTAATATATATATATATATATATATATAATATATATATATATATATATAAAGAGGACACAATGGTGGCATGTGTCCTCTCCTGCTGTGCTCACATCAAGACCCCTTCTCTACTACATTTCCCAGAATCCTCTTTCTCTCACTTATCTTTCTTTCCATTGGCCAAGAATGCTTTATTTATCAACCAATAAGAAAAACATGTACACAGAAGGACCTCCCCCATTATCTCCTCTTTTCTGTCTAAATAAAAAGAAGGGTTTTAACATTAAAATGGTAAGATATATAAAAAATAGTTATCAAGTAAGAACTCAAGTTATAATATTTAGTCCATTAACATTTAGCAAGATTTAATGAAAATATTCTATCATCTATCCTATCTTTGTGAGTCAAAGATCTTATATGTTACTTATCTATAATAATAAATAAAGAAATCTATATTATCTGTCTTCATCTCCATCAAAGACCACAGAAGAATAATACATAAACTCTAGAATTGACAGAGACATCTTGGTACCTGGACAGTCACCGGATATTCTTCTGCAAAGTTGGGGCATCCATTTTCAGGCTATAGGCCACAGTGTGTCTGGCAGACTTCTATAAGAAGCTAGAACCCTTCAGGACTGTCTTTATTTGCAAGTTCAGCAATAATATTCCTGTGAGTCCTGCATGACCAGTCTATCAGCAACAAACAGTCCAGGCAAGAGCAGTTTCTTACCCAAATGGCAAACCTTTTCATGTTGAAACCAAAATCCATAAAGAGTTTCTTCAATGCCCATCTTCCTCTCTGACATAATTGGTTTGCCAGGAGCAGTTGTGTCTAATTGTCATGAAAAAATCCAAAACCATTTAAATGCTATATATTCTGTAGGTCTGTGAAAGGTATAAAGAATAACTATCCATCTCAAATACAGTAGTAAGATAAACCTTAAAAATGTTTGCAGTGTACTGAGATGTTGCATGACTTACAGAATGTGTATATTATCTAATTGTTTACAGGACAATAGAAATCTGGTAGAACTTATTTGAGTATTTTATGAAGCAATAATAATAATTTTATCATGGAAATTTTGAAATAATTTAGTAATTTTAATTCAAAACAAACTAATTTGATGATAATGTAATTAGTATAAGAGCATTTAAAGAGGATAACCTAAAAACCCTCCCCCTAAAATGAGATTGATGACTTCTCTTTATGCCATCCTAGAGCCCTCACCCAGTGGCTGATGGAAACAGAGACAGACATCCACAGATATACAATGAGCCAAAATCGGGAATTTAGTTGGAGAGAGGGAGGAATGAAGAACGAAGGGGTCTGTACTAGGATGGAGAAACCCACAGGAACTGTTGGCCTGAACAAGGGAGAGCACATCGACCCCAGATGCTGTCCAGGAGGCCTGTACAAGACTGATCCAGACCCCAGAACATAGATGTCAATAAGGAGGCCTCTGCACTCCAGGGAGCCTCTGGTAGTGGATTAGTATTTTTCCCTGGTGCAAAAAGGGACTTTGAGAGCCCATCCCATATGAAGGGTTACACTCTGGCCCTGGACACATGGGGAAGGGCCCAGGATCAGCATAGGAAGACTTGGTGGACTTTGCTGAGCTCCCGTTGAGGGCCCTACCCTGCCTGGGGAGTAGTGGGTGGATGGGGTTGGGGGGATGGGCTGGGGGTGGGGGAGAAAGTTTGGGGGTGAGGGGAGGGAGAGGGAGAAGGGACTTGAAATAAGCTTGTTCCCTATCTAGAACTAATAAAATAAAATAAAATTAAAAAAAAAAAAAAAAAAAAAAAGTATTTCAAACAGATAGAAATAAATGCACTCACCTTTTTTTTATTAGAAAGAAGATTATTTTACATGTCAATGCCAGGTCCCTCTCCCTCCCTTCCTCCCCTGCTCCCCCCAAATAATATTCTACCTATCCCATACCCTTTCTTCTCCCCAGGGAGGATGAGGCCTACCATGGGGGTCTTAAAAGTCTCTCGTATCTTTTGGGATAGGGCCTAGGACAACTACCTTTGTGTCTAGGCTCAGGGAGTATCCCTCCACGTGGGATGGGCTACCAAAGTCCATTCCTATGCTAGGGATAAGTACTGATCCACTCAAGAGGCCCCATAGAATTTCAAGGTCTCTTAACTGACACCCACATCAGAACTTCTGGATCAGTCCCATGCTTGTTTCCTAGCTATCAGTCAGGGGACCAAGTGCTCTCCCTTGTTCAGGTCAGCTGTTTCTGTGGGTTTCATAAGCCTGGTATGGACTTCTATGCTCATCTGTCCTCCTTCTCTCTGCAACTGGATTTCAGTTCAGTGCAAGGTTTAGCTGTGGATGTCTGCTTCCACCAGCTGCTGGATGAAGGCTGTATGATGGCATATGAATTAGTCATCAATCTCATTATCAGCAGATGGCATTTAAGGTAGCCTCTCCTCTGTTGCTTAGATTGCTAGTTGGTGTCACCTTTATATCTCTTTAGACATTTCCCTAGTGCCTGGTTTCTCTTTAAACCTATAATGTCTCCCTCTATTATAGTATCTCTTATCTTGCTCTCTTCTGTTTTTCCCCCTCCTCTTCTCCTCTTCTCATTCTCCTGGTTCCCTCTCCCCTCCCCCGATGCTCCCAATTTGCTCAGGAGATCATGTCTCTTTCCTCTTCTCCAGGGGACCATGTATGTCACATCTTTTACATAATGTAGTAATAATAATATTAATATCAATAATAATAATAATACAAAAATTTAAGGAACCATTGATGAACATGCAAGTATTAATGATTTGGAGACGATAATAAAGTTGCCATTCCAGCCCACAGATTGGGAAACAATATTCACCAACTCCACATCCAACAGATGGCTGATCTCCAAAATTTACAAAAGAACTCAAGAAGCTAGTCTCCAAAACACAAATAATCCAATTAAAAAGTGGTATACAGAACTAAATAGAAAATTCTCAAATAGGAATCTAAAATGGCTGAAAGACAAATAACAAAATGTTCAACATCCTTAGCCATCAGGGAAATGCAAAGCAAAACAACACTTAGTTACCATCTTACACCTATCAGAATGGCTAAAATCAAAAACACCAATGACAGTTTATGCTGGAGCATGTGTGGAGAAAGGGGATCACTCCTCCACTGCTAGTGATAGTGCCAAATCATACAGCCACTTTGGAAAGCAGTATGGAGATTCCTCAGCAAAATGGGAATCAGTTTACCACAAGATCCAGCAATTCCACACTTAGACATATACCTAAAAGAAGCACATTCATACAACAAGGACATCTGTTCAATGATGTTCATGGAAGCATTATTTGTAACAGTCAGAACCTGGAAGCAACCTAAATGCCCCTCAACTGAAGAATGGATAGAGAAAATTTGGTACATCTACAGAATGGACTACTCAACTGAAAAAACAATGTAATCTTGAAATTTGCAGGCAAATGGATGGAACTAGAAGAAACCATTATGAGAGAGGTAACTGAGTCAAAAGACAAAGATGGTATGTAATCACTCATATACGGATTCTATACAAAGAGCACAGTATTACCCGCCTACATCCCACAAGGCCAGAGAAGCTAAGAAAGAAGGAGGAGTGTAAGAGAGACATACAACATCCCTGGAGAAGGAGAAATGGACATGATCTCCTGAGCAAATTGGGAGCGTGGGCGGTAGGGGAGAAGCTAGGAGAATGATAAGGGGAGAAGAGGAGGGGTGAGGAGGACAGGAGAGAACTGTTAGGTCGAGTTGGGTGAAGAATACAAGAGAGCAAGATAAGAGATACCATAATAGAGGGAGATATTATAGGTTTAAAGAGAATATAGACACTATGGAAATGTCTAGAGCCCAACAAAGATGACACCAACTAATGATATAAGCAACAGAGGAGAGGCTACGTTAAATGTTCTCCCCGATAATGAAATTGAAGACTAACTTATATCCCAATCTATAGCCTTCATCCAGCAGCTGGTGGAAGTAGAAGCAGACACCCACAGCTAAACACTAACTGATCTGTAATCCAGATTCAGAGAAGGAGTGATAAGCAAAGGGGTCCAGATCAAGCTTGTGAAACCCACAGAAACAGTAGACATGAACAAGGGAGAACTCTTTGTCCCCAGACTGACAGCTAGGAAACCAGCATAGGACTGCTCCAGACCCCACCAAAGTGGGTTTCATGAGGAGACCTCAGGAATCTATGGGGCCTCTTGTCGTAGATCAGTAGTTATCCCTAGTATAGGAATGGACTTTGTGAGCCCACCCCACATAGATGGATACTCCCTGAGCCTAGACACACCGGATGGGCCTAGGCCCTATCGCAAAAGATATGACAGACTCTGTATACCCGATATGGAAAGCCTCATCCTCCCTGGGGAGCAGAAAGGGTATGGATAGGGTAGGGTGTTTTTTGGGTGGGGGGTAGCAGAGGAGGGGAGGGAGAGCAAATTGGAATTAACATGTAAAACAATCTTGTTTCTAATTCCAATAAAAAATTTAAAATAAAATTGTCATTCATCTTTTTTCTTGGCTTATAGTTCTGATACAATTTTAATGAAAAGGTTTTATTGTCTTATATTTTAATTCTAATGAAAAAAATAACAAACATAAATGAATATTTATGAACATCAAGGTGCAGGGACAGTGATTTGTCATTCTGAAGAGAGGGCCTAAGTGATGCTGTATTTAAAATACTCCTGCATTGAATAGAATGACTAGTGTTCAATTTGGCTTCATAATCAGCGAATAAAATGACTAACGTGGTGAATTTTAATCTCATGAAATAATTGCATATCATAAATATGAGTTATATATTTGTAAAGCACTAAATCCTAGAAAGGTTTACTGGCATTAAAATAAAAGGATATATTTTTTTTTTGAGACAGGGCTTCTCTGTGTAGCTTTGGAGGCTCTCCTGGCACTCGCTCTGGAGAACAGGCTGGCCTCAAACTCACAATGATCTCCTGCTTCTGCCTCCAGAGTGTTGGGATTAAAGACGTGTGCCACCACGCCCGGCATAAAAATATTTTCAAATGAATCTCCAATTATGTATCTACATGTAAGACATCATATTATTAATATATTAATGAAAAAGTTCAAATAATTCAGTAGAAAATAGTTGCAATGTTCTTGCTCACAGCTTTTTTTGGCTTTTGGGGGGGGTCACCCAGTTCCCAAATAAGTCACATACAGTGCTTATTCTTAGTTATGAGTTCCTGGCCTTAGCTTGGAGTTTTTCTTGCCAGCTTTTCTTAATTTAAAATAACCATACTACCTTTTTTCCTGGGCTTGTATCTTTCTTAATTCTGTGTGTTTTGCTTTCTTTTTTACTCTTTTGCTGTGAGGGTGGCTGGGCAGCTGGACCCAATTTTCTCCTCTACTTTTTTTTCTCTCTCTTCCTTGTTTCACCTTCTATTTATCCTATCTGCCTTCCAGCCCCATCTATCCTTGCTTCTCCCTCCCTATTGACCATTCAGCTCTTAATTAGATCAGAGATGTTTTAGACAGGAACATTAACACAGCTTCACAGAGTTAAACAAATTCAGCATAAACAAAAGATACATACCTTAAAATAAAATTCTGCTAAAAGAAAATAAAGTTCATATTGAGATAGGGATGTGTTAAAATTAAGAACTAATTACAATGAGATAATACTGAAAACTGTGCTTTGTTACCTCTTTTCATAAAATTTGCTGTCAGATCAGTAAATAAAATAAAACCAAAAAGTAAAAAGAGGTAGTAAAAATGTCTTTTGACTTGATTAAAATGGATAACAACTACAGACATAGAGAGAGAGTTACTTAAAGGTATTTCTTATAAGAAAGAATTACGTTGCTATGAATATGCTTAAAATACTTTTAATCTAGACAAAAATTGGGTAATGCAAATCATACAAACTTAAAATAAAATTTAGGTTACATAAGAAACAAACATTAAAACTAGATATGTTATTTTATCTTCCCGTTGAAAATCTTAAGATTACCACTTTTGCAGCTTGAGTAGAGCTGCATGTACAATATGCAAACTTAGCATATAAAAAGACCTAGAATAGATATCCCTCAAATTATCCAAAATTTAGTAGCTTGATGGTGTGTCTGTTATTTTACTATTCTGGAAATCAGAAATGCCAACAGATCTAGCTCAAGTTCTTGCTAGGGTAGAAATTTTTTCTAAATTCTAAAAGAAAATAATTTTCCCTTAAAGTTTAAAATTTTTAGAGTTTCCCAATATTTCTTGACTTATGATCTCTTTCCACTTTATAAATCATTAATACCAACTGGATTTTTTCCAACTTAAACTTTTTTTCTTGTTCTCATTTTAGTTTCCAATATGCTTAATCCTTGATATTGCATCTGTTACTAAGTATATTGGCCACCCACCTTAATGTATCTTAAAATTTAAATCCCCACAATTGCAATCTAATATAGCTTATTTATCAGTGGAATTGCAATATAGACAAATTAAGGAGACAATTCCTATGATTACTCAAGGATTCTGTTGTAGTTAAAAGATGTTCAGATCTGCGGGCTCTCTTTTTCATTGCTGATAATTTCAAGTTATGAAGAGATTTACTGTGAAGACAAGAAGTGTGATGTATGCTCATTATCAGATCATACTAGAGAAAGTTAAGTTTATTTGTTGTTGCATGAAATTTGTCACCACATTTTTTAAAATAAAAGTTACTTATGAAGATGTGCACTCAGAAAAGTAGAACAAACTAATTGCATAATGTTTGTATCTAAAATAAATTATTACATGATTACTGAGGGAGATGTGTATAAAAGGGTCATGTGAAAAATAAAAGCTTCTAAGATGCACTCAATGAAGTTCATATTGTTTCTACCCCACAATAAATGAACTATGCAACTTATAAAAGGTAGTCAATTGGCTGAATTTCTGTAATGATTTTAAGCTTTTTTTTTGCTTCTTTTTTGGATTATGTCACAATATTGTAGGTGCAAGATAACCTAAGTATTCTTTAACAAAAAAGAAGATATAATTCTCAAAGCATAATTTTGGGAAGAGATAATTCACAAAAGTATGTTTTATGGTTAAATACATTCTTTTTAGCTCTAGAGATTTTACAGAACTGCCTTCAGGGATTTAGTATTTTCACATGGCTGCCATCTTAAGTATTTATTTAATCTTTTATGTTGTGTATATTTCTAATAAGTTGGTTGTTTAATCAAACTTTGAACAGGGAATTCCTAATGGGAAAAAAACTTAATGTCATCTTACTATTATTCCCAGATACTGGATCATAGGACTGCAATTTTGTTGTGTATTAGATGAAGTAGTAAATATTTATGTTGCATGGCCCATATATGGTATTGCTGAGGTAAGTTGGATCTCATATTGCGCCAAGAAGCAAGAATAGAAAATACATAAATAGACAAATTTGGCTGTATTCAAAATAAAACCTGTAAAAACAGCCACACTAGAGGATGATCTTTTCCCAAAGCCAAATTTGCCAAAGAGATTTTTTAGTAGAATGTAAGCTTTATACCTCATACACACAAAAATGTCTCATTACCTTGAGTTTATATTGATGCATATTATAATTGATAATGAATTTAATTATACTTATATTTTATTATTAATGACTAAATTCAGTGACCACATTATAATATTTTCTAAATTATTATAATAAACTTAAAATATTTCCAAATTAAGTAAATGAGATTGTAAATCATAGCCATATATGCATAAAGAAAGAAATACATTTAAATATATTAGTGATAATGTATATTTTTCCTTAAAGTTTTTTAAAAATATGCATTGGAAACAATTTTATTTTACATACCAATCCTAGTTCCCTCTCCCTCCCATCCTCCCATGGCCCCTGCAAACCTCCCATCCTATTCCCATCCATCAAGCAGGGAGTGTTCGGCCTACCATGTAGGATCAGATAATATATCTTTTTTAACTAGCAAGCAGTTATGTAAATAGTTTAAAAGTATAGAATCCCAAAAATTGTTATGACATAAATTCTTCTAAAGAATTAGAGCAATGTTATTTGGTGCTGTTTTTATGTTTCTAAGTTTATTGTTTTAGTTCATTATTAATTTCCAAACAAAATCCTGATAAAAGTGATTATAAGATTAGAAAACAAAATAAATTTAATGAACTAACGGCCTTACATTAGATGACATTTGGTGTTGCAAAATTTAATTAAAGGTCATGTATTGATATTTAAAGTATAAAATACTAAAACTTTTAGAAAATTAGGGTTTTGCTATATTTCTAAAAATCCTCAAGTAAATAAGTCTTATATGCAAACTTTTAGATTATAATTTTTATTTGGTGACCTACTGAATTCATTACAGGAATTTCTACAATTTATGATGGAATTCCTTTTTATTATAAGCTTTTTCAATTTTCTGATGTCAGTCCAGTTATATTTGGGTATGTTTTAAAAATGATGTACTGGTGCAATTATACTGAACTTCATTAAAAGTAAATATTGATGTTTACATCTTGCTATCTGCAGCAAATATGTTTATAAAAGAAAATAAATTCCTGTTAGATGATAGCATTTATTGATCAATTTAAGTTTATTTTGATAAATGTTTTGGAGTTTCATGTGACAGAGGCAATTCTAATATTTTATGTATCTATTCCCAAAATCATATACAAGATTTATAAACTTATAAACTTGTAAATATTATTTTTTTCTTTTATCAGCTGTGTGCTTTGAAGCCATTTTATACCAAGAAAGAATAATTTTATGGTTTCATTTTTTAGTATTATTTTCTTCAGAGCCTAGGACAACTGAATTATATATGACATGAAATAAAATTTATAGAGAAAACAATGACCAATATGTTCAAAACATTATATTTATATATATATATTTATATGGAATTCCTTTTTATTATAAGCTTTTTCAATTTTCTGATGTCAGTCCAGTTATATTTGGGTATGTTTTAAAAATGATGTACTGGTGCAATTATACTGAACTTCATTAAAAGTAAATATTGATGTTTACATCTTGCTATATTTATACATATATATATATATATATATTCTATATATATATATATATATATATATATATATTCTATAAAATCAGAAGTAGCTTTCATGAGCAAATCAACACAATGTAGAAGCAGCACAACTTAATCCATTAGGTGGATAAGAGGTTTTAAATAACACAATAATTTTTAAAGAGAATAATCCCTAAGACAAATTATGAAAATACATAAAAGAATACATTAAACATACAATAAATATCTTAAAAATAAATCTTATAAATCTTAATTCATTTAGTGCATTGAATTTTAGAGAAGATGGACAAGAGGAATCATCGTTAGCTGTTTATAGAAATAGAAAATGACACTTGTCATATGAAGATTGATTGATTCTCACAAAGCTTAGCATCTTTTATCACACAATCCTGTAATCAGCCACCTGTGAAGTTATCCAAAAGAATTGAGAGCATATGTTCATATTTGCTACTTCTTATGAATGTTTTAAACACTTGTTAATATCAAGATGTTCTTCAATAATTCAGTGCTTAAGTGGACCATGGCAGAAGTATAAATAAAGCAATATTCAGCAATGAAAATATATGAACTATTAAACCACAAAACAGAAGAATACTGAATTAATATTATCAAGTGAAAGAAAATTAGCTGGGGAACTGACAGAATCTATTGTTTCAAGGTATGGAATTCAGATAATGTAAAATAATATATACAGTAAAAATTAAAATAAAAGGTACTGATTTTCATTCTTTGTACAGAGTGGATGAATAAACAGCCATAACCCAGGTAATCTTCAGTAGAGTTGAATGTTTGCATGAGATTTGACTGTTGGATATGACACTGTCCATTATAGACAAGCCCGGAGTAACATGTAACATGAGGTGAATTTCTATAAAAGGCATGGACTTCAGCCAATAATATGGTATCAGTAAGGTTTCCTTAATTGCTACAAATGAAGGTAATGAGCATAATACATGAACCTAGACCTAGACTTATGAGAAAATTATATATAAGGGTGCTCAGTACCTTTCAACTCATACAATTTTAGTTTATAAGACACAAATATGAGTATTCAAGTGAAAATTTAGACAGATTAAATATATAGATTTTTTTCCCCATGGCTGAATAATAAAATGACACTTTTCATTGGAAAAGTATTTATTTCAATAAACGAGAGTTGACAATGTATTTCTATTGAACTTAACAGATTGGGCATAGCATGCAAATTTGTAAGCTTATCTACTGGAATAGTTAATATATATTCTTCCTGCACATATTATTTTCTGTATGCAAATATCCAAAGTATGTAGTTCTGTGACATTAAACATAAATACAGATATACTAAGAGATATTTTCCGAGAAGAATATATTGCAATATTAGGGAAGTATATATAAAATAAAGCATGTTATTCTTAGCTCTGGTGTATAAAATATGGCCTCAATGAACCATGGAAGAACAAGTATGGGAGTTCAGAGTTTCTAAACTGAAGTGGACTCGGTATTCTGCTATTAACTATTACAAATTCCAAAGCTGAGATTTTTCTGGTAATAATACAATTGAATGCAATGATCTCACAGTGTATTGATGAGTAGCTCAATTTGGCCAGTTGGATCCAAAATTTAGAGCAAAGGGACTTAACATAAAAGTCACACATATTCTCCCAGCTAATTTCTCCTTTGTAAGTAAAACTACAATAAAGATCATAAAGTAAAAAGTTAAGAATCAAACAATATTTTAAACTAAAATATTCAACGTTAACAAAACTAAGCACTGATTTTTTTCTCATTTGCCCATGTTTAACTATTAATGTACGGAAAGATAATTAATCAGATTAGATACATTCATATATCTTCATGTATATGTATTATATAATATATAACATATGTATTATGTTACATAATATGTATTTAGAGTATATATTTTTATTAGTGCATATATATTATATAATATATAACTATTAGAGAAAATACATGTAAAGAAAGTCATGTTCTGCAATCCATGATCGTGATATCATATTGTAATATTTAGTCTTTATAAAAAGAAGGAAATCATAACGAAATGTTGTCAACATTTATGGCAACTATTGGAAGTTGGTTCATTTAATTGGCACTTGTTACTATACACTATGTTGAATGATTTGTTTAATGTATCTTTCTATGATTCCAAATTCTACCGTAGGTATTGTATTGGCTAAAGTTTTCTGAATCGCTGTTTTTAAAGATACCATGCCCTGATTAATTTTCCAAAGCATATAACAAAAGAATAGGCTCAAGCTAGTCTCCGATACAAAATTAAGTTTGAGGTCACTAATCTGTTATGGTATCTAAACATTGAGCTCTTATGCTACAAACAATAACCATAACTAATTGGTAACCAAATTGAAATAAAATGTAAGAAGCAGTGTTTGAAATAGTCATGTTTTAACCAGTAACAATCATGGAAACATTACAGAGAGGAAAATAACCATACCATGACCAAAAAAAAAAAAAAACACTATGTCTAAATGAGGCTAACACATCAACATATCATATTTCAATAAGGTACATAAACCATCACACCAAGTCTAAATAAGGCAAATGTACAGCTGTAGCCAAAGAGAGGCTTTTTCTTCTTTGTTTCCATATTAAGTATCTAAAATATCATTGCATTAGTTGCCATGGGGATCTTGCTCAACTTCTTTTGGTTCTTAATCCTGTCCAAGACAAAAACTCTTCTTTCATCAAATGAACTGAGTTAAATTTAGTTTGTGTAATGTTTTTCTTTCAACTCATCAAAGTGGAATATCTTCAACAGACTCTCATCTAACCACAGATGTAGGAATAAACCCACATAGATTTTAAAAAAGCTGATCCATGTTGAGATCACCCAGGCAATGCAAAGCTTCATGAGCAAAGAAATTATGCAATGTGGCAGTTTCAGAGTTTAAGGTAGAAATTTTGATGCTTCATTTATGTTTCTGGAATCTCATTTAGTGGCTATTGAAAATGATATTTCCATATAGTTCATGGAAATTAATCACTTATTAAGACTTGGCTAATATAAATATCTAACAAAAATAATGTTATATTAATTCCATTCACAGAACATTCAGTATCTAAACACATCGAATAGTTTAATGTTTCATTGACAGGAAAATACTTAATTAACACCAGAAGGGAAGTGGCTGTCTTTGATCATAATCTTATGAGTATATGGGAAACATAAGTTGGTCATGCTGTTTTTGTTTGTTTTTTTCTTTTGAGGAGATTATACAAGGATAATAGGGTGGACCTGAGAGTAACAGAAATTGAGTATGGTCAGAGTACTTTGTATGAAATTCTCAATAATTGCTAAAAAATATTATGTTAGAAAAAAACCCATGTGTGGTAAAGGAAATTAAACAAACATACATTAATTGGATAGCAAAATTAGTGAAAATTATGATTTTAATAAATTAATATTACCAAAAGAGCAAAAAGAAGTTTAATGTAGAATCTTGTACTATTTGGGCTGTGGTTTGAATTCTGTTGTATGGTGAAGCCCTAAAATCCAGTCTGACTCTATCTGGGAAGATGACAAATGTGAGGCAATAGGGCAGAATACATTTTGGAATAATTAGAAGCACCATATCTCTCTTATATATAGATAGACATACAGGAATTAGAAGTAGACAGATCTCAATGAAATAGCCAGGTAAGAAAGGGGAACACAGATAGACAATGAAAATATAAAGTTATAGCTTTTGCTTCACTCTTCTGACATGAGACGAATGTCTAAGTGGCTTTTCATCCCTCTGTCAATTCCCTTTTAACTTGCTGACATGTCCAGGCTTGTCACTTAGGTTCAAGGGTGGACATGAACACGTTTACCTGATAGGATCCTATTAGCCTCACATTTTTTATCTAAAGGAACAATCCAAAATTGTTCCTTTATGCCTTACCACTGTAAGTTCATGTTTACTTAAAAGATATGTCTAATAACTTCCCTTTGTTAATCTCTCCAACATAAAGCAGATGAAAGGCACTCAATCCATTCCATCAAAACACTTAAAACTCACCCCCTCTGTGAGCCTTCCAGAACAAGAGCAGTGGTCAGTTTCTAGAGTATCCTCTCTACTCTGCAAGGAGCCTTTCTTCCCGTGGTCTCGTGGTGTGTTTGTTTTTTTGCTTGAAAAAACAGTTTTACCAGTTGCTGCATTCTGTGTCTGAGATTTATCTACCATTAAGTTATTTAATTCATTGAGACAATTGACTCAATCCATTCCTGTACATGGTAACAGAAACATGGGGTACATGTAGGCTAGACAGTAATAAAGCATTCACAGTAAGTAAACTGTATATGTTCATCTTATTTTCACCAGTCCTCAGTAATTTGATGGATTATTTATATTGGTTAATCTACAGAGTCTGCAATACTTCCTTATAAAAAGACTAATAAAATCTACAGATAAAATACAAATGCAAACTTGGAATTCCACACATATTTTATTCATATTGAATGTTCTTTTTAAGGTTGTTATTATTTTCCTAATGAGGAAATTGGCTTCCCCTCAGGCAATGAATGAATGACAAGTTCACTCAGGAAATATCATTACCCATTCTACTCTTCAACTTTAATGTTACTGTCTTAGCCACTGTTCTAATGCTGTGAAGAGACATCTTGGAAGAGGCAACTCTTATAAAAGAAAACACTTAATTAGAGATTTTCTTTCAGTTCTAGAAGGTTAGTCCATTATCATCATTGAGAGGGCATGGTAGGAACATGACAGGAACATGGTGGTACTCATTATGCTAGAGTAGTAACTGAAAGCTATCTTCTTATCTACTGACAGAGAAGGAGAGACTAGACTGCCGTTGAGCTTTAAAAGCTCAAAGTCCAGGCTCAGTGGGCACACTAGCTAATACAAAATTCCACAGCACCTAGTGCTTCTAAACCCTTCATACAGGTAAACTCCGTGATGACTAAGCATTCAAATTTATAGAAATATTTAGGTCCTTCTTATTCAAATCACCAGATTCTACTCTTTGGCTCCTCTAGAAGTGGATAGCCATGTCATAATACAAATGTGAATTCAGTCCAACTTCAAAAGTCTCTATAGTCTATCACAGTCTTAGTAATGTTTAAAAGTTCAAAGTTCATAGTCTATTCTGAGACTCA